>NC_069658.1:148569000-149192500 GCF_027244095.1 Hemicordylus capensis | reverse complement strand
AGGTTCAATCCCTGGTGGCATCTCCAGGGCGCTTTCCAGATTACAGCCTGCAACGGGGTCACGGCAGATCTCTGAAGGGTCTTCCACACTTCCTGTGTTGTGACACCGCAGTCCCTATGCTGACAGCAGGGTGCCGTTCACATTTCCGATGCCTTGTTTCGGATTTAACCACTGCACTATAGTGCTGTGACGTTGTGTGTCCAGCGTAAAAAGGTTGCTGTGTTTTCGGGTTGTTAGTTTCCGCGAGACTGCTCCCCCTGCTCTTTACGTTTCAAATGCAATTTGCTGAGCCACTAAACTGGAAAGCGCCCAGATAGGACAGGGAAAGACTCCTGTCTGAAACCTTGGACAGCCACTGCCAGTCAGAGTAGACAGTGCTGAGCTAGAGGGACCAATGGTCTGACTTGGTATAAGGCAGCTTCCTGTGGGATGATGGGAGTTGTAGTCCAACAATATCTGGAGTGTCTCGGGTTAGTCACCTCTGCTATACTGAATGGATTTTTAAAAACAGAGCAGAGAAGTAGATTTGGAGGGTGAATTTTCTTCAAAGGGAAGCGTTTCTAATGGAGCCCTGGGTGGAAAGTCAGTTGTAGCTTTCAGTGGTTCAGAAAGGCCTAACCTTAGTTCTTAAGAGTGAGTTGGTGTCTCAGAACCTGATGGATTGATTCAATTCATTCATTCATTCTATTTCTATACCGCCCTTCCAAAAATGGCTCAGGGCGGTTTATTTTTTATATTAATAATAACATAAATATAATATTTTATTAATATAATTATAACAATATTATTTGTTTGGGAATTTTTTTGATCTTTCAGATATTCAAAAGTACATACAATATTATTTTCGAATATGGCCAAACTTGCCTAAGTAATCACTGTGGTTTCTTCAGCTGAATTAGCCCACCTTCCCTCTGCCTTCACAATGCATGCAAATCCAGATCATATACTAATTTAGTCATTAGTTTCCCTCTCCCCCATGCTTCGGTAGGCTTTCTGCCTCTCAAAAAAACTATTTTTGTGCAATTTAAAGTTCATTCATCTCCTTATTTAAAACACAGATATACATACTTTAAAAAAAAAAGTTGTAAAATTCCTCCGCAGGTGGGGTGATTATGTACTTTTGTGACACTGTAAGTGTCTACCATTCAATTAGCATTGTGGTGCAGTGAAGTTCTACTGCATACATACAGAATTGGCTTTGCAGCGTTCAGTTTCCTTGAGAAGATTGTATGTTTGGACAAACCGCAGTGGGAAATTCTGCTATGGGCCTGCCACTCCCCTAATGTATGTTTGTACACACACAATAATATTAAGGGGAAATCTGTGTATTCCGTACAGCAGAGATCCTGGGAGACAGACATGGGGTGTGTGGTTGGCAATCACTTATGCTCTGTTCTTTGAAGAGTGGTCTAAAATTCTTAAACGATTTGCAAGTAGAAATTGGAGACCGCAGGCTTTAGAACACTTATTCCAGAATAATGGTGGTAACAAGTGAAATTTAATTCCAAATAGATAATCCATCTATCTCCTTATTTTACAGTGGATTAGCTCAGTTGGAAAATAAATTGATTACCTTTTTTGCCCCTTCTTTTTTACTCTTTCTTTGTGCAGTAGTGTCAGTACATTATTTTTCTTATTAATCATCATGTGATTTTATTATTAGCAGTGTGGCTAGTTTTTTAAATGAGGGCAATTAACATTTTCCATTATAATCCTTTTGTCTGCTTTTTGATCCAATTATTAGTATAAAAAGAGAATTTTGACCCTGCTGAGGCCACAGACTGTCAAAAATGTAAAATAATTAACTGCTAGACTGTGGACCAAGAGCTTAATATTGGGGGGGGGGGAAACTGAAGGGAGCAAAAGCAAACAAAGAATATTTTAGAGAGCTTTGTAAAATATAACTGTGGCACTATACCACCCCCTTCTTAATTAAAATTGTAGCTTTCCCCTTATTTACTATGTTTGGAATGCATCCAAAATAAGCTAAATTAGAAATTTAGAAGTAAAAAGGAGAATTTCCCACATATATAACCTAAATCAAACAGTGATTTCTTGAACTGAGAATGATGAGAAAGAGAAAATGTTCTCCGACTGCTCTATGTGTTGCCTAGATCCAGTATTTCTATGCTTAAGAAACTAAAGCAAAAATTAACTTTTCATTTATACTATATCACATTTATTTTCTTGTAATATAACTTATACTGCACTCTTGCTTCTTGTTGGGATGGCCCAAAGCAGATTTAAATAAGGTTTCCTGCTTTGTCATTCACATTATTTCCTGAACGAGCATGAATAGTAATAGGTTGCTGTAACAATAGTGTTGCAGCTATAAAAGCCTTTATACTGCCCAGAACGATAAAGTAAAGCCTTTGAACCAGCAGCCCATACTACAAAATTATGTGCTTGGAAACCATGGGTAATTCATTAATGGATTTCTCTTTATACACACGCAAGAATGCTAAATAAGATCACTTTGGGAGTTAGCCCCATTGAATATAGTAGGATTTACTTTGGAGTAAACATTCATAGGTTTGCACTGCACATTGCACAGAAACAAGTAGTGGATAGGCCCCACATATCCCACAATGCATTGCACAACGAGCATGGTGCATTGAGGGAATCATGCGGGGGTCAGGCACACTAGGCACTTGACTCTGCGCATGCTCAGGCTACAGGCAGCCCAAGCACCCACATGATCCTGGGGCTGGGGTTAAGGATGTGTTCGTACCCTTAACCCTGGCTAAAGGCCAGGGTTAAAAGCAGGATTAGGCAGGCTGGCAATGCCGGCATCAGCCACGATCTGAGTGCTGCAAATGAGCAGCCTAGCCCAGACTGGGCTGCCTAACCTGGACTAGGTGCTCGTGTGAATAGACTTAGGGTGTCGGACTGCAAATTGGGAGATCTGGGTTCTAATCTTTGCTTGCCATAAGCGTCACTAGGTGACTTTGGATCAGTTGCTATCTCTCAGTCTAATCTGCTTCATAGGATTGCTGTGCTGATAAGATGATGATGATGATGATGATGATGATTTTATTTTACATTTTTCTATCCCGCTCTTCCTCCAAGGAGCCCAGAGCGGTTGTACTACATACTTAGGTTTCTCCTCACAACAACCCTGTGAAATAGATTAGGCTGAGAGAGAAGTGACTGGCCCAGAGTCACCCAGCTAGTATCATGGCTGAATGGGGATTAGATGGTGGTGGGGAAGATTATCTTGAGTTCCTCTGAAGAATGGCCACAAAAAGATGTAAGAAGATAGAGGATGGGTTCAGATGTCAGGCAGAACATAGGTTGCAGCCAGGCTCAGTGCAACCTCCTGGGAGTGTTTGCTCCTCCTTCCCATCCCTGCACGAGAGTCCTATTTCCTTTCTTAGTTAGGATAGGACTGCCCTCAGCCCCGGGAGCATGTGCTTCCTCCTCCCATCCTCACAGGAGTGCCCACTTCCTTTCTAGGTTAGAATAAGCTGAGATTGTTGGGTTTGGACGTTGTGACCAATCTCAGGAGGTTGCCATCATTTTGGCAGCTGAGGTTCTGCACAACGTCTGGACCTGCCCCAAGTACCCAAACCAAGACTAGTAGTCACTGGTTAGTACAGGGCTTGTTTATGAGATCGAAAGCAAATGCCTAGATGCTTGGTTGACAGAATCTTCTTTATATATAAAAGCCTTAGGAGGTATGTAGCAAATCCTGTGGTACGTGACACACCTCGCGAGACACACCTCGCGAGACACCTCTGGGGAGAGAGAGAGAGAAGGCATGCACGGAGGTGGCGACTGAGGAGCAGATGGAGGAGCAGCTGCTGCCAAGGAGGAGCAGGAGGGCTGAAGAAAGAGCAGCAACATCGCTCCCTTCCTCCTTCAGCTCACTCAGCCGCAGCTCACCCCCTCAGCTCCAACCGCCGGCCTCTGACACCTTGCCGAGTCTCCTCACAAGGAGGACAGCTGAGCCAGGGCTTCCCATCCAGCCTGCACGGGTGGCCCTCGGTACTCTCCCGCCCCAGCTTGGCTACCCTCCTTGTGAGGAGACTCAGCAGGGCGGGCAGGGTGTCAGAGGCCGGGGTGGTTGGAGCTGAGGGAGGGAGCGGTGGTTGGCTGAGCTGAGAGAGTGGGGGAGTGAAGGGGAGGGGTGGCTGTCAGAGGGGTGGTGGAGGGGAGGGGTGGCTGAGAGTGGAGGAGAGGGGGTGGTTGCGTGAAGGGTGGCTGAAAGTGGTGGGGAGGAGAGGGGTGGCTGAGAGTGGGGGAATGGAGTGGAGGGGATGGGGCGGCAGCGAGTGGGGTGGCTGAAAGTGGTGGAGAGGAAGAGAGAGGGGCTGCGAGTGGGGTGGCTGAAAGTGGGAGCGTGGAGATGGTGTGGGAGAGGGGAGGAGAGGGGTGACTGTGAATGAGGTGGTAGAGAGTGGGGGAGGGGAGGCTGGCTGATAGGGGAGTGGCTTGAGAGTGGGGGAGGGGAGTGGTGGGGGTGGCTGCAAGTGGGGTGGCTGACACTGAGCAATAAAGCAGGGGCTGTGGTGAGACTTTAAGGAGAGTGAGCAAATGTTCTGCGCAGGGCCAGCTAGTTCTACATATTTGTCTGTGTAGATAATACTGAGCTAGATAGACCTATGGTCAGACTCAGTATATGGCAGCTTCCTATATTCCTATGTAATTTGCCAAAATAATACATGATATATTGTGTTACATAGGTTACACTGTTTCCCCCGCCCTGTGGATATTTAATATATCCTGGAGTTGTTAAAAAAATCTAGCTAACTTTTTAAAAATCCAAATTTAATTTTTAAAAAAGATTTTATTTTTCCTGCATCCTATGTTAAATGGTCGTGAATGTCTGGGAATAAGTTCTGGCCAGATGAAGGGTGCTGGTGGATGTGGAGTGTGTACATGCATATATCATGCTCATAACTGATTTTTCTGATGGTTGCTGGGTGTTTTAACCCATTGGTAAACTGGCTTTCTTTAGTGGCAGTAACGCTTATGTGTATCAAGTTCTTGCTTGATTCATTCGAGAGCTATTTCTTCAGTCACCCCACCCATTCCTGCATGCTCTTTTCTTTTCCACTATATTTATAAAGGCAGCATGAGCAGTTCCCAGAATGAAATATTTTGTATTGGGGGTGGAGAACCGGGAGATATGAAACTTATCTCCAAATTGACAATAGGCCTTGTATGTTCCAGATACTCATTGTTGAAGGTCATAGTTGTGGAGTTTTATTTTAAAATAATCTAAATGCTTTGAGCACATTTCCATTGAAGTTAAGCACTTAGAGGTCCCATTTATTTGAATAGAAAAGTTAAGCCCATACTCAAATCTTTCCCATTGAAAAACAGGCCCTATTCCAATGACCCTACAGTGAGTTAAGACAGTGGGTGGAGACAGGAGGAGGAGGAGGGACAGACAAGGATAACCCACAACAAAGAGAAGGTAGGAATGGGAGTTATGCATACTTAGACCAGGCTGTAACACATATTCTTTGGATCTAGGAGCCAGTCCAAAAATTCACAATGAACAGTGGACACTGGACAAAATTACTAGACTTAGTGATGGACATTGTAGCAGGGGGGGAGTTAGTAAATGGGCTTTTCTCTATTCCATTTACAAGTAACCAATTTGGAACAGAAGCACAGCTGCCTGGGGCAAATAAAGATTTTATTAAGTAACTCTGCCTCTGAATCTCCTAGTCAGGAGTACTAGTGTTAGCACATTCCATATGAAGAAAGGTTGAGGGCGGGGGACACATACACACACCTCTCTTCATGCTTTTTTAACAACATAAGAATTTATATAGGAACATAGGAAGCTGCCATATACTGAGTCAGACCATAGGTCCATCTTGCTCAGTATTGTCTTCCCAGACTGGCAGCGGCTTCTCCAAGGTTGCAGGCAGGAATCAGCCCTATCTTGGAGAAGTTCGAAACTACATGTCATATTTAGATAAATATGTATCGTGTATATAAAAGGGTTGTTCTCATGACCTTAGCTGTGGGGCTGGGGAGAAGGGAGGTGCTTACTTGCCTTCCGCCCCCGCAAGCAGCTGCCCTCTCAGACTCTGCTGTGCTGTCCGTCTACATGGTCAGTGTGGCAACAAAGTCCCAAGCAGAGTCCCGCATCCCAGAGTGCACTGCAGGAGCCGTGGAGGGGCTGCTCTCTCAGTAAAGCTGCTTCTCCACTCTGCACAGCCACTCCCACCCCGCCCACCCCTTTGCAGCCTAAAATGGCGGTGGGCTTTGGGGGCGACAGCAGAGCCAAGGTAGAGCAAACTGTCAGTTCGTTCAAGCTCAGGAAACAGCTGGGTAGAGACGTCAGGCTCTGCAGGTTGGGAACATGACTCAAGTTGTGAGAAAAGCCTCATAGTTCTATAAATATATATCATATTTAAGCCTCCCTCCCTCAGAAAGCTTTAAAAAACACCACCACCCTGGGAAAGGTTAGGGGAAAGCATCTTCTATCCATGGGGGAAAGTGTTCACATGTCTGACTCAGCTTCAGCAAAAGAATTATTGCATCTTAGTTAAGAAATCTCCCTCCTTTTTCCTTCCTGCTTATCCCTCCTTCCGGACAACTGTTGCCATTACTGCCATTGCAGCTCTTGCTGTTCCAGCTTCACACACCTTACCACCCAACAGTGCCTTTCCTGGCTGGAAACAAACCAGCCCACCAGGGAACTGTGTTGCTGGGAAGATGGCGGTAGCAGGACACAGTCCTGTGAGCAGACGGCAGTGGTGCCTGCACCAGTGTCTGTGTGCAGAAGGAGTTTTGTTCTGGGCGGCAGTATCAAGGCTGTGCGTGCACACATGCGTTTGGAGTGGGGCCTTCCTGATTCAACCTGAGCGGGATCTGAAATTTACTGAGTGGACATCAAAAAGCTTGTCAGCGCATGCACATGCGCACGCCTTAGAGGGAACACTGGCCTGTACCCATGGGTCATGGTGTGCAACCTGGAGTAGCAGCAATGATAATTGCCAGAGCACACCGCAGAGGCAGGAAAGAAAGGGGCAGAAGCCATTTCCGAGTGTGGAAAGAACACACAGCTCCAGTGGCGGAGTCAGCCGAACGGCGGCCTGTGTCCCACCCTGCCCGGTGGCCCGCCAGTGATGCCCTGTGATTGTGACATCACATGCATGTGGGCATTCCTGGGCTCTGGAGGGCCTCAAGCAAGCTTTCCTCCTCTCATTTCAGGCAGCGTTTGCTGCCTGACAGCGTTTATTTCCCTTTCCCTCCTTCGCTGGGGAGGAAGGGAAATAAATGCATGCAGGCAGCAAGCACTGCCTGGAAATGAGAGGGGAGCTTCTGGCAATTGGGCCACGCCTCCATTGCATGGGCCACGCCGCCACTGCATCACGTGCAGTGGAGGCTCCAGCAGCCCTTTTCATTGGCTGCCTGGGTTCTTTGAACCTGTTCGCTCATTGGTGGCTCCACCCCTGTGCAGCTCAGAACTTGCTCCTCTCCATGCAGCAGCCAAAAGGGGATGATGGGAGTTGTTGTTCAACCACATCTGGGGACCAAGGATGATAACATCTGGTCCAGAGGAAAGGAGCAAGTTTTATCTCCGCTTAACTGTGTTCCGATTTAGAGAACTTCAGGGACTCTGATAGCACCGGGGTGGGGGTGGGGAATACTGAGTGGAGAGACACAGAAAGGACAGAGGTCATTTCTGGTATTGATTTTAATAGGGTTAACGTTCATGTCAGCATGCTTAGGATTTCAGCCTTATATTTACTTCTAGTCTGTGATTCAGCAACAGGTCCAGCAGTGGTGGTTGGATGGGGAGCCAAAGCCCCTTGCATCCCTCCGGCACCACATGATTATCAAGGCTACTCCTGTCTGCATAGCCCTATCCTAGGTTCTGTGTCCTGTCACACTAGAGGAGGGCTGCACAACTTTGGCCCTCCTGTAGATGTTGGTCTACAATTCCCATCATCCCTGACTATTGGCCATGGTGTCTGGGGATTATGGGAGTTGTAGTCCCAAAAACATCTGGAGGGCCAAAGTTGTGCAGGAGTAAGATGAAATGTTGGTAACTCGTTACACACACACACACACACACACACACACACACACACACACACACACACCCTTAACTATGTGCTTAGCTCCCCCACCCCTTGATTTCAATAGGCCCTAAAAGGATGGATTGCACCATGTGTCTTTTATAAATGTCCTGAAAAAGCATTGTGAACAGTGAACCTTTCTAATTAGGGCATAGTCTCTAGTTCAGCCCGTGGTGGCCAATTTGAAGGTCTTTAGTGTTGCAGACTCTCAACTCACATCACTCCCAGACACATTTTGACTGGAGACTATGAGAGCTGTAGTCCCCAGTGACAGCTGGAGAGCCTCAGACTGGCCACCCCTGAAATAGTTTCTCAGACTGTCAATTGGGATGTCTGTGGTGGGGTTATTACTTGAGATACCTGAGAGTGCTCGAATTCTGTGGCTTGATTTGCTGCTGCATCAAGGAGAGGAGAGCTGGTCTTGTGGTAGCAAGCATGACTTGTCCCCATAGCTAAGCAGGGTCTGCCCTGGTTGCATCTGAATGGGAGACTTGATGTGTGAGCACTGCAAGGTATTCCCCTCAGGGGATGAAGCTGCTCTGGGAAGAGCAGAAGGTTCCAAGTTCCCTCCCTGGCTTCTCCAAGGTAGGGCTGAGAGAGATTCCTGCCTGCAACCTTGGAGAAGCTGCTGCCAGTCTGTGAAGACAATACTGAGCTAGATAGACCAATGGTCTGACTCAGTATATGGGAGTTTCCTATGTTCCTATGTTTCTAAGACAAATAGCAGCTGTAGCGTCCTTTTTCTCCTTTCCTTTGAAACCTTGAGTAGGAACTCTGCAAGCAGCTTCTAGAAGAAGGAATTTCTTCACTTCTGTCCTTCGGGTCAGTGCCTAGATCAGCCAGGTTGCAAGAGAGTGAAGTTGACAGGAGCAATGAAGAGGTGGGCAGCACTCATACTAGGATCATCTTTAATATCTGATCACCTTGATCTGTAGATTCTCTTATGCAACAGCAGGGTGCACATTGATGTACAGAAAGAATTTCCATGCACTCAGGCAGTGGTCCCTCTAATTTTTTTCATCTCTGTGCAGAATGAGTTTTGTTCTGGGCGGCAGTATCTAGGCACTGTGTGTGCACCTGCATTCAGAGTGGAACCTTCCTAATTCAACCTGAGCGGGATCTTAAAGTAACTAAGCGGACATCAGAAAAAAGTGTGAGCACGCACATGTGCACACGCCTTAGAGGGAACAGTGCACTCAGGGCACCTCCATGCTTTATGTGCTTATGGCTAGAGATGTGCATGAGCTGTTAGGGTAGGGAGCACTTCTCTTTCTGGCAGTGGCGCTGACCTAGCAACGGCCGTGTGGGACTGTGGCACATGCGCGCCGGCCATGTGCATGCCAATGCTGCATGGAGGCTGCAGGGATCAGCGCCACAGCCCCACCCAGCTGGTGCTAGGATGCGCGTCACTGGCAGAAAAGCAGCAGGGCAAAGACAAGCAGGGAAGGAGCTCCTTACCTGCCTTTTAAGGGAACCACTCCCCGCCCCATCGAATGCCAGGCCCCAAACTGGTTCGGCGCTTCCCAGAGGAGGCGCCAAACCAGCTCGTGCACATCCCTACTTATGGGTTTCCTACAGCAAACACAGACTGTGAATGAAAGAGATGCATCCTTGGTACGTGCTCATGACTGTTTAAGAACTCTCGTTATTTGTTGTTTACATATTTCATATGCTTGCAGTGGGAATACGTAGCTCAGCACTGTCCCATTTGCAGCAGACATGACTGTAAGTGGCATTGCTCTTCCCTTGTGGTTGGCTAAGAACTGAAGGGGTCCCATTTGGAGAAGGGCTGGAATTCACAAAGTCTGAAAGCTGTGCCTAGTGTGAAGTACACCTTCAGGTCCATCCTCGTGTCTACAATTAATAGCAGTTCTGTCTTTCCAGATAGCTCAGTTACAGGACAAGCCCGATTGGTAAGACCAGTGACAAAGAAGAGGGGCGCAAAATGAGCAGCGACGCTCAATTCGCAAGATGCAGAGGGCAGTGGAAGTGAAGCGAGAGGGCTTGAAAATGTCTGCGTGCAGTGACTTTGTGGAACACATCTGGAAGCCTGGCTCCTGCAAGAACTGCTTCTGCCCCAGAAACTTCCACCACCTGCAGACGCAGGCCCTTGACCTGGGAGGCAGCAGTGGGCTTGGAGCCAAAGCTGACAATACACCCCTGGAGGATGACGGCGTAATTTCCTTGCCTTACTCAAAGCCAACGATTGCTGTGAAGCCAACAATGATAAACTCGGATGCTTCTGATTTGTGGGCGGATGGGAACCTGAGTGCAGAAACCCCACAGGTAATGATTAACAAAGGGTGTGGTATATTTTACAAGATTTCTTCTGTTGTAACATTTGCATTTCCCTTGGAGCAGTCCTGCTGTTCATTACAGTAAGACTCCTGTAAATGTGTTTCTCTTCATTTTGTGAATAAGAACCTAAGAACAGCCCTGCTGGATCACGCCCAAGACCCATCTAGTCCAGCATCCTGTTTCACACAGTGGCCCACCAGATGCTGCTGGGAGCCTACAGGCAGGAGCTGAGGGGTTGCCCTCTCTCCTGCTGTCACTCCCCTGCAAATACTCAGAGGCATCCTGCCTTTTGAGGCTGGAGGTGGCCTATAGCCCTCCAACTAGTAGCCGATGATAGACCTCTCCTCCATGCAGTTATCCAAACCCCTTTTAAAGAAATCCACGTTATTGGCTGTCACTGCATCTTGTGGCAGAGAATTCCACAAGTTGATTATGCGTTTTGTGAAAAAATACTTCTGTTTGTTGGTCCTAGATTTCCTGGCAATCAATTTCATGGGATGACCCCTGGTTCTAGTGTTAAGTGAGAGGGAGAAGAATTTCTCTCTATCCACTTTCTCCACACCATGCATGATTTAATAGACCTCTATCATGTCTCCCCGCAGTCGACTTTTTTCTAAACTAAATAGCCCCAGGTGTTGTAGCCTTGCCTCATAAGAAAGGTGCTCTAGGCCCCTGATCATCTTGGTTGCTTTCTTCTGCACCTTTTCCAGTTCTACAATGTCCTTTTTTAGATGTGGTGACCAGACTTGTACACGGTATTCCAGGTGTAGCCGCACTGTAGTTTTGTATAAGGGCATTATAATATTAGCAGTTTTCTTTTGAGTCCCCTTCCTAATGATCCCTAGCATGGAATTGGCCTTTTTCACAGCTGCTGCACATTGAATGCCTGGCATTCTCCTGCTTATTGGTGACACTGGAAACAGTCGCACAATTTCAAGACATGTTCCTAGGCATTCATGGTGGGCAAAACCCTGCTGATTTCAAATAAATCTCTGCCTGTTTAGAAGAAATGGAAAGGTTTCCAAATCCTTACTCTATTGCTACATCATCTGCAGCATTCCCAGTCCAGGTGGCCACTGTGCCTACCCCCGGCAATTGCTAAGTTAATAACTTAAAGCAAATGTTGTTGTTGTTTAACCACACCCTAAAGGCTTCTCTATATATTTCTCATCCATCTATCTATCAGTAGATCCATTATGACTGACAATTGTAGCAGGTAAATACCTTACTAGGACTGTGTGTGATCGGGTCACTTGTTTTAATGTCAGTATGCGAGGTGAAACTAAAAGGCAAGAAAAGATGGAGATTGATTATTACATTTCTATACCTCTTCATTACAAAACCAAACAAAATACAATCATTTTAAAAATCAAATTTAAAACCATATAAAATCTAAACAATTCAAACACAGTTTAAAACAGATAAAACGATGGAAACAATTAAAAACCTCTGGAAGGCCAGACCAAAAGCAGTTTTAAGGGCTCTCCTAAAGGCTGTGCAGAGTGCATTCCACAACTCAGGACCAGCTACAGAGAGAGCCCAGTCCCGAGTGGCCACCTTATGCACCAGTGGCAGCTGGAGACCGACCTCTCCAGATGACCTCAACATGTGGTGGGGATCATACAGAAAAAGGTGTTCTATAAGGTAACCTGAACCTAAGCCATTCAGGGCTTTAAAGGTAATAACCAACACTTTGTATTTTGCCCAGAAATATATTGGCAGCAAGTGCAGCTGTTTAAGTACAGACATAATATGGTCCCTCCGGGTTACCCCAGAGACCAATCTGGCTGCCACATTTTGAACTAACTCATTTGTAAACTACGTACAAAGGCAGCCCCACATAGAGCGCATTGCAGTAGTCAAGCCTGGAGGTTACCGGCTGGTGCACCACTGTTTTGAGATTGTTCTCTTCAAGCAGCTGTCGAATTAGCCAAAGCTGTGGCTCCAGGTCACAGTCTCCACCTGAGATACCAGGGTGAGGCCTGGATCCAAGAGTACTCCCAAGCTGCGTATCTGTTCCTTCTGGGGGAGGGTAACCCCGTCCATAACAGGAAGATCTATCCCATCCCTCAAATTCCAATCCCAGACAATGAGTACTTCCGTCTTGTTTGGATTCAGCTTCAATTTGTTATCCCTCATCCAGCCCTTTACTGCCTACGTTTAGGGAATGAATATCATTACCTGCTGATAAGGAGAAATAGATTTGCGTGTCGTCAGCATACTGATAACACCCTGCACCAAATCACCTGATGACCTCACCCAGCGGTTTCATGTAGATATTAAAAAGCATTGGTGACAGGGAGCCCTGAGGGACTCCCATATAATAGCTCCTGTTTGGAAGAGCAACTTTCACCAAGTGCCACCATATGGAATCTACCTGAGATATAGCAGCGGAACCAATGCAAAGCAGTGCTTCCAGTCCTCAAGTCCCCTAGGCGATCCAGAAGGATACCATGGTCAATGGTAAAATCTGCCAAGAGATCCAAAAGAACGAGTAGAGTCACACTCCCTCTGTCGATTCCCCAGTAGAGGTCATCCATTAGGCAGACCAAGGCCATCTCAACCCCATAGCCAGCTCTAAAGCCAGTTTGAAATGGGTCTAGATAATCCATTTCCTCCAAAACCACTTGGAGTTGATTAGCTACCACTTTCTATCACCTTGCCCAACCATGGGAGATTGGAGGCAGGCCTATAACTATCCATCATCCAAAGTAGGCTTCTTTAAGAAGTAGTCTAACCATTGCCTCCTTCAAACAAGGAGGCATTCTGCCCTCCCTCAACGATGCATTAATGATGTCAATTAGGCTGCCTCCAACATTTCCCTACAAGATGAAAGCAGCCAAGTTGGGCAAGGATCCAAAGAACAAGTGGTAGGCCACAGCTTGTCCACATCCTTGGGATTGAAACTGATCCAGTCTAATACTGCAAGAGGAATTGCTAGACACCCGCTTAATAGGCTCTGCAGAAATAGTTGAATCCAAGTCAGTCTGGATACAAGAGATTTTATATGAAAATAATCCATTTAAAGCATTATTGTTATTGTTATATTTATATGCCGCTCTTCCTCCAAGGAGCCCAGAGCGGTGTACTACATACTTAAGTTTCTCTTTCACAACAACCCTGTGAAGTAGGCTAGGCTGAGAGAGAAGTGACTGGCCCAGAGTCACCCAGCTAGTCTCATGGCTGAATGGGGATTTGAACTCGGGTCTCCCCGGTCCTAGTCCAGCACTCTAACCACTACACCACGCTGGCTCTCACAGCAGAATATAGTCACGGGGCAGATTTAAAACAGAAGGAGCATGAGTTAAACTCCTCAAAACCCAGGATAACCCTGGACAGTGACATGACAGTGAGGGTAAGGAACTGCAAGAGGGTGCTCCTCAGATCTGCTGGCAAGGAGTTGTTCCTTGCAACGTGCATGCAGACATTGCATAGAACTTGATATCCCATAAGTAGGCCTGGGAGTGGCGTACTAGTCAGTGTCACCACTTGCCATATGCTGGGTTAGAAAAATCGGTGCAAACATCCCTTACGATGCAAAGGAGGCTACAGTTGGTGGCAAGAAAGATTTCAAAGCGAGGTGCATAATCCCTCGACCCAGCTCCAATACATTGTGCTAGTTTTCTCAAAACTCCTTTTTTCACTTTACGTGTAGTTTCCTGGGTGTATTGCAGGATCAGGAACATCCAATTTAACTTTCGGTGTTTGCATTAGGCAAAATTTGAAGGCAACTCTAATGTTTTAGATAAGACTATTTAAGTACAGAAAATACCAGAACTAGCAATTTATTTCATTTGCTAAGTTGAGAGTACTAGTGTCACTAATTTCGGTCAGTTACTAATGAGCAGAATTTAATCGGAATCAGTTAAAACAGAGTTTGGTGTCTTGTGAAACTTCATCTACATGTGTAACTGAATGGCTTTTCAGGCAGTCAGTGAATTAATCATATTGGATAGTGTGGAGTAGAGAGGGGGGAAATGGTTTTGTGCTGCCTAAGGGCTTCTTCTAGAATCCAAGAGATTTCTTTCTCCCATTCATTTTTAAAAGCAATTCTCTGGCCCTTTTTGTTGTAGAGAGAATGGGAAACTGTGACAGCCGTCTGCCCCAAAGCCACAAAAAACTGAAAGAGAAAAAGGAGATATATACAGGGCTCTCCATATATTATGCTTTCAGATATCATGATTTTGAAATCTCTTCGATGTTTGTGGAAGCGTGGCCTGTGATTTTGCACTTCTAGGATGAGTAGCTCAGGCAGGGAGTTGTCACGCTTTTCAGCATACATGAAATTCCCCACCCCCACCCCAAAAGTAAGCACGGCCATTTTCTCTGCTCAGTTTGAATCAAGGAATTAGAGCTGTAAGTTTTGATCCAGCAGATTAATCAATGGACATTTTTAGTTGATTAACTGGTGAGGGCCAATAGGAATTGGTGGGGGTTTGACTTACTTCTCACAGCTATTGCGTCCTGATGTGATGGTATAATAAGGCAGAGTTTCCCAAGCTATTTTTTTTGACTGAGGCACACTTTAAACAAAAGAAAGAAAGAAAATTGACATTGCCTTCCCTAGCCCCACCCCCAGTAGCAACAACAACAACTATTTATAATATACCGCTGTTCAGCAAAAGTTTCCAAATCTGTTTACACAGAGAAATAATAAATAAATAAGATGGCTCCCTGTCCCCAAAGGGCTCACAATCTAAAAAGAAACACAAGATAGACACCAGCAACAGTCACTGGAGGTACTGTGCTGAGGGTGGATAGGGCCAATTACTCTCCCCCTGCTAAATAAAGAGAGCCACCATGTTAAAAAGGTGCCTCTTTGCCCAGTTAGCAGGGGACAATACAGATACATACACACACCTCTTTTGTTTTTGTTTTTTGTTTTTTGCTTTGAGTGGCTGTGGAATTTTTATTTGGTTGTTATGTACTGGGAGGTACGGGGCACTCCTGGTGAATTATTACAGGGTGACTCACTTGGAAAGGCCAGGAAATTCCCTTATTTTGGCGCAGACTCAGTCAGTGTGGCACACCACCTTTATTTCCTTGAAATGACGCCAATATTGAGATTTTGGTAATAATTCAATTAAATGTAATTGATCACTTAAAAGGCAGACAATTCGTGAACAAAATCTCTCAATCAGTTGACAGGCCTTCTTCAACTGTAATATATACCCCAACATTTTGCACGTTTAATCTCACACATTGCCTGAATGGCCTTGCTGCAGTGCTGTATGTCTACCGGCTGTAGCCTAGTGTCAATCAAGTCTGGATTTTATGCAAAATATGTTAATTATGCGTTAATGAAATATGAAGTCGGTTAGATAAATATGCAAATTAGTTGCTGTCTTTTCACGGCTGACAGGTTTTTCACATTGCCTCTAGTGTTCAGCCACTGAATGTTATGACGGCACACTATGTGACAATAAAGGGAGGAGATAGCGTCAAATATCAAAGAATTAATTCCCTTCTGAATTTAAATGTAGTAAACAATAATTTAAATTAGTAAATGATTTTAAATGTAGTAAATAATATAAGAAAAATAGGAATAATAGTACGGTAGGTAATATAACATATTCAAACCATAGCTAATGTTTCTTGTCTAACATTTCTGTTTGGTCTGACCTAATTCTGGAACAAAAGGAAAAGGTACCATTGCTCCGAAAGAGAGTCTTCTCCTGCATACTTCATTCTGTCTCAAAGATGCTTAAAATAATCAACTTGTTCATAAGCCAAGTATGCCAATGTTTCTGGCCTCATTATTCTCTCTAGCCATTTTCTGTTTAGCCAGTAATTTCCAAGTGGCAATGAATACATTTCCCACCGAGGTGCTCTGTTTTACTCATTGAAATACTTGCACAAAGAAAATAAACTGTCCCATCAGTCTAACAAACTGATTCTCTTCATCTTTCTAGAGAATGGAACTTTAGAGTTAATGGAACTTGCTCCCAACTAAGTGTGAGCAGGATTATAATGTTGTTTTGGATGCAAAAGTTGTAAACATGGATGAATGTGTTCATTAACAGTGGATGTCTCCTTTGTTGTCAGCGGTGAGAGCGAAATGACCAATTACTGATCAATTATTATATTTTCAAGGCACAGTCAATAATTGCTGTAATTCATAGGAAGATGGCCACTATTCTTCTTTAACTTTTTTCTGAGGCATAGGTTTTCCTTAATGGGAACTATTTATGTTGAGGCTAGGCTTCTGAATGTTGTTATTTGCTTCTGAATAAACCATATGCCCCTTTACAGAGAATGACACCCACGCCCTTGTAATGCTCATAACAGATGAGAGCAGTGATAAGGATACTCCATTTTATAACATAGAGAGAGAGAGGAAATTATTAATCACCCTGAACTCAGGGGAAAGTTCCTTACCACAGTGATTAAATAAAAATGGCCTGTATCTGATCAGTTCCTTCAATGAATGCTTTTCCTCTCATGAGTGCAGTTGCTAAGCCTTGATAAAGAAAACTATGCACTTCATCATAAAAGCACAGAACTTGGTAAATTCCAGGGGTACCCTATGAAGCTGAAGTTAAAATAGGGAGGCATTTCTTATATTCTTGGAAGTAAGCCTTGCTAATAATTTCAGAAGCAAGTCAATGGAGCTAACACTTAGATAAGCAAACTGATGCGGGAGTCTGCCCCACTGAACTCTGAGACTTCCAAAAGTATTAGGAATGCTTCCATCTTTAATCTGAGCTTCATAAGGTACCCTTTAAATATACAGGAAGTCCCACACTTAAAAACTGGTTGTGTTCCAGTGCGCTTTCGTAAATTGGATGTTCATAACTTGGAACATATATAGTTCCCAAGAGGGATGACTTGTTCGTATGTGTGGGTTGGCATTTGTAAACTGGGGACTTGCTTAATGTAATATGTTATGGAGCTTGCTTTGTAAGTCAGGGAGTGCCTGTACCAAGATGTGTACTTTTACCACAAAGTGCACAATTTCTTTTTTGCTAAGCTATTGTACTGTCTCCTCCACTCTTCCTTCCCCACTTAACTGTATTCAGTTTAATCCCCTTTATTTAGGCAGAGTTCTCACAGGTGGTAAATCTGTGCATGGACGATACCAGTTCAGGCTGCAGATGGGGGTTCACATAATTGAATGCTCTTCCATACAGGAACAAATTCTAGTAAGAATTAATCTGCCTACTTTCCTTTCACTATCCCTACAACTGGACTAAATTTGGTCCAAATGGGTTAGGAAGTTCACAAGTTAGCCCACATGTGCCTCAAAAGTTTGTGTCTGCCATCTTGAATTGGATTGGATGACATTGTCACAATCTACGCTGTTGAGGTGTCCCTATATGTCCCTACAGCTATAGCAAATTTGGTTCAAATCAGTTAGGCAGTTCACAAGTTAGCCCAATTGCACATTAAAAGTTCACGTGTCCGCCATCTTGAATCAGGGTGGATGACATCATCACAAACCATGCCGTTGAGGTGTCCCTTCTGTCACTGACTACAACTGTACCAAATTTGGTTCATATCGGTTAGACAGTCCACAGGTTAGCCCACGTGCCTGAAACATTTACGCACCCACCATCTTGAATTGGTGTGGATGACATCACCACAAATTATACTGTTGAGGTGTCCCTACAACTCAATTTGGTTCATATTGGTCCCGGCACTGCGAAGTTGATGGCGGGATGGGGGACACACACACAGAGATGGACACACAGACAGATGCATGGAATATTTGGTGATCTCATAAGCCTACTTGAAAGTATGCTAAAAAAATTGCTTTGTATAGAATAATAGTATATCGGGGAGAAGGCTAAAGCTAGAACCCATCTCTTTAATGTCTATGTGCAGGGATTTTAGGGGTGGGGGCATGGATGGTGATTCAGTCGCTTGAGCCTGCATCTCCAGTGGTACAGTACAGATTCAAGTATACCACCTCAGTAAGAATTAGGCTTAAGTTGTAAATACACTCGGAGCAGTTCTACCTATGATGCAGAACGAGAGGATAGATTGAGGTGGTGGAATTCTGGACTGTACTACTTCAAGATCAAACCAGATTGTGCTGCTAAATTAATCTTTGTTTTGTTTTTTCCCACTGAAATTAACCATGGAGAAGGGGTTATTGGGACCCTGGTGCACAGGAAGAGGGCATTTAATTCTTTACTTGGAAAACTTTATTTAGTTTATTTAGCAGGGGGAGAGTAACTGGCCCTATCCACCCCCAGCACAGTACTTCCAGTGACTGTTGCTGGTGTCCATCTTATGTTTCATTTTAGAATGTGAGCCTTTTGGGGACAGGGAGCCATCTTATTTATTTATTTATTATTTCTCTGTATAAACTGCCCTGAGCTATTTTTGGAAAGGCGGTATAGAAATTGAAATAATAATAATAACAGCAACAGCAGCAGCAGCAACATTGGCAATAAAATTCAGCCATTCCAGGTCCTTGGGAAGGACTCGATGTCTGGATAAAACAAACCAGTCAATAACACCTGTCTGACTGTGTAAACAAGAAATAATAATAAATAACTTCCCATAATGTGCAACCTTCTTACATTTCCTCGGTGAGTACTTTATGCCTCCATTAGATGACTTGAACCTGAATGTACCTTGAATTATGAGAAATCTAGGTGTGACTTGTTTTCAAGATTGCCTCGAGACCAAGGATGAGGAAGAGATAGGGTTGCCAACTTATGAATTTAAAACTACCTGGTTAGAGGGTGAAACCTGGCAGCTTGGGGCAAGCCGGGGCAAAGCTTTTTAGGCTTTGGTGGGTCAGGCTGGTAGAGTTTAACTGAATTTGGCACATCAGGGGCAGAGTTTAGTAGATCAGGTGTGGGATCAGTAGAGTGCAGGGGGAGTAAAATCTGTCTCAAAATGCCTAGTATATTCAAAAGACTATCTGAAATAGAACTTTAGCCCAAATTGCTGAGTAGACCGGGCAAGATACCTGATTGTTAGCAATCTTGAGACAAGATAATGCCTAGCTTATACAATATACTTAGGCTCATCCAGCCAAATTTAGGCATTGTTAAATCTCACTGTTTTCAGTGAGAGAGATTTAAGCACATGTTTAATTCCCTTGAAATAACTGAAATGTAAATGTGCTTAGCTTTGGTTGGCTCATGTCTCATATAAAATTATTGCAAATACTTTGGAAAGGACCAATATAGTAAACCTGAACCGCTCATGTACCTAGAAGAATAACTATTTTATTGTACAAGCTGAGCCAGCAGCAAAATGTTGCTGTGTATTCTCATTCCCTGAGAGATGAACTCATTAAGTACACCAGACAGCCTGGAACAAGAGCCTTATAGTGCTGTTCAGGCCTTGTGGAGCAGAGGTGAAGGGAAACGAATACTTTTATTTCTTTCCCATTCTCTTGAGGCTTTCCTCTGCTGTGCTATATTTATTTATTTTATTGTTCCATTTTTATACCGCCTTTCATAAAACATCCCATTAACTTTTTACAAAAGTTAAAATATGGAAAGATTCCAAGAAAATCATTTAAAATCTTAAAATCTGTTAAACAATAAAAACCATAAGATGGTATACTTGAAAAAACAACCACCATAAAAAGACAACAAAACATAAAAGCATCATAAAAAGACAATAAATAAATAATAAATAAAACAGAAGCAGGAGAGCTGAGAGGCCTGGCAACCCCTAAGGGGTAAAAGCCTGAACAAACAAAAAGGTCTTTAGTTGTTTTTTTAAAGCAGCCACAGATGTTTTGTTAACTGCCCAGAGAACTCGTGTTTTGGGTGGTATAAAAATGTGATAGATAGATAGATACAATGTCAACGAGCAGACATTTCACTAGGAGAGCATTCCAGAGCTTGGGAGCAACAACAGAGAAGGCCCTGTCCCACGTGTAGGACAATTTAGCCTCTCTCAATGTCGGCACACGGAGCAAAGGCCCCCTAATGACCTTCATCCATCCATTCATTCATTCATTCATTTGATTTCTATACCGCCCTTCAAAAAATGGCTCAGGGCGGTTTACACAAAGAAATAACAAACAAATAAGATGGAACCCTGTCCCCAAAGGGCTCACAATCTAAAAAGAAACACAAAATAGACACCAGCAACAGTCACTGGTGGTATTGTGTTGGGGGTGGATAGGGCCAGTTACTCTCCCCCTGCTAAATAAAGAGAATCACCACATTTAAAAGGTGACTCTTTGCCAAGTTAGCAGGGACTAGGGATGTGCGGACTGGTCCAGGGGTTCGGTTCGTGGGTTCATGGTTGAACCGAACCACCCCCTGGTTCTGTCGGACCGGAACCAGAGCGCCGGGTACAGTCCGGCAGGTCCACGAACTTTTTTTAAGAATTTTTTTTTTAGTCAAGGAAGTACCTGTAGCCCCTTCGGGGGGCTTGCTGAAGCCGCGGGGGCGGGGGGGTATGTGTCCACGCGGGTTCCCTCTCCCCCCGCCAGCCTTCCTCATCACTGCCGCTGCCGGGTAAGTGAAGCCTTTTTGGCCCTTTTGGGCCTCCATAAGAGTGAGCAGCTGCCATTTTGGCGGCTGTCGCACATGCGCAAATGCCCTCTGCCAGGCCACAGCCTTACGGAGGCCCGAAAGGACCAAAAGGCTTCACTTACCCAGCCGCGGCAGTGTTGAGGAAGGCCGGCGGGGGGAGAGGGAACCTGCGTGGACACACACACACACACACACACACACACACACACACACACACACACAGCTTCAGCAAGCCCCCCAAAGGGGCTACAGGTACTTCCTTGACTTCTAAAAAAAATAAAAAAAAATTAAGTTCACGGACCGGTCCGGGACCAGACCGGGGGGGGGGGTTGATGGGGGGCTGGACCAAACTGGCCCGGTTCCGTTCGAGGCCGGTCCAGCCTCGAACCGAACCGGGCCAGACGGATCCGTGCACACCCCTAGCAGGGACCTTGTTGGGTGGGCAGCGGTGTTCCTTCTAAGGCATGTGCACATGCACACACTCGCACGTTTTTTGATATCCACTCAGTTAATTTAGATCCCGCTCAGGTTGAATTGGGAAGGCCCCATTCTGAATGCACATGTGCACACACTGCCTTGATACTGCTGCCCAGAAGAAAACTCATTCTGCACACAGATGAAAAAAATTAGAGGGACCACTGGTCAGCAGAAGCCTTTGAGAGCAGGGGGTCCTTCATGTATCCAGGGCACAAACCATTAAAGGCTTTAAAGGTAATAACCAACACCGTGAATTGGACCTGGGGGGAAATTTGGCAGCCAGTGCAGCTCTTTCAAAATAGATGTAATATGCTCCAAGCAAGCAGTTCCAGAAAGAACCCTGGCAGCTGCATTCTACACCAATGGAAGTTTCCCAATATTCTTCAAGGGCAGCTCTGTGTAAAGTGCAGTGCAGTAATCCAGTTGTGATGTGACTAACAACAACAACTATTTATATACTGCTTTTCAACAAACCTTTCCTAAGCGGTTTACATAGAGAAATAACAAAGAAATAAGATGGATCCCTGACCCCAAAGGGCTCACAATCTAAAAAGAAACAGAAGATAGACACCAGCAACAATTACTGGAAGTACTGAGCTGGAGGTGGATAGGGCCAGTTACTCTCCCCCTGCTAAATAAGGCATGGCCAGATCTGCTTTTTAAGAAAGGGATGCAACTGGCGTACTAGCTGAAGCTGTGCAAAGGCATCCCTGGCCACCACCTCCACCTGAGCATCTAAAAGCAGAGCTGGGTCCAGCAACACCAAGCTGCGCACTTGCTCTTTCAAGGGAAGTACAACCCCATCCAGAGCTGGTTGAATCACCCTGTCCTGATTGGCTTTTCTGCTGACCAGTAGCACCTCTGTCATGTCCCAGATTTGGCCCACAGGGACTATTTTACTGGTCCCCAGGTATCCCGTGAGCACCTTGGGCGACGCAGCGGGGAAATGCTTGACTAGCAAGCAGAAGGTTGCCCGTTCGAATCCCTGCAGGTACTATATCGGGCAGCAGCAATATAGGAAGATGCTGAAAGGCATCATCTCATACTGCATGGGAGGAGGCAATGGTAAACCCCTCCTGTATTCTACCAAAAGAAAACCACAGGGCTCTGTGGGCGCCAGGAGTCAAAACCGACTTGATGGCACACTTTACCTTTAAGTATCCTGCAGCAACACAGGAGCTGGAAACTGCCTTATAGCGCAATCCTAAGCATGTTTTCTCAGAAATATGTTCCATGGTGTACCCAGTGAGCTTTACTCCCTGTAAGCATGCCTAGGATTGCAGCCTGAAAGCAACGACAATTCAGGGAGAGGAGAGGACTTGGCATTTGTTTGGGGCTAGCGTGCACTCTAGGGGCTCCACTGATTGAGCAGGGACAGGACCTATTTTCTGGCCACTATCCTTGTTTAAAACTATGAGTCCATTGATAGGAGGAACAGATCCACAAGTAACTAATGATATATTTAAATTTAATGTAATAATGTGCGAAAAATTGACCTTGGCGCCTGCATGCCAAGCTGTGGATGGTTCCAGCCCACTAGGGCATTTGAGTTGTGCAGCCCTGCTCTAGAAGCATCCCTCTATAATGCAGGGAGGGGACTTCAACTCATGGTATGCATCCCGCAAGTCACCTTAAGTGGCGCAGCAGGGAAATGCTTGACTAACAAGCAGAAGGGTGCCGGTTCAAATCCCCGCTGGTATTCAGATTCAATGCCTTTAAATCAGGCAGCAGCAATATAGGAAGATGCTGAAAGGCATCATCTCATACTGCATGGGAGGAGGCAATGGTAAACCCCTCCTGTATTCTACCAAAGAAAACCACAGGGTTGTGTGGGTGCCAGGAGTGGACACTGACTCAACAGCACACTTTACCTTTATGTATCCCCTAACCCTTATACCCCTCCTCTGGAATACTTAATAGAAGCAGTTAGGGGTTGAGTAGGCCAGTTCTCCCTCCTATCCTTTGTTCCTCTGTTGTTTTCCAGCTGACATGTTCAGCATTTTGTGTGTCTCCATTGTTCACTTCTCAGCTATTGATAGCTTGCCCTTCTGGTTCCTTTAGCCACCTCCCCCCCCCAGTAGAAGTGATAGCTATCTGTAGAAAAGAGTGGAGGAATCCAGCATTTTAGCATAGCTGTGAATGAGCAGCAGCGGCATATCCCCGCCCCACTCTGCACACACAAAAGGTAGCAGCAAAGTCAAGAGTTCTCCCTCCTCAACAATGAGATGGGTTGTACTCTCTGTCTCTTTTTCCAAAGGGAAAGAGAGACAAGTTGCTCTCGTATTTTTTAAAATCCCTCTTCTCTCAACATTCCATCAGATCCTGGAAGTGTACAAGATTGTTTTGAGTTATTTGGATAGTTCCTCTCTTAATTTACAAAGAAATATGCTTTTCTTATACCTAGGAGTCCCCTGAGTATTTGGCACAACCGATTTCTCTCCTAAGCTTAAATTTTGTTTTACTGAAATAATTCCATATCCATAATTGTGAGGCCTTTGGGGACAGGGATCCATCTTATTTATTTATTATTTCTCTGTGTAAACTGCCCTGAGCCATTTTTGGAAGGGCGGTATAGAAATTGCATGAATGAATGAATGAATGATTGCCCTGCCTACATTTCCCTCCCCTTCCTTGTGTTGATATCTGGATTGCAAAACACCTATGACAGGGACCTGTCCTCTCTTTCTCTGTCATGCACGTGCTGAGGCAGCTCAAAGAGCTGAGACAAGGGACAATTTGCAGCCTCACCTCACCTTGCTTCAGTGGCCCTACGTCACCACAGCCCTGTCACTGGCTGCTACTGTAGTATACATTGGGCTTCACCCCTGGGGCCCCTCACTGCCACTAAGCTGCCGCTTCATCAGCTCACACCATTGCCTTGCTCACCCTCCACTCTCTGGTGGCGGCCGCCCCCAGCAGCACTGCCCTTTTCCACTCGGTCTCCCTGTTGGGGAGACAGGGACAGCCAAAGAGCAGCAGACTCAGCTAAGCAAACTAGCCAGCCACTTTCTGGCTGAAGTGGACACGTGTGGTGCTGGTGCTGCTGGGGAACTGGGCCAGCCAAAGAGCAGTGGGTAGGCAAGTGAGTGAGGCCGCCATGGCTGCTGGAGCAGCAGCATGATGGTGGCAAGGTATTGTGCCTTTTAGAACATTTTAATCTGCAGTATAGAAAGTGTGTGTCTGTCTATGTATGTATGTATAAATATACGTATGTACATACGTACTTATTATCTTTAACCAATGCAGATCAGCAAGAGGACAGCATCTGGAAAGCATGTCTTGATGAAATCTGCAGAAGAACAAAGAACATGCAGTGACAGTTTCAGCAACAACATTGTAAGGAAGCCTCTCATTCGGAATACTCCAAATGATTGTACTCGGCACAGTCCTCAGGATCCTTCATTGGTTGGCCCCTTTGGGGTTGAAAGCAGGGGGGAGAGAAATGTCTCCTTCACTAATATGACATATACAGGTGATGTGGTTGCACAGGAGGATAAAGGCACTGCAATGCCCAGCAAGGAGAAGCTGACTTTGCCCCTTTTAAGCCTTTGTCACAAGTCACCCACTTTTAGTGACAGACATGTTGGCTGTGCCATAGACTCTGTAGGATGCCCTTCCATCCACCAAAAGGGGAAGGCCTCGCTTTCAGAGACCGCCAGTTTATCCCACTCTTCTGACTTGGAAAGTGAAGGTGGGGAATACTGCTCCATTGCAGATTACTGTGGTGATACTCCTCTTCACCAGGACTCGGGCAATACCAGAACCAAAGTGGCATGGCCTGAGAGTGAAAACACCATTCCCAAATTTCTGGGGCAGGATGTGGCAGGGAATGTAAGAACCAAGTCCAGGGGTGTGAATTTCAGTGATGGAGATAGTAGCGTTTTGAATTCAGATTCAGTTTTTCAAAGGGAGAAGCATTCTCCACATGATTTTGTATATAACCACTTATGCTCTGAGACTGAAACATTAACATTTTCATCAGATGCTGTGGTAAATAGCAGCAGCCCCTTTGGTGTGGCCCAGGGAAATTATTGCTGTCTTCTGGTCAGGGAATCGAATCCAATTGAAAGCAAGCCAACAGAAAACTTCAGCAGTTCTGCAGAGCCACAGCTTGCCGGTCCCATGGGCCCTTCTCAGGATGAGCCTATTTATGCTGAGAGCACAAAGAGGAAAAAAGGGCCGCTAAGTCATTCCAGCACACATGCAAGGAGTGATGTCTTAGCATATAGCCCCTGTAAAGATCAAGCGGATGGCCTCTGGAGAGAGGGGGTGACCCACTTGAGTTGTGAAAGGGAGCTTCACGATTCTGCTGCACGGACATCAACAACTATTACCATTATGGCAACCCACACAGAAGACGACAACCGGACAATCTTTCTTAGCAGCCCAGACTCGGCCGTTGGGGTTCAGTGGCCGTGTGTTAGCCCCGCCTCTCATCCAGAGAATGGAAAACCCTCGCCTTTCTTTGAGCATGTAGAGGGGCCACAAGCCAAGGTTGAGACCGGTTCAAGGGGGAATGGATCCAGTCTTCAGACAGCTAGCAGGAATGTGATGGGTGAGAGTCCTGCTATTCCCCCAAAGTTGTCCAAAGGGAGCTCTCCTACAGGTGAGAAGTCTCTCACACAATCGATCAGTTGTCCTGTGGCAGGGATCTCTGATGGCCACGAGGATGATGACATTCCAAGGAATGGTACAGACAGCACTGTCTTTGGGCCCTCATCCTTCCTGGGTTCTCATGTGAATAGAAACTCTCCAGAGGAGTCCATCAGGGGCCCAGCATCCTCTAGTTCTGAGAGAAGACACAAATACTACAATCTGGCCTGGAGCAGGCAGTGCAGGATAGAGGAGGAAGAGGAAGAAGAGCAGGGACTTCTGAAACGTACACAGGAGACAGAACTGGAGAATGGGACAGTCAGTCCTCCAAGTACATCCAGTCACCACCAGGGGAAAAAAGGCTCCGGTCAAGAGAACAAGACTGGAGGAATGAGCAAATCGGCATCTTTTGCCTTTGAGTTCCCTAAAGACAGGAATGGGATTGAGGAATTCTCGCCTCCACCTCCTCCTCCTCCAAAGAAACAATCCAGGTACAGAAATGCATGTTTTGTGTGCTTGCTTGTATGTAGCCATAGGTAAGTAGATGGATATAACATTTCAAATCCCATTTGCAGTGTTACACCATTAAGACGTATTACATCCAATGCCACTTCCCTGTCCTCTGGCAGAAATAAATTTGTTCCCTCAGTGGAAGTTTCATTTTAGGAGTCTAATTTTCTGCCCGATGACACATTCTTTAGGCTGAAAAATTTTCATGTAATGGAAATGGAGATTTGAGCATTTGTGCTAAATGAACAGTTTGAGAGCGGCAAAATACTACTACCACCACCGATTGACTCCAGGGGATTATCTACATCACAGACTTCAACCAGTTTAGGTATGGAACCTTCAGCCAGTGTGAGTTGAACTGTCAGTTACAGAACTGACAGTGCTGTAAGGGGTGCTAGCAGGACATTTTCAGCATTCTTACAAGCTAGTTCCCAGAGTTCCTAGCAGGAACTATGATTTATTATGCCTCTTTCTTTCCATTTTATTATCTTTCCTAAGAATCTATACTCAATGGCCTTGATCTTATGGAAAGCACAGTTATGAAGCTGACCAATTTATTATACTGAAGTTTCAGACATTAGTCACCTTGTACTCAGCACAGAAATCATAATTTTTTTCCATTGTCTTGGTACATCTATATTCTTAACTTTTTGTTCCCACAGTCTAATCAGATATGACAGTTTAATTACATTGGCTGTGTCCCAAACCTTTATTGACCAAGTGTGAACTGGTGGAACTTGTGGCTGCTTCCAGTTGTTTGCAAGTAATAATTTAGCAGTGATAGTTATACCACTTTCAAATTGGTTGAAATTTGTGTCGATGTAGCTGTACAGCAGGGCTGCTGCTTTTTCTTCTTTTTCTTCTTAGGGAAATTCAAAACTGCACAATGGTATATACAGGTAATTTGTACACGTGTGCATCTCTAAAACAGACCCATGTTTTACATCAATTTGCTTTGTCTAGGCGCATATACTTTGCCTAGAGTCATGTTCCATGACATTTAGAAGTTTACATAGAGTGGGGATGAGTCGTCAGAACTGGAAATTTGACAGCACTATTGGAGAAGAGTGTTACTGCAGGAAGCATCTTTGGCAGCAGGGAGAGAAATGGGTGTGCCTGATCAGGGCCTGGGTTCTAGAGAAGCCTGTACCTATTCATTTTGTTTTTCTCATTATCAGTCACTGTTTACATCAACTAACATAATACAACTTTTGCATGACTTGAATTTTTGAACTGAATAACTTCACTTTTGGGGGGAACTGCACATTTTGCGTCTGGTTGCACATTAAAAAATAAACCCTGCTATACGATCTGTTAATCTCTCCAGATATGCTAGTCTATATATTGCACAACAAGATTATACAAAACCTTTCTCTGTGATGTCCTGACTTGCTACATGCAGGGATATTTTCATATGGGAGTCTTCAGAAATATGACCCTCCCCTTCTTGCAGTCCCGATCTCTACCACGTCATTCTCCTGCCTCATTCTACAATATAATGTGTGAAATGGTTCTTGGTGCTGTTTGTGAAAGTGCAGAGGAGCCCTTGTCTTCAGACCTGTGGAAGTGTTGATATGAAAAGTATACACATCTGACTCCAGAAGACCCATGACCAGAGAGACAAAATTCAAAGCAAGCTTTCTTCATTTTAATCTTTACCAGTCCCTAGAGATAAGCAAGGGCCAACACACTAGAATGTTGTTAAAAATTAACATGAGAAGCAATATTTATTTATTCATGAGCAAGACAGTTCATGCAACGTAAAGTAGCCTTGAGGGCACGTAATGTATCTGGTGTGTTTTGCAAATGGTCGTGACACGGTCATCTTAATTGCTCTGTTATGTGACCTGATCAGTTTTCAGGGTGTAGTGGGATACGCTGTAAAAATTACCCTGTCATAAAATGCTGCAAATTGATCTGGCTGTGTGAAGGAGCAGTCAGATAATAACTTTGCCACATAGTCAGGTGCAAGTTGAAGGAGATTAAAGAACATTTTGTTGTCTGACTCTGAGGCTTGTGTCTTCCTAGAGCAGGGATTCTCAACGTTGGGTCCCCAGATGTTATTGGACTTCAACTCCCATAATCCCCAACCAAAGGCCACTGGGGCTGGGGATTATGGGAGCTGAAGTCCAATCACATCTGGGGACCCAACGTTGAGCATCTCTGTCCTAGAGGACCAGAGGCACTGAATTCCACTGTGTCTGTTCATAAATCCTGCAGTTTATAATTTGTCCTATGAACTTGCAGGAAGTGGAAGAAGGAGTAGAGTCAGGAATTGGGTCACAACGGAAAATAATTCTTTAGTCACTGCTGGAATTGCCTTCCAAATTCCCTGCCTCCAAATTTCCCTCTGGATTTAAGAAATTTGGATTATTGATCTTGATATTTCTCTTCTTTCTTACAGAGCAGCACCAGTTAATTTGCTTTCTGCCATCTGCCCAGCCTCAATTTCTGGGATTTGTAAAGACTGCTGTGCATTCCTAGTGCTCTGGCCATAGCTTTCTGTGTCCCCCCCACCCCCTATTAATCACAGGGCTTTCCCCCTTCAGCTAAGCCATGCGCACAAGTTCCTGTGTGCATTAAGAAATGGCACATTTTTTGTGTTTGAGCATGTGATTGTGCACACAATTGCATCAGCTGTCCTTGGCATCTTCCCCTTTTACTTGATCTTTCAGTTGACCAGCTTGCTGGTGCTCATCTATCTCCCCATTCTAGGGCATAATAAACTATTTACAAATCAATACTCAGCTGAGAGTCAGATGTAACCTCATGCCTTTGGAGTGACACCTGATACACACATGTGAAAATTGTATAGCTGGAATGAGGGCCCAACTCATTCCATGCTTATGATATGCTGTGACCAGATATCTTTTGTCTTTTTCAAAAAGCAGCTGCAGCGGGCGGGGGGGGGGGGGGTAGGGGTGGATGAGGAGCTCAGGGGAGGAGGAGGTCTCCCTCCCTCCCTCCCTCCCTTCCTTCCTCCCTGTGCTCCAGTCCTGATCCAAATAGCCCCTAGCTGCTGCTATTAGTCATAGAAGAGAAGATTACACATCCCCAAGTTCTCCCTTCCGAGGCTAATAGTACTAGCTCTGAGAAGCAATTTAAGTTGGGGAATCAGCACAGTTGTAAAGGGTTAAACACCCAGACGCAGCCTCATGCAGTGGTTCCAGTCTGAATCCCTCCTGTGCTGTGGATGCTTTTTGAAAGGGGGGTGGGGGCGGACTGGGAATTCGTTTGGCCCTCAGGCATCCAGGCAACTGGCTCAAAGACACAGCTTTTTCACTTCCATGACCTGAAGCTAGATTTAAAATAATAGCAGTAATTTTTTAAAAAACCCTATCCAGTTTGTGGAATTGCCTTTAAGCAAATTGCATAGATGACTGATTCTGACAAAATGTTTTCATGTGTACTCATTTGCCAGAACAAGGGCTATCTTCTAATTAAAGTCTTTTAGTTGGTTAATCTTCTTCCTTTTAACCAAATTTGCATTTCCCCATAGCCTTATAATTTATCCTTTTGAGTATATTGAAGAAAGTATAAGTTAATTAAAAAGCAAATATCATTGTTGCTTTTAAAAAGAAAACGCTATCTTTAATATTTTGTTTTCTGCTGCCATAACCCACCAGAGCCAAAACAGCCTCAGTAATAATAGTCCTTAGCATTTATATACTTGTTTCATGTGTTCAAAGTGTTTAACATACAATGGTTACAAGAGCCCTGTATTGTTCCCACAATGAGGGAGTTGGTGGGGGGTGGGGAGTACTGGGCTGAGGCAAGAGTGATTTGCCTAATGCTTCCTAGTGAGTTCAGCCACCTAATGGTGCAGTGGGGAAATGACTTGACTAGAAAGCCAGAGGTTGACGGTTTGAATCCCCGCTGGTTTGTTTCCCAGACTATGGGAAACACCTATATCCGGCGGCAGCAATATAGGAAGATGCTGAAAAGCATCATCTCACAGTGCGCAGGAGGAGGCAATGGTAAACTGCTCCTGTATTCTACCAGACAACCATAGGGCTCTGTGGTCGCCAGGAGTCGACACCAACTCGACGGCACACTTTACCTTACCTAGTGAGTTCACACCTGAGGCAAAATTTGAACCGCAGGGGGCATTCTAACCCAGGGATTCTCAACGTTGTTGTTATTATTTTTGTTATTATTATTTTTACATTTATGTCCTGCTCTTCCTCCAAGGAGCCCAGAGCGGTGTACTACATACTTGAGTTTCTCTTTCACAACAACCTTGTGAAGTAGGTTAGGCTGAGAGAGAAGTGACTGGCCCAGAGTCACCCAGCAAGTATCATGGCTGAATGGGGATTTGAACTCGGGTCTCCCCGGTCCTAGACCAGCACTCTATCCACTACACCACGCTGGCTCAACTCCCTTAATCCCCAACCAAAGGCCACTGGGACTGGGGATTATGGGAACTGAAGTCCAGTAACATCTGGGGACCCAACGTTGAGAATCTCGGTTCTAGCCCACAGCTTATTCTCTTAGCCATTATGCCACATCAGCTCTCAATAAAAGCAAAATACACGAGTATGTACTTCAATCTGAGCTCATAGATTACAATTCCCCCTGCAACTAATTAACTGAAGCTTTGATTGATTTATTGCTAATATTACTCATTTATATTTTGCCTTTCCACAAAGTATTAAAGATGGCTAACAATCAGTTTAAAAAAACACCCAGTTTCCAATAAACAATATACGGAAAATAAAAAATCAGAACAAAAATTATAAGAACTATACAGCAGCATGAAACATGTCAGGCCAGACAACAGTTCTAGATTTGATTAAAACACAGATCTAAGAAGACCTACTAAACAGAAAGTGATGCCTGTTCCAAATCTTGGGCACTGCAACTGGAAGTCCCCCTCTAGAGTACCACTTGCCGCATAATGGCAGGTGGAGCAAAATAAGAGCTTCCAATGTACAGCAGTGTTCAAAGGCAGGCTTCTATGTGGGGATACAATTCTTGAGGTATTCTGGTCCCACACATTTAGGGTTTTGAAGGTTAGAGCCAGCACTTTGAATGGAGCTCGGAAGCAAGATGGAAACCAGCAAAATTGATAGAGGATCTGTGTGATGTGAGCCAACTGATGAGTGCTCGTCAGAACCCTGGAAACTGCATTTTGAACCAGTTGGAGCTTCCAAACACTCTTCAAGGGTATCTCCACATAGTGGGCATTACAGTAATCTAACTGATTAAACCAGTAAGTATATGTAGCCCTAACTGAAATCACCTCTGAAGCCCAGCCTGAGGATGTTAAGAACAGGCCTGGCCCTTTAAAGTAGTAAATGACAGCCAGTATGAATCAATAGGTAGAAAAGCTACTGAAGCAAATGTAGATTATTTTACTGAGCACAGATTCAGAGCTAGGCACAAGATTCTGGATAGTTATGCTTCCAAAATATTTGTTCCAGATCAAGCAGATCTGGATATGTTTCGTCATGCTTTTTGCAGGGAGGAATAGTAGTGAAAAGGAATACAATCTGCAACTAATAAACAGTATGAATGCTGTGATTCTGCAGAAGCAAATAATGTAATATCAGGCACATAATTCAGCTTACTGAAAATCTCAGGTTTCATTTGAAAACAAGAAGCAAATTTCTAGGCTTTATGGCTGCCAAGATAGGCTTAAGGCTGCCAAGATAGGCTTAAGAGTGTGCAGGTAATATGTGCTGAAATTTCAAAGTAGAGGGGTGACTAGTTGTTGGGGAATTGATTTTCCTGCCCCAGTTGAGGGAAGGGTGAGAGATATCTGGGGTAGGGAAGCCAGGCCCTCAGTAACAAGATATTTTACTTGTAGGCATCCTTCTACTTTGAGATTTCAGCACACTGACAAAAACAGAATGATTAATGCAAAACTGCAGGTGTATTATTCAGCTTAAAATAATATTATGCAGATATGTTTCATTTGCATAGTTGATACCAGTTGCAGAACTCAGCTTTTCCATGGGGCAGAACCTAGACTGCCTTGACACTGAAGCCCAGTGGGTGTACAGTGTACACAAGTACAGTTATTCACATGTTATGGTGAACACAGGTACAGCAGTACACTTCCTGTCTGTACTTTGCAATTCAAGGGACCTGTACCTAGGTTCACTTTTCAAACAAATGCAGGTATAGTCATTCACACACAAGCATGTATGAGTGTACACTTGTACAGTATAATGTCTGAATAGGGCTAGAGTTTCATAAACCTGTATGTATTTTTAGCACATACACTCAGCCCTGCTAAGCTTTGAGCCCCCCCCCCCAAATGAGAACACACTGTAAATAGTTCATTGTGGTTTACAAATACAAATCTGTCCTTGTCAAGCTAGTCTCCTCTCTGGTTTCCTCCACCAATTTTAACCAAGCCATCACAATTCTCTCCAACACCACAGGTCTTTCCAGATGGCAATAAGTGGTGTGATGTCCGACACTTGTGTGTAAGTTCCAATGAGTCTACTCACCTCCCACACACACCCATAGGATACCATCCTCCTTCCCAGTGTGAATGTGTTCTGCGTTCAGATGCTGAGCATGGTCCTTGTGCAATTTTTGCAGTGCCGCCTGCCATCCAGCTCTTGCTTTCCAAAAAGAACCAGCCTTTCTTCTCCATTTGCTGGAAAACAGGCACTTGTCAGCAGGTGGAGTGACAGAAATCGTGTGAAGACTGTAGTCCACATCTGAACAGCGCATTAATTAACACTGGGAAGAAAGAAGACTGCGGGAATGTGTGGAGAGAGGCAAGCTTCTCACGTCATGCAGCTTAATGCCATCCGGAAGGACTCCACAGGGTAGTGGTTGACAGAATTGCACATCAAACCGTGTCCATAGTGTTCTATGCTGCATTTGTAATGTTTGAGTCAAGCCTCAGTTGTGTGGATTCTGCATCTTTCTTTTCAGTGTAGCTGATAGATAAAACGGCTGCTTTAAATGACTTAGCAGTGAATCAATAACTTTTTCCGGAATACACTCCCTCCAGTGAAAGCAAAAACACATTGTTGGTCAGGAAAAAAACAGATGTGTATCTAAAACCCTCAGTGCTCTAACAAGAACGTCATTACACTTCTCTGAAGACAGCCATTTAAAACACTGATCCTGCTGAGCTCCTTCATCTCCAGAGGCTAGGGAGAGGTCATCGTGAAAGGCCTGTGGTTATTTATTTGGGAGATCAAAGATAAACTGTGATTAAAAGGATGTTGTTCTTGGGGGAGAGAAGTGAATATGACTGAGAAGAATGAATATGCTACATTTGCACACAAATTCTGCTCTTCTTTGTTTCCTATGGGAATTCCTTTGGAATTCTGCAATCCCGGCAGCCCATGTTGTTTGAACGTGGCCACACAATGGTAGATATGCCCCTGATGAGAGAGAATATGGGGAGAGAAAGCTCAATCCCACCCCATCGCATTGCATGTGCACTGGCCCACTTTAACAAGTTGTTCTAGTGAAAACTAATCTGGCTACTTACCTTTCACTAACTCTACAGCTGAACTAAATTTGGTTCAAATCGAGGTCCACAAGTTAGATCTCTTGTACCTCAAATGTTCATGCATCTGCCATCTTGGAGCAGGGTGGATGACATCCCTACTAACTACACCATTGAGGTGTCCCTGTGTATCACTCATTACAACTGTACCAAATTTGGTCCACACCGGTTACAGTCCTCAAGTTAGTGCACTTGTGCCTCAAAGGTTCACACGTCCACCATCTTGGATCGGGGTAGAAGGCATCATCACAAACTACACCATTGGGGCATCCCTATGTGTCCCTACAGCTGTAGCAAATTTGTTCCAAGTCTGTTAGGTCGTTTACAAGTTAGCCCATTTGTGCCTCAAAAGTTTGTGTGTCTACCATCTTGAATCAGGGTGGATGACATTGTCACAAACTATGTAGTTCAGGTGTCCCTATGTGTCCCTACAGCTGTAGCAAATTTGGTTCAAATTGGTTAAGCGATTCACAAGTTAACCCACTTGTGCCTCCAAAGTTCACATGTCTGCCATCTTGAATCAGGGTGGATGACATAATCACAAACTATGCCATTGAGGTGTCCCTGTGTGTCAGTCACTGCAACTGTACCTAATTTGGTTCAAATCAGTTAGACAGTTCACAAGTTAGCCCACTTGTCCCTCAAACATTAATGCATCTGCCATCTTGGACTGGGGTAGATGAGATCATCACAAACTATGCCATTGAGTTTTCCCCATGTGCCCCTACAGCTGTAGCAAATTTGGTTCAAATTGGTTAGGCAGTTGACAAGTTAGCCCACTTGCGTCTCAAATGTTTACATGTCTGCCATCTTGAATTGGGGTGGATGACATCATCACAAACTATGCCATTGAGGTGTCCCTACAACTGTACCCAATTTGGTTGGTTCATATTGGTCCAGGCATTGTGAAGTTGATAGGGGGACACACACACGGACACATGGAATGCCAGGTGATCTCATAAGCCGGCTGAAAAGGCGACTAAAAAGGAGAAACTATTACAGTATTTAGTCTTACTGCCTACGTGCAAGCTGGGCTCCACATGTTCTGTCTGAGCTGATGGGTTGCCACTTCTGTCTCCTCCAAAGTGAATTCCAGGGGCATTTGACTCAATTGAAATTATAGCCTGCATTTCTAGTGTCTATAATATAACGGAATAGTTCTGATTTTCTAAACTGTCGCGTCGTGATGGAGCAGCAGAGGGGGTGTTGTGAAAGAATGTTTATTTCCATTAATGGTCAGTGAGCAAGTTACCTCACAAAATGTGATCATCTACTTTGTGTTATGTGGGGGAAACAGGCCTTTGCTTATTACCCAGAAACATGCTGCAGGCAACACTTAAAAGTGGAGAAAGAGAGTTGACTAAGAGAGGCAACCACAATTGACTGTCATTTTAGGTTTTTTTGTTCTTGCTTTTTTTGCGTAAAGCCATGACCCCTCTGAAAAGGGAATTCTAGAACTGCCATATAAAATCATAATAGTTGCCAACATAGGATGTCTTTAGCGTTTAACTTAGAAGACAGAAAGAAGATTCAATCTTGTTGGCTTTGGACCAATGTATCCACTGTCCAGATCAGGATACATTGGTCCAAAGCCAACAAGATGACATTCAAAACATGTAAAGTCTTACATTTGAGCAAGAAAAATCAAATGCTGCACAAGTATAGGATGGGGCACCTGGCTCGGCAGCAATACATTAGAAAAAGGATCTCAGTGGATCACAAGTTAAACATGATCTAGCAGTGTGATGCAGCTGCTAAAAAAAAAGCTGCATTAACAGAGGCACAGTGCTCAGTTCATGAGAAATAATTATTCCACCCTGTTCTGCACTGGGTTAAACTTCTCTTGGAATACTGTGTCCAGTGTGGGGCACCACATTTTAATAAAAACACTGATAAGCTAGAACAGGCTCAGTCCCAATCCCAGTTGCAGGGAAGCAACACCGGGAGAGAGAGCAAACCCTCACCTCTTGCCTGTGGTCTGAAGTGCGGGCATGTGAAACAGGATGCTGAACTCGATTGGCCTTGGGCCTGATCCAGCTGGGCTGTCCTTATGAAGAGGGCAACAAAGATGGTGAGGGGTCTGGAAACCATTTCCTTTGAAGAATGTCTAGTTTGGACAAAATAAGGGCACATCTTCAAATCCCTGGCCACTACTGGCAAATGAACTCTGGGCCTAGGAGAGCACCCTGGTAGGAACGTATGAAGCTCTTCTCACGATCAGTGAGAAGAGCCATAAGGGGGTTTGCGGGGAAGTGGCAGGGGCTGCGGGGATTGGGGGCTGCGCAGCCCTTGGAAGTTCCAGGATCCCCCACACGAGTGCGTGGGGTATCCTGGAGAGACCCCCAAGCCCGGGAGCCTGCTTGCAGCCTCTCGGTCGGGGTTCTACCTGTGTGTCGCCACACACCGCGGCGACACACAAGCAAAACGGATGGCTCTGTTAACCTCGTCTTAGGGGTGGGGTACTTAGGGCAGTTAGCTGCCAGGAGCCACACAACTCCCGTTGCAGCACACGATTGCCCCCAAAGCGGGCTAGGTTTCCTTAGCCCACTTTTGGGCAATCGTGAGACTTGCCTCTGTGATTCCTTTTATTGATGTTCCCAATTAGTTTTGAATGAAAAAAATTTTCAAGAGAATATGAAAATGTTTAATAGACTAGTTCTGTGACAGTTCTAGCAGCTGTTCTTTTTCTTCAGCGTTGCAACTGCTTTGATCTCTCCTTTTTTGTTGTTGTTGCTAGGAAAGACCTCTCCCTGGGACCTTGGAAAACTGCTACCAGTCATAATAGAAAGTGCCAAGCTGGACCAACCCAAAATCTAACTCCCTAAAAGGCAGTTGCTTAGAACATTAAAGTATTATAGTATTAAAGCAGAATATTAACGTATGTGAGCATTGGTCTCCTTTGCATTTGGTCACCCTATCTGCATGACGTTGGAGTGTCTATACATGCAAGTAAAAGAACTGCTGTAGCAGGGGTCCTCTCTTTTATTTTTCAGACAAGAAAGATAAACAGAGTAGACTGAACATCTGTTTAGATCAGTAAAGAGCCCCTCAACCAAGAAAAAGAGGACTTGCAAGATTTCATGTACTGTTTTATCTCCTTTTCTGATCTAGTGTTCTGATTTGGTATTTCTTTCATTGACAGGAAGCTTGTGTTTAAGGTGGTTGGGTTTTAAAAAATGTCTTCCTGCTAACTGGGCAAAGAGGCACCTTTTAATGTGGTGATTCTCTTTATTGAGCAGGGGGAGAGTAACTGGCCCTATCCACCCCCAGCACAGTACCTCCAGTGACTGTTGCTGGTGTCTATCTTATGTTTCTTTTTAGAATGTGAGCCCTTTTGGGACAGGGAGCCATCTTATTTGTTTGTTATATCTCTTTGTAAACCGCCCTGAGCCATTTTTGGAAGAGCGGTATAGAAATCGAATTAAATAATAATAATAATAATGTGTAGTGGCCAGCTATATTGGGTGACCATTTTGTTATATTTTTGAGGCTATGTTTATAATGTCTTAACTTTCCATAGCCTAAATTTGGTCTCTGCTTAAATGGACCTTATCAAATGCTGCATAGCATACCTTCATCTTTGCAGCTTGCATGTGAATACCACAGCAGCAATGAGTAAGGATTTGTACAGTCCCAGCAGAGAGATTTGCCAAAGGTTATGAGATTGTGGAAGAACAGCCCTCTATTCCTCCTAACCTTTTTACCACTGCCATCAAGTGGACTTTTGGTGTGGTTAGACCCGCTACAACAACCCTTCACGTTTATCAAAAATTACCAAAAAGAAACCTCAGTAGTGTGGAAAGGCTTATAGGTGTGGGGTGGAGACAAATCAACAACAAGCTTTTAATTTTTTTTAACAAGAAAGTTTACTTTTGGGGGAAAATCTGTTCAATTAAAACATTTCTTTTACAGGGGGAAAAACCCATACTCATAACAGTTACTTACACAGCAGGTCACGGAAAATAAAAAGCCAAAGAAACATAATCACTACCTGGCTTTATACTGGTGCCTACTCAGAGTCCTCTTGTACTTTCTTTTCAGCTTCAGGCTTGCTGGGCAGACTCTTTGTTCTGATTACAGCACAGGTCTGGGGCTCAATCCGGCTGGGCTCTTCTTTTTCTTCCAGCGATTTCAGCTAGAAAGCTGCTCTTCTTGCTAGCTGCTCACTCTCTGCATAGATTCACTCTAGCAGACTTCCAGACTCTCTTCCTCCTTCTGCAACCTCCAGCTCAGACTTACTCCAGCAGACTTTCTTGACTTCTCCTTCCAGGACTCTGACTCTTAGGACTCTGTTGACTTCACTCCCTTCCCTCTCAAAACACTCCCAATATATACAGATTCTCTGGCCCAACAATTTTTTAAGCCATCCAATTGGAACTTATGTGGATGGGACTCGTTCCTGGGTCTGCTTAACCAATCAGTCAGACACAAAGATTGGGAATTATTAATTGAGGTTTATTGCTTCTGCAGATAGCAATAGGAAATCAGTAGGCTCATGCTCTCAAACTGATTACAGTTTGGTTACAGTTGCACCTTACATTTATACAAACAATCTAAATGGTGCTGACACCCTAGACACAGTATGGTGGTCTAGGTATCTAGTACGGATGCGAATGCCTGATTCATTGTTCATCGGGTGATTAATCCTTATTTGGTTAGATCCTGTTTTCTAGCAGTGGGAACCTTAGCACTGTTTCCCTGAAAGTAAGACCTACCCTGAAAGTAAGACCTAGCAGTAATTTCTGATGTACCACTAATTGCCCTAGTGCATTTTTTGAGGCTAAAATTAATATAAGACACTGTCTTATTTTCGGGGAAACACAGTAGCAAGTTTCATAGATACAATTTATCTGGAGAGAGATAATGACGTTAATCATGAGAGGCAGTGATGTCCCTGAGTTTGGGCTAGGTTACTTTAAGTTAGAATGAGGTCTTCTAGGCAAAAATGGAGTTTCTTTGGTTTTCTAAACACATCAGAACAAACAAAAATTCCCTCCATTTCTTGAAATCTCCTTTCCCTCCAAAATCCACTGTCAGAATGCTAAACCAAAAGTGAAACTACAGAAAACTAAGAATGAACTTTTTGCCATGCCGTCCTTCTCCATGTACAGGGATTTGCAAGCACAGAAATCCTATTTACAATACTGCAGAGTTTTTTTAAAATATAATATAACACAATTCATTAATCAGGGCTTATTTATGCTTGACTAACAAGCAGAAGGTTGCCGGTTTGAATCCCCGCTGATACTATATCGGGCAGCAGCGATATAGGAAGATGCTGAAAGGCATCATCTCATACTGCATGGGAGCAGGCAATGGCAAACCCCTCCTGTATTCTACCAAAAGGGCTCTGTGGGCACCGGGAGCTGAAATTGACTTGATGGCACACTTTACCTTTATTTACAAGAAGAGGTTTGGGAATATTAATACATGATACAATAAAAGGGCTTATTTACAGAAACCCAAGAGGTCTAGGCCTTGTTCCTTAACAGAGATACTCTGCAGTTTGGGCCTGTAAAAGAATTTGATGCCTAGTGCAACAGTAACTGCTTTTCAGTTCCATCATCCACCAGTGCACTATGGGATTATGTCCATTGGCCCTTGCAAGGACACCTGAATATCTTCTTGTCCAAACCTAGTTTCTGTTTATGAAGTTGTTCATCTGAATCCTTTCACAGCAATCCTTCATATCGAGCCTTATAGTTGTTTTAAGTCATTGAAACTAGAACTGTATTAAAGTATTAATATTTAATTGTGTTCTCTCTGTTTTTACTGAAATCTGAGATGTGGAGATTGTAATTTTGGGGGTTCTGTTTTATTATATACACATCTTAAATTTTTGTTTGGCATTTACTATCCCTAGTAAATAGCTGTGTATAAAGCAAATTTCTGGATTGTTCAATTTTGTGAAACCCCACAGGCTAGAACTTTTCAGAAAGGGTAAAGAATGTCTTTCAGTGGCAACTATAGTTCGATTTTTGCTTTCTTGCCAAATGAGGGCTCTGTACTTTCGAAATGGACTTTTGCTTTATTCATATGTAAAAATAGTTTGGTCTAGAAATGTCCATATTTGTGTAAAATAATTGGCCTTGGTTAGTGGGGACTGGTTCTCTTATGTACTTTGGAAAATGTAGGAATGTAATTGTGCAGGTTTCTTAGGCTCTGCAAAAGTGTTAGACCTGGCACCGTCTCTTCCAGATTTTCCTGGACACCCTCAGGCTGTATATATTTGGCATGTCTTCTGTCTTCCTTCTGAATGCAATTATAAATGTAACAGGAAAATTTAGCACACTTTCCACATTTTGATCTGGAGCAATGTTGTACTTCCATCCATTGGTGTGGAAGGTTGCGGGTGGAGGTTATGAATCCAAATTAGGCGCATTTTATAATTTGCACCTGCCTCACTTAAAAGCTGCCAGCAGCTCTGCCTGTTTCAAGAATCATAGTTGACTGAAATCTTTGTCTCCACGCTGAGCAAACAAAATGTACATTGTTCTAATTTTTGCTTTATAGGTAAAACATGCAGTGCACCTCTCCACCGCATTTGAAGTCAGAAAAATGCGGGAGCAAAGGGAAGCAAATTGGTAGAAAGAAACCTATTTTATTTTGGTTTCTGCTCTTTAAATAGGTTATACACTTCTGTTGATTGTAACCTAAGAAAACTGTTAATGTTTTGAGGTGAGAAAGATTTCTTAGCTGAGTGCGTCATTTCTTTTAGTGGCTATGACAAAGAGACTAAGGGCTGCTGTTAGTTTCATTGCATTCTTTTGAAGTTAGGTTTGTAATACAAGATCCTCATCTGTTGGACTTACTCCCTGCTGCAGATGTAGATGTTTTTACATTCTTTTCCAGATATGGGAAGGAACATTTTCCTTAAATGAAGAAAGAAGAACTGTGTAAAACTTGGAGACAAGTTATATCACACATACACTAGCTGGCCCTGCACAGAACATCTGTGTCCTAGTTCTCCATCTCTCACCTGTCCCTGGATAATCCAGCTTCCTGCCCTGTCTCCCACCCCCGCCTTAGGCCACCCCCTTCCATCTGGGATGGCAGCGGAGGCAGCAAAACCTCTCCCATTCTCTCCCCTCACTCAGCCAGTCTCCCCCCCGTCCCGCGCTCAGTCAGTCGGTCTCCATCCCGCCCCCGCACTCAGTCAGTTCTCCCCCCCCACCAGCCAGAGTGGCATCGGCGGCATAAGTTGGCTGCTACCACCAGGCTCTGTCACGTCAGCCTGCCCAGTCTCCTCACAAGGAGGACAGCCTCCATCAGCCTGCTGAGTCTCCTTGCGAGGAGAACAGCTGAGCTGGTACTTCCCTTCTGGCCTGCACGGATAGCCCTCGGTTCGCTCTTCCGCCCCAGCTCAGCCGCCCTCCTAGTGAGAAGGCTCAGTGGGGTGATGGATGCCGCTGCTCAGTGTTTTTTTTCTCCCCCTTTGCCACCACCTCCTTGATAGCCTTGCCCCTCCGTCCGCCACTCAGCCCTACTCCATGCCATCTCTGTCCTCTTGACAACTCTCTATCTCAGCTCTTGCAAGATGTGCCACATACCACGTGATTTGCTACATCCATCCTAAGGCTTTTCTATATAAAGATATAAATGGATGTACCACTTTTCAACAAAAATGTTTTCAAAGCTGTTTACATAGCAAAGGGAAAGAGAAAATTGTTCCCTGTCCTAAAAGAGCACACAGTCGAAATGAGATGCTGAGCTTCTTCATATATATCATTGTGAGAAGTAGATGAGGCCGGTGACCAGCATTTTGGCTGTCAGATCACAGTGCCTCACCTCTCATCCCACCAAGTCAGGAGACCATAGAGAATCTTTATTTCTCTCTTCTCCCCCCACTCTCTTATTGCATTTTCTGTCACCTGTGCACAGGTTTGTGTCCATGATGGAGCTCAGTCCCAAATAACAATTACATTAAGCATGAAGTTTCTTGCCAAGTACATTTGTATAGATTATGCTAGGGATAGCCAGCTTCTGTAGTGTCGAGGAGTCACTTAGTTCTCCACACAGTGGTCCTGGTACTGGAAATGTGGTTTTGCGTGGAGCATCAACATTCCAGTGTAGAATACATATCAGACAACTCTTGAAATCAGTTTCCTTTCCCTACAATAAACCCATGAGCAAAAATCTGACCACGTGATTAAAATTTGGAATGGCCACTAGGGAGTACGTAAAATTGCTTCATGGGCCAGAGACAGCTCATGTATTATTTGATGTTTCCTATTTTCAATCCCAGTATAAAAAGGTACAGATGTACTTCATTGACCCTTCTTTTCCACACCTTGACAAGCACACTTCATGCTCTGTTCATTTCCAAGCTCAGCTTTAACTACTTCAGTCTTCTCTTCTCATCTTCCCTTCCAGCTTTCAGTCTTCTCCCTGCTATCCGAAACTCCCTACCAAAATCAGTCACCTCTCAGCACTCGAAGGAGTTGATGCCCTTCCTCTCTTCCCTTCCCATTCTGCATCCATCACAAATTCGGTGTCCTTCTCTTAAGGCTCAACACGACTGTGCCACACGCTGAGGCTATTCTCACCAAATGAGCCATGTTGTCTGGAGCGCCAGGAGCCTTCTGCTCCAGCTGAGAGTAGCCCTGTTCTTCTACTCCACATTTTACCAAGGTAGAACAAACCGTGGGTTCATGCTATCTCAACAGGTATCGTCTGGGTGACTGACGCCGGGTAGATGGCTTCCCCCCGACCTGCCACCGTTTTATGCAGTGAGTCAGGTGGGGTGGGGAGGATTGGCCATGCCGAATGCAGTGGCTGCCCCAATGAAAGCAGCCGTTGTGCTCCTGCATCCCTCTCTGGGTGGCGGGGGGACTTCCTCCTCCCGATCGCAGCTTTGGCCTTCCCCTGTGCCGCCTCTTGGATGGGTGTGCAGTGAAGGCAAAGATGGCCGCTGCTGATCTGCCAGGGAAGGCAGGCATTCTCCTGCCTTCCCCATAGCCCTCTCAAGCAGTAGTGTGAGGTCTTGTGAATGACCTCTCTGTCTCTCTGGCCTTGTGTCTTCCTGCCAATTACTTTCAAGCCTCCAACTCTACCACCTTCATTCTCCCAGAGATCTTCTTGTCTCTTAAACATGCTTCTTTGCTGCCCCTCATGGCTAGAATTCTCTCCCAGAATGCCTGCATAATGACTCTTCTTTCCCTTTCTTCAAATACATCTTCAGCCCATTTTCCCCCTGAAGCTTTTTGGCTTAACTCCTTAGTGCACATCCCCAACTAAAAGGAAATCCAAATATGTACAACTGCATTTGCTTGCCTTCATTCTTTGCCTTTCAGTTTTCTCCCTCCCCTCCTTTCATTGTCTCCCCCACTGTCAAATTTTAGGCTGCAAGTTCCTCTGGGCAAGGACCTGACTGTGCTCTCACTCACGTTACTCTGTGAAGTGCCATGTGCATTGATGGTGCTGTTCTTTAAAAAATAAATACTGTTTGCAGAGAGCGCTGGAGGTTATTCTCTGGCATGGCAGTAATTTCTGAGACCGAGCTACTTTTCGCTAAGCAACCATGATTTCTCTTTCAGTTTTTTCCCTATTCAGAAAGTGCATTTTGCATAATGCACACGGGCAGTGGGAATAAAGAGAGAACTCTCCTCACATATGACTTCCCAGCAATCAATGCTGCATTTTGCAAATGCATCTAGCTAGCTTTTGAAAAGAGTTCCCAGTCCTGAAATGATGCCACCAAATGCTTATATTCTGCCACTATTACCCTGACTGTTAGGATGTCAGACCCTTCTGAACAAAAGTTTGATCTTCTGGTTTTACACCGTTTGGTAGGATGGTAAGGAACCTATGGCTATACCATGTTTGTGCTACTGCTGGTTTCTGCTGCTTGATTAGTTGTTGATGTTTGTATTGCTTTTGTTACTACACTTCTTAAAAATATGTATTGTGAAATTGTTAGCTGCCTTTAGATCAAAAGGCCAGAACAACAACATATTGTAATGTTTCTGCACAAATCAGTGGAAGTTTAGTGGCTTAAGTAGTCCCTGGGTGAATAAGTTTTGACAAAATGACTTCAATGTTTATATTAACTCCTTAAAAATCAGCAGATAACGTGTTTTTGGACTTTAAAATAATTTCTGTGAATTAGTTTTAAAATAGTGATTTGTGTGTGTGAAAGGGGAAGTGTTATTGGATATTGAGTGTGTGTGTGTGTGTCCTATGCAGATAACCGACATCTCTATCATAACCCACCTGTATTTGTAAGAAGCACTTTAGTAATCAGATACTGGGTTCACATATACTCAAATTTAGTCATAATTTTTGAAAAAGAAACATGAAGTGTATTCGCCAGTATATTGAATCCAGACTTGTGTAAGCACCGTGAATTAAACTAAAATGAATGGAGGAAAACAAAGCACTTCATGTCTTAGATATGGGTAGAGGGGTCTAATGATCCCAGCGTGGAGAAAACTCTTATATATCAATGAAATAGCTACTTTATATCAATGTAGCAATTAGGATAAGTAAATATTAATCATTAAAAATGTTTTTCATTCAGACATCCAGGAGGTTTTGAGCTGGGGGAAAATGTGCATGTATAAGGATTTATAAGACTCCATAGGAATTCACAGTATTGATACAAAATGCCTCCCCTGTACAGTTGTACCACGTATTATAAAACAACAATCCTTGACTCAGTGTCATGTCCCCCGCCCCACCCCTTTGGAATCAATGGCTTGGATACAGACTTGAAGGAGCAGAATGATGCTTACGCAAAATATATTTTTGCTCCCATCTCCCAGCTGCAGCCCCCTAAGTGCCCCATCACAGCGCAAAGAAGCTGCTTTATGGGTCAGAAGCCTTGAGAACTGCACATTGGGAGTGGGGTGCAGATGAAAGGGAAAATACGCAGAAGTTAAGCCGGGGGGCGGGGGTTACATGAAATAGTCTATGATAGTGCCAAACGATGAAACCGATGAGGGAGCATTTCAGTGTCTTCTGTGAATTTGTCTCTGTGAGTCACTCTGCACTCCGGCCAACGTTCTGCACAGCAGAACACTGGTGCTAGGGACCCGCCAGGGCTGCTGTGCAACAGGACCGAAAACAGCGCATGGACATTTGTGTCATCCTACTTCCATTTTGTCCTGAGCACTGAGGAAGTGCCCATGAGCTGTTTTAGGTTATTGCACAATAGGGATGTGCACAGACAGTTTGTGCATTCCCTGGGGCAGCGAGGGGTGTGTGTGCCTTTTAAGTGAGCAGGTATGGACGCTCCTTACCTGTTCGCCCCCTCCCTGCCGCTTTACCCCCACTGGCGCTCCATTTTGAAAGAGACATGCGGGGCTGTGGTTTTCCTTCCTGCAGCCTCGATCAGTGACGGCACACACATGGCCGGCGCATATGCATGGTCTGCTGACCATGCAAATGGCTGGTGCCCACACACGCCAGCCATGTGCGTGCCGACACCAAGTGGCGCTGCAAGGAGGAACGCTGCAGCCCTGCATGTCTCTTTCAAAATTGAGCGCCAGCGGGGGGAAAGCGGCAGGGAAGGGGCAAACAGGTAAGGAGCGCCTTACCTGTTTTTTTAAAGGCCGTCGAGCTGGCTTGAACGCTGGCATTTGAACAGGTTCAGCACTCCAGAAAGGGAGCACCAAACCCATTCATGAAGATCCCTATTGCACAACTTCCTGCTTCCACAGCATCACTGGGGCTGCCTTTCACATTGCATAGCAACCCCAGCAGGTTCTTAATGCTGGCATTTGGCTGTGCGGAATTGGCCCCTGATTCTAACATTTTGTTTGTGACTCTTGGGGGAGGGGGGTAAATGTGCCTACCCGTGAAAGATGGAGCACCTATCTTGCCACATTTTCCTTACTCTCCTCTCAGCAGAGTTGAATGAAGAGAAGGATCTGGGGTGTTCCTACCTTCTCTCAGCAAGGAGAGAGAAATAAACAAGCAAAAGAACACAACCAGGCTAATAGTTTTTATTTAGATTGTTTTGATTGGCCAAGAAGATCTACAGGTAGAAGATCAGACGGCTAGCTGCAGTGTAGCAGTTAAGAAAATGAACTGTAAGCTCAGAAGTCCTGAGTTCAAATATTGCCTCTGACATGAATTCATTGTGTTGTAATAGCAAGCCACTATTCTCTCAGTCTTAGCTGCTTCCTCACCTCCCATTTCTAATGTGAGTATTATACTAGTCTACCTTACAGAGGAGTTGTGTGGATTACTGATTTGAAATGCTTGGAGCATTTGGAAGAGTGCCGTAAAAATATTGCCTATTACTGTAGCACAGGCCTGCTCAACTTCGGCCCTCCTGAAGATGTTGGCCTACAACTCCCATAATCCCTGGCTATTGGCCACTGTGTCTGAGGATTATGGGAGTTGTAGTCCAAAAACAGTTGGGGGCCCCAAAGTTGAGCAGGCCTGCTGTAGCGATACCCAGCAAGTCTGAGGCTGCAATTCACAGCGTATTTACTTGGAAGTAAGTTCCACTGAAATAAACAAGTCTGGCATAAATGTGTTTGAGACTGGGAAATAAGTTCTTTCATAAAGAACAATTCATAACTGAAGAGACATAATGTAAGAAAATAGCATTGCAATCTCCTGTGATTGCATTGTTGGTGGAGTGGAAAAATGGAATTCCAATCATTGTCTCAGTGAACAGCAACTTGGTAGGAATGTAATTCATGCAAGCTTTTGTTATGATCTTCAGCTGCCAGATAAAGAAAAGTTTGATAGATAAAAGTTTGTTTTTAATAAGGCAGCTTGCGTCTTTGAAATAATTCTTCTTTCACAAGTTATCAGCCTGCTGCTCTAGTCACCTTCTGCAAACAGGAAGACTGTTATGCTGTATGTGGGGGAAGAAACACAAGTCCATTGGTCTGCCTTCTACATGTACAAAAAACCATTCAGGAAATGGAGAAATCCTGTGTGGATTGATAGATTGGATCTGCAGCTCAGTTTTGTTGCATATGTTGAAATGAGCATAATGCAGATGACATGCAAACAGCGAACAATGCAGGAGTGAATGCATATCTCTAAATTAACAGTGGACAAACATCACGTTGGCCCACATGTTCACACATCAGACACATCACGTTGGCCCAGAACAGATGGGAGAGGAAATGATTTTTGCTTTTTTTCCCTCCCTCCCAAAAGTCCTTTTCACTTGTAGAAATATGTCCCTGATAGTCATGCAGCTCTCAGGGGCATATTCCTGGTGACAGAAGGGCCTTCTGGAGAAGGGAGAGAAGCAAAGATTGCTTTCTCTTCTGTCTGCACTGGGCTCCAGAATAATTCTTTAACTGAGTTATTCTCCAGCCATTTGGTGTGTGTGCTGCCCCTTTTTGCACCCTCGTAGCACTGTGGAAGATGTGGGCCATTGTCCCAACCTTGAGGCAACTTGGAAATCTGCCTTTGAGTGAATGTACTTACATGCCACCTAATGACGCAGTGGGGAAATGACGTGACTAGCAAGCCAGAGGTTTCCAGTTCAAATCCCCGCTGGTAGTTTCCCAGACTACAGGAAGCACCTATATCGGGCAGCAGCAATATAGGAAGATGCTGAAAAGCATCATCTCAAACTGCATGGGAGATGGCAATGGTAAACCCCTCCTGTATTCTACCAAAGACAACCACAGGGCTCTGTGGGCACCAGGAGTCGACACCAACTCGATGGCACACTTTACCTTTACTTGCAAGTAGACAGTTCAACATGCATTCCAAATGCTAATTTTCATTGCTGTAGTTGCGGGGGTGGGGTGGCAGCAGGGGGGATACTTAGAAGTAAGAGTGCCAACTTCTCACCAGAAGTGGTGTGCTGGTTTGCCTACTCAGAAATAAATTGTGTTCTTTATTTTGTACACATTCCTGCTTTTCTTTTAGAATGCTCAGAGCAACTTACATAGTTCTTCTGGGTGTTCACCTTTACGGACAGTGATTGTGTTGAGACCTGCTTAGGACAGACAGACAACTCAGCCCCTTAATGTGCTTACACCACTTTATGATTTGCCTTTTCTCCTCTCTCTCCTTGTTGCTCCTATACAACACATTGCATGTATGTATTCCAAATGTACCCCCCAAAACCATATAGGGATAAGAGAAAAGGGGAAGAACACACTGAAACAAAATTAACTGGATTACAGGGGCTATGGTGTAGACATCCACCCACCATCTTCAAAGCCTGCTGCAATGTGTCTCTTGTATGCATTCACTGCATTCTCATGTTGTTGTTGTTTTTCCAACCTCTAGGCATTTTTTAAAAATGAACAAGAGTAATTCTGAGTTGGAGAAGCTCAACAGTGACTCTAGAGAAAATCTCATCCCACCTTTCCAGGGGATCCACGTTACTTTCACAACCGGCTCTGCGGACAGTTTAAATGTGGACACAAAGACGTTCAGCAATGGAGGTAGTTAAGTTTTGTCTATTAGTGTGTGATTGCTGTGCTTGCGTAAGAAGCAACCCATGTTCTGTAATGGCCACATTCAGACATAATGCTTAACCATGGTTTTTAGTGCTACTAGCACACATTTTGGGCTCACCTGCCCGGCTTCCCTTAAAGCACGCAGCCGCGGGCAGGAAATTTGCTGCTTCTCTTTGTGGATTAAACAAATGAGGAATTGCCTTTGCACCCAAAACCAGAAAATCCCAGCTTGTTTCAGGATCTACTCTCGGTTTGCTATCCTGACATGTTCACAAACTGCAGTTAGAATGAGCTGGAATTTGCCAGGCTTGGATGCAATGACAAATTCCCATTCATTTAAAACCACAAACAGCAGTGTTACATTTCTGCCCCGCACACACATGAGGTGGATGTGACCTGTCTTGAATGCCCATGGTGGTCCACTGCTTTGATTGCCCATTAATTATTTTGTTAGGATTAGTGTTTATAGCCTGCCTGTCCACTTAAAAAGAAAAAGCTCAAAGTGGGAATGAATTAGTGTTTGTTTTGAGTGGCCAGACCATTCCAAAGCTAAAGGGAAGGTTTGAATCATAGGAGCGCCCAGCCCAGAACAGTAATCTGTTGATTGAACATTCACAAACTTGTTGGTTTGTGGATTAACTATAGAATGAACAGCTCACTAGGGGAATCTAGTATAGCGTCTAGTCCAGGCCTGCTCAATTTAGGCCCTACCAGCTGTACCACAACTCCCATAATCCCCTGCCACAGTGCCCAGTAGCTAGGGATTATGGGAACTGTAGGCCGAAATCTGCAGGAGGGTCGAAGTTGAGCAGCCCTGGCCTAGTCCCTTTGCAGTCACTGAAATGCAGAGCCCATTTCCTGTGATTATCAGTAGCTACTGAGAGCAGGCCCCTTTCAGGCAAGAGCTGCAGAAATTAGCCAGGGTGATTTGCTGGGAATCAAGTGAGCCACAGAAAAATCAGCAGCTGTCCCTTGAACAGGTCTCTTTGCCTTATCGAGTGTGCTGCAGGCAGCAGTGAAAAAGGCTAACTCAGTGTTGGGAAAGGGATTATAAACGCAAAAGCATCCAATTCCTGCCCTGTTGCAGAGCACTGGGGGGCATGTCCTAGGGTACACAAACAGTTCATGCAGAGTGCCACTCACAGGCCTGTTGGGCCTCGCGGTTGCAGACTGAGAACCTCGTTGAGAATACGTATTTCATTTTGGGAAACCCTGCTCAGGAGAATCTTGCTTATCCTGTTAAAGATTGCCATACTGCAGCTAAACAAGCATTCTTTCTCATATTTGTTTCCTAGGAAGTATGCTTCCCCGCCCCCCCCCCCCCCCTTCAGTCCTTGCAGGGCTTACCACACTGCTTAAATATTTACTCTGTACCAGCTTCACAACTCTTTGGCAACCAGTGCCCACCCAGTACCATGGAAGACAGCCATGTTTTCTTCATAACACTGTGCAACATTGACTCCATCTTCCAATAACAATCTTCCAATAACATTCTTTACCTAACTGGAAGGATTCATTTACAGCATAGATATACAGGTTGCATTGTGCTTAGTTTCTAGTGTCTAGGTCCAAGTCTTAAACTGTGTTATGTTCAGTTTGAGGGTTCCTTCTGATTATTTATTTATTATTTACATTTTTATTCACACAAACACCCCCTTTGTCCTGGGACCCCAGAGTGGTGAACAAAATATTAAAAACGACAAACTAATAAAACAAGCACAAAATTTAACTACACTAAAAACAAACAAACATAGCTACAACTATGGGGGGATCAGAGAACAGCTATTCATTCATTCATTCATTCATTCATTCATTCATTCATTCATTCATTCATTCAATTTCTATACTACCCTTCCAAAAATGGCTCAGGGTGGTTTACATTAAAACAAATGTACTCATTTACCTCAGGCTTGAGTGACAAGGGCAGTCCTCAGTCTCCACCAAAAGATGGTGGAGCCCTGCAAATCACATCTAAGAGCAAGTTCCACAACCTGGGGGCAGTGACCGAGAAGGCTCTGTCCATTTGCTTGGCAAGTGAGCTGCAGCAGGGTATCAGCACATGGGTGTCGGTGTGTTGGCATATGGAGCAGAGCCCTCCTAGCTGATTGGGTAGATGCAGCTGGGAGCAGGCAGCCCTTAAGGAACCTGGGGTCCAAGTTGTTTAGAGCTTTAAAGGTGATGGCCAGCACCTTTAATTGTACTTGGAACTGATTGGCAAACCAGTGCAGTGTCTTCAAGATAGGTGTAATGTGCACACAATGAGCTGCTCCAGGTATCAGTCTGGCTGCTGCATTCTGCACCATCATAGACCGACATCCTGACTAACACTGCATGTGTGCAGCAGAAGAAGTAAACATACAGTGGCTTCATGCCCACATTGTATGCGGGAGGTGGGCGATTTTTCCCGAGCTCCCCCTTCACCAGAAGCACTCTGCACAGCGCACACTTATGTCCCTGAGGTCATCATGCAGCCCTCTGACAGTCTCTGATGCAGAAAGGAATTAAACATCTTCCCTGATAATCAAGCAAGCTATTTACAACAAGAGGTTTAGACCTTAGAAATAAAGTGCTTGTCAAGTTAAGGTAAATAAACCATAAGGTCTCAGCCCATTTCTGTCACACTCATATACACTGAAACAATGTGAAGAACAGCTGAGCAGCACTGCATTAAACTGGGCTCTGAACCTTTAGTAGGATTCAGTGGCTGACATCCAGCGCAGCCCATTGGTAATGCAGCAGGAGGATGGAGAGCTTCCCCACCAGCGCTCCCACCGTGCAGCCTCAGTGCAGCAGGGGTGAGTGAATTTTAACGCTTCGCACTGCCTCCAGAAGTGCCTTGTGTCATTAAATATATATATATATCCCTGAGGGCTACATGGGTCAGGGACATATTTTCAGGTGATACGGGGCACTTCTGGTGGAAGTGTAAAGCATCAGAATTTGCTCCCTTCTGCTGTGCATCCAGAGCAAGCCAGGAAAGTTCTCCATCATGCATGCAGGCACGTCTTCCTGCCCACACTACTGGATGTCAGCCACACATTTGTAAATAAATAACTGTGATACTCTGCATGTCTGTTTAGAAGGAAGTTCTACTGAGTTCAGTGGGATTTACTCCCTAATAAGTGTGCTTAAGATTTCAGTTTAACTGACCAACAACACATACCAGCATCAAATTATGGATTTCTACATTTTAGCTTCTGCTTTCATCAGTAACACAGAGTTGTTAGATTTCAAAACGGGTAGTAGCAGTCAAGGTGATAGTCCTTAGCAGTGATGTCGTTGCCAGTTCAGAAGTGCAGAGGGTGCTCTCCATGACAGCCCCCATGGCCATGTCCACCCTAACAGCCAGAGAAGCTGAGAAGTACCAGTTCTTCATCTCTATGCATCCCCCGCTCCACTACACCCCTGAGCCTTAGAATGCAATGGCTGGAGAGAATTCTGAGGGAAATGGCACTTATTGTCACAAGAAAGGCTTAATATACATTTTAATTCTTTAAAAAGCTCACTAGGGAGCAAGTCAGTTCAGCTGAACTCAACTATTTCTGAATAGACATGGCCCTTCTTTATGAATGTTATGAGACCTTGGCACAGCTGCTCCCATGCCACATTTGGCTCAGCCCTCAGACACAAGGTCCTCAGTCCTTAATAAGTTTCATTATCCCTTGCTTGTATGCTTACCTGTTTAGATGGAACTTGATACTAGGCCTCATGTTGTAAAATGTCCTTTTTTTATCCATGCTGGCTGGGTGTTTGGCTCTCTCTGACTTGTCATCTGCTTGCTATCTTTGTGTGTTTCAGGACAGTCAAGCAAAACGAGTGCTCATTCTCCCCCCAAAACTGGGAGGCCTGTCTTTCCTTTGGCTAATTTCCCTGCATGTTCCAACAAAGACAGGCCACACTGCACACCTTTGCAGCCACCCCCTCTGCCGCAAAAGAAAACGGTCAGCAGAGCTGTGTCCTCCCCAGATGGTTTTTACTGGGGCCCAGCCTCTCCAGCTAGAGTAGCCATTCCCACAAGCCCCAAGTTGAACTTCAGTCAGTCAGAAAGTAACGTATGTATCCGTGAGGAGCCTCCATTTGGCACCACTTTGGGACTTAACCACCGGACATTTTCTTCCTCCGAATCTCTAGAAAAGGCCTTCAAAGGATCCCCTTCCCCATTTCTGCATTCTGGTAAGAACGGCAGCGTCTGCACCCAGAACAAAAACTTGCCCCCTCGTTCTTTTTCCCAGCATAATATGTCCGCCCAGGTTTCCTCAGGATCCAGCCTTCAGCTCCACAACCTCCTCAGCAACATTGACAACAAGGAGGGGGTATATGCCAAATTAGGAGGGCTCTATGCAGAATCCCTACGCCGCCTGGTTTCAAAATGTGAAGATTGCTTTATGCGCGACCAGAAGAGTGAGTTGCATTTCAGCGAAAACAGCTGGTCTTTCTTCAAACTGACATGCAACAAGCCCTGTTGTGATTCGGGGGATGCCATTTATTACTGTGCGACCTGCTCCAAGGATCCCTGCAGCTCCTATGCAGTGAAGGTATGTAGTTGCAGAACACCTTTCATGATGACTTGCTCCAACTTTTCCCTGATCTGCTGTCAGAAACCAGGCCAACTAAGGCTCCTCACAGGGATCCACAACCTATCTGTCTCTGAGAAATTTCATAATTCTTACGGAAACTCTTCCCTCAAAAAATTCTTTTGATACGTTATCTGAGGAACCACCTCCTCATTTGCTTTTGGTGAAATCTAGGTCAAGCTAGAGAAGAGCCGAGTTCCCCTGATGGTGGTCTCCCCCCAACCCCTGACTGGTGGTCTTTTTTTTAATGCAGTGTGATTACTCTGAATGATTTTCCTCATCATGTCAGCCAATGTTTTTAATTTTATTTTTGCTTTCTCCAAAATTCCTTTGAAGTTTTTGTTTTGCTTGAGCAGGGACCTTCTCAAGGTTCACTTTAGGGGAAATGTGCTTAACATTTGAGAACAGAAAGAGAGAGAGAGAGAGAAATGTTGCTAGTCTGATCAACAAATGTTTTTACTTCTATGGAAACTTCTTAGATGTTTTGCCTGAGGAGCAAAACAAATTCACTCTAAATTCCACTGCAGGGAAATTTTTAGTAGCACCTTGCAGGAACCAATACAGAAGGGAGTTGCCTAGAAATATTCGAGGTCGCATTCTATAAATGAAACCAGTCAGATACATCTGTCTAGTCAAAGCAAGCAGAAATCCAAAATCAAGCCAGGAGTCACTGTGTCTAAAAGTTACCAAGTAAGAAAATCAAAGTTTTCAACATCTTCCAACGTGCTGGCAGCCTCCTTCCCTTCCATTGGACTGCTGGGAGACTGGAACTGAGCCAATAGGGTGCGGCTGTGCCTGGTTGCCATGGTGACCATTGCAGCCGGAGGTATAGTAGCGACAGGCTGGAAGTGACTCTTGTCACTTGTGTATCCTCCCTATCGAAGAAGTGCCAACATCGGGCAAGATGTATCTCCCTGTAATCCATGGGGTGTCATGTGGGCACAAATCACTAGCAAAATAATGTTGTGACACACAGGATGTGTCACTAGAGATTTCCTTCACACAAGCCCCACCAAAATGGGCACTGCACATAAAGTTAGTGCCTTCCCCCACCCCTCAGCCATGCTCCTGTCCCTTTTTAAAAGCAGCGTGATCTACCAAAATTTAAAAGAAGAGAACTTTTCTTAGCATAGTAACCCTTGTAGATGTGTTTGCAAGGCTGAGATAATTGATGAGAAAAGCTTCCACTGCTTCCTGTGTGCAGGGCTGCTGTTAAAGGCACAAGAACAGGGTCAATTCAAAAAAAGGGGGAAAGTGGTTAATCTGTTGAGTCCTTTTGCAGCTCCCATTCATTTCACTCGTGCAGGAGAAATTTCCAGTTGATCCACATCTCTCATGTCTGTTTTCACTGAGGAACAGCCAGGGCATCCCTGAACTCTCCTTATAAAGATACCCTTTAATACTAGTTAATGAGCCTTTTGCATGTTCACAACACACAATATAATTGCCGCCCAATTCTATGCATGTTTAGTTGGAAGTAAATCCTACTGAGTTCAGTGTGTGTGGAATTACAGCCTTCGTTTCTGTGAACCTTTAGGGCGTGATGTTTTGGCCATCAGTTTTTCTTGCTTTGCTTCCGTAATGAGGGCTAGAAACTTATTCCTTTCAAAAAAAAATCTGACCTTTTCAGGATATTAAGAAGATTGAGTGGGACAATACCAATTGCCCCAGTGACTGTATTTGCCCACCCCTTGCCTTTTGAGATAATTTGAGAGACTACACATGGCTGCAGATTCCTTTCAATAAACCCTCGCTGTAGCTTGGGGTGTCGGAAACCTGCACAATTCTTAGTTCCACCATCTCTTTATCGACCCTCTGTGAGCTGGGGCACTCATTTCCAATGCATCGCACGGAGGGCCGTCTGCACTGACACGGACTCACAAAAGGAGGCCTGCCTCCTCGTCGCTTGGGTTACTTTTTACTGCGTTTGGACTCTGAGTAGACACTTACTACAGAAAGGAGTGACTGCCAGGGATGGAACACCGTCTCCCCCCCCCAGTTTCCCCAATTGCAGAGCACATGTGTGTCCATCCATTACAAAATGTGCCTTTGTCTGATGCTGGCAGACTGTGGCACATTGAAGCTGAGCCAAAGAACGAAGATACAAGCCTGGCTGCTGTGCACAAGTTCTCAGTGGAGAAGTGTAGCTAGGCAATGTTCAGGAATGCTTTCATTTTCATTGTTGGAATATTTTTGATAGACAATAGTTTCGGGGCTTAGCAGTGGAATAATCTCTCTTTTTCTTCTTCTTCTCCCCCAGAACTTTGATATGGGTTTCAGACATGAAAGCAGTTATAGATCAGATAGTTGCCTAAAGACAGGCTTCAACAGGCTTGACTTTGAAAGTTTGAGCTAAGACGAGGATCCTGTCAGAGCCAAGATGCTGCTAGCCATCCTTCTCTCACACAGAACGAGGAGCATAATTGAAGGCGGAGTCGTTAAAACAGTCTTGCTTCCATCCCTCCTACTCATGACTGGACCAGGGGAGGATGTGCAGAACAAGGTTGAGAACATGAACCTTCACCAGGAAAAAAGACTCTTAATAAGAGACGGGGGAAGGCATGATTTGGAGGGGGGAAGTGGAAGGCAGGGGAGGAAGGTTTAACTCCTTTCCAGCCTGCTATTTCTGCCCTTTCACAATTGCCTCCTTGTTTCTCTAGAACCAGCATAGCGTAGTGGTTAGAGTGTTGGACTAGGATCGGGAAGACCCTGGTTCAAATCCCCATTCAGCCATGAAACTCACTGGGTGACTCTGGGCCAGTCATGTATCTCTCAACCTAACCTACCTCACAGGGTTGTTGTGAGGATAAAAAATAAGCATGTACACTGCTCTAAGCTCCTCGTAGGAAGAGCGGGATATTATTATTATTATTATTATTATTATTATTATTATTATTATTATTATTAATTCGATTTCTATACTGCCCTTCCAAAAATGGCTCAGGGTGGTTTACACAGAGAAATAATAAATAAATAAGATGGCTCCCTGTCCCCAAAGGGCTCACATTCTAAAAAACACAAGATAGACACCAGCCACAGTCACTGGAGGTATTGTGCTGGGGGTGGAGAGGGCCAGTTACTCTCTCCCTGCTAAATAAAGAGAATCACCATGGTAAAAGGTGCCTCTTTGCCCAGTTAGCAGGGCAGATATACGTGTAAAATTAATTAATTAAAACTGGCAGGAACAGTAGGTGGGGCCTACTCTTCTGGCTGCCCCCAAATCTCTCCCACTGTGCAGTTTTGTTGGTAAACGCCCCCAGTCTGGTGCAGAACCCCTAGTCAGAGATATTTCTCATAGTAGCCATATAAGCGCACCTGTAATTTGATTGCAAGATCAGCCCCTAATTTTGTTTTGATTTGTTATTTCTTCGCAACACTGGGTAGGAAATTTGGACTGGACTCTTGTGCACAGTTTAGCTCTTTGTCCCATTGAAATCAATGGGCTTTTAACTGCCTAACTGTGCATGGAGTGTTAGCCCTAGAGAACAATAGCAGATAGCACTTTGTATAATATTCAGATGCCTTGAAGCACCCCATTCACAAAATCTCCAAGCAGGCAATAGCATTTAGAAACCATTAATAAATAAAATTTCAATATAAAATAGTTTTAAAACCTCTGCCATTCGGAGATGCATTCAAACAGCCCTTTGCTCCTGCCCAGCCTCTGAGGGATGATGTTTTATGACTCCGAGAGAAATAACATTGACTTCAGATATAGATCACTTTATATAAGTCTTTGCTCACTGGGTTGTTGTTGTTTTTTAACTTCTTCAGATTCTCTCTGTTGCTTTATTTAAACAATTTAATTTATTTTACATGGAGAGAGAAATAAATGCTCAAGGGGTGTCAGGTCATCCCACTTAATATTTGATCTCCCTTTTCTGTCTTAAACAAAATTTCTTTCTTTCCTAATATTCAGTCCAGGACAGTTAATGACCTGGATGACAAAGTATGCAAAGAAGGCTGTTTCTCTCTCTCTTGTATTTCTTTTTGCTAACAGCAAGGCTGATTTGTCGTTGGGCTAATTTCCAGCCCAGGATCAGGTATAAATAAATCCTCTAGTAAAAGCATTTGTAAAGAGAATGTCGAGAGGAGTTGTGGTGTAGCTGACCGAATGGGTTTCTAATAGAACAAGCCTGTTTTTCTGCAAATGCTCCCAAAGACTCATCAGAGCAGTGAAGGGGCTCTTTCTTTGGGATAGCATCTAACACCAGCTAGCCCCCAAGTCCATCTGTAGCCAGACTCCCATAGACACATCCACCTAATATATATTTTACTAACTTAACATTATTATTCTAAATTGTAAGTCCCTCTGAGAGCTTTTCCTGGCGAAAAGGTTGGAATTTAAAGGTAATAAAAGTCACATTATGCAACTTTGAAAAACAGAACAAAGCAATTCGTTGATGTGCATTTGAAGGAGAGTGTAAAAAGCAATGAAAGCAACTGCCCAAAGGTATTTGATGAAATCCATCTTATTCTTAGGGGGATTATAAGAGAAATTTGACCTTGATGCCTTACTAAGTATTGCCTCTGCAAATGGCCAGAGAGAGTAATATTGCAGTTACCAGCTAAGCAGGAGTCAGGTGATTTAAAGGACCAATAACATTCTGCTTGGTCATGTAAAGCAGTGTTTCTCAACGTTTTTGGAGTCATGGACCGGTACATTATTCGTGCGCAGTTTCCCGGACCAGCAATTAGCAAGGGGGTCGCCCCCCTCACTCTCAACCCCACCCCCAGGCACCCCCCAAAAAACAATTTTGACCAACTCTCCGGAGCTCTTGCTGCTGGATAATGTTCATTTTGCTTCCTTATAGTATAGCAGCAACTGAGCCCCTCTATTCCTCTTCCTCCCCACTGAGGAGCTTGATTAGCCAACTGCTTGACTGCCTGCCTGGTCAGTACCTGCTTGCTACGAAGCTGCTGGTCCATACTTCTCCAGAGACCATTCTTGGCTGCCCGTCTCCCCTTGCCCCGTTCCCCAAATGAAATTGCCCTCTCGGCTCTTGCTCTTCCTGTCATTCTCCTGCTTTTCTGTTCACAGATTTGCAAGTCCCAAGACACTAAAGCCGCCACATCCTGCTGCAGCCCTTCTGTTCCTGTCCACTTCAACATCCAGCAGGACTGTGGGCACTTTGTCGCCTCGGTGCCCTCCAGCATGTTGAGAAATGCTTCTGTGGAGGGCCAGTGCCCTTCCCGCACAGCTACCGAACAAGACTGTGTGGTCGTCATCACCCGGGAGGTGCCACACCAGACTGCCGCCGACTTTGTGAGGGACGCTGGGCCTTCCCACAAAGCCAAGCCAGAGCTGTATGAGAGGCGGGTGTGTTTCCTGCTCCTGCAGCTCTGCAATGGGCTGGAGCACCTCAAGGAGCATAGCATCATTCACAGAGATCTTTGCCTAGAGAACTTGCTACTGGTACACTGCAGACCTCCAGCCACCTGCAGTAAAACCAAAGAGGACAAGCACCTGCCCAGGCTCATCATCAGCAACTTCTTGAAAGCCAAGCAGAAGTCTGGCACCGCTGAGTCCAAAGTGAGAAAGAACCAGGCCCGGCTGGCTCCTGAGATTGTGTCTGCTTCCCAGTACAAGAAGTTTGACGAATTCCAAACCGGCATCCTCATCTACGAGCTTCTACACCAGCCCAACCCATTTGAAGTGAAGTCCCACCTCCGAGAACAGGAATATAGTCAGGACGACCTTCCCCCACTCCCCCACCTTTCCATTTATTCTCGGGGGCTCCAGCAGCTTGCTCACTTGCTGCTAGAAGCAGACCCCATCAAACGCATCGGCATCACAGAGGCAAAGCGGATCCTACAGTGCCTGCTCTGGGGTCCCAGGAAGGACTTAATAGATCAGCCTCTAAACCACGAGGAAGCTCTTCACAATGTCCTTCACAACTGGATTGACATGAAGCGGGCATTGCTAATGATGAAATTTGCAGAGAGGGCAGTGGATGCAGAGCGAAACGTTGAGCTGGAGGACTGGCTCTGCTGTCAGTATTTAGCCTCTGCCGATCCCACTTCTCTCTCAAAGTCTTTGAAGCTTCTTCAGCTCCTTTAAGATCTATAGCATTTAAAACATGTCACAGGTTCTAAGGAAAATGAAATTTGGGGGCGGGGGGTTGAGAGAGGGAGAGGTATTTATAGAAAATGGTGCCCATCACAATTTCCTTTGTAAAATCATGATGAATTAAGAATAACTACATTTCCAAGTTTAACATACAAACACATTAAAGCAGATCAAACGCCGTGTACATTTCAGGGTGAATGTCATTGTGCGTGCTGCAAATGGTAAGAGTATTTGGGATCCAACCGCCACTGTTTTGCTTTCTGAGTGACTCTTGGAGTAAATTAAAACAAATGTGAGTTTCCTAATATGGGTCATTTTTCTCTGGTTAGATGTTTTTCTTACTTTCAGGATTGCTATGATCCCTCTTGGAACTTTCATTACAGGGTTGTAAAGAAAACGAATGGCTGACATGATGCACACCATTACGGAGGGATCATGCTGCGCTGTGGGGCGTCTGCACTTTAAAAGGTGCCTCTTTGCTCAGTTAGCAGGGTGGCTTTTGAAGCTCTACTAGAATGTCCTTCATGCTTTCAGGAAAAAGTACTGTGCACGCTTTTCTCCCTTCGCCCCTTCCCCTCTGACTAGGTGACCTCCTCTTCTTTGCAGACATGATAGATACGGCAGTTGAGACTTTCAATCAGTTTTCATGTTTTAAAGCAACCAAGAAACTCTAGAACTGATTGGGAGAAAGTGGCATTTCCACTAGAAATTTCCCCGATCTTTGCACATAGCTGTTGAGTGGGCAGAGCAAACTACACTTTTAAAAGGCAGAAAGAAGAAGGAAAAAGCAAAGCTGTGTTAGCAGGGAAGGGATTGAGAGTGGGAAGTTGTAGGGGGAGGAGGAGGCACTTAACCCTTTCCTCGCCTGTTTTACAGTTCAAATCCCTCCCTCCCATCACTCCACCCTCCCAAGGGCAAGGATAGATTGGAAACCCTACAGGGTGGGGAGAAGCTACCTGGGCTCTTTGGCATGGGGGAGTGTTTAAGCACCCTCCTTCCACAGCCACTTTCTTACCCCACTCCCTGATCAACCTTTCTTTCTAAAAAGGCACTGGAGTACCTTTACATGTCTCAGCATGTAATATGTGGTTTACCCCCAAGAATATGAATAGCCTAGATCATCACCATGCATAATAATTTGAATCATTTTCTATGCAGTGAGCAGCAGTTTGCTGTCTTCCAGAAACTTTTCAAGATTGCTTTCAGGAAAGGTTAGGAGCTTTTCCATGGACAACAGCATCTGCAGCAAAGCTTAGTGGCTCAAGTAAGCTTCTCCCTCCCTTCATTCTACCCTATAACATTTACAGGAAAGGAGAGGAGAGCTGGTCTTGTGGTAGCAAGCATGACGTCCCCTTAGCTAAGCAGGGTCCACCCTGGTGGCATATGAATGGGAGACTTGATGTGTGAGCACTGTAAGATATTCTCCTTAGGGGATGAATAAGAGCAGAAGGTTCCAAGTTCCCTCCCTGGCTTCTCCAAGATAGGACAAGATTTTTTATTTTATTTTTAATAGGGCAAGATTTTTTTTATTGAACCAACAAACTACCAAAGCATACAGTACGTTTCCAACGCACAATTATATACAAAGTGGTTGTTTGTACATGATATATCTACAAAGATTTACACACAAGGATTTGGAAACCCACAAGGTTATGAGGTATATGCAGGTAGTACTGTAACTCGGGGGTGGGGGATTACAAGGCACATCAGGTAATCGGGCGGGGGGGGGGGTTTACGTCCAACATCCATTTCCATAATTTGTCCCATTGCTGTTTAGAAGAGATACGCTTGTCTTTTTGCACATAACCATACAAACTTTTCCAGAAAAGATTTACTGTCTCATCTGCGTGAACCTCTTGGTCGCGTCTTCCCTCCCTATTCCTATGCAGGAGCATTGCATAAATGACATACAGGTTTACTAACCTGATTACGAGAAGGGGAACGTTCTAATTCCCTAGTATGAGGGCACCCGTTCCGTCCCGTTTCCTTGAAGATTTCTTTCTGGGACCTCGAAAGGAGGTTCTATCGCTCAAACCCGAGGTTAGTTCTTCCCAAGTCTGTTTTTCCAAATCAGGCCACTCTAACAGCTTGCTTACTCCCTGCCACACTCTGAGATTCCTGCCCGCAAACTTAGAGGAGCCACTGCCAGTCTGTGGAGACAATACTGAGCAGGATGGACCAAACCGACCAATGGTCTGACTCAGTATATGGCAGCTTCCTATGTTCCTAAATTCATGAGAGCTGCTTTATAAAGGGCTTTTTAAAGAGATGATCCTCCATGCTGGAAAATGCATGTATTTCATAATGAGCAAAGGTAGGTGTGTGTGTGTGTGCTGTGACTAATATGAATAACGTGAAAACCTTGGCACTCTGGAGTGAGGTAGGGCCCCTGATCTGATAAACATCCCTTCCTTCCACTAAACTCGCATTGGGGCAATCAAGGAAGTGTTAAAATCCTACCAGCCAAATTGTCTGTAGCGGAAGGAGCAGAACAATTGAGCCTTTACATTACAGGCTTTGTGCCATGCATAAGAGCAGCAGCATCTGGCTTATTTAGTCATCTGATAACTGGCTTGGCTATCTTTCCACTTTCCCATACAAAGCTGATAGCCAAAGGGAGGTGGATGTTCTTAAAGAATTCAGCACTGGAAGAAACTGGGGAAAGCTGCCAGATTGGAGAGATTTGTAGGAGAGATTTAATATTCAGTTTCACTGTGTGCCTAATCCCCTTCCCAAGCGGCCTGCTGCCAAGACCTGTTGCCATAAGGGCTGCTCGTTCACAACCCTCTTGCAACCCCTGAGGTTGAAATTGTGGGGATAGATGGCACTATATGGGTTGGATTGAGCCCAGAAGCCGTTGGTGCTGACTCCTGCTTTACATGATGACTTGTGCCCGCATCCTAACCCCTTAACTTAGCTCAACCTTCTATTTGTTTTAACTTAACACCGATGAATGAAAAAATGCAGTGAGTTGAAAGAATTGAGAGCAGTTCCTCAGCAGAGTTGCCAGGTCTTTCTGGCCCTGTTCCTAAGCTAACAGCTTGGCACTTTGAAATTAAACAGGTGAAGCTTTTCCTGGTATGGAAATAAAATGGGGAAAGATTTACCGATAGAGTTTCAGCGTATACCACATATCGTATTTGGTGCTAATCCTGGGTGTGTCAAGCAGTGTTAAATCCATGCCCATGCTGTTCCACCAGCCCATTCATTTTTTTCTTTCCTACCAACTTTACCAACTACAGCGTCCCTATTTTGCTTCTGAAAAGAGACTGTAGTCACTGGATATATGTAAGTTTACCAATTATTACTGACCCAGCTTCCCATGCCTTCAATAGAAGCCAACCTAATGTAAATTTAGCCCGGGCACTTTCCAGACTAGCTGCTCATCAGCAGCAAAATGCTTCCGTTCGGGTAAATCGCATTCAGGACATAAACAGCAGGGGGAGCAGTCACACAGCAACTAACAACCCGAAAAAACCAGCAACTTTTTCACGCCGGATATACGATGCCCTTGCTCTATATTGCAGCGATTAAATTCGCAACAAGGCATTGGAAATGTGAACAGCACCCTGCTGTCCACGTAGGGACTGCGGCGTCATGACACAGGAAGTGTGGAAGCACACTTTCGAGATTCATCCTGATCCTTTGTAGGGTCTAGTCTGGAAAGCACCCAGTTAAGCTTTTTCTGGCATGGAGATACAACTGGGGGACAGGGTGGGGAGTATCTTCACTGCCTAAATTGCCCCATGTTAGAGTTACAGGAAAGCCTGTAACATTTCCCCGTATGGCACAGCGGGGGAAATGGCTTGACTAGCAAGCCAGAGGTTGCAGGTTCAAATCCTTGCTGGTATGTTTCCCAGAGTATGGAAAACACCTATATTGGGCCTCAGCAATATAGGAAAGTGCTGAAAGGTATCATACAGATGATGGGATGGAGATGGCAATGGTAAACCCCTCCTGTGTTCTACCAAAGACAACCACGGCTCTGTGGCTGCCAGGAGCTGACACCGACTCGATGGCACACTTTACTTTAGAGTTACAGGAGCCAAGCCAGTACCTGTCCATCATATTTGTATCCCACATTTCCCAAGAACCTCAGGGTAATGTGTAGTCACAGGAAAGGACAGGGTTCCTGTACTGTAACAGCTGCAGAGACAAGGTGATTTCAGCAGATGTCACTTGTTATGCAGAATGGAGACCAGCTGCACCTGATGAAATGCTGTCTACATGCACAGGCGCCCAATCTCCTTTACATCAGGCCACACTCTCCATTTCCCCCCTCTTATCTTTAAACACATTAACAAGAACATGGTGGCACTGCCACTTGGTTGACCAGCCTTAGATTGAGACATAATAAATCAGGAATTGAAGACTTGGCTAAGTTGCTGCTCCATCTGCAGGCTGGACTGAAGCTTCTATACCCAGGTGGGGTCAGTCACCTGACTTGGGGAAGATGAAAGCTATGCAAAACAACTATATCACTGTATCAGAGCTCTTTGAAGCCATTCTGCTGGGGACAGGATCCTTAGTTCAAGTCATGGCGTCCCAGACAATGAAGTAGTTCTCTGTTGCTGGGAAGGACATAAAAACTGGTTTGTGTTATCCTTTCAGACCAAGATACTGCCCACAATGGATCTGGCGGGTTTTGAGCCAGGAACTATCCAAAAGAGACCCCACTGAAAGACTTTCTCTTTGACCTCCTACACCGTGCAGTGACAACTGGTGTACATTAATATTTAATGGAAGGTTGTTAGGAAATCAACATGGTTACAGTTTACCCAGTCTGGCGACAGCTGGGAACCTGATATCTAGGCTGTGTGCGGATAGATGTTGTTTGCTCACATAACTTAGCATAGGAAGTAATTAGAAATGGGCGAGTCATATTGTTCTCAAAGGAAATATTTGGATGGGACACAAAAAAGGTAGCGATTGTATTCACTCTGATCGTCGGGCAAAGTTCAAATAGTTGCACAACATCCTTACCAAAGGTCTCTCCCTGCAGGCTAAAGGAGAACCAGTGGGAGATAAACAACTGCTGGGACAGATTTCTGTGTTACAACAACTTGCTTGATCCAACCCATGCCAAGAACGAGGACCATGACACACCCTTTTGCACATATCCCCTGGCAGTAGGCAGTCTGGACATGTCCCTACCATTCCTAAGCTGCTTTTTTCTGTGTGCTTTAGGGGGCATGGAGATGGGAAGAAGGGCATCTCTCCCTTCCTTAGAGTCCCCGATTAGCAACCGCTTTTTCAGGAGGATTGTCCTGGGCTCTTTTTTTAATATATATATATTGCACAGTTGCTGGACACCAAGAATTTACTTATAGGAAACTATCTCAGCTGCATAGTATTTGACAGCATTTATTTCTCTTTCTCTCCCTCGCTGGAGGGAGAGAAAGGGAAATGAAGGCTGTTAGACAACAAACACTGCCTGAAATGGATGGGGGAGAGTTCTCTTGGGGCTCTTCTGGAGCCCGAGCCACGCCCTCCTGTGGGCGGTGGCCTTTTTCATTGGTGGCCCGGGTTCTTTCAACCCATTTGCACAATTGGTGGCTCCACCCCTGAACATATGAAGAGACCCTTTGAGGAGGGAATAGAGAGTAGAGTGCCAGGTTCCCCCATTGCCCAGAGTGGACTGCCAACAAACTCCGTTGTCACTCCCTCCACACACTCAGCTCTGAATTGTCAGCTGAGGGCCATACTGCTTTGCAAGCAGGATTCATCTCTGGCTCCTTCCACAGCTGATTCAGAATCTAAAACATCCTACACGTGGCCTGGTGCCTTTTAGCATCCTAAAACTCTTCCACTGTTTGTGTGCAAGGACATGCTGCAAATATTGGATGGTAAGGGAAAGCACTCTATACATGTTTGGAAGTGATTTTATTTATTTATTAATATCTATTTCTATCAAAAGGGGCATGACCGAAAATGGGAGGGAGTGGTCTGAATGAGTGTAGTTATAAGAGGACAAGTCTATACAAGCCAAGGTCCACAGACAGCACCTACATTTTTTCCTACTTAGGAAGAAATGTCATGTGTGCAATGGAGCTGTCTGTTGGGGGGGTTGTTTTGCTTCTGTCTTTCTTTTCTTTAAATAAAAGAAATCACACAATGATTTTGGGCAGAGGAGCAGTGGAGAAAAGACTGTAAGAAGAGCCCTTCTAGATGAGAGGAAGGGTCCCGCATCCTGCCCCCCCAAAATAGCCTGCCATTTATTTTTGGAACGCTGACAAGCCAGTAATGATGGCAAAGGGGCCTCCCCTCAGGACTGTGCTCTGATCAAATCAGATTTCTTATGAAGGGAATCCCTGCCCCCACTACCGGGAGGCAGCAGAATGTGAGGCAAGTGCCATGGGTGGTTGTGGTGGCCCTTTAACTGCCCACTCAGTGCTGGTAGGGGGTGGCTGGGCAGCGTGGCAATTCCCAGGAGCTTCAGGGGCAGGCAGGGAGTGATGCTGGGCAACCTGGGAAGCCCGTGCAGCGGCTGGGAGGACAGGCAGGCATCTGGGGGGGGGTCGTAGTTCTGCTCAGAGCTCCCAACTGGGAGGGGCTTACCATTGCCTCCTCCCATGCAGTATGAGATGCCTTTCAGCATCTTCCTATTATCGCTGTGGCCTGATATAGGTGTTTCCCATAGTCTGGGAAACATTAGCTCACCCGAAAGCCCTAGATAGACCAGTCCTCCATAAACGTGTCCAATCCCTTTTTAAACCCATCCAAGCTAGTGGCCATCAACACATCTTTTGCATTGCTTTCCCAACCATTATAGCTAAAGATGAGCCTGATGATTTAAAAGTGTTTCTTTTAGTCGTTTTCTTTAAAGACGGGGGACCGGGTCTCACGATCAGTGAGACCCGGTTTGGGGCGGTGAGCGGGGAGAGTGGGCTAAGCCTGCTCTCCCCACACATGAGTGGAGACAGAGCCCTGGGCGGCCGCAAACCTGGTTTTAGGGCAAGGGGTTTTGAGCGGGTTACCCGCTCTAGAACCACCGGGCTCGCAGCCAAGCCCTGTGGTTCTCACGATCAAAGAAAATCGGGCTAGCGAAGACTAGCCCGATTTTCTTTGATCGTGAGAATAGCCTCATAGTTTTGTTTATCATGACATTTTAAAATGCCTGTTGATGGGGGGGGGCAATAACACAAAGCCTTCAAAGGCACATAAGGGCATGAGTGCAGCTTTATATGGACATAAATCTATTGACAAGGTTTTGCGTACAAATGCTACAATTATGTACACTCAGTGAGGAGGAAAAAGAGGGAACATCTCTTACACTCCACGACAATAATTAGGGTTAGGGTTTCTTCCTAACTTACTTAGCTTCTAGCACAGATGCTACTGACACTCAGCCACTGCCCTTCAAATATGGAGGCCACTTTGGGGAGAAACAAATGCATCCTTTTAGGGTCCAGGGGTCCAGGGAGGACCAGCCAGTACTATGAAGGGAGGAAATAAGATTAAGTTGTAGATCATGCTTGAGAATGTTTATGTGAAGCTTAGCTGAACTGTCCAGACCTTGTAGGACTTGCTGGAGCTGATCACAAGCAGTGTTGAAAGTGAACATGGAGGATTCTGAGGTGCCAGCCAGGTCAGACCCTCCTTGTGTGAGTGTGGAGAGTGTGAGGGAAGAGAGAGAGAGAGAGCACTTCTTCTTCAAGGAACTCTAGGGCTTGTAGTATTGATGTGAATTCAGTTCGTCCCTGGGTCCGCCTTAAGCCAATCAAACAGACACAGTGGGAATCAATTAGAGGCTTGGTTTAATGCTCTGCAGAGACATCAGTATGAGAGACAGAGAAAAGGGTGCCACTCTACTTGACATATTCACTCAAGAACCATAAGTCCCAGAGTGCCATAGTACATGCTGACATTTTCTGTGCATATACCAGAGGAACCAACAGGGTGTGGCATACAGACGAAAGTAAGAGGATAAGATAAGCACCATAATAACTGGGGACAGTGAGACCCAGTGCTGCTGATAGGATCTACAGATCCCAGGATGACTCAATGAGCTAAGCCTTTAGTCTCCAGAGTACACAAAAGAACAGTAGATACCAGGGACAGGGAATAGTGCCAAAAAGGTGTGTGTGAGATCCATATTGTTAGAAGTGTATACCAGGCCCAGATAAATGATATCTGGACACCAATGCAGGACTGAGTTGTAACATTGGACGATGCTGCCATCTTGTGAAATTTTAATAGAATACAGCCAGCCATTTTTCTAAAGATGCTATCAGAGTCAGGATCAGGATGTCCTTACTTGGGCTTCTCAATTCTTTCTGAAGCGATTCATGGAGATTTCTTGCCTCGCCTCCACCCCATATTTGTTCCAATATTTTCCCAATATCAAGCCATTAAAATCTCCAGGATGGCTTTTAGTAGCCCTCTGAAAATGGATGCCAATCCCTAGAGACTCCAGGCTGATCTTAAAAGAATTTGCAGCTTTAAAGCTGAGATGGATAGCCTGCTGTGGTGCAGGCAACAAGAGTGTGTGGCACATCTAGTCGGGAGCAGGAGGGCTTATAGGTCTCGCTGAGACCTAGAGGCAGGCCTGCCTGGACTACGTCTCCTGCATCATGCGGCTGTTTCTCTTCTAAAACAATGTTTGCAAACCAACAGAAAAACAACTCTTGCTCTATCCAGACAGCTGGCACCCAGCAGCTAAGCAAAGCAAGCTTCTCTGTTGGCGTGAGGTCCACAGGCCAAATGTCCAGTAAAAAAAACACAATTTCCCTTTTTTGTATGTTTAAAAAAATCTATGAGGCCATTCTCTTGGCCAAAACCAGAGCGGGGGAGAAGGCAGGGTTCAACCTACCTTCCTCCAGATGATCGGTCTGAATGTCTTCAATGAGAGAGCCGCACGCCCACATGATCCACAATAGGGTTGCCGTATTCTGGCTTTCCAAATCCAGGTGTCTAATTTGCATATTATGTAAATTGGTTTGAAAATCATTTTGCATATGCGAATTAGCTGCTGCACTTTCCAGTTGACTTGTATTTGCTCTGGATATCTAGCAACAATCGTTGGGGGAGATATCTTTGCCTGACCATTTTGCTTGACATGTTAGCAGCAATAGAACAACAACAAAAAAAGCACAGCTTTTTAATTCAGGCTGCAATTCTGTACACACTTATTTGAGAGAAGCTCTGATTGAAACCAACGGTGCTTACTTCTAAGTAGGCATGCATTGAATGTAAAGCCTTAAACATTACAATACACAGCCTGGTAGGCAGGCAGTGATTTACATCAAAAGCAAACTATCATCTCAACTGCCCAATAGAGATCCTCTGCTGATTTTTTTTTTTAAAGGCAACATTCCTCAGGGGATTCCTGTACTTGTGAAAGTGAAACTCTCCAAGCAAGCCTCCTGTGTTACCTCTCTTTAGCCAAGTCCCGCAGTTGAGCAGAATAGTGTCTGCACGTTTTGCTCCATCACTCTTTTTTTTTTTTTTATGAAAGCTGAAATCCTGGTGAATCTGGGGGGACTAAGTAATACAGGTGAGATGCTTCAAATCTATATGAAACCCAGAATTCCGGGGGGCATGACAACTCTAATCCACAATGCTGGGAGCAGCGCAGATCACTATTCATGCTGCTCCCAGCAGCACCGATCAACAGAAACCGGGATTCATTATTCCCGGCCTCTGGATATCCCACAAGGCAGTGCCTTGGAGGATTCCCCCATCAGGACGCTTTAGGTGCCTGTCTCTGCAGCCCGAGGAGACACACGACCCGAGCCGGGTTAAGGGTGTGCTTGCACCCTTAACCTCAGCTAAGAGCCGGCTCAGCTGGGCTTGGGGTTAGGCTGGGTGGGAGTGCCGGGACCCGCATGGATCCCGGTGCTCCACACTAGCAGCCTAGTCCAGCTAGGCTGCCCTAGCTTGGCTAGGCTGCTCGTGAGAACAGCCTTAGTGTGTTGTGTCCACATAAAACCTCAGCCCGCTCCAATGTAGAGTTGGATGTACCGAAGTCCATTGAAATAAATGATTCTAGGTCAGGGGTACACAACTCAAATGTCCCAATAGGCCAGAAACAACCATGATGATGTATGGGGGGCAGGGGCAAAGTCAATTTTCAGTGCATTGATTATTGCAGTAAAATTAATCGTAAAGATAAATATGTATGTATTTATTATTTATTTGTTTAACACATTTGTATACTGCCCAAAATGCAAGTCTCTGGGCGGTTTACAACAAAACCATAAAAACAGCAGATAAAAAGATTACAACCATTAAAATCTAAAAACTATTAAAAACACAATTAAAACAATGTCTAATTAATTGGTATTACAGCAATTACTAGTAAGTGGTGTCCTTCCCTCCCTCCCACGGGCCCAAAATTTTCTGAGTGGACAGAAAATAAGCCCTGTCCTGGCTCATTCAGTGAGCACCTGACTGCTTGAGCCCCACACAAATGCCAGATTTTGGGGCTCCAGCTGTTGCTGGCTACCTGGGCCATCAAACATGTCCCTGTGGGCCAGATCTGGCCCCTAGGCCTTATGTCGTGCAGGGCTGGTCCAGGTGCATCTAATTCTGTATAGGATTGGCAGCCAGTGTTTTATAACAAGGTGACGCTGGAACATATTAAGGAGAGCTGTGGTAGGTACTAACTTGGAACTCTCAAATACGGACTGAAAATATTTGTGCCAATGTGCTTGGGAGAGAATCCTTGTGCTTATATTGAATGCAAAGTTGAAAACTAATAATGGTAATGGAGTCTTATGAGAGGTACAGGTTGCTTACTTGTCATAACCAGGCATTAATCCTTAACTGGACATGTTTAGAGTGAAGATAGATACAACATCTTATGAGTGGTGAAAGGTGTGTGATAGCGCCTCTATTGCTTTGTTGTAATACGAATACGAATATGACGAGTATTTATATACCACTTAGTTCCAATCTCGTGCAAATTCTGGGAAATGGTAGCTGACATACCACGCAAGGATATGTCAGCTCAGTAATGTTGATACATGGAAGTTATGGAATTCGCACAAATGCAACATTCGCACAAATGATGTTACACAAGAGCAAGCTAACTGGAAATAATTAGCTTACTCCTATGTAAATCATGTGTGAAATTTTGCACAGTTTGCCAGCATACAACATTACTGGGCTGTTGTACCATTGCACAGTTTGTCAGTCAACAGGTTCTGCAGGTAATCAGAATAGTTCAGCTTGAATAGGGAAAAGGCAACTATGGAAGGCACCTACTAGCTAGTGCCCATAATATCACTAACTCAGCTTCTTCATTCCCAGTCCTTGGAGCAGTCAACTGTTTTCTAGGGAGAGAGGTGTGTGTGTGTGTGTACAAACACACACACACACACACACACACGTACATACATACATAGGCAAAAGGTTAATGTCGATATGAATACATGTACTAGTGCAATTTTTTAAAGACAGACAGCCCATCTGAGGCATTAGGAAAGAACCAAGGCAAAAGACTGACCTACATTCAATTTTCAAATTGCTGATGATGGATGTCTGTATTGCATAAGAACACAAGAACAGCCCAGCTGGATCAGGCCAAAGGCCTATCATCCTGTTTTAGTCCAGCATCCTGTTTCACACAGTGGCCCACTAGATGCCTCTGAGAAGTCTACAGGCAAGAGGTGAGGGCATGCCCTCTCTCTTGCTGTTGCTTCCTGGCAACTGGTATATAGAGGCATCTTGCCTCTGAGGCTGGAGGTGGCCTCAGAGCAAACTGTAAAGCTTTCAAATTGTACAGCTTGTACTGCAGCTGAAGAACCCACTGTGACACTTTAGAATCCCTCATCTTCCTGCCCCGCAACTTGTCAGTGATTCATAACAGGGTACTGTGATGTTCCTATGGATAGAAGGTGTGCAATGCTCACTTTTCTCTTTCTCTTCTCTCTCTCTCTTTCTTCTTTAACAGTAGGAGTGAAAGGGCATAGACTAGTGGGAAGAAGCTATTGTACGAAGAGGACAGACAGCAGACCATGCAGAGACTCCTCATTTCAATAGCAATCATAATGTATGCCATAATTAGCTGGGTATGGCACCACGTCAGGGTTTGATACAGCAGTCTCTGAGATGGAGACTTCACAGTGGAACTAAAAAAGTGGTGAATACGGTAGTCGGCTTCCACCCCCACAGCCCAGCACAGGAAACCAAAAACTTGGCCTGGATAGAGGCCATGCCACCAAGCGGAGAAAGCAAAGGTGGCCAGCAGTGGGTGGAAACTGCTCCGTTGGAATATGAGCCTTCTCAGCCACTGAGCCGTACTCTTGTTCCATGACCGGGTGAAGACAGCAAGCCGGTGAGTTGTTTCCAGTGTCCAAATGTCTGTGTCCAGGAGGACATCAGCAGCTCCTTCATATTGACCGTGACCAAGCGCCAGCCCCAAACCAGCTGCAAGGAAGAGCGACTCATCCAGCATCCAGTGAGAGTAATAAGTCAGCCTGAAGAGCAGGGCTGAAGTCCACACCACATAAATGCAGCCAGAGTGAGTGCAAGTAAACAGATCGTCCTGAGGGCAAAGGCATACCCTCACAATAGGTTTCAAGAAGCCCACCATCAGAGCACCTAAGGCTTTTTGTGTGGCAGTCCAAAGGGGGCTTGCAGGAGATGGAGAACTGGTGCGCTTTAGCCATGCCTGGAATCTGTAGAAAGAGCACAGGGGCCCTCCCAGCAAGGTAGGAAAAGACAGCAGATAAGCACAAAATGGCAGGGCCTGGAGCAGATGGCGCCAGAGGCTCCTCCTCCCGTCACTCGGCAACCCCATCCTCACTTTTCTTTCATGGATATCCAAAGCCAGTGAGGTGACCTTCTGTGTCATCAGCATGAGGGCAGAAACGGTGATGGAAAATCTGAAACAGAGCAGAAAGAGAGCGGTTCAGTGGAGGAACCTTACATCTATGAGACCCTAGTTTCAGTCTAGAAGTGTATATATTATTTTACATTAACTGTTTTTACATTACAATAGTTTAACTGTACAAAAGAATCTTGGGAAATGGAGTTTGGTGAAGATGCGGAACCCCTGCTAACTGAACAAAAAAAGGCATCTTTTATCGTTGTGATTCTCTTATATTTAGCAGGGGGAGAGCAGCTGGCCCTATCCAATCCCAACAGAGCATTCCTTCAGGAGCTGTTGCTGGTTTCTACCTTATGTTTCTTTTTAGGCTGTGAGTCCTTTGGGGACACGGGACCATCCTATTTATGTATTATTTATTTTTCTATGTAAACCGCTTTGAGAACTTTGCTTGAAGAGCAATATATAAACATTCATAGTAAATTATCTGTTTGAGATCCCTAGCCCTCTCAAAGAATTACAGTCCGCAGAGTTCTCTAGAAAGCAGGAATGGGTTGGTTCAGATGATTGGTCTAACCGGCCATACCCACCACATGATGTGGGAGATGAACAAGAACATTCTGCTACCCACTTACCGGCACATCCTCCTATTGCCTCATAATTGCATGGCAGGGCAGTTTATCTTATGCTTGTGCTTAAATTTTAAATCTTTTAAGTCAGATCTATGTTTTTGTATTTTAGATTAATATTGTAATTGTGTAATTTTTATAGTCTTGTTTTAAGTTTTGTGTGAACTGCCTTGGGATTGTTTTAATGAAAGGCGGTATACAAATTTAACAATAATTAAATAAAGCTGAGCCACTCCCACATATGACATTAAAGCAGAATTTAAATCACATCTGAAGGGTGGTTCAGATTTTGTCGTTGTGGGACAGTGTGCTAGGAGGGAGGGACATGCACACTCACATCCCTCATTGCATTCTGGAGCCTGTCAGACATATTGTCGAACTGGCCCAATGACTATGAATGAAAGAATGAATGAATGAATAGCTTTAATATGATCATAGATCAGACATAAACAAAACCAACTATACAGCATTCAGGTAAGAGATCTATCATACTGTACACCAACAAAGTAAACATTTTATGGTGAGATCTAGAGAGTAGAAGTTAATTGTTGACGGATCTTAACAGCAGCTGCACAAAATTTAGCAACCTTGTATGCGATAGAAGCTTTCTTATCAGCAAGGAGAAGTGTGACATAAAATTCATCATTTCGGCCAGGGCAAGAGTAATAAGACTATGTTGACTATCATTATAAAAAGGACAATATAGCAGCACATGGTGAACAGATTCAACCTCACTTGAACCACAAAGGCAGATCTGAAGGCAGAAGAGAGAGAGAGAGAGAGAGAGAGAGAGAGAGAGAGAGAGAGAGAGAGAGAGAGATGGACAATGAAAGTCATTTAATGGTACTAGATAAAGACATGCTGTTCTGGTAGCTCCAGGTCTTACACTCACATCAATTTCGGAGGATAAATCCAACTGAAGGAAGCCTGGGCGGGTGCGTGGCTGGGGGAGTCTGTCATGTGACTTGCCTCTGGGGGCCCCCCAAGGCAGTGGGCCCCCAGACAACTGTCTCCCCTTGCCCTATTATAGTTACACCCCTGTTGGTTTGACTATATTCCGATAGGGACAGATATTCTAGAGAGAAGCCAAGTGATGAAAGTTTGACCAGCAGTGCTTGTGTCCAGGAAGACTGAAACCCATCAGACAACACAAGGGGAATCAGCCCCAGAAGGGGAAAATTGATCTTAAACCCAATGTCTATTAAACCAGTCTGTCTGGCACAGACAAGTTTTCAAGGGTTCTCCTTTGAGACAGCCTTTTTAGTGTGTTAAGGTATACACAGAAGTAACACTGGTCAACATCCAGAGTGAGTGCTGTGCATGGAAAACACTTCTGGTCAACCTCCCCTTCACTCTGCAGCCAACCCTCAGGGACATTTTATTATTTATTTATTTATTCTTTATTACATTTATAAACTGCCGCATCCAAAGACATACATTTGGAAGTCACAGGGAGCTGCAGCTGGAAAGATGGAGTCCTCAGAAATCATGCCTCCCCTCCGCGAACGAACAGAAGTGCTCCCCACCTGCAACTTTTAGCCTGGACATCATTCACTATGTACTCAATCCAATGTTATGTATAATGCAGCCTATATGAGATGCCGACAAAAAATTCAGACAGTTTTGGCCAACCTTGGAGAAGCCGCTGCCAGTTTGTGCAGACAATACTGAGCTAGATAGACCAATAGTCTGACTCAGTATATGGCAGCTTCCTATGTCCCTATGTCCTTACAACTCACTTAATTGTAGTTAAAAGGTTAGCTATGATCAGCGAGCTGGGAACACTATTGTGGAGCTTGATGTGATAACCCATGCTTTAGTGCTGGTCATAGTCTGCTGCAGTTAACTAGGGTTAAACAACAGTACAATCAGTAACTATGATCAGATCATAACAACCAATTAGCTTAATCACAATTAAGTGCAGGTTCACAATTAAGTGCAGGTTCTCACATCACACTCCACGGGAAGGTGCCTGGCTTGCCAAATGTAGTTAACTCTTTAACTGCAGTTGCTCAGGTCATGAACACAGCTTATGTTGATCCATTAGAAAAAATTAAAAGAAAAACCTTTGCTTCTTTCCCCAGAATATCTTGATGCAACCTGTGATCTCTTACACAGGAAACAATTAGGCTGTAATCATGAATACCATTACTAAAGAGTACTGTACTCTCTCTACTGAAGTGAGTGGGGCTTACTTCTTAGTAAACAAATTTAGGATTGCAGTGTTAAATCTCCAGCCCCCTAAGTCCTCACCCCTCCTACAGTTTCAAGCTTACATGTGTATAACTGAACTAAGCACATCAAGGTTGTTCACATGACCAAAAATGCTGGCGGGGCGGAGGGCTGATGGGGAGAAAGGCTTCTGCCTGCCTCCGGCAAAGCAGGGAACCAGAGGAGGAAGTCCTCCAGCATCCCTCAATGCACCATTCCAGGTATGCAGTGCATCGAGGGATCCTCCCTCAGTCAGGCACTCTTGCTGTCCAACTCTGTGTGTGCTCGGGCTGCCTGAAGCGCTGGTGTTGGGGTTAAGGGCGCTCTCACGCCCTTAACCCTGGCTAAAGGCTGGGGTTAAAAGGTGGGTTAGGAAGGGTGGCAGTGATCTCTGAAAATCAGTAATACTTGGCAATAGTCACGCCATTTTAGATCCCTGCTTAGGGCAGGAATTAGTCTGCCCTTTTAGGTAGGCTGTAAAACAATGTTTGTCAGCAATAATTCTCTCTTCACTCCCTCCTACCTTATCCTTGAGATACTTTCAACCACCACCACAGTGAGCCTCTCTCACCCTATTGGTTGATTAGAGATGGGAAAACTTCTGATAAGGGTAGTCTAGAAGACAAGCTAACAGTTTAGGTCTCTAACAATGTAGGGTTGTATTCCTAATGCACTAATACAATGATGTATTGTGGACTACCTAGCCAGGTTGTTGTTAACTACGCCTAGGCATTCATTTTGTATCTGTTTGTTATATAAACCCTGGGAATTCCCCATCTTGTGACTTCCCTGCCACGAATTGATTCCCAGGGGAGTCCACGCTAATTTTTACTCGGCAGAAGTAAAATAGCACTTTTTTAAAGGTCTCTCTGACGTCGGGCTAATTGGATATCGTCGTGCACCAGACCCTCCGGATTTACCAATGTCAGCAGCACTGGGATTGGCCTTGAATCGATCCCGATGCTCCACATGAGCAGCCTAATCCAGGCTGGGCTGCCCTAGCCGGAGTTAAGCTGCTGGTAAGAATAGCCTCATATTCTTCCGGTTTACCCTCCCTTTTCTTTCCTCCTTGTAGTTCTCCTTCAGCAATCCTCTTTGCTGAACTTTAGATTGTAAGCAGCTCTTGACAGAGAACTGACGATTTGTTGTTATTCAGTAAAGAGTCATGCCGATCGATGACAATAGATAAGGCCTGGTTCACATGATCGATCTAATGTCCAGTAAACAAAAACCAGAGATCCAGGTGGTACATGGACTTTTAAAAAATATACAATCATTTTTTATATCCCGCTCTTCCTCTAAGGAGCCCAGAGCAGTGTACGACATACTTATGTTTCTCCTCACAACAACCCTGTGAAGTAGGTTAGGCTGAGAGAAAGGTGACTGGCCCAGAGTCACCCAGCAAGTCTCATGGCTGAATGGGGATTTGAACTCGGGTCTCCCTGGTCCTAGTCCAGCACTCTAACCATGCTGGCTTGAATTGTGCGGAGAACTCAAGATTTTTCACTGATCTCGGATTGGCACCACAAAACAAACACACAAACATTTACAATAACATTTAAGACAGAATCTGTAGCCTAAGAAAGGTCACTGTTGGTCTGGATTATGCTGAAACATGAAACTAACTTGCAAAGCATCCTGTATATTGTGTCTGCTCTTCCTATGCGTATTAAAATTAGGCAAAGTAAATAGCCCCGAAACAAACTGCTCTAAAAAGTGTGTATTATATAATTGGCTATGTCAGCTGTGTTGCAGGTTAAAAAACTGGAACAATCACACCTTACCCGACACATGCATCTTCCTGTAGATAATATTCTTTATACTGTAGCCCAAGGTGGCACAGTGTCTGCCAGGTCATCTGAAAGAAGAATACCCATTTGTGGACTTGCTGTGGGCTGGCTACACATATTATAGTGACGGTGCAGAAGACAGATATGAATATCAGCAGGGCATAACACCCCATAGCAGCACAGGCCAGGAGGATACCTCCTATCAGGAGGAAAGTGTATCTGCAAGGAACCAGACATTTTCCAGAGTCAATTAGGCAGTCTTTTAATGTGTGAACTTTTGTGCTGTAGTACATTTCAGGATACATGGCTAATATTTCTTATGGAGGCTCCAAAGTAGCTGTGAAATTACAGAACAGAACACAAGTTCACTGTTCTCAGAGGGAGAACAGGATGCAGACATATAGCTCCAATCCTACTTCCTGTTTGCTTTTCAGCTCATTCAAAGTGGTGGACTTTAAAGCCATAAATGCCCAGGCATTGCTTATCTCAAGGAATGCCCATCTCCCTTTCCTTTTGGATCAGGAGAAGAGGCCCTACTTCATATACACAACTCTTCTATCGAGAAGAGAGTGGTTCAGTTATAGAGCAGGGATTTCTTCACAATGGCACTGAATCAGTTTGGATCTCCTTTCTACTAAGGAGACCTGCCAGAGAGGAGAGCTGGTCTTGTGATAGCACGCATGAATTGTCCCCTTACCTAAGCAGGGTCCACCCTGGTTGCATTTGAATGGGAGACTAGAAGTGTGAGCACTGTAAGATATTCCCCTCGGGATGGAGCCGGTCTGGGAAGAGCAGAAGGTTCCAAGTTCCCTCCCTGGCTTCTCCAAGATAGGGCTGAGAGAGACTGCTGCCTGCAACCTTGAAGAAGCCGCTGCCAGTCTGTCTAGTCTGTGAGCTAGATAGACTAAAGGTCTGACTTGGTACCGTATATGGCAGCTTCCTACGTTCCAGTTCCCTATTCTCCTTCCCATCAGCAGGACACTCTCAAAGGCTATTCCTAGGCCTTAATACAAGATCAGATCATGTGTTTCTGAATTTTTTCAGGTATATATGTGTGTGTACACATGCACACAATTGTGTGCATGTGTACACACACACACACACACACACACACACACACACACACCTGAAAAAATTCAGGTATACATATATACTGACAAAATTTGTGTGCGTGTGTACACACACACACATGTATTATATTATCTGTTTTTAACAATGCCATTGTTTTATTTTAGCTTTTTAAAGCCTTGCTGCTTGGGATGCTCCTCAGTGAAGAAAAGAGCCTCACAAATATAAGCATAGTATAAAATAAGCATACATACCTTGCATGTATAGATAGATACCTGAAGGTGCACAGATATTGAAACAAAATGGCAAAAGGGAAAGCAGCCAGCTGATATAAAGCCGTAGCATGAAATAAGACTGGGGCTTCCCAATCCATTGAGGCTCGTCAAAAGGCTGGTTTGCTGGTGGTCTTCTGCTCCTGTCTTACCTAAATCAAGATCTTCCCCATACAACTGCCTTTCCTCTATATTGGGGTGTGTCAGTAGCAGAGGTCACCTAGGTCAGTCAGTCAGTCTTTCAGAGCTGAATAATCAATAACCTTGATAACCAAGGTCAGTCAGTCTTTCAGAGCTGAAAGCAAGTGTGCTAAGGAAACCTGGCTATCTGTCCCGGGTTTCCTGAAAGGTACTATCAAAGACACATTAAAATATATTCTTTGTTTGCCCAAATGCCATTTCTGCTGAGCTTCTCTGCCATGAGACTTGGACTGACACATTACATGCTTGTTCTGCTGAGTTCCTTCTGAATACCGATGACATGAACAAGTGAATGCAGAGATAAGAGCCTAAATACCAGCTATATTCCTACCTCAGTGACACAGGAAATGGCTTCAACAATTGTCACACTTTGAAAGAATGAAAGGAGCAGAAGCTTGTTCTTATGTACTTTCCCCAGCAGTTACCATCATGTTGAAATGCTGGTTGTATGAGGAGTACACACAGTACAGCATAAATAATGGCATATGTGGTAGGCATGGAAAATTATCTTTGTATATTTATTGGCTGTGTATATAGAGGTCAAATACATAATCAGTCAAATACCACATACACACACACACGGTTTTTCTAAGTCCACTCCCGCAGCTGCACAAAAAGCCAATGCATCTCCCCACATCCCCAATCTGTGAGTGCCACCCAAACCTTTTGGGAAAACAAGCCTCAAGTTTGTAGGCCATAACATTAGTGACAAGGGAATCCAACCCAATCCAGATAAGGTCCCTGCACTTTTTAATCTACCAGAGCCTCTGGATGCAGAGGCGTAACTAGGGAAAACAGCGCCCGGGGCAAGCACTGAAATGGCGCCCCCCCGTGCCCCCCCGCCCCCCCCCCCAACATACTACATTATACTTAGGTTTTTTCCTCACAAGCGCCCGCCGCCAAGCCAGGCCACTGACTGGCCGCCAGGCGCCAGCAAAGCAAGGGGGGGGCGCAGGCGGCGCGGAAGGGACCGCTCATGGGGAAGGGGGCACCAACGTGCTCCCTTGACTGCTGCAGCGCTGCTGCACTGAGCAGGAAACATTTGTATTAACAAAAAATTTAAAAAAAAATTAAAAATTGGTCATGGCGGCGCCCCCCACGTGACCAGAAAAGATGGTGCCCGGGGCACATGCCCCCCCTGCCCCCCCTATAGTTACGCCTCTGTCTGGATGTATTGGCACAGCAGTGTGCTTTCCAAGCAGACTATTTAATTATTTAATTAATTATTAATCAGATTTAATGATCATTAATTAAAATTAATTAAAGCTAATAATTATTAATTTGATGTAATAATTTAATTTAATATTTATTTTAGGCAAATCTGGCAAATCTGTGTTTGCAGCTGTAAAACAACTGTTGCTTTCTTCTCATTTTGGCACAGTATTCTGAAAAGCACCCAACAATTGTGGCTGTGGATGCTGTACGTCTCTTCAGACTCTTTGAAGCTGTCAAAGATTTTTTGGTACTCACCCTAATAAGCCACCAGCCAAAATGATACGTAACCTAACGCTGGTGCTTCCTTTCTGCCAGGACTGCCATGTACATAAAATCTAGCCCTGACAGAATTGTGCAAGAGTGCAGCTGCACAATGACAGAGAGCTTCCATTGAAAACAATGAAAGCTATGTTGTGCAAGTGCGGGTGTGCATTTCCGAAGCATAGCACAACTGCACTCTTGCACAACTCCATTTACTTCACTTTACATGCATAGCATGTGAAATGCCAGCATTAGGCTGCATGTCATGTTGGCCATAGTTCCTATTTTGCCCTTATGTTGTCTTTGGTGAGATGCTGGGAATGCTTTTAAAAATGTCCTAGTGTGCACAGAAATACACATGCACTGGAGGTTTTAGCCTCCTTTGAATTTCCCGCATTCCTACCCATTAAATATTAGGGGCAGACGCATCTAGACTCTGCCTATGTAAATACAGGCACAGAATCAGTCAAGTGGACTCTTTCCTCTCCATCCATCCTCATAGCTGCCTATCCAGACAGATGCTGCTGAACACTGACCGTGTGGGAGTGTGGTATGGCTGCCACTTGTGTGGACTCGGGAAGAAAGGTAAGCTGCTCCCTTCCCTCCAGCCCCAGCCCTCTCCAGCCCCACAACTAAGGTCGTGAGAACTGTTGGAGATGGAGTTCCAGTGCATCGATCTTTTGCACCAACTATCCTAATGTCCACTAGGGGCATTGGGAGTAGAGGTAGTTAGTGAGGGTCTCTTTACCTGTACCTGCTTGTCTCTGCTCTATGACCCCTGCCTTGACTCCTCCTCAGGTACTTCCTGTTGTGAGTCAGTCCTCTTCCTTTTCCTCCTAGAGAGAAGATAGAAACATCTCTCTCTCTCCCTACCTGTTCATTATGTAGCTGATAGATAGGACAGGTTTTTCCTGTCTCAAATGTACATCACCAGTAACAAGTGGTCCTATGTTCCCTTGTGAAGTACTGGAAGGTATGAGATGCTACTGATCAGAAACTCTGCTCGATGAGATGCTACTGATGCTACTGATCAGAGATGCTATTGATCAGAAACTCTGCTCAATGAAATGCTACTGATGCTACTGATTAGAGATGCTATTGATCAGAAACTCTGCTCAATGAGATGCTACTGATCAGAGAGCTCCGTTTACCTTAAAGAAGCAGCCCGCCCCCCGCAGGAGAGTTCACGAGCCGCACCTGATTAGGACCAAACTGAATTAGAACCTCTGCTAACTGAGCAAAGAGGCAGGGGTTTGGGAAGAGAGCTGGTCTTGTGGTAGCAAGCATGACTTGTCCCCTTAAGCCAAGCAGGATCTGCCCTGATTGCATATGAAAGGGAGACTAGAAGCGTGAGCACTGTAAGATATACCCCTTAGGGGATGGAGCCGCTCTGGGAAGAGCATCTAGGCTCCAAGTTCCTTCCCTGGCTTTTCCAAGATAGGACAAGATTTTTTTATTGAACCAACAAACTACCAAAGCATACAGTACGTTGCCAAAGCACAATTATATACAAAGTGGTTGTTTGTACATCATATATCTACAAAGATTTACACACAAGGATTTGGAAACCCACAGGGTTATAAAGTATATGCAGGCAGTACTGTAACTCGGGGATGCAGAGATTCCTGCCTGTGTAGACAATACTGAGAGAGATGGACCTATGGTCTGACTCAGTATATGGCAGCTTCCTATGTTCCTATGAAGCATTTTTTTAAAGTGGTGATTGTCTTATATTTAGCAGGAGAGCAACTATTCCTATCAAACCCCAGCACAGCATTCCCTTGTGATTGTTGCTAGTGGCAACCTCTAGGAAAAGGTAAAGTGTGCTGTCAAATTGATTTCAACTCCTGGTGCCCACAGAGCCCTGTGGTTGTCTTTGGTAGAATACAGGAGGGGCTTACCATTGCCTCCTCTCGCGCAGTATGAGATGATGCCTTTCAGCATCTTCCTATATCGTTGCTGCCCAGTATTGTACCAGCAAGGATTAGAACGGGCAACCTTCTGCATGTTAGTCAAGCATTTCCCCGCTGCGCCACTTAAGGTGACCTTGTGGTTTTTTTGTTCTATTTTGTTTTTTTAAGATTTTGAGCCCTCCGACAGGGAACCATCTTATTTATTGATTTTTCTAAGTAAACTGTTTTGAGAACTTTTGTTGAAAAGCAGTATGTAAATGTTGGTAGTAATTATAGTAATGGCTGCAACTGAAACACACAGTAACATATAGTGTCTTGGTAGGTCGTTATGCAGGGAGTTTACCACACAGCAGGCTCTACCTTGAGTTTTCTGCAAGGCTTTACTGCAAACTAAAAGATATCCCAAAAGCCCGATGCAAAAAGTGGATTTTTTAACCTTGGATATAAATCGGGCTACACTCCAACATGCAGTGAAAAACTCAAATTGTGTGCGAAGTGCTCCCTGATAGCTTGCAGGGACTTTGGGGTAAAGTTGCCCTATATGTGAATGCACTCCCTCCATTCTGGAAGAGATACAAGCTAAAGGGCTTTAAAAGCCCTGTGTGAAAAACTTCCAGGGGATACAGAGGAAGCAGTGTGCAGCATGTTGTGTTTAGAGAAGAGATAACCTATCCACTAGCACCTTAATCTGGCAACATCATGTAAAAAGAAAAGTGTGTTGTGCCAGGTGGAAAAAAAATCAATATTTTCCTAGGATGCTAACAGTTCAAATGAACCTCATCTGCAAACAGTGAAACATTTCAATTGTGCATTGGACAGCGCCGTCAGAATTAACTGTTGCATTTTAAAGAAAAATAGCAAACATGCATTTTGACACTGAAAGGGGAAAAGCAATTTGAGGGGGGGGAAATTTGGAGCAGAGCTGTGAGCAAAGGAAGGGTTGGATTTTTCCTCCCTTTGTCACTTCTCCATTCCAAATTCTCTCTCTGTCTGTGTGTGTGGTGTCAGGACTATCATACATGTTTCCATGCAATGTGCAGTTAACCCCTTAGTGTCCAAGCATGTGCATAAGAGTCAAGATGCATTGGTCTCCCACTCATATTTAACTTCTACAGACGTGTGTGTGTGTGTATGTGTGTGAAACCTCAAGAAGAATAAAGTCTAATGTATTGTTCTGCACACTAAACATTTGTTGCAATGTTTGTTGCCTCTGTTTTGCAAAAACAGGGACAAAAGAGAAACATTGGATTTCAGGGATAGGTTACAGGTGACAGAATATGTCCCTAGAATACAGAGACTGTTGGAGTACATGGAATTGATATCCTGGTGTCCTGGGGTATCACGCTCTTTGATTTCACTGTTGGTTGGTGCTGAGTTTTTAAAAGGGTGGCAAACACTTGTTTGTATAGTAAGTGAGCCTCTATTTACGGGTTGAAAATAGGGGGATATTTTCCTTCCCCTCCAAACAGGACAATATGGCAATAATAGTTGGAGCATCTCATGGACCTGAGGGAAGTCCTGATCAAAGGCAGCAGCAGCTGTTGCTTCTTATTCTTTTCATTAAAGTAGATTCAGAGCCCACATTTGTGGAATAACTGCTCCTTGTGTATTTAATGTTTCACTATGTATTGATCACATCATTCCTCCAAGGAACTCAAGAAATCATACTTAGGGGGGTCTCTTATGGTATCCTCGTACCAAGCCTATAGGTTAGGCTGAGTAGAAGCGACTAGCCCAAGGCCAACCAGTAGGCAGGCATTCAAACCCAGGTCTTGTTGGTTCAGGTCCAGCAGTCGTCTCACTACAGCTCTCATTATTTTATCGAAAATACTCGTTTGGGGAGAACTAGAACGCGTATGTTATATGGAAACACATGGCATCGCAGGTAGGACTGGCTGTAATGTGACAGGTCGAAATCCAACAGAGGCATCCTTCCCCAGCGTTGCTCCTCTACGCCAAAAGAATCTGCACGGGTTGATAATGACTTGCCCCACAAAGGTCTCCGTTTCAGGCGGATATTGTTATATAATTAGTGGTCTAGCAATGATCACAACAACCTTGCAACCGCTTTGCGGTTTCCAATCCCCCGCCGTCACCGTAAGAATGAAACTGCCTGGAAACACCGCGATATCTTCCAGGTTAGCCCATTTTCCCGCGGGGAAGCCGAAATCTCGCTCGAGAGTCCCGCCCTCCTGTTGTCATTGGCTCCGAAGAGCGCGCGGGTCCGCCCAGCTCCACACCAAGCCCGGGTTCTACAGGTTGGCTCCAGGCTTCCCCAATCGAGTGCGAGGCTGAGGAATGGATGCCATATTCCGGATGGACTGGTCGGCCCCTCCTCCCCTTTTCGCTCGTTCTTTGACTCGGCTTGATAAGCAGCCTGCAGCGTCGCAGACCGAGCAATGGATGAAGGGATGGAGAAGATGGCGGAAAAAGTCCAGAAGAGGTGAGGTGGGCCAGGCCAGGCTGTCTTGTGTTGAACTCAGCTTTTGGAGGGAGGACGGCCTGGCCTGAGGCTTAGGCTTTGGGCTGGGAAGCTGCGTGGGCGGCTGTGAGATTGAAAGTGTTGAGTCCGAGCTCCTGTCTCTTATCAGTTGCACACAGGGGCGTAGCTAGGGAAGAGGGGGGGGGGGTCTGTGTTTGCTCCTTTCCTTGGCGGCCCCTCGGAGTGAGAGACATAATGAAGAAAATAGGGGTGGAGCTGGGGGGGGGGTCTGGGTTCTATGAACTCATCTGCTTAATTATAGCTACACTCCTGGTTGCACAAAGCGCCTAGCTTTCTTGCTCATCACAGAAGTTAAACTAGCCTAGTGATTAAGAGGGTCTTTCAACCATTTCTGTGATTTATATTTACATTTACATTTTACATCCTGCTCTTCCTCCAAGGAGCCCAGAGCAGTGTATACATACTTGAGTTTCTCCTCACAACAGCCCTGTGAAGTAGGTTAGGCTGAGAGAGAAGTGACTGGCCCAGAGTCACCCAGCTAGTTTCATGGCTGAAAGGGGATTTGAACTTGGGTTTCCCCGGTCCTAGTCCAGCACTCTTAACCACTATACCATGCTGGCTCTCTGGTTGTGTGTAGAGTCAGTCTGTTCTTCTTTTTCTATGTGGTTTGACTCTGCATAGGAGTGACACAGGCGCACTGCTGCCTCTTCCGTATTATGGACTTCTGGCCCCGCTGTTAATGTAATTTTATGTGCAGTTTCTGCCAACTGAGGGTAACACTTCATGCACTTGATAAAGTTGGCTTTAGTCTGCAAAAGCCTATGCTTTTTTAAAAAAAGTATGTCAATACTGACTCAATGGCACACTTTACAAGCCTTTGTGTTCTAGCTTTCATGCGGGTTTTAATAAATAATGTGTGGGGAGGGGAGCCAAGCTTGAAAGTCAACATCTGGAAGTTTTTTCTTTATAGCTTTGAATAACACTGCCACTCCTTCCATTTCCTCCCTTTTATCTTGGGAGGATGAATTGGGAGAGATTTGAAAACCAAGTGTATGCGCGCGCACAGACACTTATATACACATATGCACACAAACACACACACAGACACTTTACCTGGTTTGCTAGGAAGCCACAGCCACATCTGACTATTTTATGAATGTATCTCAGTGGTGCATATATTTCCAAATGTGTAGATGAGACCCACATATAATAAAAATCTTAACTGTGCTCCTAAAACATGTAGCATGTGATGTGGCCCTGGAAAATGTTTGTAACTTGTTTTGAACACTTTGGTTCTAAGTATTATTGGTTATGTGGATAGGCTGCTGGTCAGGTTGTTGTTAATTTTTGCCTAGGTAAAGTGTACCATCAAGTCTATTTTGACTCCTGGCGCCCTGTGGTTTTCTTTGGTAGACTACAGAAGGAGTTACCATTGCCTCCTTCCGTGCAGTGTGAGATGATGCCTTTCAGCATCTTCCTATATCGCTTCTGCCCTTATATAGTTTTGCCTACATGTACTAAAATGATATTGAAAACAACTTTTTTGTCATTTTGCAAAGTTAGTTATTACTGCCTGGTTCTGTTCTGATCTTCCTCAAACCTTTGCTGCAAGTGTGAAAAGGAAAACCAAGTGAATGTGTGCTGCTGCTAATTTTTTATTTTTTATTTTTTGCTGTCAGCTGCTTTCTGTTTTACTGCAGTGTTTAGTATACTGAACATGTTTGTGAGGCTTCTTATGAGATGATCCACTTAAAATTGGGACATGGACAACTACTTGTAGTTTTCTAAAAATTATCTTCCATACAGCTTAAGTATTCTAAGCACAGTTGCTTGAAAGTATGCTCCCTTGAAATAAGTTGGGCTTACATGATTCTGTGGTTGCCAGGGGTCGACATGGACTCAACGACACAACTTTACTTTCACATATATGTGGATGGAGATGCAAGGCATTATTTTTGATAATGTTCTCTTTTTCCAGTGTAAAGATTGCTCCTGGAGCAGTTGTCTGTGTGGAGAGTGAAATCAAGGGAGATGTAACAATTGGTAAGTATTGTTATTGTTATTGTTATTTAAGAGAACCTATTGTGTGCCACTGTAACTGTTGGCTCACTTTGAGGGTCAATTTGAACCTGGAAGTTAATCTACTGGACTCTCTTAATTCCACTTATTGCTATAGACCAGGGCTGCTCAATTTAGGCCCTCCAGTTCTTTTTGGACTACAGCTCCCATAATCCCCAACCATAGTGGCCAATAGTTAGGGATTATGGGAGTTGTAGGCCAACATCTGCCGTAGGCCAACATCTGCAGCACAGTTCCCTCTAAGGTGTGCACACGCTCACACATTTCCTGATGTCCGCTCAGTTAAGTTTAGATCCTGCTCAGGTTGAATCAGGAAGGCCCCACTCTGAATGCATGTGTGCACACACACTTCCTTGATACTGTCGCCCAGAACAAAACTCATTCCACACACAGATGAAAAAAATTAGAGAACACTGATCTGCAAGAGGGCCGAAGTTGAGCAGCCCTGCTATAGACCAACTAGAACTGAGCATGTCATGGATACTAGGAAATATCTTTAAAATGTCTCCAGATTAGTTGAATGCATAAGCTGAGTAGGGGCAGGAATTATATTTGAGATGTCAAGGTAAAAGATTTCCAGCAACACTATAACATGTCCAAGATTAAATTTAAAGACAAAACTGAAAGAAAGCAGTACAGTGGCCCCTTTTCACTGGGCAGATTGGATGATGATCTTCCTACATGCAGTGAGAGCAAGTTCATGCCTGCCCACTGCCATCTGCACATGGCTATAACTCTCAAATAGGTGTGTGTATGGGTTCAAAATCCAATAAGCATTGACTTAAAATAATATAGTTGATATCCTAATACTATTTGGGAATCACTTGTGGTGTTTAGGCTCAATTACAAAGGTTGGGGGGCAGACAAGTCCAATGGGCAGGGTGGGAAGGTAAAGTCTTGTTCCCTCATTGCACTTTATGCTCCCCAAGAGAAGATCTGAACAGACCAGTAATCACTCAGTAGTTAGAAACAGGGAGTTGATTAGAAATAATGGTGTTTTTGATGGAAATAATCATATGGGGTATGAAATACCCCCTGCTGTTCCCCTGCAGAAGCGCTGAATGAGTTCTAGATAGTTGGTCCACTGCTTGAGTATAATTTATTTCTTTGGGGTGCTGCAATGAAAAATCTGCAGAACTTGCTCTTGGTTTAATGTACAATAATGAATATGGAAGAGAGCTGGTCTTGTGGGAACAAGCATGACTTTGTCCCCTTAGCTAAGCAGAGTCTGCCCTAGTTGCGTATGAAATGGAAACTAGAAGTCTGAGCACTTCTGTAAGATATTCCCCTCAGGGGATGGAGCCACTCTGGGAAGAGCATCTATGTTCCAAGTTCCCTCCCTGGCAGCATCCCCAAGATAGGGCTGAGAGAGATTCCTGCCTGCAACCTTGGAGACGCTGCTAGTCTATGGACAATACTGAGCAAGATGGACTTATAGTCTGACTCCGTATACCATGTACTGATGGAGACAATTTGGTGTCTTCAGATGATGCTCCGGGATGGGGGGGATTGAATCATATTAGTGTGCTAATAGGAAACTTTTGTTGTCTTCACAGGGCCGAGGACAGTTATTCACCCCAAAGCCCGAATCATTGCAGAAGCTGGACCAATTGTGATTGGGGAAGGTAACCTCATCGAAGAACAGGCAACTATCAAAAACGTGTTAGTGTGATTCAGTACACTGAGCTTTCTTTGACCAATATGTTGTGCATTGGTGGCATGATATAGGGCATTGCCAAGGAACCAGTTTTGATGCAGGAATTGCTCCTGAGGGCTGTAGGGCTACATCAGTATACTGCTGTAACTGATAACACTTATTTTTTTTAATAGGACTACTTACCAGTTAGGAGTTCTTCGTTGATAATTTGCCTTTTAACCATTATGTTTATATTTTGCTTAATACCAAAATCTCAATATTGGTGCCTTTTTGAGATACCATGGGGCTACTCACGTGACTGCATGTGCAGGTGGGGAGAAGGCAGGGTTCAACTTACCTTCCCCCAGACGACCACTCTGAGCCTGGGTGGCATGCAAGCCGCATGCCCACACGACCAGCACTGCCAGGAGCAGTGCAGATGTCTATCCGCATTACCCCCAACAATGTAGGTAAACTCGTTGCCCCACCCTCCAAGAATCCCACAGTGTGCCAAGTGCAGTGCACTGGGGGATTCCCCCAGGGGGTGGGCACTCTAGGCGCCCGTCTCTGTGTCACTGACGCACGATCCCGGAGCCGGGGTTCAGGGCACATTTGCACCCTTAACCTCTGTTGAGTGTTGGACTTAGCACTGCAGCACCATTGGGATCTGTGCAGATCCCGACCATTCTCATGGGCAGCCAAGCCCAGGCTCAGCTGCCCATGAGAACAGCCTCACTATCTTAAAAGCTATCGCTCACTGTTAGTAGGGAAGTTAATCTTCTAGTGGTGGTGTTTACCTCAACACACCAGAACCAAAGTAGTGTCAATAAATAAATAAATGCCCTTAATTTGCAGCTCTGCTGATCAAAAACGTCTTTCACCAATCAACTTGGCTTCCGCTGCTTAGCAGATTAAAATTGCAACCAACTTTTGAAATATAAAGAGAAGCTTGTATATAGTGTCTCCCTTGTATACGTGTCATAATTTCCTGCCCTTGCAGATTCACCATATTCCATATATGTGACTGCAGAAGGGCCATAGTTCAATGTAAAGAGCATATCCCTTGCATGCAGAAAACCCCAGTTTTGATTCCCTGCATTTCCAGTAAGAGAGCTTCTGGTGGGCCTGGGAAAAGCCCTTGCCTGGCACTGTGACAAGCTGATGTCATAGAAAGTAGTATTGGGCTAGATGCCTTTTTGATTTAACTCTGTACAAGGCAGCTCCCTAGGGCCATATTCCCAAAGCTGCTAAATCTTCCTCAGACCTCTAGGCCACCTTCTTTTTTCACTCTGACAGTGATTCACCTGCACTTCTGTTAAGATGGCTCCCTCTCTCTTTGGGTGAAATTAAGAGTGGTATTAGCGGATATTGTTGGAAGCTGTTCTGCAGACATGCCTTTAATCTTCTGGCATACATTTGAACACTTTTAAGGTGCTATATAAATTTTGTGTGTGGCAGTAAAATAAGTTCAATGTGTCTGGCATTTCCCTCATCAGGTAGAAGTCACAAATTGCTAGATTTCACCAAGCAGGATTTTCTCCGCTTTCCATCCCCCGCCCCCCAGGCATTCCTTATTAGCCAACTAAAGATCAGAGCTTCTATTCCTAGCAGGATATTAGAGGTGTTCCCAATTAAATTATCATGTAAATATAATCACCTCCTAAATGATACTAGGTAGTCTCTAGACAAAGCTCCAGCTCCTGGAGGCTTCACCAGGCTAAAGCAATTACAACACAAGCATTACTTTCGCCTTTTCATAGAGTAGCTTTATGTATACACATGGCTTATTTAGGGAAGAGCATAAAATTGAATGAATTCTACAAACTGGATGTCTGTCCTTTAAAAAAAAACAACTTACTGTGTAAATGCTTGCACTAAGACTACAAAATAATTAAAAGAGCTATAGTTTATAAGCTTGTGAGTGAAAGACTGGATGTGTGTTCTTTTTGTCCCATACTAATATATCCATAGATGTTTCCAGAAGTAGACCCCTTGTTACCGTTCATTCAGGATTTGAACCTGGCCAGCCTTAATGAAGCCTGGATGTGTCTGTGCATTCCTAGGAATTCTCAGAAATTCTTGTCCTGGAGGCTGCCTCTCCATTCTCATGACGAGAAGAAACAAAGGGAAATCTCAAAGACAAAAAACGGCACATTCCCTTCTACACCTTTTCTCTGTTTACCACCACCCTCTAGGGTCCTGAAGCTTCTGGAAATATTTGCCTGGCATCTGCTATAAGCTGTGTGCTCTTGGTCAGCTAGCTTTTGCAAAAGACAGTGGCTTAGACCTTGGCATACGAACAGTTTTCCTGGCTCTGTTCCTAGTGGGGATGAGGCCAGCTGAATTTGAGTAATCTGATTCTAAAATATGAAAAAACAAGTAGATGGGGTTAGGAATAGCTCCAGAGTTCAGATCCAAAAAATTACAAATGTGAGAATTTCCCCCAGTTACCTGTAGGATGAAAATGCATTTTATCACACGTTTTGCCAAAACATTCTTCTTACAAGTGCTTTCATCTGTTCCAGTACTCTTTCCCCCCCCTCCCCCCTCCAGAGTTGTTTTCTAGCAGTAGGACTGTGGCAAGGAAAGACAAATGGAGTCTGTGCCATCTGTGCCAATACTGAAGCTTAATTGTGAAAGCTCTGCAACCACCAAAGATAAAGGCGGGAATACGTGAAAGGGGAGAAAAACACTTAAGAACAATGCTCTTTGAATATTCCTGCACTTCTCACAGTTTGGCAAACCTCCTAAATCCACTGGTACCTGAAATTATGCCAACCTGTTCAACACATCTGAATTTATAACTAAACTCTTAGTCAGTGCATCTGCAAAGCTGTTTCTTGTAATGCATCTTATTCAGCATTAAATATTGTTTTTGAAACTTGCATCTGCAAGGGCCAATTAGTATATTTATTTAATAGCCATGCTATTCTGAGTCAATGAAAAGCTGCACATAAGAACATAAATACAGTTATTAGTTGCATTCCTCTTTCTGTAGTTTTGGAGACTTCATTATTTTTGCACAAATGCCAGGATTTTGGAGGGGTGTGGGTGTGAATTTTTTTATTTTGTATGAAAACTTGCCCATTCTCTCTGAGGTTGTGATGACATTCGGTTTGATTACAAGTTATACCACATTCAAAAAGAGATTTCTGAGAGCAGAGGTTAAACCCGATATGCCTACATTTTATTTACATTTGCAATGTCTTTGCCATGTGTATAGTGATACAGTGAATTACTAACTTGTGGAATGAATGAAAATAATGTATGTATGTTAAATGTCAGAGGAAATTGTAGCACTGATTAATAAGTAAAGAATACATAATTAGAAGAAAAGAAAAACAAACAAAGATAAAGGCAGTTTTCAAGCTCTTCACAAGTGTATGTCTTTTTCTAATGTAAAAACATTTCCTTCTACAGCTATCCTGAAAATATTACCCCTGATACAGAGGATGTGGGAGCCAAGCCAATGATTATTGGCACCAACAACGTATTTGAAGTTGGCTGTTGTATCCTTCTGAAAAACAGTATTTAAATATCAGAAAGTTGTATGTTCACCCAGGACAAGTAAGGCTTGGGATACTGAAGTACTGGAAACTTCAATCCTGTTAAAGCAATTCTTTACACCCCTGTTTTGCTCAAGGCGGAGTTATCTGGGATGCATGCCTTTTCCACAATTGCACATGTATTGCTAATAACTGCTTGTTTTAATGAAAGGCAGTATAAAACAACCCCAAAGCAGTTTCCAAAAATTTAAAACAATATAAAACTACTAAACAGTTAAACAGTACAAATATCAAATTTTTAATATTTGAACAAGAAATTCAGAGAGATGCTTTAAAAAGTTTATTTTATTCAAATGTGTAGACTGCCCCAAACTTCCACTTCTGGGTGGTTTACAACATAAAACGGATTATGAAAATCTTAAACTATCTTAAAACCACAGTCCATTTAAAAATCTTGGGTGAAAAAATTAGTCTTTAAGGGCTCTTTAAAAGTTGTCAGAGATAGGGAGGCTCTTATTTCATTCCAGAGTCTCAGGGCAGCAACAGAGAAGTCCTGTCCCTGTGTAGCCACCAGATGAGCTGTTGGCAACTGCAGATGAACCTCTCTGGATGATCTCAATGGGCGGTGGGGCACATGGCAGATAAGACATTCTCCTCAATACTCGGGGTCTAAGCTGTTTAGGGTTTTATAGGTTATAACCAGCATCTTGTATTTTGCCTGGAAACATATTGGTAGCCAGTATAGCTCTCTTAGTATAGGAGTAATATGGTCTCTCCGAGATGACCCAGAGACCAACCTGGCTGCCGCATTTAGTTCCCAGTTTAGAAACAAATACTGTCGCAACATGCATTTCACAAAGAGTCATTCCATGGTATATATCCTTTATATATCCTTTGAATATATTGTTGAACATTGTTCTGTTGTTGAACATTGCCTGGAATCCTTGCTCAGGATGCTGCATAAATGAATTTTTCCAGCAGTGGTAAGATCTTCTATATCCCAGTTTTCTAGCATGTTGCAGCCGGGCTTAGTTGTCCTCAGGCACCAGAAATCTTCAAAGATATAATAATTTACTCCCAACTTTAGTAATTCCCTTTTAACTTCTTTCGCTGACTTTTGACTATTCATAAACAAACAATTAAGGACCCTTTAAAAACATTTTTTTCAGGCTTTTACCCCTTAGACTACCATGTCTCTCAGCTTTCCTGCTTCTGTTTTCTTTTTTTTAAAATTGTTTTTGGTGTGCTATGGCTTCTACTGTTTAACTGATTTTAAAGTATTAAATGTGAGTTTTATGGAGTTTTATTGTATTTTAATTTTTATAAAATGCCTTGGGGTATCTTATGAAAGGTGGAAGAAAATTGGAACAATAAATAGATAGAATAAACTATTTTTGTTCTTGCCCGCAAACTCACTTCTTCATAACATGGACGATCTACAACAGGTCAAAGTGCAGTTAGTTTTATACTTGCCATTTTAGACATTGCACCTGCAAAAACAGCATCTTGTTTTGTGTTTGCTTTTATCAGCCACAGTTCTTGTGGCAAGTTGCTAAATTCTGTTTAGAAATACTGTTCTTTTTGAAATATTGCTCTTGAAGGCTTGCTATTCCTTCAAATGCCATCTTTGCTAAAATGGCAAGGACAAGTGTTCCAGGCTAGACTTCACACAAAAAAACCCATCCAAACAGTTGCTTTGAACATATCAAGGATGCCATAATACACATGTATGAGGAGTTAGAAATGGCTTTGATTGCATAATTAAAATAGCAAGAATAGTTTTTAAAAAAAAGTTTCAGTGCATGGAGTGTGATTCCTCATATCTTGGGTTTTTTAGGCATAAACTTCCACTAGTGGTTATTATTTACATTCAGTAGATCTTCCTAATAATGGTGGATGTTTACAGTGAAAACTAGTGGCATCTGAGATCACTATATCCACTTATTCAGCTGCAAAAACATGCCACATCATCTAATTATGCATGTGAATTCTGCAGTGAAATATGTGTGTTTGCTTAGTGTGTGGCAGACTTAACAACAAAAAGAATAGCAAACATGCTGGATTCCCTAGTGTGAAGAGAAACAGAAATTGTGGCTAGTAGTCTCTATCTTATTCTGTTTCCTGAATTAAAAGGTCTATAGATTTGTTCTATTGAGACAGAGGAGATTATTTGTTAGTTGTGTTCCAGACTCAAGTAACAAAACCTAGGGATGGTATACAGTCTTTTAACAAAGTAGTATTTTATTCATTGGTTCTGATCCTCGTATCGTGCATGGAGACTGAGGGCTTCTTTGTATGATGAGCTCTGAGTCTATATACCGGATCTCCCTCTTCTGCCTATTTTAACCACATTTTAGAACTGCTTACATCACTGAGATAAATAAGCTTTTGGATTTTTTTGCAATTGTGGAAGGGATTGGCCATTTTCTATCTTTTCATAAATAACTTCTCAGCCAATATCTTTAGCTGACTTGCTGGGAGTTATTCAGTGCATCATGTCTCTTCTTTGGCAGCCTTTTTTGTTTTTGACCTGACTTGGGGTATACACATCATCCCAGGAAGAGCACTACTTCCCTGATGGTCTTCTCTTTCTCCAGTTCCTAAGTACACTTAATCTGTTTTGAAATCACTTGCGCTCCCCAACCAGCTCCTGATGTCACAGACTTGACAACCGGAGTTGGTGATTATTCTTGGAAGTGAGTCAGCTGCCCAGATTTGGCACCTTCTGGCTGCCATTGGTTTGGCTTCTGTGGCGCCATGGCCTGGCCAGCCCAGAGCCACACAGCTGAGTGCCTTGAGGCAATGGGGAAGACTTTGAATCTGTGTACTCTAGGGGCTGATTTTAGCTAAACTACACTGTATGTATGTTCTGGGGACTTCCCAATTTTATTTGCACTCAGAGTGTCTTGCCAAAAGGGATAGACTTCACTCAGTGCTTATAAAGTAAGATCTGCATTTAACTCTTGACAAGCAGTCAAGTTCTTGCATGCTTCCCCAGTGCTATTAAGAACAGCAGTGTACTTGCCCAGGGTGCATTTTCTGGATATGGGAATGCTGCAAAGGACTCTTTAGGAGGGATCCAGGCTGTGGGAACAAAACTTGAAGTAATCATCTTAACACTGACTCCGTAGGTTCACAGGCAATGAAAATTGGAGACAACAATGTAATTGAGTCCAAAGGTAAGTGTGATGGTTAGGTGGAAAATCTCATAACTGAGTATTTTGTTGCCCTCTCTTGCATTGTGCTCTGTGCTCAATGTTTGCTTGCCCCATTCCCTTCCCTGATAATATTGGAATAGTTTCTATAAATCTGGCTTTGTCTGCAGATAATGTAAGACTTGGCAGTAGCTCTGTACCACACATCTTGCTTCCAGTCCAGCCTCAAACCTGTATACTTGGAAGTAAGTCTTTAGCAGCACATTCAGGATTGCTGCCTTGGAGGTCTGCATTCCAGTAAAACAGTGCTCTTCCAGCTGTGCTCTAGAATGTTAAGGGAACTCGGACATCTCCCCCCGCCCTGCTGATCTTCCCCTGAAATACACAGCCATGGAGAGAGTACTGGGTGGTGTATTCTGTGCTGCTGCTTCATGTGAAGTAACAGTGAGATCCAGGATGACCCTGAATCCTCTGCAGTGTGCTGGGCTTCTGTGGCCGTGGTTTCTCTGCAGAAGAGTCAGACACTTGAAAAACCACTTTAATACAGCATTTTCAGACACAGGAGTGACTTAACATTTTAATGCACAAGTTGAAGCCTAAGTACATGGAACTGTGTTGGCTACATTCATCCCTTGTTACCCTTCCCCCTCTACACTTCTTCCCTCCCTCGGCCTCCCCCGCCCCCCATTTGAAATTTAGATTGCAAGTTCCTTGAGGCAGGGCCCTATCTCTCTCTTGATGATGTTAATTTTTTCCCTCTATTTGGTAATGTAGTCTTAAAGATCTTCTTGTGTGTTCTCTAGCATTTGTGGGAAGAAATGTGTTCTTGACCAGTGGCTGCATCATTGGAGCCTGTTGCAATGTCAACACCTATGAAGTCATCCCTGAGAACACTGTAATCTATGGAGCAGACTGTCTTCGTCGAGTGCAGACAGAGCGGCCACAGGTGGGTGTATGAGCAGAGGTCAACCCATGACTTATCACCATTCTGTCCTTCCTTTGCAACAGTGCAACCCAATCTTCTCTGTGAAGATGGCATGGGTCAGCTAGCCTGTCAGAATGGGGAGCTCTGAAAAATATATAGATCTGCATAAAAGTTGCATCTGCTTGATGAGGGATGGCTAGCTGCCTGCCTGAGTCCCAAGTGTAAAAGTTAAACCGGGGAAGCAGTTCAGCTAAAGGAGGAACTCTGCCTTTGGTTGCCTTTGCTCCTGAGAGAGGAGGCTGTGATCTAGTACTCTGGTCTGAGGTTCCAGCTGGGTCAGAAGAGGGCTCAGTCACCTCAGTTTGCTCTTCAGCTCACCACATTTTTGTAGACTACTAATCAGTCAATCTGATATTCCCTGTGAAGATGCCACACACAATCTGCTAAGTTGTACCAGTTCAGACACAGCACCAAGCTGCAGCTTGTGCCTCGGAACATAAAGCCATCTCATGCTTGTCTGCCTACTTCTGGTTTCCTGTCTGCTCAGCAGGGGTCTCTGGAAGTAAATGGACTGCCCTAACAATGGTTTGTCATTTCAGACGTGCCAAACGAAACTTGCTTGAAACCATGGCTCTTTTCTTAATCTGGTTTGCCAGTTGATTCAAACTAGGGCTTGTTGAAGGCCAGCAGTAGTGAATGGCTGACTCAATTCAAGTATTGATGCCAGCAAGGGACTCTTGAATCCCTTCCTCCTTGGCATGAACACAGTGACTTTGTCTTCACTTATGCATGGGAGTGGCGCAGAAGGAGAGCATGCTGCTAAAGCCTCCATTGTAGTTCAGATTTGAAAAACTCTCACGTGAGAATGGTGAAACTACCAGTGTGCATGATTGAGGGCTGTGTAGGAGGTGGAGGGACTGGACCGGAAGCTTCTGGAGGCTAGGCTGGGCCACCCACTGCCTTTCCATACCCAGGGTCTTCAGCAGTGCTGTGGTTCTTGATCAGTGTGTCCTGTTGCTAATAGAGCAGTGCATGGGCTCAGACTGCCAGTGTTCTCTCCGGTCTTGTGCTTTTCCCAACACTATGCTGTCTTCTTAGCCACAAACGCTGCAATTGGACTTCCTCATGAAAATCCTGCCCAACTACCACCATCTTAAGAAGACCATGAAAGCACCTTCTACTTCTACTCCTGTAAAAAGCTGAAGGACCTCTCTGCACAAGTATTAAAATTGCTGTGGAGGTGTTCCCTTATACTTCATGATAGCAAGAAGTAATTTGTTCTGTTTAATTTACGAGCTCATTCATTCCATTGCACAATTTAATTTTTATTTATTAAACTTAGAAATAATAAAAACTGCTTATATTCCTTTCAGTTGACTTGGTTATCTGTATCTATTATTATTCCTAGATAATGTGTCTTACACATTACACAAGAGGAAAGGCTTCCAGTAGTATCTAGATACACTGGGTGCAATCCAGGCAAAATTAAGCACTTCTGAGCAAGTCCTACTGTGCTCAATTCAGCTTACTCCCAAGTAATCATGTGTCTGACTGTGGCTTGTGCTGCTGAAATCAATGGAAGATATTTAAACATGCTTAACTTTGCCAGCATTGTGTTGCATGTGTATTAGAACTGTAATGTAAAGGTACTAGTCTGTCCTGTAAGGTTAAGCCCCTAAATAAACCAGCTGGAATTGCTTATCTCTCCTTGCTTTTATTGTGGCATCTTGCAGGCTCTCTCCAGATATCCATTGTATATACTCTAGATAACTTAGTTAAAAACACTTTTGCTCTAGTGAAAGGGTGTGTAAAGTGATAGTAAGCCCATAAGTCTCTTATCTCAGTTTCTTTCAGTGGCACAAAAAGTGCAGCCTGGAAAAAGCTAAGCATCCTTAAACCTGTTGCTTGTAAAGGACTTGAGCTCTTAATTGTGTGTGCTTAAATTCCTCTGGATTAAACGGCCCAGTGTCTGGGAGCTCCTGGAGTTGCAGCACTGCTGAAACTATTGCTGCTGCTCTCTGTCTCTCAAGGAATCTGTGTGGTGGAGACACATCTGAATGACTGCTTATACTGTGTCTTTTGAAGTAAAATGAAAATAAAGCAGCGAGTTACAAATGCAAATCTGTCTTGCACCTCATAGAAGCTAATTTTAATTGTTTTTGCATAAACCTCAGTTTGTATCCCTGCTGGTATGTTTTCCAGACTATGGGGAACACCTATATTGGGCAGCAGCAATATAGGAAGATGCTGAAAGGCATCTCATACTGCGGGGGGGAGATGGCAATGGTAAACCGCTTCTGTATTCTACCAAAGACAAGCACAGGGCTCTGGGCGCCAGGAGTCAGCACAGCTGTACCTTTTACCGTCATCCCACTGTGCAGCCTTCAGGGTGGCCATTCCTTAGGTAGAGTTGTGTGGTTAACCATCTCGGCGTTAATGATGCTGTGTGGCTCTCGTTAACACTGAGACGGGGTGGGATGTAGGGTTGCCAACATTTCATTGCCAGAATGAGGGACACAAATTTGTGGGGGCTGGCTGGGGGGGAGGGGCTGGGAGGTGTATGCAGTGGTAATCAAGAGCCTGAGTATCATTGATGTATATGTAATTGAATTATATGCTACTGAATAAATGAGGGACAAATGCTCTCCCTATAGGGACCAACATTTCATCCTTGAAATGAGGGACAGTTGGCAACCCTAGTGGGATGGGAGAGAGAGAAGCAAACAGAGCTCTGGGAAGGAGAAGCAACTGTACACGTACACACACACCACATGCCGCTAGGATGAGCTGCTCCTGCTGTTGGGGCTAATAGTGCTTTAAATGTCATGTGTACACTGGCCCTTACTTAGGAGTAACCCTCACTGAACTCATTGAGAGGTACTTCTGAGTAAACATTTTAAGATAGAAACCCCCAAGACACAAGTTGAGGTGGAATATACATCCACAAAATTAAAAACAAACATGCTTAGGATTGTGCTTTGCCCATGCTGGAGCAAAGGTGGTCTGCTCTGGGGCGTTCTGCCTTAACTACGAGCCAGACTAGACATTTCACTCACTGCTTGAATCAGCATCCAGATGGCACATTCCCAACCCTACTCTTTCATTCAGTAGAGCTCACAACATGGATCTTGCCCATCATATAGTGAGCTTCCTTTCCTCCACTCGCAGCTCTAGGAGCCTCCACTTTTGTCAGCTGCTGACAGGGAAACCTATTTTGTGATCTGTAGAATCCATGTTGTAAGATCGAATACAGCAGGTGGAGCGGGAGACGATGATAGGGAGGAGATGCCGATCCCTTGAGCACTTGCAGTGTCTAGACTGGGTTTAAAACACAGGTAGGAATTCACTGGAATCTCACCAGAATTACTCACCCTGCATTAGAAGCTGATTGAAAGGTTAGGCAAAGCATGCAGAGACACACCAGGCAACCCCTCTGTGGTTGGAACGTTGGGCTCACAGGAGCTGGATATTTTTATTATTATTTACTCTAGCAGTTCCCTCGTGGCCGACAATTGGGGAACTACTATTGTACTATGCTTTACTCTGAATCTGGAGTAAGTAAAGTTGTGCTGTCAAGTAGGTGTCAGTTCCTGGCGCCCACAGAACCCTGTGGTTGTCTTTGGTAGAATACAGGAGGGGTTTACCATGGCCATCTCCTATAAGGTATGAGATTATGCCTTTCAGGATCTTCCTATATCTCTGCTGCCCGATATAGGTGACCAGTGGGGATTCAAACCAGCAACCTCTTGCTCTCTAGGCAAGTTACTTCCACTGCGCAATTAGGTGGCATGAATCTGAAATAAAGTGTTTTATCTATATATATATTTCTCCTGGGTGTGCCCAGGAGAAATGCGTCCCGGCAGCCCAGCTGATTGGCTGGGCTGCGGGGGCGCCTGATTGGTCCTGGCGCACCCAGGAGAACGGCGGCGGCCATGGCCGGGGAGCCAGGCGGGCCCGGCCGCGGAGGCGAGGTGGCGGGCCCGGCAGCGGCGGCACCCTCGGGACCGGCCGTGGTGGCGGCCAAGCGCAGGCGGCAGTGGGCCCGGCCGCACTAGAGGCACAGATGCTCTGTGCCCGGGCCCACTAGTATATAATATTACCAATAGGCTTACAGAGAGATGGAAGAAGGCCACATTAGAGAAGCCAGGAAGAAACATAGCAGGTCTCCAATCCAGCTTTTCTAACTGGTAATGCTGTTGAGGATTACAAGTTACCCACGACAGTGGCGCGGGGGGGGGGGGCACTGTTTTAACTGAAAAATTAAGGTTGAATCTCTCTCAAGTATCCTTTCACATTCATCAGCATGTGCCTTTTGCCACATATATTTTGCACTGCCTAGTCAACAAACTTTATTAACTCAGCACAAGTTAAGTCCACAACATCTACTTATCTCTATGCTAGCAGACCACCACAACATTTTGAGAAGCACAAGCCTAATGTTTAGGCTTGGAATTACTGAGATTCAGTCTAAAAACATATGATAGTATTCAAGCTGAAGTGGCACATCTTCACCACCACTCCAAAAGGCAATTTCTAGTTTCACAATCTAACCAACATGAAGGGCGGGGGTGGGGGGGGGAGGCATGCAGATTAATGGCCTTGAGTCACAAAGCACAGATACTCATACACCAAACCACAGTTGCCTGTGGGCTGACATTCTCCTTGACATTTCCTTGGTTTTAGTTGAACAAGGATGGGTTTTAGCCTAATGAGTCTTGTTCAATTTTATTTTCTTTATGTCAATTCCAACCACAACTGAACAGACAATGGTTAAAATGTAGGGCTCCCTCCTGCTGGCAAAACCTCTGCCTGATAATATTTCACTGCCATCTAGTGGGCAGCCTGTTTTTTTGTTTCTCTGGAAAAGAAAAAGAGAGAGGATTGTAACACACCCTACAAACCACTTCTCTGAGCAGTGAGACTGTGACATTCAGGGGTATTGCATTACTTGATGCACTTTGATGCACAGCTCTAGTATATCTGTGTAAAGAAGCCAAATACTACAAAGATACCATAAATCTCCAGTAATCTTCTGGATTCCTTTGAAGGAAGATTACTGGAGATTTATGGTATCTTTGTAGTATTTGGCTTCTTTACACAGATATACTAGAGCTGTGTATCAAATTGGATCCAATTCCATACAGACTCTATAGGCAATATTTTCATCGTATTGTTTTTGATGCAAAATTGCTAATATTGGCAACACCTAGTATAATACTTTCTGTATCTTATCAGTCTGTATTGAACTCCATCCAATGATCAGATGGCTGTTTGCGTGCTTTTTTCTGTTGCTGATGAAATCACAAAACTTGCTTGTCATCGTCAGATCTGGTGATGTGCCATATATGGAAAACACTGAGCAGGCAGCCCGGAAGAGAGCAATAGTGTGACTGACATCTCTGCTTCAACACCTTAGGCTTGCAGCTGTTCCAGGCATGCTGCAATTGGTTTATCTCCCTTTCAGACAGAGTGCTTGAGGAGATGGACGTAAAATTGTATATTATAAGGGCACCAAAACTTCTCTCTTCTGTGAGCAAGTCTACAGAGCAGAGGAATGTAATTGGGAAAGTACTATATGCCAAAGGAGATTGCATTGAAAATTGTTGGCCTCACCTGAATGTATACATTCAAAGCATAGGTGTGAAAATTATTGAACAGCTATATGTATATGTACTGGTAGTAATGCAGGGGAGGTCTCCCTGCTTCCCTGAAACCCTAACAGTTCTGCATGAAAGGGGGATGATATCAAGTCCTAACAAAGGTCTGTCATCAATTCTACCATGCGTTAAAGTTTCATCCCATTCTGACTTACAATAGCATCTTTATAGATATTTTGTGTTTTGCCATTTTATCCAATGGGCCGATTGATGGATTGATTAAGTTCTGTCACGTCAGTGTCGATTCTTAGCGACCACATAGATAGATTCTCTCCAGGATGATCTATCTTCAACTTGGCCTTTAAGGTCTCTCAGTGGTGCATTCACTGCTGTCATAATCGAGTCCATCCACCTTGCTGCTGGTTGGTCGTCCTCTTCTTCTCTTTCCTTCAACTTGCCCCAGCATTATGGGCTTCTCAAGGGAGCTGGGTTTTCGCATAATGTGTCCGAAGTATGATAGTTTGAGCCTGGTCATTTGTGCCTCGAGTTGAAATTCTGGATTGATTTGTTCTATGATCCATTTGTTTGTTTTCCTGGCTGTCCATGGTATCCTCAAAAGTCTTCTCCAGCACCAGAGTTCAAAAGTGTCAATACTTTTTCTATCTTGCTTCTTCAAAGCCCAGCTTTCGCATCCATAGAATGTCATGGGGAAAACCATTGTCTGAATGATTCTGATCTTTGTAGATCAGTCACAACATCTAAACATGTCAGAACATTTAAATATCCTTTCCAAGGCCTTCTTTGCAACCCTACCAAGAGCTAGTCTGCGGTGTACTTCTTGACTGCTGGATCCTTTACTGTTGATGGTCGATCCTAAAAGGCACAAGCTATCCACCACTTCAGTGTCTTCATTGTCAATTCTGAGGCAGGTTGCTGTACCAGTTGTCATTAGTTTAGTCTTTACATTTCGTCGTAGTCCCATTTTTTTCCACTGTGCTCCTTGACTTTCATTACTAGAGTTTTCAGATCATCTGCATTCTCAGCTATCAGAGTGGTGTCATCAGCATAGCGCAGGTTATTGATGTTTCTTCCTCCAACTTTAAAACCACACTTATCTTCTTCCAATTCACTACTCTCAGTTTATGTTCAGCATATAAATGGAATAAATAAGGAGAACGTATACAGCCTTGTCTTACTCCTTTCCGATCTGGAACCAGTCTGTTTCACCATGTTCCAGCTGGACTGTGGCTTTCTGTCCTGTGTATAGGTTTCTCATGAGAAGAATGAGATGTTCTGGGATGCCCATTTTCCTAAGGATATTCCACAACTTGCCATGGTCGACGTAATCAAAGGCCTTTTTGTAGTCAATGAAGCACATATTGACTTTTTTCTGGTATTCTTTGGCTTTCTCTGTTATCCAGTGTGCATCAGCAATCATGTCTCTTGTTCCTCGGCCTTTCCTGAAACTAGCTTGAACATCTGGCATTTCCCTTTCCACGTAGGGCTCTAATCTGCATTGGATGATCCTGAGCATTTTTTTGCTAGCATGTGAAATTAAGGATATTGTGCAATGGTTTGTACAATCTTTTAAGTCTCCTTTCTTTGGTATGGGTATGTAGACTGGCCTCTTCTAATCTCTTGGCCACTGTGTCATTCTCCAAATTTGCTGGCATAGTTTGGTTAGAGCCTTGACTGATTCTTCTTCTGTTGCCTGCCATATTTCTGTAGCTATTCCATCAATTCCTATAGCCTTCCGACTTGGTAATGACCGGAGTGCTGATCTAACTTCATCTTCCCGTACTAGAGGTTCTTGCCAGAAGGGAATATCTTTTAGAATGGGACAATGCATCGACCCAATAACAATGCATTAAACTATCTGATCCAGGCTGGTACAATTATTGGCCATATGATTTAATAATCACTTGCATTGGATCAGAATCAGATCTGATAATTTTGTCCATGCCTAACCTACTTCACAGGGTTGTTGTGAGGAGAAACTTCTGGGTTCCTTGGAGGAAGAGTGGGATATAAAATGTAATAAAATAAAATAAAATAAAATGTATACACACACACACACACACACACAGGCTGAGCACTGGATGAAGTTAGCAGAGCATTCCTAAGAGTCAGGAATGGAAAATGTTACATCAGTTCCCAGAGAGCAGCCCTTGCATCTTAAGATGATACAGCTCCTGCCAGCATCATTGCAGTTCCTAAAATCTCTTGTCTGTTTCACATACAAAAGCGGCCTCCCCCCCCACCCCACTTACTCAGCACACACACACACACACACACACACACACACACGGGGAGGGGAGGAGTTACATCACCTCACACCAAGCCCTCCCCTCAACCAGTGTAAGATTCCTGATGGCTTCCCCCTCAGTGGGTAAGGCCATTAATGCCTTATCCAGCAACATCCTCTAACTTCCTTGAGATCATCAACCAGATTTGTCTAACATTATTTAGCTAAAGACCACAGATTCAAAGTCCAGGTCCAGCAGTTTTCAAACTATGCTCCAGGGAACCCTGGAGTTAATGTTACCACCTACATGTATTCTACCCAGCTCCCAGGAGCCTCCCTGTTTGCAGCTGCATCTCCAGGCTTGGGGATTGCACTTTGGGTATGCTCAGGAGCTGCACTGCAATGTGATCTCTCAGTTTATGGTACACATGGGGACATTTCATTTAGTTGGCAGTGGACTAGTCGCCTCTTGATTTTGCTGCAAACAAAGTGAATTAGAAGGGATAAGATGCACCCACTCTCCCCATGTGGGAGCCCCAGCTAAGTAGGCTCAAGAGTTAACTATAGCGAGTTAACATCCAAGGCCACTCTAAACTTAGGGTGAACTACCTCACTCCCCTCTCTCCTTTCACAGGAGATAATCACACACTAAGGAGCCAATTATGCCAACCAGGAAGAAAAGTAAATAAGGCAGTGAGACAACGTTCTCCCCATCACAAAGGAGATGAGTCAGTGACATAGACCTAGAGGTGTACCCATTAAAATTATTGATAGGACTACTGGAGAGCCCATCCTGGCACAGATACTCTCTGGCGTACCTGCGTATTCTGATTTTCATCACAATCAGCCTTGCACACAAAAGGCGATCCCCACATTGTCACGAAGAACGATCAGACAATGCATTCCATCCAGGTACACCCTGGCCCTTCTGATTAGCAAAGTACGACAGCAGGAATGTGCCCCAAATCACGTTTTGGGATATAAGTCTCCCCAGTTCCGTGACCCAGTGTGCTCTCCCGTGCTATACACTGGAGACTCTAAGGACCCCAGCAAGCAGTCTTCGTGCTTCCTTCTATACTCCATCGTGTTCTATACTGGGGACTCCAACCAGCAACCTTCGTGCTCTCTCGTATGCTATACTTGGGATTCCATTGGGCACTGCTTTTGCCCTCCTGCAAGCAACAAAGAGCTTAAAGAAATCACTATCTGGATCGGTCCTTGTGCCAATCCATCCAGCTTGCCTTAGACCCATAGGAAGTTAGACCCATGGTGAAACATTTCTTGTGGGCATCTCTCCCTCTATTAATCTCTACACCCTTCCTGCTTCCCATCATGCTGAGGAGCAAGACTCTGCAGTCCCTGCAGGAGCCCCTGGGTTTCGTCATCCAGATCAGGTGAATATGAGCCTTTGCCCCTCCTTGGGCCCCAAAACTCTCTCTGCTCCCCTTTCTTAAATCCAACCCCATCCACATTAATCTCTCAAGCCTCTGTTCTCTTGCCCACATGGGATCTCATACAAACGAGACTTTAAGCTAAAACACCTCATTGCAGTTGGTTTACCTGGAAATACATATTTAAAATGCCTCATAGTAGTAGACTTATCTAGAAACATATTTTAATTGCTTTAACCATACAATTCTCTTCCTGTATACCTCACACTAAAATAGATTTTTCTATAATATTTTGAAACTATAGCCCTTGTCTCAATCCAGTAATTTCCTGAGTCCAAGAAAATTTTGTTTGCACAAATTAAAACTGGTGGAGCTGGCCCCCTTAAAGAGTTACTTCCTCCCACAACCTGGACATTGCGGTGAGGACCAAACACCCCAGGGCCAGTTCCATTAACCGTTTTTGGTGGAGAAAGTTTGGGCAATAGGCTTGGACCCCTAAAACGGGCTAAGCTGAAGAATCCTAAAATTTGGTCATGCACAGTTTGGCAAATCCAATCCTGGATTTTTCTCACTATTTCTGTTTCCTCCTAACGCACTACAAGCCTCCAACACATGGTTGTTAGGGCAGAAACTTTTAGAAAGTTAGACTAGTATTTTCCCATAAGTTCTAATGTTTAAAAAGTTCAGTTAATATAGTTTGCACCATTCCTAAGTTGTATTGTGTTGCACTCTAGAACCTATTAAATATTTCCCTGAGTTCATGAGGCACACTGAGGATAAAATGAGATAGTCCCAGATAGATAGATAAACTTTATTATGATCGTAGATCAGACTGTACAACAAAAAACATTACATAAGACTAGAGCGTATAATACAAACAATGTAGCAAAACCTAGCCACCTTGAAAGTGATATCTTTACAAAAGTTGGATAACAAAAACTCTAAATAAAATTCATCGGAGTAACCTGGAAACTTCCCCAAAAGGGGAGTAATTAGTTTTAAACGGACATCACCATAAAATTTACAATATAAAATAACATGAGGGGTAGTTTCTAGGGCACCCATTCCACAGGGGCAAATCCTTAAATTAAACTGAATCCCTTTATATCTACCATCCCTAACAGCCATTGGAAGGGCGTTTAGGTGGACAAGAGTAAATGGACGCCTACATTTAGGGATAAGAATATTATCTAAATATGCTACTGGTTTGGAATTAAAAAGTTGTTTCCCCAGATAGAATCCACTCCTTAGAAAGGCTGTATCCACTTGTAATTCTGTATCGGAAATACGCTGCTTAATAACCTGCCAGGCCTGATCATGTCCTAATCTAAGAATTTCCTCATGGGAGAACCCAAATTGAAGAAGTTTATTTTTAACCAAGGTCTTCCACTTATAATTAAAGTCATCAGTCATTACCAAAGGAGCCAGGCCTACATTGGCAAAAACCAGTTTTAACCAAACCTTTATAATACAGGTCCAGTAACCCGATTCAACCCTAGCAAGAACCTAGTCCCATCATGTATGTCACCCTGAGGTCCATGGAAGAATGGCAGAATACAAACGATAAATTAATATCAGTAATACAAGCTTTTACTGGGATTATTTTTTTTTTTTTAGTAATATGGGAAATGTATCTGGAAGGGATAACAGCAGATGGATATTTTCCATTTATTTCTATGGAAACCACTTTGGGGACTTTTGTTGAAAAGCGGTATATAAATATTAGTCATCGTCGGACATGTTAAATATGACAGAATCTTTGCCAACAAAGCAACATAGCAGTTTCATCTACATTGTTTTGCACATGCATAATCTCTGAGGCTGATTGGCTGTGCTGTGTGATGGCATGAGACTCTGTTCCCAAATATTTCAACTACTGGAACAGAGTTTGTTAGAGGGTTTGCAGTCCAGATCCTGTGAAGGGAGAGTTGTCACTCTGACTGGAAGTAAAACCTCATACAGGACCTATACAGGTCCTACACAGGAGTAACTTCGTGAGGCATGCTGAGGATTGGGTAGAATTTCCAATAGGTAAGGAGTGGACTCTGAGAGCCCAGAAGGAAGGTGGCTGAAGGAATGGTCCAAAGTAGGCAATTAACTGAGAACAAGGTAAATGAGAAAAAGAGCAGAAGAGAAAAGACACTGAGGTTAGAGATAGTTAAGAAGAAACCTCACAGCACTTCTTAAAGACAGTCTGTATGTTGTAGGGAACACAGGAACATAGGAAGCTGCCTTCTACTGAATCAGACCATTGGTCCATCTAGCTCAGGGTTGTCTACACAGACTGGCAGCGGCTTCTCCAAGGCTGTAGGCAGGAGTCTCTCTTTGCCCTATCTGGGAGGTGCCAGGGAGGGAACTTGGAACCTAGATGCTCTTCCCAGAGAGGCCCCCATCCCCTGAGGGGAATATCTTACAGTGCTCACACGTCTCCCATTCTTATGCAACCAGGGCAGACCCTGCTTAGCTAAGGGGACAAGTCATGCTTGCTACCACAAGACCAGCTCTCCTCACAAGACAGGAGTGCTACATTAGTTTTTAATTCTTGGGTCAGGTGAGGAGGAGATGAGGAAAACAATGTCTTTACTATGAAATCTACTCGTAAAAATATATAGGCCACTGTTGTAAACAATAATACCAAGTAGGTTCCAAGAGCTGCTTTAGTTACACCCAGATTCCAGTGACATTTTTACTTCCATATGTGAAGAGTGGACCCCTATGCCATAACATACATTTTTAAAACTCCTCTCTCTGTTATAAGACAGGGTTTCTAAATTTGGGTTTCCAGATGTGGTCATTATAGGAGTTGTCGCTGGGGACCAAATGACAGGAACCCTTGAAACTGAAGGTTGGGGACCAAACCAAAGGTTGGGAACCCTTCCTGTAAGAAAAACAAGGGACAGGCAACAACTTGATGTCCTGCTTGTGACCTTGCAGAGGCAGTTGAATGGCCATGATTTGAAATAGGATGCTGGGCTAAATGGACCCATGGACAGATTCAGCAGGGTTTTCCTGATGTGGCCCAGGACAGAGGCTTCTGACTGAGCAATGCAATCTCAAAGCTCCCTTGACTGCATGAAACTAGTTGTGTGGTTCTTTGGCGCCTGGCCACATTCTTTAGGGACACAAGCAAATACTTCCTCAAAACAGCAATAGCCAAACACACACACACACTCACTCTCTCTCTGCAGTGACCTCATTTTATCTTTCCAACAACCCCACTTGCCCATTAATCTTAATGATTTCTCAAGGAACTTGTTAAGGCTTGCAACAATGGTTCGGAGTTATCAAATGAGCACAGGGTAACATCTCCCTCCCTGCATTCCAATGGTAAAAAGTCATTAGAGGAAAGGCTAATGAGTCAAAATTGCTCTGATAAGAGAGCTGGTATAGCTGGACCCTTGAGAGGCCCAAGAGCTTAGAAAAGACAGAGGTAAATATATTAAACAATGCTGAGCAAAGCTCAGGAAATTAGACTGCAATGGAGTAGCCCTGAGATGCCATAGGAATGGCCTGGGGGCCCGAAAAGCCTTTCCTAAGACTAGCCTGGCCTAGCCTGGCTCTGAGGTGCTCAGAGCATTCTTTATTTATTTGATTATCCGTCGTTAAATTTTTATGCTGCCTTTCATTAAAGCAATCGGAAGGCAGTTTACAAAACATTTAAAACGATATAAGATTATAAAACACAACAGAAATATTAAATTGGAATATAAAAATTCAAATCTAATTAAAAGAGCATACACAATAGGACCACAAGATATAGAGCAGCAGCAACAAAAACTGCACTCTCATATAAAAGCCTGGGTGAGAAGCCAAGATTTCACTGGCTTTCTAAAAATGGACGGAGACGGAGGAGCAGAAGCCCACCGGGAGAGCATTCCAAAGCCTCGGGGCCATGACTGAGAAGGCCTTGTCCCGTGTGCAAGACAGCTGAGCCTCCCTCATTGTCGGCACGTGGAGCAGTGCCCCCTCCAATGACCTTGTCAAGTGGGCAGAAACCCTTGGGAACAAGCAGTCCCTCAGGTATCCAGGGCCTAAACTATTAAGGGTTTGGGGTGGGAAGAGGGGGTAGGGAGAACGGGTGGGGAGAGGAGAGCAGCTGCCCTGGGTGCTACCTGAGGTGTGGGGTGGAATGGAAACTGAGCATAAATACCATGTAATACATTTACATTTATTAATACCATACTAAATTATGTCACATTTTCTTCTTCTTCTTGGAACAATTATGTATGTTTCAAGGTGATCAGTGAAAAGCCAGCTGTCAGTTTGCACAGAGGTTTAGTGAGGAAACTATTGAGACAGTGGCCCGATTTCTTCTCATTGTCTTTGGGCCTGCAGGCTAACATACTAATGCACGTCATCCATTGAATACTGCTGCTCAGGTGGGATGAGAAAATGGAGTCATTTGACTCTGACCAGCACCAGCTATTGCTGATTGGACAGCAGCAGCAGCAGCAGCAGAGTTTTTGGCACAACAGCTTCTGAGATTACTCATTGCAGAGCAGTGGAAACTTGGGATTTCTGCACTTGTACACTGAAAGACCCACATCCAGTTTTAATTCATCCAAGATTTTACCAATCACTCCTCATGGAAGGGGTACACTCTGGAGGATAATTCCTGTTAGTTATTCTAATTCCTTTATATATAATCTCCCAGTTAATTAAAAAAATTCAGCAATCCAAAAACCTCCGGTTTAAGATGAGAGTTGATGCTTTTCATTTTCACTCGTGCTCTAAAAAGAACAGAAATTGCAAATCAAAGTGCCCATCTGAACCTCCACGCCATATAAGCTGTAAAAACTTTGTACAGTCTGGTATATGATGATGGCTTTAGAAATGAGGCTCCATGCACCCACACTTTGCCTTGATCAGAGATGCATCAGGCAGAAGTTCATCAGGGCATATCTAGCAAGTGATTAGGGAAACTGTACCTGTTAAATGTCTGCCTGGATGCATCCCTCCCCAATCCAATGTCCAGCTGAAAGATCAAGGCAAAGTGTGGGTCGTCCATTCTTGCTAGAACATAGGAACATGGGAAACTGCCATATACTGAGTCAGACCATTGGTCTATCTAGCTCATTATTGTCTTCACAGACTGGCAGCAGCTTTTCCAAGGTTGCAGGCAGGAATCTCTCTCCCAGCCCTATCTTGGAGAAGCCAGGGAGGGAACTTGAAACCTTCTGCTCTTCCCAGAATGGCTTCATCCCCTGAGGGGAATATCTTGCAGTGCTCACACATCAAGTCTCCCATTCATATGCAACCAGGGCAGACCCTGCTTAGCTAAGGGGACATGTCATGCTTGCTACCACAAGACCATGAGTTTGGGTTAAATCTCTCTGTAAAACCAATGTAAAATATGAATTGTCTACAACAAATATTGACAGCAGAATCTTGTGCATGTTTACTTAGAAGTAGATTCAACTATGCTGTCTCAGACAGTTTCTCATCTGTGTTCTTCCTGGTTAAATTGATTTTGCAGACTTGAACGGAGTCTATTTGAACAGAGACCATAGTGGGATGGGATGGGGGGGGGGATGTGTGCATGCAGGCAACTATGACTCTATCATACCAACTTGATGTCTTTGAAAGGGTATGGTCTGTATACAAGCTGAGGGGGGGCAGCCTAGACATTTTGGTCCCCCTTCAAAGGAAGATCTCTGGGGTGTTCCCACTGGTCTGTTGTTACATCCAGCTGCCTGTTGCTGATATTACTTGCTGCACTATCATTAGTAATCTTAACTTTTACCAGCCCACTGCCAGAGTTCTGGTGTGTTCCGCGTCACATTGACAGCTTGTCTGCCTGCCAAGAAGGCTTTTCATCCCTGCGCTATCTGATTTTTTTTCCCTTTTTTGGTCTAAATTGGCTTGATTTGGGACATCTCAACATGCTGTTTATGTGGTTGACTTCCTTTACAAAGCTAAACAGCTTGCCGCTCTTTGGATCGCCTTGTCAAACACCACAGGGCTCATACCAGAAGCACCATGGGCCACCAACCAATTCTCTGTTCTCTCTGGCATCATATGGCTGATCAGAAGAGGAAACTGCAGGCAGTTCAAGCCAGGATACTAACACCTTGGTCCAGAATCTTCCTAGTCCCATTCAGTGTTATTTCTAAGAGTGATTCCCAGATGTTGTTGACTTGATTGATTGATTGATTGATTGATTAAGTGCTGTCAAGTCATTGTCGACTCTTAGCAACCACATAGATACTGTAGATTCTCTCCAGGATGATCAACTTGGCCTTTAAGGTCTCTCAGTGGTGCATTCATTGTTGTCGAAATCGAGTCCATCCACCTTGCTGCTGGTTGTCCTCTTCTTCTCTTTCCTTCAACTTTCCCCAGCATTATGGGCTTCTCAAGGGAGCTGGGTTTTCGCATAATGTGTCCAAAGTATGATAATTTGAGCCTGGTAATTTGTGCCTCAAACGAAAATTCTGGATTGATTTGTTCTATGATCCATTTATTTGCTTTCCTGGTTGTCCACGTTATCCTCAAAAGTATTCTCCAGCACCAAAGTTCAAAAGCGTCAATACTTTATCTATCTTGTTTCTTCAAAGTCCAGCTTTCGCATCCATAGAGTGTCATGGGAAAAAACATTGTCCGAACGCTTCTAATCTTTGTAGGTATAGACACGTAATGGCATCTAAATATCCTTTCCAAGGCCTTCATTGCAACCCTACCAAGAGCTAGTCTGTGGCGTATTTCTTGACTGCTGGATCCTTTACTGTTGATGGTTGATCCTAAAAGGCAGAAGCTATCCACCACTTCAATGTCTTCATTATCAATTCTGAGGCAAGCAAAAGCCATTGCAATTGGGGATTCTGGGAGTTGTAGTCAACATCATCTGGGAATCCCTGTTAGAAGTGATCCTGGAGAGCCAATTCCATGCTATTCGCAAAAGTTCAAAACCCACTGCACTCATGGAATCTGGGCAACCTGAATAGGCTGCCCTGCTAGGCTGCTCATTGGCCTTTCTGCTACTGCCTCCTAAGCTATCAAAGGCTGGGCTTTGTTAGCACTGGTATCTTGTACACTCCTCCTTCATCTCACACAGTTATATTAATATTCTTTCTCTGGGCATTGGTTGGCTATATTATGACATGTTTAGCCAGCCATTAAACTACACACACTGGGCACATAGCTTAAAGTGTAGGAGTGGGGGCAGCCACTCAAACACTGGTTGCTCCCATACTTAACTGTTTCATCTGGAATGGGCATTATTTATTCATTCAGTTTTTATGAATAATCCAAATAACATTATTGCCAGCTGGTTGCATTCCCATATCTTCTGTCTTGTCCCCTGCCCATCTTTTTTTCAGACCTGATTTGTGGTGATTTTAAACAATTAAGAGCAATAGCAGTACCAACCTAGCTTAATACAATGAATGAAGTGCTCTAAACCAGGACAAAAAGATGTATAATAAATAGACAATGATATTTATTCAAATGACATAGTGAAATATTCAAGAACAATTAGATGGAATAAAGTTGCTCTAAATTCACAAGAGCAAAAACATTTTTTTCAGAACATATAATATAAAATATCACATATACGATGTATAAAACTACAAGACCTGAAGATGATGAATAAATATAAGAAAATGGAAAGGTCCGATCCAAACCCCAGGTAGGCTTGTTTGCCAGTGATTTAAAAAACTCATTCAGACACATTTCAATCTCTCCCAGTCTTCCTCAGTGGCCCAATTAATGATCCGGATAGGAATCTACAAACACCCCTCCTCTGCTTTGGGTTTGTATCCAACAAACCTCACTCCTTGCATCCAGTTCACTGTAACAACTGCTTTCCTTTCAATAATCACATTTTTTAACAGTGTATATATTGAGCCATTTTTGGAAGGGCAGTATAGAAATCGAATAAATACATAAATATATCAACAAGTTCTCCCCACTGTAATACCTGTTTGTTTTCAGAAAGCAATTATTACAGTGGAAAGAACCTGTAATTTTACATTAACATTTGAATAAATTGTCCATTTATTATACATCTTTTTGTCCTGTTTTAGAGCACGTGGTGGTGGTGGTGGTTTTAAATCAAAACATGACTGTGGTGCCAGCCTGTCCAGTGTGGACTGGCAAAGTGCTATAAAGGTTCTCCAGGGCTATTATCTCTTTACTTTTCCTCCTTGTCCCTTTCTTGCATCACAACTTCTGCCACAACAATAATTATTTGTTTCTTGTTTCCTGACAGGATCATCATTCTCGAACCGGCATTTAATTGATCAGTTCCTGTTCTTGGAATTGTGGGGAGCTTTAAGGTTTCCTTTTGCAGCCAGAGCAATTGCTCATTAGTATTTTCTTCTTCTTGCACAACTGACATGATGAAGATGATGATGAAGATAAAGATAAATTAATAATTGCTGCGGCTGCAAAAGGATACCATTAATAACTAACATGCACACTGGGGATAGGGTTGCTAGGCCTGTACTACTACTACTAGGATTGGCCTGTACTACTACTACAGATATTTATTTACCGCTCTTCAACCAAAGCTCTCAAAACAGTTTACATAGAAAAATAAATAATACATAAATAAGATAGTCTTCTGTCCCCAAAGGGCTCACACTTTAAAAAGAAACATGAGGCAGATACCAACAACAGCCCCTGGAGGGATGCTGTGCTGGGTCTGGATAGGGCCAGTTGCTCTCCCCCTGCTAGATATTAGAGAATCACCACTTTAAAAATAGTATCCAGAAATAGACATCCATCTCCAGGAGACTATTGAATGCAAACCTGGAGATTTTAATGGCTTGATACTGTGGACAAAAATTGAAAGCAAACCAGCAAGTATCCAGGAATAGCCTCAGTCAGAATTGGCAACCCTAACGGGTAACAGGAACTAACTAATGAAGGGATGATTCAGGAATGCTGCCCATGCTAACAGAGTTCTCAGCTCCTCACTAAAATACAGTTCCTAGGATTATTTGCAGGAAGCCATGATGGTTAAGGGGGCATTTAAAAACCCCTCATATTAAGCTGTGTTGCAGATAAGGCCTAACACTTTAAATGGGTTACCCTCAAAGACCTGCGGTTAGGTGACTACTGTCTCCTAGAACAGAAAAAGCAAATTTTTCAGTCAGTGGAAGTTAGTGTGCTTGCTTGTGCCTGCCAGTTGGAGAGACTGTGGCCAAAGTGGATTAAGGCAACTGGGCTTATATCCAGACAGCAGGAGGACAGCCAAGAGACCAGAGCTATTGAGAGGGAAAGGAGTTGGTCTTAAACAGGACGCCTCCAGACAAAAGTGCCAGAAGCCATAAAAAGAATGGTAGCTAGAACTACAGGTGCCCCTTGGGCATCAAGATGGCTTTTGCTAGTTTAATTTTTTTTAAGGTTGCCCTTTCTGCCTTCAAGCAGAGGAGTTCCCAGGCACCTCACTGTAGAAGAGAAAGGAATGTGCCCAGCAGAAGCTGTGTCGCTCTAAGGAATCCTAAAACAATGGAAGCCCTGTTCTCGAACTAGAGAGAAAGAGAGACCTGTTGATCTGTTTTTATGTTGGACGGCACCAGGGGACTTTTGAGCCACTGTTTCTGATGAGTTATGAGGGCAGAAGACCGGTTCATCCAGAGGTTCTCAAACTTGGATACTCAGATGTTGTTGGACTACAGTTCCCATCATCCTCAGCCACAAAGGCCTTCTGCCACCTCTCCATCTTTCTCACACATGCCCTTCTCCTTTTAATTGGTGGCAACAGTGGCATTAGCTGCTACCAGCTGATGTGGTGTGTGTCCTCTTCCTCGACCTCCTTTGCAGCATCAGCCACTGGACTCAGCACACACCCTTCTCTACCTCCTCCTCCGTGATGACCGCCAGTGTTGAAAAGAAGGAAGGAGAGGAAGAGAAAATGTGAAGCGGAGAGGAGGTGGAGCATCTTTCAGTCCGCTCCTCTCCTCTCCTCCTCTCCTCTCCTCTCATGTTCTCTTCTGCTCCCTCCCCCTTTTCATGGGTGGTGGTGTAGCGCCCAGAGGAAGGACTTGTGGCCTGCAAGGACAAGGCAGTGGAGTAGAATCAGGAATATTAATGGTTTATTTAAATAGATATTATTTACAGAGAGGCGAGTGCAGCCTGATTTCAGTGCTCTTGCTGCTGGCTGATTGTTAGCCCCGCCTCTACTCCGGCACTGTAATGCAAATAACGAAAGCCCCATTCAAAAGCTGGCCTGGATCAAGGAATGGAATGGATCAAGGAATGGGTCAAGAAAAGGATTAACCAAAAACACCACAGGTGGCAGATGCAAAAAAGGAGGAGGCATGCACTGGGACAGGCAGAGGCTACCACTGCCACAGAGGAGGTGGGGGATGGAGGTCTTGTGGTAGCAAGCATGACTTGTCCCCTGAGCTAAACAGGGTCTGGCCTGGTTGCATATCTATGAATGGGATACTAGAAGTGTGAGCACTCTAAGATATTCTCCTCAGGGGAGGGAGACGCTCTGGGAAGAGCAGAAGAAGGTTCCAAGTTCCCTCCCTGGCAGCATCTCCAAGATAGGGCTGAGAGAAATTCCTGCCTGCAACCTTGGAGAAGCCGCTGCCAGTCTGTGTAGACAATACTGAGCTAGATGAACCTATGGTCTGACTCAGTATATGGCAGCTTCCTATGTCCCTATGAGGAGTGTTAGTGAAAGGCAGCAGGCAGCAGCCAAAGGGGGGTTAGGTAAAGCAGGGGAGGTGATAGCAGCAGGGGCTGTCCTACTGCCTGAGGTGATCATCTCACCGGGAATTACAGGAAGGCTGGTCCTGTGTCTCCGTGATCGTTTTGGTTGCCCTCTTCTACACCTCTTCCAGCTCTATGGTATCTTTGTATGAATGAAGTGACCAGAACTGGATACTTTTCATCTTCTTGTTTAATTGCTGCATTTACAAGGAACCAAGATCTAAACATTGGGCTTAGTTTTAGCTGGACAATTGTTGGTCCAGTCAACTAAAACTGAACTTCTGCTTGCCGGTAGTAACAGGATAACAACAGAAAAAGTGCTTTTGTGTTGACAAAACTCATGTAATATATTGCCAGATCGATAACTGGGAATTTGGCCATGTGTTTTCCTTTCTGACTGCATATTATTTTATACAGAGAAGTAATTTGATGGTATATTTCTTTACCTCTGGCTATGTTTTTTATTTCTGCAAAGAGCTATGGTCAAGATAAAACTAAATTTAATTTTTTTTTTGCTTTTCTTGTGTAAAATTTAGTATGGATGACAAGGTCCCATAGTATTGTTTCTTACAGAATGCTATTGCCACATAGGAAATGAAATTTGCTGCAGAGGCTTATAGTTCTGAACATCATCAATCAAGGGAGAATATGCTTGCCTGAAGGCGAACTGGTGCCATTTTCCTTTGCTCTGGCTTTATTCATGTTAGTTTGTACTTTGTTCACATGGCCATGATCCCACAGAGAATTTTAAATCATATTGATTTAAATTCAAGTTGTGACCGTGGAATCTACAGACTGGGAACAAGTTGGATAATGGAATTGAATCCAGTCTGCCTTGCTTCCTAGGTCCTTATAACAATCTTAAGAGTCTGTTACTCACTGAGGTTGTTCTCATGACCAGCCCTACCTGGGTAAGGCAATACTAGCTCAGGTAGGGCTGGTTGTGAGAACCGCAGGTATCACTCCCAATCCTGGCACACCTCCACCAGGTAGCTGCCCAGATTTGAAACCTGGGCTAAATGTGAGGTAGGAGTAGGATGCATGTGTACCTCCTAACCCAATGTCCAGTCGTGTGGGTTAGTGGCAGACATCTTACCCATAGAGCTGTGGGGAAGGAGCTGCCTGGCAACATGGAGGCATCCCAGTGCACCATGCTTCTCATGTGGTGCATTGTGGGATACCCGGCGGCCCAGCTTCCTTCCCCCCAGCTCCCTATTGCCGTTGGGCTCGCCGCAGTGCTGATCATATGGGTCCGCAATGAGCAGAGCCTGGGAGCTACATGGGTCATGCGGGGGAAGGGAGATAGCCTCCTGCCTCCCCCCGCCATTGCTCCCCAGCCCCAGGCCCAGCGGTCATGTGAATGACCTTTCTGTATTATGTGTTGAAGTGCTGGAAATGTTATAATTAGGCCACTATCTGTCCTGAGTAAAATGCTGGTGTTTGTAAATAGAGATGCCACCAAAAATGTGAGGGGCGGGGAGGCAGATTAAAAAGCAAAATTTTAAGTGAATACAGGGGTTTCTTCCTTCCTCAAGTACATCTGAGAGATTTAAAGAAAAGCCAAAAGGTTTTCAATATGCCTTATAAAAATTCTCAGGAGGATTCTGCAAATCCCTATTTGTAACCACCTTTGTTCTCTGTACAAATCTATTCTCGTTTTGCCTGATGAAGAGTTCTGTGTAACTTAAAAGGTTGTGATACTCCTTTACCAAAATAAGTGTGCCCAGTTAAGGCATTGCCCTTCCCATAGTTCTGTTGCTTGATATTTGCATAGGCAGATGACTATGCCCGTTATCAAGTGTTAGTCATTTATATATTGAGGCTGTTCGCACAACACGAGCTGCCTAGGTTATCCCAAGTAGCTCAGGTCATCTGGAGCACCAGGAGCAGAAGGCTCTTGACTGCTCCAAAAGAGGGTAACCCAGCATGTGAACCGTTGTCCCCAGGTCAAAAGGCTTCTGCCCGGCCCACCACCATTTCTGACAGTGAACTGGGAGAGAAGAGCGGCTGCACGGAGTGTGGGGCCGCTCTAATGAGACGGGCAGCGGTGCTCGTGGCGTGAGGCACTCTGGGATGTGGGAGGGGAAAGTCCTCCCGCTCCCAGCTTTTGCCTTCACCGCGCTGGTGCTCGTGTGGGCAAGTGCGGCGAAGGCAAGATGGCAGCACTTGTCTGCCAGGGAAGGCAGGAGAGCTTCTGTCTTCCCTGCAGGCCTCCCCAGCAGCAGCATGATGACATGAGAACCTCATGATGAAGAAGAAGAAAGGATGGGGAAATCTGTTAATTACTGCAGAACCTAGCTAGGAGTGCCGGTCAACTTGTAATTTACTCATCCAACCAATACAATCATGTTCTGTTCATACTGGGAAGTGGAAACCATGTAAAATCAGTAGTATTGGGATTTTAAAACCTAGCAAACTCCAGATACTGCCAGGTGAGCCACCAAGTGCAAGACTCCACCAATCTCTTTTCAGGTCCCACCCTGGTTCAACCACGACCTGCCAGATTCTGCCCTGATTTAATCTGTCCACGACTCTCTTCCCTGACCCAAATTGTTGAAATAAAAAGTGACATAGGAAGCTGCCTTATATCAAGTCAGACCATTGGTCCATCTAGCTCAGTATTGTCTACACCAGGGATTCTCAACGTTGGGTTCCCAGATGTTATTGGACTTCAGCTCCCATAATCCCCAGGCCCAGTGGTGTTTGGCCGGGAATTATGGGAGTTGAAGTCCAATAACATCTTGGGGACCCAATGTTGAGAATCCCTGGTCTATACTGACAGGCAGCTGCTCTCCAGGGTTTCGGAGAGGTATTTCTCAGCCCTGCCTGGAAGCTCTTCAGATAACAGACTTTATCACAGGTTTACTGCGAGGCTTTACTGCGAGTTCAAGGCATAACAGATAATCCAATACAAAAAGAAAAAAAGGGGGGAAAGGATTTATTTACCCTGGACATAAACTAGGCTAGGTTCCAATACGGAGAAGAAAACTCGAATCGTGTGTGAAGTGCTCTCTGAAATATCACATGGGATAAATGAATTATTCCATATAAATCTGGCTGATATGTGAACGCATGCCCACCCCCCAAAAATAAAGTTGCAGTAAAGTGGCCGTCTGAAAAAGCTCCTGAAGATAGGATTGAACCTGGGCTCCTCTGTGTTCGTAGCATGTGCTCTGACACTGAACTATGGTCCCTTCCTGAAGCTGAACAAATCTAGGGTTGATGACAATGTGGCAGTTTTTTGTTTTTTGTTTTCTTCTTCCCAGCTATGCAGCCCATGCTCTTCAGGGTCCACTCCTTCAGCTCTCAACCCAAGGTCTCTGTGTCTCAGAGCTGCTATGATTAACAGCTCAATTCCTCAATTGTTTATCTTCTATACATACCAGCGGGAGGCCCATTCCCCACTGGAAAGAGAACAGTACTACAGTAGCTAGAATAACAAGGGAGGGAAATGCTGTCGGGAAATGGACAGTTCAGCCAAATGAAAGTTTATTACACAGCTAGCATTTGGGGTGATAGTTCAAGTTTCTGTATGTCACAATGAAAGTCCTTTCATATGCATACACTCATTCTATGCAAAACAACTATCTTCTCGGTCACTGCAACTTTTGGCCCAAGCTTTCCCATCTGGTTTGATGATACCTGACCTTCCTCTTTGGCACACCCTCATTATTGCATGGAGGATCACTGCTTGAGCAAAGGCACATGTGCACACACATGCACACTACATCCCAGCCAGTTGTATGCTGTATCCATTTTCTTTGCAGCAGCCTGTCCTGTCTCCTGCACTGATTTAGAAGCAAAGAACATTTGTTTTTGTTTTTTTAAATGTAAAGCTATACTCCGAAAAAACATAATTGTCCCAACACATCATAATTAACTGTACCAGTTGCAACATAGAAGCTGCTGGTTGTGTACTACATTGTGTCTTGGTCTTAGTGTGAATGGGAGGGCATATGTTACCCCTGTTAACTTGGCAAAGAGGCACCTTTTAATGTGGTGTTTCTCTTTATTTAGCAAGGGGAGAGTAACTGGCCCTATCCAGCCCCAGCACAGTACATCCAGTGACTGTTGCTGATGTCTATCTTATGTTTCTTTTTTAGATTGTGAACCCTTTGGGGACAGGGATCCATCTTATTTATTTGTTATTTCTCTGTGTAAACCGCCCTGAGCCATTTTTGGAAGGGCAGTATAGAAATCAAATTAATAATAATAATTATTATTATTATTAGAAACAAGCAATATTCATATGTGAGAGCAACCTGGTGTGTGGGGGGGGGGGGCAGGGGCGTAGCTATAATTGAGCAAAAAGGTTCAAAGAATACGGGCCCCCAGCTCTTGAGGGTCCTCCAGCTCCATCCCTCCCTATTATCTTCATTATCTCCCTTGCTTGGGGGAGAGGGCAGAGACAGGGATGAACACGGCCCCTTCTCCCCTAGCTATGCCCCTGTGTGTTGCCTGTCCCCATCTTCATAGCAATGCTCATCCAAGTCCTACTGAACTGGCTAGAAGCTTTTCAGGACAATCCTGGTTAAACCACTCCAGTTAACTAGCATTTAACCAGGGTAGGTAATCAAGTTAAATGCTGGCTAACTGGAGTGGTTTGACCAGGATTGCCTTGGAATTCTGGGTTCTCACAACCAGTTCCATAGGGTTCACTAATCCTGATTACCTTTTTAACCAGGATCCTTGAGATAATGTGTACCCAGTCTAAATTTTTCTTATTTTATGTGAGCTTACATAAACTTGCAGCTACACACTCTGGATTCTTCAGAACCAACTCTGCTAACAAGATGGAGATGTGCATCAGTACCTAGGACCATCAGTTGTTAACATGTAACTAATTTCCCATAACTATAGCTAGATCCCCGGTGATCTGTGAACACTTTGCAATGCAGTCCTATGCATGTCTACTTGGAAGTAAATCCCACTGTGTTCAATTTATTTTATTATGTATTTATTTTATTTATCAAATTTGTAGACTTCCCCAAACCTCCGTCTCTGGACACTTTACAACAACATAAAACAAATTAAGACAAACATGAAAATCTTAAAACAATTTAAAACCACAATAAAGTTTAAAAGCTTGGGTGAAAAAATAAGTCTTTAAGGATTTTTTAAAGTTCTCATAGATGCAGAGGCGCTTATTGAAGCAGGGAGCACATTCTAGAGTCTTGGGGTAGCAATGGAGAAGGCCCGTCCCTGTGTAGCCACCAGACAGGTGGCAACTGTAGACGAACCTCTCTGAACGGTCTCAATGGATGATGGGGCTCATGGTGAAGAAGGTAAGGTAGAGTGTGCCGTTGAGTCGGTGTCGACTCCTGGCACCCACAGAGCCCTGAAGTTTTCTTTGGTAGAATACAGGAGGGGTTTACCATTTATTACCTCCTCTCGCACAGTATGAGATGATGCCTTTCAGCATCTTCCAATATCGCTGGTGCCCGATATAGGAGTTTCCCATAGTCTGGGAAACATACCAGCGAGGATTTGAACCAGCAACCTCTGGCTTGCTAGTCAAGTCATTTCCCTGCTGCACCATTAGGTGGCTTACACTATGTGTACCAAACACTTATTTCATCCACAGATTACGTTTTCAATTTATACTTTGAAAAACTTGGGTGTATTGTATACTTACAAATTGTAATGTGTGAAGTACCCTGAAGAGAATAGATCGCCCAGAAAATAGATCACTGGGCGTCAATGGCTGGTGGTGTGATGATTGGGTATGTGCTACAGCCCAGCTCCAGCGGGCCACCCCCCACTTGATGCAGCCTCTGATATTGTACTAGTGGTGAGGAGGAGGAATACTCAGCAGCAGCTGCCAGCCACTCACCCACTCTCTCCTGCTGGGATGGTGTTATTATGGGAGATTTTCGTAGACCCTTACAAGAAAACAAATATCCCTGATTAAAATGTTGGTCAAGGAAGCATGCCGCATCAGCTACCTTTGCTCTTCTTCCTTCTCCTGCAATCCCTCCGTTGAATCTTATCTTCTTCACCACTGAAGTTTGTCGTAGTGTGGGATCCTGTGTGGGGAAGTCAGAAGTGCAGAGGGACAGAGGAGGAGAGGAGTGAAATGTTCCTCAACAAGGTTCTTAATTAAACCTAAGACAGATGCTTTGTGTTTATACGGGAGGCAGATACAAAACCCAACAGCCCTCTGACTGTGGCACTGAGAAGGAGGAGGAACAGCAGGGTAAAGATGCTCCTACTGAGGGTGCCTTGCCCACGGGCTTTCAACATCTCCCTGTCACCCATCATTTTCAAACGATTAGTCAAAGGGCAAGAGCAGGATATGTTTTCACAAAACGTTACATTAAAATAAATAAAACCTCATCTGATCTTGGCTGTGACAAGCCAGCTTCAGCACTCGGGGTGAAATACTCCTCACATAATTATTTATTTTATGTGAATATCCCTCACATCATCATTATTAACTTACTGGTGCTGCTTTGTCGTGTTGCTGAGCTGTGTGTAGATTCCCCCTTTTGCAATATCAATGTAGCAAGAGGACGGCAATTGTTGTGCAGATGGACAGATGAAGTCCACCTTTGTCTACTATACCAACACTTACCCCCTGCCCCCCCGCCCCCTGCCCCCCCCAACTAAGAGGCCCTGTCGTTGGACCCAGCTGGAGAGTTGGACATGATGCACCATCAGCCTCCCCCTAGCAGCAAGCTGCTCTCCAGTGAGGCAGCCAACAGCTGCTTTTCATCTCCCTTATCGACTCCTGCAACCTCTTGCACTCAGTGCTCCTCTGTCTCTGTTACTGTCTTCAGGCCGGCGTCTTGAGGCAAGCAGACCCATGGCTTCCCAAGCCTGTATCTCCACTGGAGATGAATTGTGCCTCTGGACTCTCTCTTCAAGAAAACAAGAGTGTGCAGCAGTGTGTGTCAGAAATGTCTCTGGCAACTAAGAAGAGTCTCCATCCCCACCCATTTTGGGGGGCGGGGGTAGGGGACCGTCTCCATGCATGGATTTCCATTCCGCTACCCTGATTATTCTCAGAAATAGAAGCTTGCTGCCATTAGCCAAATTCCTGTAGCGCCTCTCTGTCGCGTCCTCCCATGAGGACTGTGCAGCAGTGAATGGAGTAACCAAACATCATTGCTTCAGCAAGTGCTTTTGATTGTAAGGAAACTGCTGTATAATAGGAATCATACCTCTGGCTAGCATTTCCCAAATGTTGCTCGTTGGAGCAGTTTTCCAATCACTTCACTCCTGAGGCTCTCCAGCCGTTGTTGGACTACAGTTCCCATAATCCCCAGCTGCAATACATTTTAAAAAGGATAGGGACAGTCATCCTGGCAAATACTGTTTCCTCTCAACACTCCATCCTTCCATTTGCCCAGCTGACGTTGCTTCTGTGATTCCCTGGGGCCTTCCTGTTGTACTGCTGGCTGTGCCGCCAGGGAATCCTGGTGCATCCTTCTACCCTTCCTCAGAATCATGTCACCAGCACTGTTCCCTCTAAGAGGGATTCCCAGATGTTGTTGACTACAACTCCTAGAATCCACAGCTGCAGTGGTTTTTGCTTGGGGATTATGGGAGTTGTCGTTGACAACCTTTGGGAATCCCTCTTAGAGGGAACACTGGGCACCATGGGCCATCCGAGACATTTTGCTGCCTGGCGTGAAGGACAATATGATGCCCCCTTCCCTGCAGGTGGGTGCTCAGTATTCCCAGGCCGTGCCACTGAGGCAGTGACGTGCAAGCACTCTCAGAATATGCCATGAAAGCTAAGCAGTGGTGCTCCATGGTGTGTGCTCCAGCAGCAGCAGCAGCAACAGTTGGCCGCGGTGTGGCTTTGGTGGTAGGGGCCCAGCCCTTGATATCCTCTGTACCCCTCCCCACACCACCACGCCCAGTCTCCTGAAAGGGCCACCCCTGCTACTATATCCCCTGCTAACTTGGCAAAGAGGAACCTTTTAATGTGGTGATTCTCTTTATTTAGCAGGGGGAGAGTAACTGGCCCTATCCACCGCCAGCACAGTACCTCCAGTGACTGTTGCTGGTGTGTGTCTTATGTTTCTTTTTAGATTGTGAGCCCTTTGGGGACAGGGATCCATCTTATTTGTTTGTTATTTCTCTGTGAAAACTGCCCTGAGCCATTTTTGGAAAGGCAGTATAGAAATTGAAGTAATTAATTAATTAATTGAAATATATCGATAGAGAGATGAGGGAGCAATGCTGCAGGGAGTCTCCTCGCTCGGAGGGGCATAGAGTGGTCGATGCTTCCAACATCTTGGCTTACATTTTCAAAGCACACCTCAGGCCTCTTCTGACACACGATTTGGGAATGGCTGGCCTAGCCAGAGTTGCTGATAAAAGATTGGTAGCCCTATCGAAAGCCACTCTTGGGCTCTCCTTATGCCATCATCCTTTTTGAGTTTGGTCTTTCCATATTGTTGATAACACCATCCATTGGAATATCTCTATACATTTTAAAGAGGATTTGGAGTCTCTGCTTTAAATACCTACTATTATGTGTTCATCAGGAGCTCCCTGGATAAGTGGTTTCCTGGAATCTACCACCTGAACCCAGCTTCAGCAAAACCTCATCATATTCTGTGAATCTGTGCGATCTGGTTGTTTGGAAATGTATTTTTAAACATGCGGGAGCTGTCTTTTCTGCTGCTTCTCTCGGGATGAATACAGGCAACAGTTGACCAAGCTGCCTCTTGCCACACTGTTCACTGCAACGTTCTGGCAAGACCTTCCTCTCTATCATGAATAGGGAAAAGACCATCACTTGCTGGTAGAGCACGCGTGCTTTGCTTGCCGAAAGTCCCAAGTGCAATCCCTGGCACCTCCAGGTAAGGCTGGGAGATTCTGGACAGCTGCTACCAGATGATACTCAGCTAGATGGGTCTGATGGTACCCTTCATATGTTCATAGAAGAAGTCCATCATTCTGTCGAGTGGTAAGGAGAGTGTGAACTGATCCTAATCATGCAGCAGGATGACACAGACAGCTCGCTTACCCAATGGTTTTGCACCCAGCATGATAAGTTGCCACTTGGTAAATGGTCATCTGTATCCAATCTCTCTCTCGTTAGGAAATTCAATATTTAAGGATGAAGTCAGACAAAATGTGGAAAGTTAATTCACAGCGAGTACTTCACAGCTTGCATGACACATGGGCATCCTATCAATCGGAACACCAGCTCAGATTTCAGTCTTGCTCCTCCTGCCATGCTTCAGGCTTTGACTGTCTTACTACTAGTATTTGTAAAGTGTCATAGATTTGCTTTAATGCTCATCTTCCCCTTTATAAAACACACAAGCAAAAGAACCCCTGAAATATTTTTAACTTTGTAAAGTATATCTGGGGATTGGTGCCTGAGGCTCTGTCCAGTGCCCAAGAATCTATCTGGACCCATATGTTTCTGGGAGCAGACCATCCTAAGAGGTCCCAGCATCTTTGCCGAGGTAAGGATAAGTCTAAACTCTATCAGGTAATGATCTGACCAGGGGTGTAGGGACCGTGGAGCAAGCGGGGAAATCCCCCTACCCGGACACCAGGATCCGGGGGTGGGCACCAAGTCACCTCCTTGCTCTTGGCCAGGGTGCCCCCTTGCCCCCTCCTGCACTCAGCAGGTGAATGAAGCGCTCACTGGCTGGAAGCGCGTAGCACACCCTTCTCCTCCCCAGCCAGAGTTTCACTGAAACACTGGCTGTGCTGGGGGGAAAGCCCAGCCAGCCAGCTCTTCAATGAAATGCTGACTGGGGAGGGATGGGAGAGGGTCCAAATGGATTCTTTCCTGGACAGTGGCCCTGCCCCATGCATCAGCCCCAGAAGAGCTTCCCTTCCCCAGTCAGTGGTTCCTGGAATTGCTGACTGGGGAAGGGAAGCTCTGCCAGGGCTGATGGGCCCCAACCTCAGGATTGGCCCCACCACTTGTGTCTGACGCCAGAGGCAGGCACTCACGGCTTCGAAAGCACGCTTTGTGCATGTGATTGTGAAGCCTCGGGGATGGGGGAGCCGCTGAAGGACCTTTTCCTCCAGCTATGGCCAAGCTCCCGACCCCCCTGGAGCTGGTCATGACCGATGTTCATCTCCTTCGCCTCCAGATTCTCATATCCCAGCCCAGCAGTAAATACCAAATCAAGTGTGTGTCCTGCTGTATGCGTGGGTGCAGATATAAGCTGAGAGACAGGCTCATTGTTCTCAAGATGGTCATGAAATCCTTGGGCCACCCCAAAGGCAAGCACCTCAACATGGACACTGAAATCTTCCAAGACCCTTTTCTTCAACGGCCATATCAGCAATCGCCTTTGTCAGCCCAGGCAGGGAGACTGCTGGGCAGCAGTAGGGTTGGCAGTATATCAACAGATTACCTGTCCCATTTTGTGCATCCACCTTCAAAAGCAGACACTTCAGATCAAGGGACAGCGAAACAGGACACCTTGATGGGGAGTGGACTCATGCTAGACAATTACGACTCCCCCTCTCCGTCCTTGCTGAAGTGTTCCAAAATCCAATGGACAGAACTGAGAAACAGCAATCCTTCCTGCTCCATCTGAACAGGTCTCAGTGATACAAGACAGTTTGCCTTGCTCATCCAGCATCAAGTCCTGGATGGCTAGATATTTAGTATAGGACAATCTGGCATTAAAGGGAGCATCACCTTCAATCCATAGGGGCTTACAATACAGCTACAAGAATCCGCTGGTTAGAAAGAGAATCTGATCAGGGACAGCCATAACTGGATGACCATCCCCTGTAAAGGTCCATTTTCTTCCCACCACCATACCTCCCACGGCCTGAACCCTTCCAACAGCATTAACTCCTCCCTCCTATCCCTTATTCTAGGAATATGTCTGTATAGTAACTCCCCAACTTCCTACCCGAGGCAATAAGGATTGAAAGACGGACTCAACTTTAAAAAGCAAAACAATCAGCAAAACCAGACAAGGAAAGAAGGAAAATGTTCCCCACTCAGTTTCCAAACTTAAATAGAATCCTCCCTAGCATCTCCTTGAACTTGGGGCACAGATAAGCAAAACTAGAGCGATCCAGTTGGAAACCTGAAATGAGTCTGCTTGTACAAAGAGCCTATCTGTCATCACCTACTCATAGGCACATGAGAAGAATAAAGCTCCCTTCTTAAGCAGCAATACTTTGCAGAAAAATCCTGACTGCTGTGGAGAGACGTTGCTCAGATGAAAGTGCAAGGGCTGATTCACACAAAGTATGCTTTAGGTTTTGGGAGGCCAACCTCCCAATGTGGACTAGAATCTTTTCAGCGGACCAGACAGAAAGCAAGAGGAAGGGATGGAGGAGAGCTGGACTTGTGGTAGCAAGCATGCATTGTTCCCTTTGCTAAGCAGGGTCCACCCTGGTTTACGTTTGAATGGGAGACTACATGTGCACACTGTAAGATATTATCCTTAGGGATGGGGCTGCTCTGGAAGAGCTTCCAGGTTCCAAGTTCCCTCCCTGACATCTCCAAGATAGGGCTGAGAGAGACTCCTGCCTGTAACCTTGGAAAAGCTGCAGCCAGTCTGTGCAGACAGTACTGAGCTAGATGGACCAATGGTCTGACTCGGTATATGGCAGCTTCCTATGAGTAGCTCCATTTTTGTAGGCTAGCAACTGCCACCGTGACAGGCCCTTCCTGCACCTCTCCCCCAAATATATAATTCCCTGATGAGGATGGGACACAGGGAATGCATCACAGCAGTCTGACGTTTGCAGCACCGGATCCCTGTTGGCACGATTCAAGGTGTGGTTTCAACCGGCAGAGTTCTAAAAGTCTAGGGCCAACCTACCCAGAGGCCACAATGGGCCACTGTGGGAAACGGAATTCTGGACGAGATAGGCCTTGGGCCGATCCAGCAAGGTGCTTCTTATGTGACAAACTCTCTCCTTCTTTCAGAACATGACCTCTCATTCAATCAGTGTGTGCCAGGTTCAGTCCGCGAGGGTAAGGAGGGAGGTGTTCTTGGGGACACTCTCCACACAGGACCCCTCTCCCACTGCAGACCTGCTGAAGTCCAACCTGAGGATATTTTGAATGTGTTCTGAGGCCTACCTGTTTGGTTTGGCCTGTAAGGCTCAGCTCATTAAGCTGGGAAAGAGGAGGAACATGTTATTGATTTAGATAAAATCTTATTCTGTTCTACAGAATTTTCTTGTGTTATCCATCCTGAACTTGCCCTATGGTGTAGGGCAGGCTGTACACTGGTGGGACGAAAAGAAAGGAGAGAGAAATAGCAACTCATAAGTACTTTCCTACTCCTTCTGAGATTCATGGAAGGGGCTCTGCTCTGTGTCTCAACCACTGGAGAAGGGACGACTGTGGGTGCACGAAGCTGGGCTTTTCCCAGAGAGACACCTACATTAAAGAATGTCCTCCTTTCATGGGGTTTGGCTGACCCCCACCACACCACACCAATACCTTTCACTTTCAGTGCCATGTTAAAAATTGGCTTTTTCAATAGGCGTTTCCTGCCAGCTCACTGGATGTGCTTTAACAGCTGTATTTGTTCTAATCTGGTGTGGGTATCTTATCCGGATGTACTGATTGTGGGTTTTATTGATGTTTTCTGTAGTTTTGTTGCTTTTTTGTGTCACTAGTGGTCTTAGAATCTTTGTCTTACTATGTGCAATGCTCCGGGGACCATTTTTGGGGGGTGTTGGGGCAGAGAGTGTAATAAATGAAAGTCTAATAAATGCTTAAATAATTAAAACAGCAATACTGAGAATCACGGCCTCACCAATAATCTTATTCCACTTTAGTCTTGTACCCCTCTGGAAATTACTGCACCAGGCACCACTCCTACTCTAGAAACTCTGGTGAGTGCCGTATGCAGGTGGGCCTTACCCCATATCTCAACTGCTGTTGCATTTGTAGCTGCGATTAGGGGAGGGCATGGATACAGGGTACCACTAGCACCTAATCAAGCAGCACAGCTGCAGGGAGATGAGGAAAGTAGATTGAGTGGACGTTTGTTCCGAGAAAGCCTGGAAAGTTTCCCAGTTCTTTTAAGGTAAATACCATAACTTACTAGACAAGTGTTTGGCAATTATATAAATATTGGCAATAGCTAAGCAGACCTAACAACTTAGAATGGAGAGAAGTTGCCTTACAGCTATTAAGAAAACCCCCTGCCTCTTTCTGGTCTTTACTGCCTTATATGGACTACTCCTCAAGATTGCTGTTTGCTTTCCAGAATGCCACATCTCATTCCTGAAAAGAAAAATTACATGTGCAGTGGCGGGGATCTCCCCTCCTTGCTAACAGTGGAATGATATGCTTTTTTTTTCACATCATCTTGCCAGGCACTTTGTCTTTATGGATTGTACTCCCAGGGTCGCTAATCAGAAAAGGGAGAACTGCTGGCCTTTAAAGCTTGCAGAAATCTCTGGGCAGAATCCTTAAGTTTTTGCCCTGGGAATCAGGTGACCAGGAGGAGCCAGTCATTTCTTACTTCATGTGTGTGCAGTGCACGCACCCACCCACCCAGCAGGGCCTGTTGTTGCTGTTCAGTCTTCAGCGTCATTTCCAGAAGCCACTCAGTTGCTCCTCACTGATGGTCAAAGTCTTTCCTGCCTCCACACACTTAAGCCCTCTGTTATTCTGTCCTGCTGTGCTGAAACCACAGCACTGAGTGTGTGACATGTGTTGTGATGCATGTTACATTTGCTGTGCAGGTTTATGTGGAAGAAGTGGCTCGTCTGAAGGAAACCCACAACACTTCATAAGCTCAAGAAAACTTGCTTGTTGACAGCATGGTGGTCCCAGAGTTTATTTCACACCTTCTACCCAGTTTCATGTGGACTCCACCCTGCTTTCCTAAGAAACCTTTGGACTAATCCCTTGGGTACATCCTCAACCAAAATGAAGCCAAACTATGTGTAACAGCATTTGCTCACACAGCCCATGTTACTCCTACCTCTCCTTTTTCTTTCCTCCTTTCACTGTGAAAATTTAGATGAACGGCATAGAGACTTGCCTCTTTTTTTGCTCATTTACACTCATTTATAAAGCTCCATTTACACTGAGACGCACGTATAAGAAAAAAGGCTTGTCTTCAACATCCATGGAATGACAACAACAATAATGTGATACCTACAAAATTCCACCTCAAGATAACACTGTTTACATAAAACTGCCTTCTAAGGAACATTTGCCATAGATTCCTCACACATCGTACTGCATGGGATTAGAGGAAGCTGGCCTATCGGGCCTCACCATTGAGCCACATAAACTGAGAGCATGGCCTCACACACATCTAGTATCTGCATATTGCAATGGAGGATGGGAGCTGAAGGGCAAGCCGTCTGCTCTCAGAGAGGGCAAAACGTATGGACAGACACGTTTTGACTCTCCGAGAACAGTTTTATCATGTGATGGGCTCCTTATCTGGACCAGACACAAAGAGTTCTTTAACCCCTCCCTCTCCAGTGTCATCATCATCAGATGTTATGTCACATCAGAACCATCTTAGTTACTCACACCCTTTCTCTGTCACCCCCAATGAACAGCGTTGATGTTTATGCCCTTTCAGTCCTTTCTCAAGATAAAAAATGGCCTCTGTTTAAACTGCAGACTAGACACTATTCTATTCTATCCTAACAGAGTCTGTTCTATATTCTACTGCAAATTCCTTTCTGCAGTGTGCATGCCTCGAGCATGCCTACTCTGGTTTGAGTCAAAGTTTACACTGTACTTTCTATTCCTTCCCCCCTGCGCTTTTGAACATAATGTGTTTTCCTTAACTCACATCATCACAACAAGCACTCCAGAACACAGCCTAAAATAGCTTATTTTAAAACTTTTTGGGTCCATAATGTCAAAATATTGCAGAGTTTTGTTCTGTTTTGTTTAATGTTAACATAGATATCCAAATGATTTCATTTGGGAATGTAGATCTTGAACATTAACGGCTGCTGTTTTAAAAAAAAGAAGTCAAAAGATATTAAGAATCAGCCCGCCCCCCCCCACCACACCCCCCAGAATCAACTGACTGTAGCAGCTTCAAAGGAGCTGCCTGTGTTCTGGGCTGTCAGTGTGCCTTGCTTTAGGGAGTCCCTTAGAAATGAAGAACCATTATAAATCCTTTCTGATCATCAGACTTATTTTTAGTGACAGAGAGGAGGCAGGTATCATGTTGATGAATCTCAGCATGAGGTCTACCCAGATCTAAAGACTTCTGCTCTTGATGCAAATTGATGAAGTTATTTATTTATCTGTGTTTATAGAAACAATAATAAAGATTAAGATAAGATGGGAAATCCTTTGTATAAACTATTAGGTGTAATCAAATCAGTGTTTTCCAAACTTGGAAGTATATTTGTTATTTTTCTAAATTAAAATTGGAGTCACACTTCATTCTCACCCCTGAAAAGGTTTACATTTATAATGTGCAAAGTTAAGATGCACCCACAGAAGCATGACCAGAACAGGGGCTCAAACAGTGATCCAACGGACAGCCTCCTCTGAGGGTGAGTAATTGTACTCTGTCTTTGCATTGCAAAAGATTTGAATGAACCATTTACAACTGATGCAGAGACTCAGCAGAATTACCCATCCCCACTGGAAGCTGATTGGTAGGAAGCAAGGTCAGAGCAGTAACTCATGCAGAGATGCGGTGGGTGGCATAATCTGTGCGGCCAGGTTCACAGCAGCCTTAATTGTTTAATATACTCTTAATGGCACACTAGTTTTGTGTGCCTCACACAGAGTTTTGAAAATCACTACATTAGATCATTTTTTGATGTATGCTTCACTTGGATTTGGCACTGTATTTACCTGTAAGAAAAAGCAGCACATTAACGGAGCTGAGAAATCTACACCGCTAGCTTTGGTCTCTAATTTGATCTTTAAAAATTGTCTGTTATTTTCCACGACTTCCTACATGAGCAATAAATACTCCATTACAAATAATACCAAATGTTTAGTGCTTAGTTATGGAACATATCAATGAAAATATCATAAATACTTTTATGTATGTATGTATGTATGTATGTATGTATGTATTTAATTTATTTATATACAGACCAATCAAAAATGGCCAAGGGTGGCTCACAGTCAAAATTAAAACAATTACAATTTTCAAAAGTATATATAACTCATTAAAACCCATTAAAATCCATTTAAATACTGGTAAAAGTCAAGCTTAAAAATCAGTCTTTATGGGTCTCTTGAACATATCTAGAGACGACAAACCTCATATTTCCACTGGGAGTATGAGTGTGATCCATAACCCAGAAGTGGCTACTAAGAAGACCCGACCTCGAGTCACCATCAGACCAACTGGCACAGCACCTGAAAACATATTGGCAGTCAGTACAACAGCTTCAGAATCAGCTTAATAGGTCCCTCTGGGTTATCTTGGAGACCAATCCAGCTTTTGCGTTTTGAACTAACTGAAGTTTAAAGGAAGAAGTACTTTGAAAAGCAAAAACACATAAACAAATAATACACACAATCAAAAAACATAAACTGGCGTGTTGTGGACATATCCTCAGAGAAGTAAATTACCAAATACCACAACTAATGCTAGAAGGAAAAAGGGCAAGAGGAAGGAGAAAGAAGGGATGGATTGCTGACCTGAAAGAATGGCTAGAACTGGACACAGAATATATCATCCACAAGTCTAGGGACCGCGATCTATGCTTTTAGCTGGCCACTAACCCCCCAATTGGAGAAGACACATGAAGAGAGAGAGAGAGAGAGAGAGAGAGAGAGAGAGAGAGAGGTTTCCAGATGACACAAAGGCAGTTCCACATAGAGCGCATTTCAGTAGTCAAACCTGGAGGTAACCAGCTGATGCAACACTGATTTGAAGTCATTCTTTTCAAGGAATGAGCGGTTGAGCACAGCTATCAGTGGAAGTTGATAAAAAGAGCTCTTAGCTGTAGCCTCCACCTGAGGTACCAGGGTGAGACCAGGATCCAAGAGCACTCCCAAACTGTGTACCTGTTCTTTCTGGGAAAGTGAGCATAACCCATCCAGAACAGGAAGTTCTATCCCATCCTTCAGGTATGACCCCCTTACAATGAGAACCTCTGTCTTACATAATGAAGTCATGCTAGTATTTGAGGCAGACATGTTGCTGCTTCTTTTAAGGATGAGCGTGAGATATATTAATCAGAATACCAACTTTACAATTAAGTCCACAAAAGTTACTAATTTATAAACATATTTACTAGCCCACTTCTATACAACTATCAGTCTGCACCCTGAAATACAGGTGAAACTCGGAAAATTAGAATATCGTGCAAAAGTCCATTAATTTCAGTAATGCAAATTAAAAGGTGAAACTGATATATGAGACAGACGCATTACATGCAAAGCGAGATAAGTCAAGCCTTAATTTGTTATAATTGTGATGATCATGGCGTACAGCTCATGAAAACCCCAAATCCACAATCTCAGAAAATTAGAATATTACATGGAACCAAGAAGACAAGGATTGTAGAATAGAACAATATCGGACCTCTGAAAAGTATAAGCATGCATATGTATTCAGTACTTGGTTTGGGCCCCTTTTGCAGCAATTACTGCCTCAATGCGGCGTGGCATGGATGCTATCAGCCTGTGGCACTGATGAGGTATTATGGAAGACCAGGATGCTTCAAAAGCGGCCTTCAGCTCTTCTGCATTGTTTGGTCTCATGTCTCTCATCCTTCTCTTGGCAATGCCCCATAGATTCTCTATGGGGTTCAGGTCAGGCAAGTTTGCTGGCCAATCAAGCACAGTACACTGTATACTTTTCAGAGGTCCGATATTGTTCTATTCTACAATCTTTGTCTTCTTGGTTCCATGTAATATTCTAATTTTCTGGGATTGTGGATTTGGGGTTTTCATGAGCTGTACGCCATGATCATCACAATTATAACAAATTAAGGCTTGACTTATCTCGCTTTGCATGTAATGCGTCTGTCTCATATATCAGTTTCACCTTTTAATTTGCATTACTGAAATTAATGGACTTTTGCACGATATTCTAATTTTCCGAGTTTCACCTGTATATTCTCACAAGGCACCCAGACCCAGTACTGACACCTCCACATATTCTAGAAACATGAGATGTGGTATGTATTAGTCAGAGATCCTAAGAAAACTCTCCAAAGACTTAATTTGTATATCTCACCCTCAACATGTGGAACACAAAGTTAATCAACATGGTTAGAATATTTTCACACTAATCTCATAACAGATTATCTCACAATCACAGTCAAGGGCACCAGCTGACTGACTGACTTTCTGACTCAAGCATGGTTCAGATGAATACGAATAGGAATATTTATATACCACCATTCAACAAAAGTTCACAAAGTGGTTTACATACAGGTGAAACTCGAAAAATTAGAATATCGTGCAAAAGTTCATTAATTTCAGTAATGCAAATTAAAAGGTGAAACTGATATATGAGATAGACGCATTACATGCAAAGCGAGATAAGTCAAGCCTTAATTTGTTATAATTGTGATGATCATGGCATACAGCTCATGAGAACCCCAAATCCACAATCCCAGAAAATCAGAATATTACATGAAACCAATAAAACAAGGATTGTAAATAGAACAATATCGGACCTCTGAAAAGCATAAGCATGCATATGTATTCAGTACTTGGTTTGGGCCCCTTTTGCAGCAATTACTGCCTCAATGCGGCGTGGCATGGATGCTATCAGCCTGTGGCACTGCTGAGGTGTTATGGAAGACCAGGATGCTTCAATAGCGGCCTTCAGCTCTTCTGCATTGTTTGGTCTCATGTCTCTCATCCTTCTCTTGGCAATGCCCCATAGATTCTCTATGGGGTTCAGGTCAGGCGAGTTTGCTGGCCAATCAAGCACAGCAATCCCATGGTCATTGAACCAGGTTTTGGTACTTTTGGCAGTGTGGGCAGGTGCCAAGTCCTGCTGGAAAATGAAGTCAGCATCCCCATACAGCTCGTCTGCGGAAGGAAGCATGAAGTGCTCCAAAATCTCCTGATAGACGGCTGCGTTGACCCTAGACTTAATGAAGCACAGTGGACCAACACCAGCAGATGACATGGCTCCCCAAATCAACACAGACTGTGGAAACTTCACACTGGACTTCAAGCATCTTGCATTGTGTGCCTCTCCATTCTTCCTCCAGACTCTGGGTCCTTGGTTTCCAAATGAGATGCAAAGGTTGCTCTCACCAGAAAAGAGGACTTTGGACCACTGAGCAACAGACCAGTTCTTTTTTTCTTGAGCCCAGGTAAGACGCTTCTGACGTTGTTTGTTGTTCAGGAGCGGCTTGACAAGAGGAATACGACATTTGAAGCCCATGTCCAGGATCCGTCTGTGTGTGGTGGCTCTTGATGCACTAACTCCAGCCTCAGTCCACTCCTTGTGAAAGTCCCCAACACTTTTGAATGGCCTTTTCCTGACAATCCTCTCCAGGCTGTGGTCATCCCTGCTGCTTGTGCACCTTTTTCTTCCACACTTTTCCCTTCCACTTAACTTTCTATTAATGTGCTTTGATACAGCACTTTGGGAACATCCAACTTCTTTTGCAATTACCTTTTGAGGCTTTCCCTCCTTATGGAGGGTGTCAATGATGGTTTTCTGCACAACTGTCAAGTCAGCAGTCTTTCCCATGATTGTGATTCCTAATGAACCAGACTGAGAGACCATTTAAAGGCTCAGGAACCCTTTGCAGGTGTTATGGATTGATTAGCTGATTGGAGTGAGACACCTGGAGCCTAGACTGTTGAACCTTTTCACAATATTCTAATTTTCTGGGATTGTGGATTTGGGGTTCTCATGAGCTGTACGCCATGATCATCACAATTATAACAAATTAAGGCTTGACTTATCTCGCTTTGCATGTAATGCGTCTATCTCATATATCAGTTTCACCTTTTAATTTGCATTACTGAAATTAATGAACTTTTGCACGATATCCTAATTTTTTGAGTTTCACCTGTAGATAGACAGATAGATAGAAATAAATAAAATGGCTCCCTGTCCCCAAAGGGCTCACAAGCTAAAAAAAAACATAAGATAGACACCACTGGAGGGACGCTGTGCTGGGGATGGATAGGGTCAGCTGCTCTCCCCCTGCTCAATAAAAAGAGTCATCACTTTAAAAAGGTGCCTCTTTGCTCAGTTAGCAGATGAAGAGGAAAGATTATTGTTGGCAGTCAAGAAAGGTACCCCTCAACTTCTTTCAAATAACTTTGAGAGCAGCAGACGAAGACATTGGTAATACCTTAACAGAATGAGGCGCTGCACCAGCAGAACCTAAGGGTATATGCAAGCTGAGTTTACTAGTAAATTATATAGATCTCTTCATGTACCATAATAAAATTGTGAAGGACACTCTTTGTATGGACCTGCCTACATTTTTTTTTTAAACAAAGGCTCATGCTTTCCCCAGAGCGAAGCTACTGCCTAGTCTGACCACAAGCAGTTCTCCAAAGGGTCTGGCAAGTCCTATCACTTGCCTCATTGTTTATTTTTTGTTTGTTGCTGATCATAGACCATAATGAAGAACTGACTGACTGATCACTCGCGATCCTTGTCGACGCTGCTGGGGATTGGAGGACCCGAAACATACGCATGCAAAGCATGCGCCCTTCCACTAGTTGCCCCGACGCTCAGTTAAGCTCCAAGGATACAATCCGGACGGGTCCTAATGGCAGTATTCCTTTCAAACGTCACGGTCAACAGGATATCTCTGGACTCTGGTGTTCAGAGGTATACTAGCTCTGTACATGGAGGTTCGATTAGCTGTCACCACTAACAGCCATTAACACAGCTGCAGAGATGGGGGGGGGGCGGGGAGGCGGCTGAACGTCTAACCCTCCTAGCAGTTGCGAAAGAAACGGTGCTTCCGCCAAAAGTTTTGTTCCACTAAGCAGACAATAACCCTAAATGCCCCATAACCCCTTTCCCAGCTTCAGGGAGTTCAGTTCTCACCCCTCTAAGCTCCACCCACCCATGTTCCCTTCCAGACTCTGGATGTCGCCTTTCTGCCCGCCCCCATTCACGTGCTCCGGCTTCAGAGGGGCGTCCTTCCCCCCCCCTCGTGGGTTCTCTCCCCCCCCCCGCCCTAGTCCCCTCCGGAGAGCTGCTCCCTCCCCCGTCGTCCCAGGGACAGGGCGCCTGGTGAGGGAGTTGCCTTCCCCGCCAACCAGAGCCGGGCGCGCAGGCAAGGCTTCGGGAGGGACTCTTCCCCACCTCGCCGTCTCCTTGCAGGCGAGGAAGAAGCTGCTGCTGCCGCCGCTCTCCTCCGTCCCTCGCTCGGGGTCGTCTCGCGTGGCCCCTCCCGGAGACCGCGGCGCTGCATGCCGCTGAGGCTGCTGCTGGTGCCCAGGGCGAGAGCCCCGCCGCGGCTTCCCCTCCCTCGCCTCGCCTCGCGCCTCCCTGCTGGCGCGCCTGCCTGCCTGCGAGTGCGACCACCTTAGCTCAGACGCGCCGCAGAGAGGCGAGGGGAGCGCTGCGGACAGGCAGAGGAGACCATGAACAACAGCGCGAAGAGCGAGCAGGAGCACAGCCCGGCTGAGCCGAACCTGCAGGAGGAAGAGGTACCTGGCCAAGGGAAGGAGGCGGCTCCGTGGTTGTTGCCTCCAGGGCTCCCCCACCCCGCCGCCACCGCCCTCCTCCTCTGCCGAGCCCTGCTGAGCGCCTTTCCGCGCGCCTTGGGCAGGGAGGGAAGCCCCCTCGGACAGTTTGGGGGGACGGGGGAGAAAGAGAGCAGCTCTTCCAAGCAGGCAGCCGAGGAGACGGGGCGCGTTGCGACACCCTCCCTCGAAGTGCGTTGATTCTTGGCGCCCTCGGTCCGCTTTAGGGCGAGAGAGATTGCGCAACGCGTGGAAAAGGAAAGGAGTTTCGGACGCGTCTCAGAAGCATCGCTTAAGTTGGCCTCTGTCTGAATCTCAAAAGTTAGCTGGAGAGGGGCGAAATATTGAAGACTTGATTTTTTTATTTTTTAAAGCAGCCCTGAGTGTGTGTGTCTGTCTCTCCCCCACCCCCGTCTTCTCCAAGCCTACTGTATCCCTCAGTTTAAACCACCCATAAAAACAGCAGACTCCTTTAAAAAGTCAGGCATTCAGATTAATAGATAACGTATCGAGCGCATTCTTCTCCGATGAGTTAAGATGCGGATAGCATTCGCTTGTACAGTAATGTGGATGAATCTTCGTTCGGGGCCACCATTCAGAAAAGGTCCTAATAAAAGATGCGAGGTGGGGAGAGTGCTAGTCAAGTGTGACTTTGAGATTTTTCTAAACGTCTTACTTTTTTTTTTAGCAAGTTAAGTAACTGGGAGGCAGCATGGGATTCCTGCCCTGCAGGGATAGCTGTCCAAACGCAGCTATGGTTTAGCAATACTTTAATGGTTTCAGAGACCATTATAAAACTATGCAAGTAGTTTCCAGGGTCCAACATATTATGTTTTCCACTTAATATTGTTGCAGTATGTGGAGTCCAAACAATTTTATTTATTTTACTTTAAGATGCTGAACTCAAAACTTTTATACTTCATGACTTTTATAGTTTTGTGTACACTCTGAAACTGAAATCCATGTGTGTGTGTAAGTGTGTAGATCATACAACCCCACTGAAAAATCAGGGTAGGTACCTGACTGCTAAAAACACAGTGTTGTTGAAACTTTGTAGGTGATAAATGTTCAAAATTCCAATGTAATAGGATGTGAAACTGAAGGCACTGGGTTGGAGAAACCTTATTTTTCCTTGGGACCATGTAGAGGGAATCAAAACTTCTGTTTTTGAGTGTATATTTTGGGAATACTTAAGGTAGTTTTTAGTAACTGCTCAGATTTAATGATGTGGTCATGATCCACCAAACACTACTGATATGCAGATCTTACTGGATGAATGATGTTTGCATATTGACTGGAATCAAACCCATAAGTCTTTCCTAGAAAGAAAAATTGTTTCCTGTATATTGGAGTTCACCCTGTCTGAGGGAATCTTTTCTGCCATTTGTTTTAAAAAAAAACTTTAGAAAAATTAATCTGTAGGCGTCTTCATCTGTTAAGATGGATTTCTAAGCATTAACCAGCTATCATGTCTTTGTTTAAGGAAGAGTGAACTATTATGTGTGTGTGTGCCTTCGAGTTGGTGTTGACTCCTGGCGACCACACAGCCTTTTTCTTTGGTATAATACAGGAGGGGTTTACCATTGCCATCTCCCGCGCAGTAGGAGATGATGCCTCTCAGCATCTTCCTATATCGCTGCTGCCTGATAATAGGTTTTCCCCATAGTCTGGGAAACATAACAGCAGGAATTCGAACCGTCAACCTCATGCTTGCTAGGCAAATCATTTCCCGCTGCACCATTAGATGGTTAATACTTACAGCAATATGAGAAACAATGCAAATGGTAAGTACTAACCAGGTAGTATATATAATACAGAAAATGAGATATGTATCTCTGTAACACTTTAAAACTACAGGTAAAGGAAATGTTTCAGATGTGGCAGGGGGCACGTCATATGTTTTGGGAGTAGGTCATTGAGAATCTTTCCTTTTTTCATTTGATATAAAGTTTTATAGAATTTCGTTATAGTATGGGGAAGTCTAGTGACTCTGGGGAGATTTGAATGTGAAACACTCAGTCCTGTGCACTTATGCAGTGAGATATTGTAGCAGTTGCATTCACACATGGCTTTGGTGTCAAGCGTGCTTTGGCTTTCGGAGTGCAAGTGGAAAAACTCTTTCATAGAGCCTAGGATCAGGGCTAGGGTTGCCAACATCTCACTGCCCCAATAAGGGACATGAGGCAGGGATGATACGGGAGTCATTGGGAGCCTGAGTACTTTGTGTGTTTCTACCACTTTCAGCTTAAACTACAGTATAAGTTACAACTTCAGTTGCTTCTCCTCTGCTTATTGATATAACCATTATTAGCCCAACTGGGTGTGATGTAAATTTGTTTTCCATTAAGAGAAGCATTGTTAGCCATTAAAAATAGGTTTCCCACATGAGCACTATCTAGTAGTCATCGCCTGCATGATTTTCATGATCCAGATACCTGGATAATGCTAAGGTAGTCAATCATTGATAGCTGTTAATGTTAATGTTTTTGTTGATGTCCCCAATATGGGACTGTTAGGAATCTTACGCCTGCAGCCCTTCAGAACGTCAGAGTACTCTGGTAGGGAGGAAGAAGGGAAAAGAGTTGGTGCTCATTAATTATTTTAGTGAAAATAACTGGTTTGATCTAAGCCATAGGTTCTTCCCACTAGCTGAAAATAAGGGACAAATGGCATCTTGTAAGGGACAATTTGGGGCTGAAATAAAGACATCCCTGCCATTAAGAGACCATTGGTAACCCTAATCAGGGCAGAAGCACACCAGCTTCTCCAAGAACTATCTTAGGAACATAGGGAGCTGACATATACCAAATCAGACCATTGGTCCATCTAGCTCAGGATTGTCTACACAGACAGGCAGCGGCTTCTCCAAGGTTGCAGGCAGGGATCTCTCTCAGCCCTATCTTGGAGATGCCAGGGAGGGGACTTGGAGCCTTCTGCATGCAAGTATGCGGGTGCTCTTCCCAGAGTGGCCCCATCCCCTAAGGGGAATATCTTGCAGTGCTCACACTTCTAGTCTCCCATTCAAATGCAACTAGGGCGGACCCTGCTTAGCAAAGGGGACAATTCATGTATGCTACCACGAGACCAGCTCTCCTCCTGACTGGAGTAAGAGAGGTTCTCCTACCTGAACACGGGTCCTTACCACTTCCTTAGCAGTAGGGAGCAAGTGGGTGGGAAGATAATTTGAGGGGAGAAGCAAGGAAAAGGAGCCTGCAGACACTTCTGTGTACCTTACTACCACCTGTTTGCCACTTGTGTGCTAAAATTAATATTATAAGGGCCAGTTAGGAGTGTCAGGCACAGATGTGTAGGATTATACTAGCTAACCTTCAGGCCCCTTTCCAACCCTACAATTCACAGTTGGTTTACATAAGCTTGACTTGAATCTTGGCATCTTCAATTCTCCATTTGAGATGTATTGCAGTGCGACCATGGATCAGTCAGCTATTTCAGTACTGTCTCTATGTGCGTGGCTTTTTGCAGCATAAACTACAAAAATGGATACGTCTTTGTTGAAAGGAATTTCCAGTCTGAAATTTGATGGTAGCCATGCAGAAAGTGAGTGGTGCTTCAGGCTTTCTGTAAATGTTCACTATACCATATCCGAATTCTGTCTTAAATTCTGCACTGTCATATTCTAAGTTTTACTTGTAAAGTGAAGCATGTGTTCATACTTAACTTTGTAGATTGAAGGCAATCTGATGTTAATTCATAGTAAATAGAAATTATTGGAAGTGGAGTCAGTGAAAGTAAAATTCAGGAATATTGTTAACAAGGGACTGGATTCTTGCTAACTCTTTCTCTGATATGCAGACCAGTTGGTTTCATTCATATGCATGCTTCCATGCTATGCTTCTATACTGTAATTCACATGCATTTATTATTTTAATGTATTGACATACTTTATCATTTACTTTATACAGAATTTATTTATTTATTTTATTTAGTACATTTGTACTAAATATAAAAAAGTCCCTGGGCAGTTCACAATATAAAAACCATTAAAACATTAATAATAGTTAATTGTCTGAGGCTTGTTTTTTTTTAAAAAATATTCATTTTAAAAGACTGTCAGGTCAATCGTTACTACTTCTGTTTAACAGATGGTGATGGAGGTTGAGGGCTAAACTACATGTGACACAGGAGATCTGGATCTCTCAATGTCTTTTTCTTCACTTCATATCAGCTTGGAGAGGGGGCTCCTAATCTGTAGGTTAAAGACCACCTCCTGCAGCGCTGTTTCCCTGATCAGACTAGAAGTCCCCTGTGGCTGCTATCAAGCAAGAAAAAGACGCTTGTACAATCCAGTCACTGATCTCCTACAACTTGCCTAGCTTGGCTGTAGCTCTTACAAAGACTACTCCATGAGTCCGTGCCTAAGATTAGATTTGAATGACACATGAGTGTTATGATGATCATCCATGAAATTCCCCAAATTCATTTGAGATGTATTTCAGACACTAAGGCTGTCCGCGTGACCAACGGGACCTGCCTCCCTGCACACAATTGCGGTAGGCTGTGCCGCTCGTGCAGCACAAGAGCAGTGCCCCCGTGAGTGGCAGAGCCGGGAGCCAGAGGAGGAAGACCTCCAGCATCCCACAATGCGCTGTGGCAGGAGTGTGGTGCATTGGGGGATATCCCTGCTGCTGAGCACTCCCCACTGCTGCCCAGCTCTGTGGACTGCCCAGCTTTCTGGGCTGCAGGTAGCCCAAGCATCCACAGAACCAGGGGGTGGGTTGGAAGAGCGTGTCCGTGCCCTTCTACCTCATTTATAAGCCCAGGTACAAAAGCTGGGCTACCCCAGTGAAGAGCACCAGGATTGGGACTAATCCTGGTGGTCCACACAAGCAAACCTACCCGGGTAGGCTGCGTTAGCCTGGGTAGGGCTGCTCGTGTGCACCTCCTTACTGTGTTCTAAAGCCCTCTCGGTCTGACTCAAGAAGAGACTGGTCATTTCTGTTAACTATATCAGTAAGTAGAGGGTTGTGTCAGAAGGAAAAGTGTTGACTGACCATTCCTTGAGGGAACTGATTTAGTAATTTGTGGCGGTTTGGATTGCATGCTTACTTAGCAGAAAGACCAGAACCCTCTTCAGAGGGCCAGCATGGTGTAGTGGTTAGAGTGCTGGACTAGGACCGGGGAGACCCGAGTTCAAATCCCCATTCAGCCATGAAACTAGCTGGGTGACTCTGGGCCAGTCACTTCTCTCTCAGCCTAGCCTACTTCACAGGGTTGTTGTTGTGAGGAGAAACCTAAGAATGTAGTACACTGCTCTGGGCTCCTTGGAGGAAGATTGGGATATTAATAATAATAATAATAATAATAATAAATAAATAAATAATGTCATTAAGAGAAGAAGCAAGCACTGCTCCCACACTGACACACTCAGACGCCCCACTTGCCCACTATCCACACTCACAGCGTTCATGTGAAGAGACAAGTGACCCAGCCTTCCGGTTATGGAAAGAAACTGCCTATGGTTACAGCACTGGTCTCTTCAGACAAATGCTGTAAGCATGGGCAGGAGGCTGGTGGGGCTTCTGAGTGTGTCTTTATGGAAGCAGGGCTTGAGGTGTACTCTCTGGCTGCTGTGTGCAATACAGCGTCCCTTTGTTTTAGAATATCTGAAGAAGGCAGATCTTACGATGAACTGATTCTTGTGGTGTCTGGGCAAACTCACTGAGCCCTTTCTCACAATCTGTGAGAAAGGCTTGAGGGGGCGAGGGGAGGAAGCCTCGAAAAGCCTACCTCCCCCGCAGACGATCCTCTCCTTATTGCTGGGCGGGTGGGCGGATCACCTGTCCAGATGATCGCCGGCTTCTGCCAGCAGCAGGGAGGTTTCGGGGCTAGGAGGCCTTCCGCACTCCCATAATGCATGGTGCGCGTACGCTGGCTTGGAGGCTCCTGGTGTGTGAGTGCCGCATGGAGTCACATGGCACCGTCACACGATCAGTTAGCCTGGGCTAATGGTGCATTTGCACTCTTAACCCAGGCTAACAGCCGGGGCTCTTTTGTAGATTTGCTGCCACTGGGAGCCACGTGATTCCTGGCGTTTCTCACGCACAGGCAAAACTGGGCTGGGCTTCCTTAGCCTGCACGTTAGAACAGCCTCGCTGTTTTCTAATGCAGGGATGAGCAGAAGGTAGATTGGAATCTACTTATAGATATCTGGATGGTATAGTAGATCGCTAAGAGTTTCTGACTCCCAGTTGTTTAACACTAGCTGCAACATGTTTTTTTGTATTCCAGATTAGAATGCTGACATAAAGAAAGCTTGCGGTGGGGGGAATAGGAGTGGATTTTTGTGTGAAAGGACTGTGAACTCAGTTCTGGTACTGAAAAATTCCTGGGATGAGCATGTGATTAGAGGCACCCTATTCCTTAATTCTAAATGTGCACCACTTTGAGCCACCAGCTCTGTGAATTCCAAAGTCCACCAACTGCAACCAGGTGCAAAATAGTGACCCGGTGAAGATGTAATGCCAAACCATGGTTTAATTCTACATCTGCACTGCACAACCTTGGCCCTCAGCTGGACTGCAACTCCCATCATCCCTGACTATTGGCCATTGTGACTGGAGATGATGGAGTTGTAGTCCAAAAATAGCTGGAGGGCCAAAGTTGCGGGCCTCTACAAGCCATAGACTCACATGTAGGGCCAGCGTCATGAGTGGACCAAGTTGGGCTTAGGCCTGATGGCCCCCTCCCACCTGGCTGACTCCTTTGTGCTGGCAATAGTGCTGGCTGATCAAGTTGCACGGCCGCTGCCTCTTCTGCAGCTGGGCACTCCCCATAGTTTAATAGGAGCATCTCCCAGGCCCCTGTGTCATTGCGGAGCCCGAGAGACACTCCCATTGTCTGAAGGGAAGTATGAGAGAAGGAGCCACTGCACCAGTCAGGAGTAGAACCAGGCTGTCAGCGGCCTGTGTGCGGCCACTGCTGTGGTCCCTTGGCCCCGCCCCCCGTGTCTGACGTCGGACACGGGGGCCTGGTCTCCCTGGGGCCGCACAGCCCGTTTGAATTGGAGATGGGCCGTGTGGGTGCCCAGCCTGCTTGCCTCTCTCTGCCCTCCCCCCAAACATCCCTCCACCGCCACTTATTCACTGGACTTCCGAGCCACGCCAGCCTGCTTCTCCCGAGGAGACTGCCACCCTGCGGGCTGCTGCTGCTGTTCTGGTGCTTCTCCGCCAAGGCGGTGCGTCTGCTACAAGCAACAAGCAGCAGTCCCCGCCGCCTCCCCACTGCTGCTGCTGCTCCCTGGAGAGTCGCTCTGGCCATGCTGCCAACGCATCTCGGCAAATTTCGGCTCAAAGTAACACCCCCGCGTCTGACGTCAGACACAGGGGCGTGTCTGGGTCCGTGCTTGTGGCCCCTGATTGGGCGTGGCCCAAGTTCTTTGAACCTGTTCACCCAATGGTGGCTCCGCCCCTGGCACCAGTTTGCAAGAGACCCATGTGACAGCTTCATCCACCCTCTCCACGGGTATATAGGCTTGCTTCCAAAGGCCCTGGTAGGAGGGAGCCTATGGGAGAAATGTATGTGGGAGGCCTTTGAGAGAGAAAAGAGTTGTCATTGCAGTTCCCAATTGTTTGATGATGAGTTTGTTCACTCCCAGAGATTGGGAATTCCATTTCCTCTGCCTGGTAGCCTGGGAGTTGGGATGGGTAGGTCTGGTATAGTCTTCTGCCCCAGGGGCCAAGCGCAACCCACTTGCATACTCTTCTCCCCCCAACCTTCTGCACGTGAGAAGAGGAGATTTAAAGCTTCCACCTAACTTTAGAGCAAGCTGCAGTTGTGTGTGATGTATGAACTTGGAGAATTGTGGATTGCTGATGAACCAGGATATCAAACTACAATTTGATTGTAGTTTGTTTTCATTAGCTATAGTTCCAACAAACCACAGTTCTGAGTTCATATGCAACATAAACTATGGTTGTGGAAATAAAAATGGAGGTTTGAAACCTCATGTTCAAGGGAAAGGAAGATTGGGGGAAGGACCCCTTGTTTGTAGAGGCTCATTCATATAGCAGTAAACTGTAGTTTACCATTATGTCTGAACTGGGCCACTATTTTGCACTTGACTCTGGCTGGTGGACTTGGGAGCCTAGTAAAAGCCAAAGTAGATCCTGCAGGCCTAAGGTCTGCCTATCAGTACAGGTTAACAGCTTTATCATATATATATATCTTAACAAACAACTGAGTAGCTGTAACTGAGATTTTTGTATACCTTGGTGCTTTGTTATTTAGTTTTACTGAGTTGATTTTGTTTTGTTTTATGCTGATTTGTATTTTGGTGTGTATGTTGACTGGTCACTGACCATAATAAATTATTACTTACTTACTCATATATTCACATTTTCTATCACTAGATTACTTTGCTATCTATATTACTATGTGTGGTGTATTTCTTTACATGTGGTGTATTTTGCTGTATAGTGAGGGGTTGTGTTCCAAGTGGTAAGAATTCTCTGCATTTTCGATATGGTGGGATGATTGTCTGTGTTGCCAAACTGTGGTTAATGGTGTTGGATTTTTTAGAATTTCAAGTTCCATTAATATTTGAAGCAGAGACAGCCCTTTCATGAGGCAAGGCATTGACCTCAGGTGGCAATTTATTGGTGTCCCCTGCTGTTGATATCAGAGCCGCTCTTTGGGACTGATCTAACCCTTGCAAACTTTTCAAGGAGCACCTCTCCTCACGCTCCTTGCAAAGCTTGCAAGAAGCATGAAGAGAGACGAGGAGGCTGTTAACAACCTTCCATCCTCCCTGCTCCCCATGCACTTAAAAAGCTTGCAAGAGTTGGTTTTGAAAGGATCCTGTCCCCCACCGGAGATGTGGGATAAGATAGCATTTTACACTTTGCCTCAGGCACAGCAGTACCTTGCACCGGCCCTGAGTTGAAGTGATCTCAATATTTGCAGTTTTGTTTAGGGTATTTGGGTGTGTGTGCATGCATGTGTACACATGCATGGATTTGTCCGTGTGGAGCTTTTAAAAATAAGAAAACAAATACGTTCTCAGTTGTGGTATAGGGGGATATGTGTTTTAATAATTCAGCAAGGTGCAAAGGAAAGATAATGGGTTCCAGTCCAGCTAAGGGTCTTCTTAACTGGATAAGCAAGAACAGGCATCAGTTGGATGCACATTGAGCCACTACATTTTATATAGACATCTTCCACCCCTCCTTTTACAGGTAGATTCCAGATCTCGCCCACACTAGCAGAAAATTAAAAAACCCTAGAAAAATTCATTAATTTTTCAGAAATGCTGAAAATTTCTCCCGTTGGAAATGCATGGGAAATGATGCCTTCTGACAAACTTTGGCAATCTTTTCGGGTGCTTTTCCAGACTAAGTCTGGACTTTTACAGAATGATGAAGAAACAAACAAGTTATAATGTTTCAGTTCACTGTCTGTGTCAGATTTCCACGAAACCCGCTTAAGAAATGGAAAAACATGAAAAATTTTGTACTGCTTACCTTTGTCTGTCTCATTCAATCTCCTAGAACTTGTCCTTTTAGGGATTCCCGGCAGCAACACTTATTACATGCTCAGAACAAAACAGCTCTTCTGGTGCTCAACTAGCAAAGAGTTAAAGGAGAGTGTGTGGTCATTTTGTGGTACAGGAGGAATGCTTGCAACCCCTTTACTAGTATATAATAATGCACCGAAACTCATCAGTACTACGGCAAACATGTCTTATCAACAAGAACATAAACAGGGATTCACATAAGTGGTAAACATTTGTAAGAGTGCCCCACATGAGTCAAAATGCTCAAATGAGTGCCATCTGGGGCCATCTCACTAGCCTGCCCCTACACACTGCAGCTCTTGCTGCCCTCGCTGCCATTTTCCAGTCGCTCTTTGGCCTCTCAGAAGTGGAAAAGGCCCCGTTCGTTTCTACAGACATGAATGGGGCCTTCCTGCTTCTGAGAGGCCTGGAGAGCCACTGGCAAGCGATGCTGAAGGCAGCAGGAGAGCTGAGCGTGGTAGGAGCATCAGCGAGGGTGGCAGGAGCTGCCCAGGGTGAGTGTAGGGGACGCGCCACCAAAGTGGCGGCGGCGGCGGAGGAGCTAGCGAGATGGTTGATATCTGTGAATTCTGATTATTTTCTACTGGTACTTTGAGAGCTAATATTAATGGTGAACCCATGATCATAAAGCAGTTTTAATCAATACCATAGGAAGCAGATCTGAGTGGGGGGAGGGGACCCCAGACTTCTCTGTCTTTTAAAAATACTATTTTTTTAAATTTAAAGAATGAAAACAATCAAACCCTCAAAACTTATTACTTCAAATTAAGAGAGAGAGAGAGAGAGAGGTTGCTGAAACTATGAAAGTGATTGTCGGGATATGGTGGGAGACGGGGAAGGGGATGGGGCCATACTTACCCCAAGATCGAGATGTGCCCGGGTGGTGCATCATGTGCTTTGCCTGGCATCCCACCTTTGTGGAGGTGGCGCTGCTGTCGCAGTGGATATGGGGCCATTGTGACCTGGGCAGGGAAGATTGCCTGCCATTTCGGGTGATTGTGAAGTCTTGTGTGGTCCCTGGGGACTTTCGCAGGATCTCCGGTTGAGATCTTGGCTCGGCCTGAAATTTTGTGAGACTAGCCCAGGCTGTCCTATATAAGGACAGACCGGCCAGTGATGGGGGGCCTTTTACCGAGGAGGTCATCTGTTGGTGTGAGCCCTGGGACTTGGATAAGGGGGCTCTGGGGAAGTGACCAGTCGCCCCCTTTGGCTATGAGAAACTCTAGCCCCAGGTGGCCGGGGGCACGTGATACGGATTAAAAATAAAAACATGATTATATTTCAATAGAAAAATAAATACGTCATTTTGAAACCAGCTAATAATGCTGAGTAGAGACAAGGCAATCAGAGCACACTCACATCACCCAGTATGTTTATGTTGCCAGGGGAGAGGAGGGAGATATGGAGTGGCAGCAGTGGGGCGTTCTTGGTAAGGAAGGTGCTTTAGACCCCTGATGGTTTCGGTTGCCCTCTTCTGCACCTTTCCCAGTTGTATAACAGGACCGACCCGTACGAGTGAGGTGGGTGCTGGTGGTAAACCAGCTGCAGGTGTGGCTCATGTGCACTCTCCTCTCCCCAGCTGCCTTGCTCTGCCTCATTTTGCCCATCACGGAGTTAATGCCAGCCATGCAGGTTGTTTGCCCAGTTCCCCGACTGAGTTAATAACCAGCCTGTGTGCTTAGGGTTAATGTGGCAGTGGGCAAAATGAGGCAGAACGAGGCAGCCAGGGTGGGGATATCCTTCTTAAGATATAGTGACCAGAACTGCACACAATCCTCCAAATGTGGTTGCATCATAGATTTTTATAAGGGCATTATAATATTAACAGCTGTATTTTCCGGCTCCTTCCTCATAATCCCTAGCATGGAATTGCCCTTTTCATAGCTACTGTGCACTGAGTCAGCATTTTCAATGAGCTATTCACCACAACCCCAAAGATCCTTCTCCAGGTCAGTCACTGACAGCTCACTCACAGTCCAGACTTTTAAGTAGAAAGCTCTTAAGTTCTCATGCTCCCTTGCAGCGCGATTTGATTCTGTGGCCACTCACACAGCATGGAGCTCATGGGATTTTGACAGCGCCACCTGCTGGCCAGCACTTGCAAACCCTGTTTGCAAGCACTGGCCAGCAGGTGGTGCTGTCAAAATCCTGTGAGTGCTCTGCTCGGGTTGTGGCCACAGAGTCAAAATGTGCTGTGAGGAAGCAGGAGAGCCTACAGCTTTCTGTGAAAGAGGCTGGAACGTGAGTGAGATAGAAACTTGTGCAGAAGCTTTTGAAAAGCCTGAACTTTACTCACATCTGGAAAGGCTCTATGTCAAGAAAATTAATCAGTTCACAAATCTTTACCTGGCCACTTGTATCTGTGTTACAGCCCAGTATACTTGCTTAAAATGAGGTCATGCACATGACCTTGCTGGGGTGGGCGGGTGAGCTGCAGGGAAGACAGGAGCTTGCCTGCCTTCCCCAACAGACAAGCAACCACTGTCCTCTACACCGTGTGCCCACATGAGCAGCAGTGACACAGAGGGAGATGCTGGGAGCAGGAAAACCTCCCCATTCCCGCATCCCAGGGTGCCCTGGGGCACAAGTGTGGCGGCTGCTCTTGTTAGAGCAGCCGCCGCTCTCTGTGCAGCTGCTCCTCCCTCCCCCCAGCTTGCTGCCGGAAATGGGGCCGCGCTGGGGGGGAACTGTTAAATCAGGAGGCTATCACTAGGATGACGGCCAGCCGAGGTTAAGCATACCATAGGTTCACTTAACCTCGTCTAAATGTCGGGTTAAAACAGGGCTGCTCAACTTTGGCCCTCCTGCGGATGTTGGCCTACAACTCCCATAATTCCTGACTGTTGGCCACTGTGGCTGGGAATGATGGGAGTTGTAGTTCAAAAACAGCTGTGAGGGGTGCTCAGTTGAGCAGGCCTGGGTAAAAAACTCAGGCTTGGTGCAGGGTAGCACTGGGATCAGGCTCCGTGTGTGAATACCCTCACTGTGTTCAATAGGGCTTACTTTCAGGCAAATGTGCTTAAGACTGAAGCATTTGTTGTGAAAGAACCAACATCTGTAAAGGTTCCCTTCCCTTGCCAATTCTTGCTCTCCATGGGTGGCCACAAGTGGCTGTTTTCAAGGCTGATGTACTTCAAAGGCATTGCCTTTTGCTCTATCCTGACTTCCCATTCTTTGAGCTTCTTTTTTAATGTCAGTACAGCATGTCCCTTTTTAACCTACTCTTTGGGCTGATGTATCCAGGTCTTTTAGACTGCTGCCATTGGGTTTGTATTCAGCTTTCACAATTGCTGAAGCTCTTGTTGACATTCTTCTTAAACTGTGTTTGGAACAGAACTCAGTGCTTCAAGATATGGATGCCAGGGTTGGTATCAATCTTCCTGTTGATACAATCTGAAATGGCACTGGGCCACAGCCTAGTGTCATTTTACCATTGCTTCGAAATCTTTCTTGAATGGCTGTTGTCTCATCAATTATTATCTTCCCCAGTTTTATACTTGTGCACTTGGAGTCCTTCCTCTGTGTAAGACTTTACTTTTGACCTTGTTGAATTTCATTTGGTCCCTTTCTATTTCTTGGCTCATAGCAATATTTTTGAATTTTTAGTCTCTCCTCCAGCGTGTTTGCAATCCCTTGCAATTTTGTATGGTAGCTCATTGAGCTACTACCCTGGCCATAGTGGCAGGCATCCATGTCAGTGCAATGCTGGTGCAAGAGTGTTTTCCTTTCCGCAGTGGGCTGAGCAGTTTCCAGTGATGCCCCCTTTCATGTACAGCCAGTGGTGTTTCCTGAAAACAGGTCGCTGAGGGCTGGGGATCCTCAGGGACATATTTTCAGGAGGCCGAAGACTGCAGCAGGAAGGGGTGATTGCTGAAAACTGTGGCCCACCACTCACACATTGGAAAACGCTGTTGCACTAGTGTGACATTAATCTGAATGTTGGCCGGTCTTGCTTACTGTGACCTTGCTCTTTAGTGTACCTGGCTCCCATTCCCTACCCTTGCAAAACATTCCCCTTTACACAAATACCAGTACAGACCGTTTCGGTGCAGTTATGTGACTATTGTCTTTGGGAAAGCATTGGTATCGTGAAAGGACTTTAACCCCTCTCCTAGGAAGCAGTTGCCTATGGTCCTATGTGTAAGCCTTCTGTCTCCTCAGCTGTGGAAATCTGTGATGGTGGGGATGCTGTGAGTTTTTCCTGGCAGCCTGATTGTATGTTGTATATGGGAGTATACATCATGGTTATGGAATGGCTTATATCAGTGGTTCCCAAACTGGGAGCCTCCAGATGTTACTGAACTACTGCTTCCATAATCCCCAGCCACAATAAATTGTAGCTGGGGCTGATGGGAGTTATAGTTCAGCAACTTCTGGAGGCTCCCAGTTTGGGAACCACTGGGTTATATCGTGTTATCTTTGCATTGCTATCATTGCTATGTGTTGATTGGTGCCTTTCATTTCTGGAAAATATGGAGGTTTTGTCAGGAAATGTTTTGATTGGTGAATTGCTGGGGGTGTTGTAGAAGTGGTTGCTTTTGTTACATTAGCTGTTTAAATACTGCTATTTATTTATGGATTCATCATATTTCTAGGGGTGCAGAAATGTTGGATCAGTTCACCAGCCGGAAAATTTTTTTACTAGTCAGATCTCTGATGACTCCTCGAGCTATGGCAGTACACTTGCTATTGAAAAGAAGTTACACCAGTCTGCCACATTGTATAAATACAATCAGTGATGATTATACATGCATACACATGCATAATTATTATGTTTCTCAAGACTTCTTATAAAATGACCCAACATCATGTTTTATGTACATAGGAAGATCGAAAGCTGCCATATACTGAGTCAGACCATTGGTCTATCTAGCTCAGTATTGTCTTCACAGCCTGACAGCGGCTTCTCCATGGTTGCAGGTAGGAATCTCTCTCAACCCTATCTTGGAGAAGACAGGGAGGGAACTTGAAACTTTCTGCATTTCCCAGAGCGGCTCCACCCCCCGAGGGGAATATTTGACAGTCCTCACACTTCTAGTCTCCCATTCATATGCAACCAGGGTAGACCCTGCTTAGCTAAGGGGACAAGTCATGCTCGCTACCACAAGACCAGCAGACCAGCTTTTGCATGGACAATCCTGTCAAATATATTAGTTGAATGCCCTACACTTTGCTCCAGAATATGCTCAGGGAAAGGTGGATTTTTTGGGGTGGGGTGGTACTTTTAGACAAAATTCTAAACATGCTTCCCACAGAGCTGCAGATACCAGAATGCACTACTCTTTACTCCATTATATGCTCAGGAAAATTTTAAATTATTCTTGGATAGTTTTTGGAAGAAATTCTGTATATCCTTCCCAATCACCAGAATATGCTCAGGGAAATAATTTTTTTTTTAAATTTAAGAAGTAATTCTGAACATAACCATCATATTTTAACTGTTATTGTTCTCAACAGATTTTAAACTTTTAGGAGTTATGTCCACTATCCCAAGGAAAGCAGAACCCCTCTTCCCTCATCCGTTACCCTCCACTAACCCTTCTTTCTTCCTCTTCCTCCTCCTCCTCCACTTTCTTTCTCTCACACCCTCCCTCCCTTCTTTCTCCCTCCATCTACTGACTTTGACTTCCTCCTCTCTCTGCTTTCTTTCCCCTCTTCATCTCCTGGGCTAGCACTTTCTGTGTTGAAGAGTCTGCCATGAGGATGCAGGAGGAGGAGTACAATTGCCAGCATTCCAATGGATCCACACACTTTTTATCCTTCACCACGAACCGAACCGTACAAGTGTGGGAGACAAGAGAAAGAGAAAGGGGATGAGGAGGCTTGATGAGGGAGGGAGGGAAAGAGTGGGGGGAAGGTGATGTGGCAGGCTTGATGAGAGTAAGTGAGAGTGAGAGAGATTCTGGGGAAAGGGATGGAAGAGGGGGAAATAAATACTGGTGGCAGTGGGGGAAACAAGGAAGCTGACTGGTGCTTCAGTGTGCAGTGGGGGATGAGGGGAAAGGAAGGAGCGACTCGAGGGGAAGAAGGAAGCTGGCCGGCACTTTGGATGCTACCGATTAGATGGCTGGAGGGAGGGAGGCACAATGCTATTTGTGAATGTTGTGGGGAAGGAAGCTGGCTGGTGCTTTGACACTTCAGTGCAAGATGGGAGGAGGGGCAAGGAAGGAGCAGTGCAGCCGGGCAGATAGAAGGAAGGAAGGTCAGAGGGCTGGAGGAAGGAGCTGCGCGGGCCCTGGGGCAGGGATAAGGTGGCGGCGGGAGGGGAAAGGCGGCAGGGATAAGGTGCTGGATGTGTACGCAAGGAGGGGCGCTCGGCTCTGATTTTTCTACTTGGGGAACATTTTTCGCTTGTCTCAGATGAATATACAGGTGGACTTCTGCAGCCCTGCATATTTGAAACATGTCAAATATGACATATGCCTCCCTAGGTGGTGTACATAAGTTAAAATACAATATAAAAACAGAATAACATTATTAAAACAATTATTATATAAAACCAATTAAAAATTAATTAAAAGCCTGAGAGGAAGGGTGCTTCTTAAGGGTCTTTTAAAAAAAACTAGAGATGGAGAAACTTTGATTTTAACATGGAGTGTGTTCTAGAGCCCCAGAGCAGCCACAGAGAAGACCTGGTTCTGAGTAGCCACCAAACAAGCTGGTGGTATCTGTAACTGGACCTCCCCAGATGATCTTAATAGGTGGGGAGGGTTCACGATAAAGAAGGCACTCTCTTAAATAACCTGGATTCAAGCTGTTCAGGGATTTATATGTAATAACCAGCACTTTGTATTTTGCTCAGAAACATATCGGCAGCTAGTGCGGTTCCAGTGGCACCATTTGGACCAGACTTCTGGGCAGAAGTCCAGTCCTCCACACCAGGGGGCCACGCTGCTGGCTTGCAGTGGGCGGCCAAGCAGGTGACTCTGAGGGTAGCTGTGGCCAGCCTGTGGCCTGCTCACAGCCTACCCACTGAACTCCTGTTGTGCACAGCTGGGGGTTGCTGAGGCTGAGCAGGCCTGCTTGTGGCCATCCTGTAGCAGCCTGCTTCTGCAGCAGCTAAGGCATGTGCAGGCTAATGGGAAGTATTAATAATTTCTTCTTTTTTAAAAAAACCACGTTTCCAGCTTCCCCTGATTATGTTCTGGTGTAAATAATAGTTCATTCAGCTAATTTAAGTGGCAGATCTGTCCATGCAGAATGTGGTATGTGCACGTCAGTGGAAAGTATCTTATTCAGAATTTCTTCTAAGAATACCAGAAAAAAATTTCTAGCTTTCCTTGAGCATGTTCTGGTGTAAGAAAATGTGCATTGCAGCTTATATGGTCCCTTCGGGTTATCTCGGAGACCAGTCTGGCTGCTGCATTCTGCACCAGCTGTAGTTTTTGGACTACATACAAAGGCAGCCCCACATAGGGTGCATTACAGTAGTCAAGCCTGGAGATTAACATCATGTGTACCATTGTTTTAAGGTCATCTTCCTCCAGAAATTGGCGTAGCTGATAGTTAACAGCTTATTACGATCTTTGACCAGAAAAACAGATTACAACTAAGACCCAGATTAAAAAAACCTTAAGAGTAAATATTAATACAGATATATAAGAATACATATATAGAAGCTATTACAGAAGAATAAAAGAAGGTGAGACAACCTCTAGACCTAAATTAACCATTACCAACACACCATGTGCAGATCTTAATTGCAGCCGTACTACCTGTTGCAAAACAGCGGTGTGAATGTCAGAAAGAAGTAAATTTATGTAAAACTCATCAGAGTTATTTGGATATCTTAAAACAAAAGGGGTAATATAACTAAAACGGAGATCACAAGAAAAAGAGCAGTAAAGGAACACATGGCCAACTGTCTCAACATCCCCATTCCCACAGGGGCACAACCTCACCAGATTGTGGGCTCTCCTGAACCTTCCCTCCATTAATTACTGTAGAGGGCAGTACATCCAGCCGAGCCAGTATCGGGGCACTTTTGTGCATTAGGTTTGTCAGGTTATACAAATATTTGGCTGGTTTTTGTAAAGATTTAACAGCTCCAAAACTTGTCCTGCTTAGATCAACTTGGTGTTCCATATCAATGATACACAGCTTGAGGATCACCTTGGCGTTGTCATAACCAAAAGGGAGCAGATAGTCCATCAATAACCCAAATAATTTTAACTTTTCGGTTATTAGATTCATCCAATCAGAGGGATATTCATCCTTAAAAATTAAGGGAGCTAGGCCAGAAGGAAAATAGATCAGCGTCAACCAGAAGTTGAAGGTATAGGTCCAGGCACAGATCTCCAAACTTAACAGGCCCACTTCCAGACGCAACTTTGCATTAGACACACAAGAGTGGGTTGAGAAAATAGCCCTCTAAATTTAGATTGGACCCTCTCAAGTGGTCGAAAGCCACTAAATCTGGGAGCCATAAAGAAGCTGTACAATCACCTTAGTTTGAAAGACCTTAATGGCAGCTGGAACATATCTACCCCCCGAGGAGAAGAAAAATCTCAAAATTGCAATAGTTGATCTCTGTGCATTTGTTACAATGGAGTTAGTTTGCTCTTTCCAGCTACCTGTAGCCTGGAAGATGACCCCCAAGTTTTTATACTGCATTGTCTGTGCTACACTAACCCCATTAATTTGCCATTTATACATGGTGGGTTTCCTGGCAAACATTAAGACCTTTGTCTTCTCGTAATTAATAAGGATGAATAAATGCGTCTTCAGTGCCTTTTTAAAAGTTGCCAGAGATGAGGAGGCTCTGATCTCAACAGGGAGTGCATTCCAAAGTCCAGGCGCAGCAATGGAGAAGGCCCGTTCCCAAGTAGCTGCCAGATGGGTTGGCGGCATCCGCAGACGAACCTCTCCAGATGATCTTAACAGGCGGTGGGGCTCATGGCGAAGAAGATGTTATCAAATACCCAGGACCTCAGCTTTTTAGGGCTTTATAGGTAATAACCCTCACCTTGTATTTTGCCTGCAAATGTATCGGCAGCCAGTGTAGTTCTTTCAACACAGGAGTAATATGGTCTCTCCTAGATGACCCAGAGACCAACCTGGCTGCCGCATTTTGAACCAACTGCAGTTTTTGGACTACATATAAAGGCAGCCCCACATAGAGCACATTACAGTAATCCAGCCTAGAGGTTTCCAGCCTATGTACTACCGTTTTGAGGCTGTTCATCTCAAGAAATGTATGCAGATGGCATATCAGCCGAAGCCAATAAAAAGCACCTCTGGCCACCGCCTCAACCTGGGATACCAGGGAGAGATTCAGATCCAGAAGCTCCCCAGACTGCGTTCCTGTTCCTTCCGAGGGAGCGTGACCCCATCCAGAACCGGCAGATCAAAATCGTCTCCCGAGTTCTGACCCAGTACAATAAGTACCTCCATCTTATTTGGATTCAGCTTCTGTTTGTTATCCCTTATCCAGCCCATTACTGCTTCCAGGCAGGCATTTAGGTAGATTATACCTTCTCCTGATGATGTTGACATGGAGAAATAAATTTGGGTGTCATCAACATACTGATATCACCCTGCACCAAATCTCCTGATGATCTTTCCCAGCGGTTTCATGTAGATGTTAAACAACATCGGAGACAATATGGAGCCCTGAGGGACACCATAGGAAAGTTCAGATTTTGAAGAACAACAGTCTCCAAGAGACACCATCTGGAATCTGCCTGAGAGGTAGGAGCAGAACCACAGCAAAGCAGTCCCTCCCACCCCCAGTGCCCCCCAGACTTTCCAGGAGGATACTGTGGTCAATAGCATTGAAAGCTGCCGAGAGATCCAAAAGGACCAACAGAGTTACACTCCCTATGTCAATTCCCAGTTGAGGATCATCCATCAGGCTGACCAAGGCAGTCTCCACCACATAGCCTGCCTGAAAGGCAGTTTGAAATGTGTCTAGCCCCTGTGGAGGTTTCTTCAACTCTGCCTAGCAGAGCTGAACAGGTAATGAATGATCTTAGTATGAAATGTTAAGTCCCTTAACATAGGCCTTGACAAATTTTCTTTGGATGTAGGAGCCAGACAATAGACACTTGACAAGATTACCAGCCATAGTCCCGGACATTGTGGAAAGGAAGGTAAATGGGCTTCTCTTACAAGTGACATACTTAGAACAGAAAAAGGGCTGCTTGTGACAAATGAAGATTTAAAAAAACAACTTTGCCTCTGCCTAAATTTCTAGATTCCTTGGAACCTGGGATTTGTCAAGCCCTGCCTTAACATTCCTTAGTACAGAAACTTGAGCTAAGTTCTCCAAAAACAGAATGCCACTGGTTATCTGTTTTTGAAATAAAGTCAACTTCAGATGATGATTTAGTAAGTAGCTTCCTATGTTTGGAGAAAGACAAATGAGAGGTTTAATCACAGAACATGTAGACTTATAAGTCTACATGTTCTTATTGACAACTTTTGTCAATTACCTTAGAGAGTGCCTTCTTCTGTATGATCCCCACCACACGTTAAGGTAATCTGAGGAGGTCCGTCTCCAGTTACCCAGTATGTCTGGTGGCGACTCAGAGGTGGGCCTTCTCTGTAGCCACTCCTGGACTGTAGAAAGGACTCCCGGCAGAAATCCGTAATTTGAACTCTTTATTGGTTTTTAGGAGAGCCCTAAAGACCTATCTGTTTGGCCTGGCCTTCCAGGGTTTTTAAATTGTTGTAAAGGGTTTTAAGTGTACCTGTTTTTCAGGGTTTTTAAACTGTTTTATTGTTTAACTGTTTTATGGTATTTTATACCTTTTAATTTTTAATTGATTTTAATTTTCTGTTTTATTTGTAAACCGCCCAATTTGTAAATTGAGCCAATTTTGGAAGGCGGCATAAAAATCAATCAAACAAACAAATAAATAAATAAATAAATTCATCCCCCAAATTAGAAACTCTAAAAAGTAGGGGACAGAGTAGAACCCTGCGGTAATCAATGGTTGCAGTTTTGAAACCTCCATTGCTCTTGTCTGTAAGAACTCTGGTGTCAGTATATTGAAGTAGTCATAGTTTTGGCTGCTGTTAGAGAACATATAAGAACATTTAAAACTGCTTGGAAGTTTAATGAAATCAGTACGGAAGATGTAGGGCTAGAATGAGGTTGTGTCCTGTAGGTCTAAAGGAGTACAAAGCAATACTGTATCAAAATGTTGGTCATCTGTTAGTGGTATGGGTTTGATGTCATAACTTTATAGTGTGCATGCATTTCTCCTGCCACTATTACAGTCATGTAGTAGACATTGTATAGCTGAGCTCACTTCTTGGTTGGTACATACAGAGATTGAGTGGTAGTGGCCCACATAATCCTTTTGTTCTTTTGATTGAGGAACAGTATCTGGGGACCGCATGTGAGCACCTCTTTTTGTGAGTCTCTTCTTGTGGCAACAAGTGAGATCTGGTATCAAGACAGGCCTGTGGCAAGTAAGAATTTCCTTTGAACAATCAAATATGGAAACTTTGATAAATTTGATAACTGCCCAGAGACGGACGTTTGGGGCGGTCTACTAAATAAATAAATAATAGGAAGTATTGATTCTTCCCTGCTCAGATAAATATTGCTCAGATAAATATTTCTGGGCTGGTGGTTTTTTGGAAGGGTGGGTGAGGGGCTAATAACATTTGTTTGTTTGTTTGCAAGATTGCTTTTTAACAACAGCGCGATAGACAGAAATTAAGCATATGGATCTTTCCTCAACATGGAGATAAGAGTGGGGAATTTGTGTGTGTCCTACTGTTAAAGGCATGGGAGCACGACTAGGGTGACAGTCCTTTTTCATCTGGCCTCACTACATCTCATTGTTCACTTAGGCATGGTAGATTTGCCACTGAGAAGTTTAGTATCGTGAAGTGGTAGTTCTGATAACATTGACCATGGTATCCTTCAGGTTTGCCTTGTAGGGATGGGGCATTGTTCTTCAGAGGTTCCAGTCATTCTTAGAAGGTTGATCCCAGAAGGAGGTTTGGGAGACCGCTAATGCACTCTATGGCCTTTGGTTGTGGGATGTCACAAGGTTCCCTCTTGTGTCTCATGCTTTTTGACATCTACATCCAAGGCTGTCCCTGGGAGAAATAATGCCCTGGGCAAGGAGTGCCTTCAGTACCCCACACCCAACCCCATGATTAGTTTATCAGTGTTGCCACAAGTTGTGTGGCTTGTGCAGGATTGTAAACGCTATAGTGTAACAGGCCCTCTTGTTCCCTGCCTTTCCTGGCAATGCCTATGAAAAGGACCCAATTGGCGTCGTCGTACCAGGTGCTTGAACCCTTTGCAGTTATCAGTTTGCTGCCAGTGCTCTCCTGCTCCAGTTCTGGGATCCTGCTGAAGCCTCACAGGCCTTTCTGCAGCGTCTTCTTCTATCTCCTTTCCTCTATCTAGGTCAGGCCTGCTCAACTTTGGCCCCCCCAGCTGTTTTTGGACTACAACTCCCATAATCCCCAGCCACAGTGGCCAGTAGCCAGGGATTATGGGAGTTGTAGGCCAAGATCTACAGGAGAGCTGAAGACAAGCAGGCCTGCTCTAGGTCTTTCCCTCTGTCCTTTTTGCAACGTAGCTCTCTCTCACTCTTACCATAAGAAAGAAATTAGGCAGAGAAAGTTATTTCCTGGTTCTGCTTCCCCCCCCCAGCTCAGTCCAGACACTATGCTCAACAACGACAAGTCACCAAGCTCAGCTCAATGTCCCCATCAGGTAGGGTTGTCCACCCCTAAGGTTTTTGTTGGCTAAGGTCATTCGGTGGCTTGTATAAATATAACTATATTTATAATTATAAAGATGCTATAAATATTTGTAGTAGTTTTGTGTGTGGTTTGTTTGTTTGCTTGTTTTGGAGACCTTGTGGCTGCAATTAATATTTGGCTGAGGCAGCCGGCCCTCCAGCAAGAAATGCAGTGTGAAGATCTCTAGAAGTTAACTCTTTGAGACTGAAAATGCTCAACTGCAGATTTGTAATGACATTTGAATGACTTTGCAGCTGCCTTACTTGGTAACTTAATGACTTTGGGAATCCCCTTCACAGTTTTTCCAGGTAGGGCTGTTCTTTAAAGCTGTTTGAGTGTGTGTTAGGCAGCGAGGGGAGCTTGAATGAAAAGTGGGTACAGGGTACAACCCCCTGCCCTTTTGTTTTCCCCACTGAAGGGAGATAAACTAGGAGAAGGAGCAGAGCTCAGTGGTGTAGAACACACGTTCAAGGTCCTGGGTTTAATTCCCAGAATCTCCTGTTATGTGGTCCTGTAGGGACAAGATGGGGAAAGACCTCTGTCTGAGAACCTGGGTAGCTGCTCCCGGTCAAGAAGGCAGGACTAGGCGAGATGGGTCATACATTTATGTGTGTGTGTAAAGGCTTAGGCTGTATATGGCGAGCCCCGCCACAGCCGCAACCAGTGAAAATGGGGGCCTGTGCCTGGAGGAGGAGACACAGATAGCAAGCAGCCACAGTGGGTGGGATGGCAGCGGTGGAGATGCGGCTGGCGGGGCGCGATGCTCCAGTGGCGTGGAAAGCAGAGAAGGGAGACTGAGGTGGGGAATGTGGCTGGTGGGCCATGGTGCTGGTGACGGAGAGGGGAAACCGAGGTGGGAATGGTGGTGGAGGCGGCGAAAGCTTCTTCCATGGGCCCATCTGCCACCCAAATCTATCTATCAATCAATCAATCAATCATATGTTTATACCGCCTGATATGCATATCTCTAGGCGGTTTACATATTTAAAAGTCACAAATTAAAATATATGACAAAAAACAATATAGTAAAATTATCAAAATTAATTCTAATTAAAAGCCTGAAAGAACAGGAGGGTCTTGAGATTCTTCCTGGAAACAAGCAGAGAAGGAGATGCTCTTATTTTCAGCGGGAAGCTTCTTTATTTATTTATTTATTTATTTATACATTTTATACCCCGCTCTTCCTCCAAGGAGCCCAGAGCGGTGTACTACATACTTAGGTTTCTCCTCACAACAACCCTGAGAGAGAAGTGACTGGCCCAGAGCCACCCAGCTAGTTTCATGGCTGAATGGGGATTTGGATTCGGGTCTCCAAAGTCATTTATTCCAAATGACAGGTCGGGCCATTTTCGGGCCATTTGGGGGCTCTCTGTGCGCGTACACAATCTTTATTTGTCCCAAGCAGCCCTGTTTGTGTTCTCTGTTTCTTGTAAAGGAGATAAAGAGAAGCCTATTAACTCTCCCCCTCCACAGTGTCTGTCACTTGGTCCGGCAGATTTGTCAAGTATCAGCTCAATTTAGGAGTGTCTGGCTCCTAAATTTTTGGACTGGCTCCTAGATCTAAAGAAAGTTGATCAAGGCCTGATATAAGTAATATCAAAACCAGAAATGGGACAGCAGTTTTTACCTGGTGATAGAGAAGGAGCAAAGTGGGTCCTCCCTTGGTAGGGAGTTCCATAGTCAAGGCACAGCCGCTGAGAAGGCCCTCTCTGTGTCCCAACCAAATGTGCCTCATGTTGGTGGGACCTAAAGAAAGGCCTCAATGAGAGAAGGCAGTCATTTAGACTCCCAAGTTTCTCCCAGTAAAATCAAACACCATAAAAAAATAAAAGCAACAGTTCAGCCACAAAATAAATGTTGCTTGACAGCAACAGTCACACAAAAATAACACCCGTTAGCCCCAAGCAAAGCTTTCTCAAACAGTCAGGTTATAATTATAGAAGGAAAAGTATGTACAGATGCTGTAAAACAAATTTCTTTGGGCAGGGAGTTCCAAAGAGCTGATGTGGTTGCTGGGCAGGCCTTGCTTTGGATCCCCAGCAGTTTATCCTCTGAAAGAAAAGGACCCAGAGCAAAGCCAACCTCCTGAAGACAAAAAGTAATAATATGTGTAGAACGTACTGAAATGTCTTGGGCTGGCCCTGGCAACTGAAAAATTATTTCAGAAACGGGTGTGAAGAAAGGAGAACTTGTATTCATGTTCAGTAGCAGTACCAATTATGGCACATAACTACATGGTAGCTGCTGCGGTTATTAGGTTGTTTCTTTGATGACTGTACTGTAGTGTGCATAAATGAAATTCCGCTCATGGAAGGAGGAGGGTCAGGTTTTTTGATGTTTTTAAAACTAATTTCTCCCTTCTGCACCCCACCCCCCCATAACGTTTGGGTGCTGCAAGGCATGTGGTCTCAGGAGCAGATGGCATGTGGTGGGGTGTGAGAGTAGGGGTGTCACCCCTTCTACCCACGCTATGCATGCTGAGGATACACAAGCCTTTACTATTCTTATTAGCTGCACTGTATGTCTAATGTTACCAGATCTCACAATTCAGCCTTGCAAATCATTTACTTCCAAAGAACTTAAGATTGCAAGGCAGTTGGGACTGTATATGGTTTCGTGTATTTGGGACTCTTAATAGCTTTGGGGAAATGCATTTATAATAAATATTTTATCGTGATTTTAATGCCTTAACATAATTTTGCATTGCGTAGGATGTACACTCCGGATGCATACCTTGTAGCTTGTTGCAAAAAGGCCGTTCCATGAGTATCTTTTTTTTGTTTTTTTAACAAAGAGATCATCCACAAAGCCTACATATGGACATTAGCTCATAGCTCTTCTTTTAAAAAGAATAGGTTGGATGGTAGTGTCTGAGCTCTAGGTGGCATTAGATTACTTCTTCAGACTTTTATCTGGTTCTTACATAATGTTGTTGCAGAAACAGGTTGACAAAATTCTTCCAGAGATAAGATGTAAACTTCCTCCCTGAACTCAAAGAATGCTGAAAGTTTGCTTTGCACTTGTATGCATGTTTAAAGTTTTAGTTTACTTTGGATGACTGAGGAGAAACAATAGTTGATGATGATTAAGAATCTCATACCAGATGCAGGAGACTGTTTAATGTTTTACAGTGTGACATTTTCAAGCTGCAGAATTGCAGATCTTGCTTTAACAAGGGTTATCTCTATTCTCTGTTAAATTGCCACATGAGAGTATTCAACGTAATAAAACTAAGCAGCAGAAAACTTCATTCTACAAATAATTGACCTAAAACCAGTTTAATTCTATCCCTCTCTTTGGATGCTGTGAAGACAGTGACCAGATAAGACTTGTACTTATCCAGTAGAGCGGAATAAAAGCTGTCCGTGAGGGTTTTTTTGGCTTTGTTTAGACTTTTCCCCACATTTTTCATGCTGTACATGACAATCGATTATAAAGATTTTTTTTAAAAATGTAGCTTTTTGCCATTCGGTATTTACCTTTTTGGGTGGTCAATGTGTATTAAATGTGTATTATATTAAATGCACATCAAAAAATAATACTTGGCATTTAAGGCACAAATATTATCTCAGTTATCTGGTGCCCTATAAGGAAGGTGAGTATTATCTCCATGTTGCAGATAGAAGGGCTGAGGCTGAGAGGAAACTCGCTTGCCTAAAGCCATCAAGTGAGGTTTTTATGTTGGAGGTAAGGTTTGAACAGTGGGGAAATGACTTGACTAACAAGCCAGAGGTTGCCAGTTTGAATCCCCACTAGTATGTTTCCCAGACTATGGGAAACCCCTATATCGAGCAGCAGTGATATAGGAAGATGCTGAAAGGCATCATCTCATACTGCGCGGGAGATGGCAATGGTAAACCCCTCCTGTATTTTACCAAAGACAACCCCAGGGCTCTGTGGTTGCCAGGAGTCGACACCAACTCAACGGCACACTTTACCTTTAAGGTTTAAATGGGAGACTTCCTGGCTCCTGCTCTTAGCAACTGCATGAGTAAAACGTAGGTGGCATTGTGTTCTGTAAGTAGAACTCCAACTTCAGGAAAAGCATTTGTGAACTAAATATAGTTTGTTAGAAACAACTGAGCTGCCCTCTAGTTCCCAAACCTTATCATATGCAGAAGTGCACCTTGATAATTTTGGAGCCTGGACCTAAAGGCCTTTGGAGGCCCCCCTCCCCTGCAAAATGAAGCATCATCATGCTTGGCCGGGTGATCACACCACATGGGACAGACGAAAGAGGATTGGGGGGGAGGAGCAAGGGCTGTCAAGGCCCTGGACTTCAGTCCGCAAGTCCAGGGTTAAGAGCAACTCTGATCATATGTTCTAGAAAGCTATGCCTCTCCATGACAAAAACGGAAATATCCAAAGATACTGTAAAAGTTTGAGAATAAAATAAAAATTTCCTAAAAGACTAACACTGTAATCTTGTGGAGGCTTATTCGGAAGCAAGCTCTACTTTATTCAATGTGACTTACTTCGGGATAAGTGTGCATAGGATTGCAACCAGAGTAAATGGGGGGGGGAAGAGAAATGACTCTTCCTTTTTCTGTTTGTTAATGGGAACTATTTTTGAGGGAAAATTGCAAGTGATTGGGGGTTTTAATTGTTTTTTACATGGCTGTGCTTTATGAAAGCCACCTTGAACCTGTGTGAAAGGCAGGGGGAAATATTTTAAAATAAATGAAGCTTGACATGCTGTAAACCACCTAGAGACTTTGGTAGTCGGTGATATACAAATATGCTTAATTAATTAATTAATTAATTAAATGCATCAGCCCAATTAAACTCTCCTTTTACCCCACCTTTTGGATATTTTCCTCTTGAATTTTTGTTATGCTTTTGTGTTTTTGTTAGACATTTAGAGTGTGCATCTTTTTGCTGGCATACACTGTTTTCTCTTCTCTTATCCCAGTCCCTTTTCAAAATGCTTTCTGACTTACCTGCATGTTTGCTCTTGGTATATTTTGAGCTGCTATGCCAAAACTTTTCATATTGGCATTTGAGGGAGAAATATTATTCATATTGGAATAAGTGCCTTGATACACATTGCTGTTCAACAGCAATTCAGGTAAAACAGGTACGGACCCACAACAAAATGTTGCAGTATATTCCTGGTGTGGGGGAAAAGGTGAATGTTGTGAGTTTATCATGATACTCTGTGTGAGTGTGAATACATACAATGATCAGGAGATTAACAGATTTAGTGCATAATTTCATTCCTCAGGAGAATCCACACATATACAGTTGATTTTATGTTATTTTGGAAAGGTTGACCCCTCACACCAAGAGTTTAAATCTGTCAAACCCCTTCCCTTTCAGGAACACAGAGGTGCGAAATGGCGTACATTTGCGACGATCTAAAGATTGTGGTTATAATCTGGCTGGATTTTTACTGGATCAAATGATGTATTCATTAGATTTATTTGGCTTGAATGGGACAACTCCCGATGATATGGAAGGGGAATTTACTCGTTGGTCGGGTGCAAGAACAAGTGTGTTGGATTACATTTATGTTTCCTGAGTGGTACTCAAAATCTTCTTATGCTTCGATGTAGAGGGCCGTATAGAGAGCGATCACCTCCCACTCTCACTTTCTCTGAAGTCACTGAGTATGAGATCCTCCTCTCAGGATGAAGCCAGCTATAAGAGAATGAAATGGTCACCATGTCTGGCAAATCAAATTAGAACACTCCTGAGATCAGAGGAAGTTTCCTCTCTTCGTGCTACTGTTTTAGAGCAAGGAGATCTGCCAGATACATTAAATTTGAGAACCTTATTCAGGTATTCCAACCCCTTTTGAGGCAACATCCAGATGAAGGTGACCAGGAGACATAGATCCCGCAATTGGTCTGACCATGACTGTATTACAGCTAAGAAGCTGTTGGTCGCAAAACCTAACCAGTATAGACTCAACTTAGATGTTGAATTAGCCCAAGAACTAATAGAGCTTAAGAAAGAATATAAAAAGCTTATTAAAGTGAAGAAACGGGAGATGATGAGAGGAGCATGGGAACGCTTTCTTGCTGCAGCTAAACAAAAGGATTCTAGATTATTTTGGGAATTTGGCATGAATTTGGGAATTTGGCATGAATTTGGCATCTGGTATGAAAGAACTCCTCAATGTGCGACTCAATGTGCAGCAGCTGTTAAAAAGGCCAATTCCATGCTAGGGATCATTAGGAATGGGATTGAAAATAAAACGGCTAACATTATAATGCCCTTATACAAAACTATGGTGTGACCACACTTGGAGTACTGCGTACAATTCTGGTCACCACATCTTAAAAAGGACATTGTTGAACTGGAGAAGGTACAGAAGAGGGCAACCAAGATGATCAGGGGCCTAGAGCACCTTTCTTATGAGGCAAAACTACAACACCTGGGGCTTTTTAGTTTAGAAAAAAGACGACTGCGGGGAGACATGATAGAGGTCTATAAAATCATGCATGGTGTGGAGAAAGTGGAGAGAGAGAATTTCTTTTCCCTCTCACACAACACTAGAACCAGGGGTCACTCCATGAAATTGATTGCCAGGAGGTCTAGGACCAACAGACGGAAGTACTTTTTCACACAACGCGTGATCCACTTGTGGAACTCTCTGCCACAGGATGTGGTGACAGCCAACAACCTGGATGGCTTTAAGAGGGGTTTGGATAACTTCATGGAGGAGAGGTCTATCAATGGCTACTAGTCGGAGGGCTGTGGGCCACCTCCAGCCTCAAAGGCAGGATGCCTCTGAATATCAGTTGCAGGGGAGTAATGGCAGGAGAGAGGGCATGCCCTCAACTCCTGTCTGTGGCTTCCAGCGGCATCTGGTGGGCCACTGTGCGAAACAGGATGCTGGACTAGATGGGCCTTGGGCCTGATCCAGCAGGGCTGTTCTTATGTTCTTATGCACCCCCCCTTGGATAGTTATATTACTGTGGATTGCTGAGTGGCCCATTTTAAATTATTATATACAGCTGCTGTGCCGGACCCTTCCCCTTGCTTACATCATTTAGACTGTCTTCCCCCATGGCCTCTGGTCACAGAATGTGAAATTTATAAATTAATCTCCCAATTACGACCTGGTAAGGCTCCTGGCATAGATCTGATTTCTGGGGAATTACTGAAAGCGGAGTCTGATTGGTGGGCCCTGGTTCTGGCCAAGCTTTTCACCTACATAGACCATGCGGGTTGCATCCCGAAGGATTGGTACATGGCCATAATTGTTCCAATATATAAAAATGGATTACGGTCAGACCCAGCCAATTATCGACCAATCAGCCTCTTGTGTGTCATCAGCAAATTGTACGCGAGGCATTTATGCCATAAATTAATAGACTGGGCAAAACAAAATGCTATCATAAGGGATGAACAAGCTGACTTTTGCTCAGGCCGGTCCACGTTGGATCAGATTTTGATGCTTTCACATCTAGTAGACAAACACTTCAGTAGGAATGTGCCCGTATATGTAGCCTTTATAGATTTTAAGGCTGCATTCGATTCAATACCCAGAACCTGTCTATGGTGTAAACTCGCTAAAACTTCATTAGATCCCCATCTGCTATTCTTGATTCGTTCATTATATGAAAATACTTTTTAAAGAATTAAACGTGACATCCAAGGACATCTTTCAAATCTGGTCTCTTCACGGGGTGGTGGTGGGTGGTAAAGCAGGGTTGTATTTTGGCCCCCTTTTTGTTTAATTTTTATATAAACGTTTTAGTTTTTTCTGCCTTGATGACCCTACTTTCCATCAACCAAGAATAGCCGGAAGAACCATTTCTATTTTATTGTACACTGATGATGCAGCGATTGTATCCCTCACGCCAGTAGGAATGAGACGTGCTTTAAGAGCTCTTGCTAAGTTTTGTGAAGCGGAGGCGCTGTCCATTAATATTCAAAAAACAAAAATGATGGTTTTTAGTAAGCATAGGAGATCTAACAAATGGTCAATCAATGGTAGGAGCCTTCAGCAAGTCCAAACATATAAGTATCTTGGCCTCACATTTCACTAGAGAAATTCCTGGAGACCACATTGTGAGTTTGTGACTGCAAATGCTCAAAGATCTATTGTAGCTATTAAAAAATGTTCTACTCTAAAGGCGCTCAGAACATCCTGGCAGCGCTAACGGTATATCAGGCGAAACCTCGGGCTCAGATGCTGTAGGGTGCCCAGATTTTTTCAGCTGGGAACTTACAATCACTTGAAGTTGTTCAGTCAAGGTTTATATGGAACGTCTTCCAACTGCTCAGCTGCGTCCCGAATGCAGTTTTGTGTATGGAATCAGGCGTTATTAGATTAACTGCCCAGGCTTGCATGCAAGTGGTTCTATACTGGCTTAAACTTAACAGCTGTCTCCAAAGGCTAGATCCACAAACTTTGAGGGATGATTTTCGTTCCACTTGGCGGAGAAATGTACATGATACCTTGGGTAATTGTGGCTTTTCGGAGCAATATACACAATTATTAAATTATGACCTGGCAAAATAAATCATTACACAGAGAGGAAGAGACATAGAAAAGCAGAGTGATCTTACCCTGATTTCTTCTAGATACAGGGGCATAACAAGGTTGGAGTGGGCCCAGAGACAACATTTTAAAATCGGCCCCCAAAAACAGGGGGCAGGGAAGTTTTCAGGGCACTGAGTGCCACCGACTGCCAGCCCCCATTTCCTGGATTTTTACATGATGTGTGGCAGCTGCGCCAGGGGCAGCAGGAGCCGAGCAAGCAACAGCACTAATTGGGCACACTTGAGGAGAGAGAAGAGGGGGTGCATGGCATGCTGCTGCTGAACATGTGGTCATGGCTGGGGCTCGCATCTGCGCCGGGGGCAGCAGAAGGAGCTGAGCAAGCAACAGCACTAAAGTTGAGTGCCACACACGCACTCTTGAGGAAATAGGAGAGGCAAGGAGTGCGTCTCTGCGGACCATGCAGTCATGCCCAGGGCTGGCGGCTGAACCAGTGGGGGGACCAGGAGCCCGCGTGGCCAAGCAAGAAACAACAGCAGCAGTTGGGGAGGGCTGCCACCAAACACACACACTTGAGAGAGGAGAGGGGGCGCACCATGGTGGACCATGTGGTCATGGCCAGTGCCGGTGCTGGGGGCAGCAGCAGCCGAGCAAAAGCCTGTTGCAGCACTAAGTTGGGGAGCGGCGCGCCGTGGCTAAGTTTGTTACCAACAATACACACACACATACCCCATGGGCAGCATGCAGCAGCACAGCAAGGAAGGTTAGGTGCCAGCGGCAGTGCCGCTGAGCCAACACCCCCACCCCGTTAAAACTACAGTGCAGCCGGGAGGGAACACGAGTGGTTGGGCAGACTTGAGAGGCTCAGACTCAGAGGCTGCGGTGGTGATCTCTTTCTCAGACTCTGTTCTGTTGCTCGTTCCCACTCCGGCCCCTGTAGCACATGTGCTCCCAGCCAGCCAATGAGAGAGCCTCTCTCTGGAAAGGGAGGAGGAGAGGAGCCTACTGCTGATTGGATGCAGCGGCAAAAGGGTGGTGGAAGGAGGGAGAAGGACGACACTGACGGGTAAAATTAAAGGAAAATTGATCAGTATTTTTGTTGAACAAACAAATAATGAATGAAAGGCTAGGGGGAGTCATGTGACTTGTCTTTGGGGGGCCCCCCAGACAATTGCCTCCCCCTGCCTAATTATAGTTACACCCCTGTCTAGATATAATTATCTTGGCTTCTCTAGTTATCTGAGGCCAGCTGCATACTTACACACTTGCCTACACCAAGGCTGAGAAATTTCCCATTCTTCTTGTTCAGGCCCTCCTCCCCACACTCCTCGCCACTGAGTTGCATTAGCTTTGCCCATCTGGTTGTCTGTTGAGTGCCCTCTGACTCTGCAAGCATTCTGCTCCACTGAGTTAACGTTGGGACAGTTTGGGTGGGGTTTTTTTCCTTCAGATTTCTGTGAGACTGATGTCTCTGCAGGTTACCCCAAGCTTGCTGCTGCCTATCTCTCACCCGCAGGTGCTCCCTCTATGCGTAGATAAGGATCACAACATTTTCAATTCTTTAGACAATAGATATAACTAGTTGTCCCTGCCAACTGGCATCTGCACCCCTAGTTTGGCCCAGCTGCCTGTCAGCCACCGGCCGACTGCCTCCTCATCCAGTTGGCCCGTTTCCTCCTGCTCGCCTGCCTCCTTCTCCAGTCGGCCGGTGCGGCTCTGCTGGCTGGCTGCCTCCTCCCGCCGGCGTGGCTTTGCTGCTGGCTCCTCCCGCCAGCTGGCTGCCTCTGCCCACCGGTGTGCCTCTGCCCGTTGGCCCCCTCTGCCTGCTGGCACGGCTCCACCAGCCACCGTGCGACTTCACCGCTTGCCCATCCAATGCATGAGAGCTCTGTCCGGAGCTCTTGCGAGATTTCTGCCATGGATTTTTTCCAGCACGAGAAATAAGTATATAGAAGACAAATGCTGCATGCTAGTATTTTAGATAGTATGACATATTCAATGATTACTTATTCAAAATGAGGCTTGCTCATCTATATTGTAGGGTTGTGGATATATATGGTAGTAAGTCCATTAAAGCCACTGACTGACATCCATACCAAAGAAGCACCAGTGGTACAGGACACGCATTGCTGCTTCTGAAGAATTCAACTAATTTAGCTCCTCTGCTCATGTGGAGAGTTGGGGGGCGGTGCTACTTGGGATTAAAAAGGCACTACTTCTCTTTTGTTTCACAATGTGGCCTGTTTGCTTATGTGTAAACTTTAAAAAACTACGATTCAGCTCATACACATGATAGGAGTTGCTAAGATTTATGGATACAGGATTATAGCTGTTAAAATGAACGAGAGGAAAAGATGCAGACAGATGTGGTAACACTGGAGGGCTCTCATGGGAAGAGTTTCGGAGACCAGTTTTGGAATTACTCCACCGTTATGTGCTCTGTAATAGTACTGCTCTTAAGGACATGTGTAAATGACTAAGCCATTTCTTTAGCTGAGTGTATTCAAGACCAGAACAACAGAAAAACAAAAGGAGGTGCCAAATAATTTCCTTTATTGGCATAATGAATTGAATTGATTCTCTCTATGCCCTGGCATTGTGAAGAGACATAGGCAGCTGCAGGGGCGGAGCCACCATTGGGCGAACGGGTTCAAAGAACCCAAGCTGCCAAAGGGAAAAGGCCACCGAGCCCCATGACTCGGGCGCCATAGGAGCCCATAGTGAATTTCCCACGCGCGGGCCGCCAAAAGCCTCCCCCTCCCACACCCCGGCCGCCAAGAGCCCGGGCGAACTCTTCGTCAATTACTTCAGGCAGTTCTGATTGCCTGATATAACGTTTTCCCCTTCCTCTCCCTCTCTCGAGGAAGAGAAAGGGGGAAACGTCCTATCGGGCAGCTGATGCTGCCTTAAATGACGAGGGGAGAGCTCATTCGGGCTCTCGGCAGCCCAGGCCACGTCCCCTTTGCATGTGACAAGGGGGCGTGGCCTGGGCTGCTGTTGAAAACGTTCTATTGGGCAGGCAGAACTGCCTGAAATAATTGGCGAAGAGTTCGCCCGGGCTTTTGGCCGCCGGGGTGTGGGAGGGGGAGCCTCTTGGCGGCCCGCGCATGGGAGGGGGGAGTTCGCTATGGGCTCCTCCGGAGCCCAAGCCATGCCCCGGTGTGTGTGATGTCACGCACACAAGCGTATTGGAGGGGACCGCTGAGCGGGGCTGGATGCAGGCCGCCGCTCAGCTGGCTCCGCACCTGGGCAGCTGCCATATACCAAGTCAGACCATTGGTCCATCTACTGCAATATTGTCTACACAAACTGGCAGCAGGTTCTCCAAGGTTGCAGGCAGGAGTCTCTCTTAGCCCTATTTTGGAGATGCCAGGGAGGGAACTTGGAATCTTCTGCATGCAAGCATGCAGATGCTCTTCCCAGAGCAGCCCCATCCATACCTTACAGTGTTCACATGTAGTTGCCCATTCAAATGCAATGAGGGCGGACCCTGCTTAGCAAAGGGGACAATTCACGCTTGCTACCACAAATCAGCTCTCCTCCCCTTGCTCTTCATTGATCTATGAAGTCTAGATCTGTGCACTTCCTCCTGAAATGCTGTAAGAACTTCCCATTTAGCATAGGCGAAACTATGAGGGGCAGCCAGGGCATGTGCCCTAGGCACCACTGGGGGGGGGCAATGCCATGCTGCCCTCCCACCCCCTTCCCAAATCGCAGATTTTTAATTCCCCCCCCATTATTTATTTGTTTGTTTGTTTGTTTATTAGCCTGTAACCCCTTCGGGGGGATTTCTAAGGGCCGTGGGGGGGGGGTCTGCAAAGGTTTCCCCTCCCACCGCTGGCCTCTTAAATCATTGCTGCAGCCTGTCCCAGGCTGATTTTCAGGCCTGTTTAGGCATACAAAGATTAGTGCGGTGGCCACTGGCAAGGCATAGGACCTCCCAGGGACCATTTGTACATGTGTGGCGGCCATTTTTAAAAAATAAAAAAAAGGTTGCTGAAAACAAAAATGGCCACTGCACATGCTCAAATGGCCTCTGCAAGACCCAAGTCTAGATTTTTCCTTGATCTAGGGAGTCAAAAGAATGCAAAGTTGTTGGCAAGCAGGGTGGATTTGATTTAAATCAAACTGATTTAAATCACAATTTAAATCACTAGCAGGGTGGATAAAAATAAAAAAAATCTGATTTAAATCAAAAAAATTGGATTTTTTAAATTTAAATCAGATTTTTTTGATTTAAATTGGATTTTTTTTATTTTTATCCACCCTGCTGGTGATTTAAATCGTGATTTAAATCAGTTTGATTTAAATCAAATCCACCCTGTTGGCAAGGGACCCGAGCATTTAAAAAACAGATATAAATGTCACAAAAGCAAGTGGACAAAACATCCCTTAAAAAGAAAATTTTAGTTTAATACCTTGTAAGCTGGCAAAACTGAAGGATGTGGGGGAGAGGCAAGGAATAAAATGGAAATATTCACTCACATGCTGTTTAATTCTCTATACAGAGCTCTATCTTTATCTGAATATTTGTCAAGCAATCTGATTATATAAGGTTTGTGGGATTTCAAACTTGGAAAGTGCCTGCCTTTAACTTGTGTGGTGCTTTGAAAAACAACAACTGAGTATCACACCGTTTTGCTGTTCTGTGGCTAGCTGCAACTTCCACCTTCTTCCTGATCAGGCTGCTGGATCCAAGCCTATTGTAAGCTGCTGGATAATTTCAGATTGTTTGAGGCCCCTGGGATTTCCCATTGCAACTATCTCCCTTTAAGGCAAAAGCTGTTTGGACAGAAAAAAACCCATCCCTGCATTTCTTGGAGGCAGTAACCTGTAGTGCGGTGTGCTGAGGTGGCAGAGCATTTGCTAAAGAGAGCTTTCACTGCTTAGCTCTGTGGAGGCATGCCCAGCACATGGATGTGCTGTGTTTCCTTGGGAAGGCGATTGGCACAGATGTGCCACATGTGTGGTTGTGTGTGTGTGTATGCATGTGTGTGTTGCTTACAACCTGTTTCTCCTGAAAGTGTCAGAACTTGTATTTTTGAGCTGATATTATGGTAAAGTTATCTGAAAGATGGGTGTCAGATGTTTGGACAGGGGCGCAATTTCAGTGCTTGCCCTTGGTGCCATTTTCCCTAGATATGCCTCTGCCATTTAGACTGTGTTAAGAAAGCAAGGGTAAATGCTTCTTAAAATATTTTATTTTGTAAATCTTGACAGTAAAATAATTCCATACAATTTGACATGAAATGTGTGTGTGTGTGTGTATACATACATGAACACTGTTTAAAACAGGCCTTGACAATTTTTCTTCAAATCTAGGAGCCAACTCAAAAATTTAGGAGCCAGACAATGGACACTTGGCAACATTTCAGAACTTTGTGACAGGCACTGTGGGAGGGGTGGGTGAATGGGCTTTTCTTTATCTCCTTTACAAATAATATACTTAGGACAGAAAAAGGGCTGCCCGGGACCAATAAATATTAAGTATTAAATAACTGTACTACTTAATATCCTCATCTAGGCACCATGGTTATACATTTCTTGGCACCATGGCTACTTGGCACCTGAAAATTGTCAAGAATTGATTTTTTAAAAAGTTACTTTAGCTGTCTTGAATCTTTGGAAGAGACAGGATATAAATTGAAACCAGTAAGTTGGGCCTAAAAACCAGTGATATCTGACATATCTTCCCAGACTGCCTGATGACATAAAATATGTTTGTCACCCCATTGTCTTTTAACTTTCTTAATACCTACAGGCAGAAATTTGGAAAAACTGCTTTTTAAACATGGGTGAATGCTTGGTACAAAACATTTGTGGTCATGGTGAAGAGATGGTGAGGGACCAAAAAGGGAGGCTTGTGATGATGACGTTATGTTGGTGGTCTTGTCAGCGTCCTTTGATTAGGGGTTTTTGTTTGCGTCAAGTGGATTTGTGGGTTTCCAGCAAGCATAAACAGATCTTGATAATCTAAACGAACGAGAGGGTGGGGGGAACCCTCCATTAATAGAGAGTATTTATGTGGATGTATTCCAAAAGAAACGGAATGTACCCTGCTTGAAGAAAGCAATGACACACACAGCTATTTTATTTACCTCCCATGCTGCTTGTGTTATGGTATGTTGTGCGTTGTTTGGCTTTTGTGGTAAAATTCCATTTTCCTCAAGAAGTAATTTGGCACTACTTGGGAGTTCATGCTTCATGCCCGCACACTCTGTGTGTGTGTGTGTGTGTGTGTGTTTCTGTTTTATCCTTGATGATTCTGTTGTATCCTTTCACTCTTCCCGTTCCTCAACCACAACAGATATTTCCTGAACTTTTAAACTTCTCCCTCTTTTAAATCCTGTGTTTTTTCCTACTCACTTTGGGCATTCCAGTGAAACAAGGCAGATCTTCATAAGCTTTCATTGTACTTTCCATGTGCATCCCTGTCTTTGCAATGTTTGCTTGGAAAGGGATGAGCTTTAGTGCTAGGTGAGAGAGGAGGAATGGGAGAGGTAAGGGTAATACAGAATGAAGGTTTCTTCATTGTTTCTTGTGAAACAGTAGTTTAGTACCAACAATAGTTCACTACCAAACCAAAATTTGGACTATGTTAAGCCCCCTTTTGATCTTCTAATGGAAAACTGAGCAAACTCTATGGAGCATTGGGAATAGCGAAGACTTTTTCAGTATGAACCCAGAGTTAGTTATTAAGTGCTTGGTAAATAGCAAGCCAAGAAGTTGCTGGTTTGAATCCCCACTGGTATGTTTCCCAGACTATGGGAAACACCTATATTGGGCAGCAGCAATATAGGAAGATGCTGAAAGGGCATCATCTCCTACTGCGCAGGAGATGGCAATGGTAAACCTCTCCTGTATTTTACCAAATAAAAACCACAGGGTTCTGTGGTCACCAGGAGTCGACGTTGACTCGAAGGCACACTTTACCTTTTAAAAGTTGCTAAGCAAATAGTTTTTTTTTGGAAAATAGGGGCTGACTTGGTCCCGTCCCCCCCCCCCCCCCCGGGCACCTTAGCCATGAGGTGCCCCTCCAGTTCCCCGTAACAGGCAGAACATGCCACTTGCTACTCTTCTCCTCACAGGGCGCATCACTTCCCACAAATGCTTACCTGGGTTTTTCCCCCCACACAGGGCTAAGCCCCTTAGCTCACATCTCCTCTGAAATGGAGGATGTGTGTTCACATATCAGGCAGATTTACCCCAAAGTCCCTGAGAGCTGTCGGAGAGAACTTCATGCACAATTCGGGTTTTTCACTGCGCATTAAGAGTGATTTACATCTGGGGCAGGATATAAATTTATATCCCCTCAGACTGAGGGAGATAATGAAGAAAATTATTTTTACATTTACATTTTTTAAAAAAAACATTTATATCCCACTCTTCCTCCGAGGAGCCCAGAGCGGTGTACTACATACTTGAGTTTCTCTTTCACAACAACCCTGTGAAGTAGGTTAGGCTGAGAGAGAAGTGACTGGCCCAGAGTCACCCAGCTAGTTTTATGGATGAATGGGGATTTGAACTCGGGTCTCCCCGGTCCTAGTCCAGCACTCTAACCACTACACCACGCTAGGGAGGGGTGGAACTGCTGGGCCCTCAGGAGCTGGGGGCCCCAGGTTCATTGAACCCATTTGCTCAATTATAGCTATACCCCTGATCCAGGGTTAAAAAATCCACATTTTGTGTCTTGGTTTTTGGGACAACTTGGAGTTTGCTGTAAAGCCTTGGAATAAGCCTGCGGTAAAGCCTGCTGTTTGGGAAAGCTCCTGGTGGTATGCCAGCTACTCCTATTCCTCCTCCTTCCATTCACTAACCTTTCAAGGCAGAGAAAAACAATCAGAACAGAAGGAAGCGTGGAGGAGAGCAGAGTACTAAGCTAGAATTTCCCCACCAGCTTTGGGTGGTGAAAAGAGCTACATGCTCCTTAGCAGTCATGGGATAAGGGGACAAGTACATGTGTGGATTGCTAACTGGTTGAAGGACAGGAAACAGAGGGTAGGTATAAACTGAAAGTTTTTACAATGTAGGGAAGTAAGAAGTGGGGTCCCCCAGGGGTCTGTATTGGGACTGGTGCTTTTTAATTTCTTCATAAATGATCTAGAAGTAGGGGTAAGCAGTGAGATGGCCAGAGTTGCAGATGATACCAAACTCTTTCGGGTAGTGAAATCCAAAACAGATTGTGAGGAGCTCCAAGAGGATCTCTCCAAACTGGGGGAGTGGGCGACAAAGTGGCATATGCGGTTCAGTGTTGGCAAGTGTAAAGTGATGCACATTGGGATGAAAATTTCCAACTTCAAGTATACATTGATGGGATCTGAGCTGTCAGTGACTGACCAGGAGAGGGATCTTGGGGTCATAATGGACAGCTCATTGAAAGTGTTGACTCAGTGTGCGGCAGCTGTGAAAAAGGCCAGTTCCATGCTAGGGATCATTAGGAAGGGGACTGGAAATTAAACTGATAATATTATAATGCCCTTATACAAAACTATGGTGTGGCCACACTTGGAGTACTGTGTACAATTCTGGCTGCCACATCTAAAGAAGGACATTATAGAACTGGAAAAGGTGCAGAAGAGGGCACCCAAGATGATCAGGGGCCTAGAGCACCTTTCTTATGAGGCAAGACTACAACACCTGAGGCTTTTTAGTTTAGCAAAAGATTACTGTGGAGAGACATGATAGAGGTATAAAAATCATGCATGGTGTAGAGAAAGTGGATAGAAATTTCTCACACATACCACTAGAACCAGGGGTCATTCTATGAAATTTAGGTCCAACAAACGGAAGTACCTTTTCACACAACACATAATCAACTTGTGGAATTACCTGCCACGAGATGTAGTGACAGCCAACAACCTGGATGGCTTCAAGAGGGGTTTGGATGACTTCATGGAGGAGTGGTCTGTCAACAGCTACTAGTCGGAGGGCCACCTCCAGCCTCAAAGGCAGGATGCCTCTGAGTACCAGTTTTAGGGGAGTAACAGCAGGAGAGAGGGCATACCCTCAACTCCTGCCTGTAGACTTCCAACGGCATCTGGTGGGCCACTGTGTGAAACAGGATGCTGGACTAGATGGGCCTTGGGCCTGATCCATCAGGGCTGTTCTTATGTTCTCCTTACATTGCTGGATAAAGGGAGCACTGAAGTGATAACACAGTGAGCAGAGGCAGATGTGAAACACCAGCGCCAATCTATCACTTCTGCCAGTCAACCACCTGAGGTGGCTGCCTTGTTGTTTATAGACTGATCCTATGGAGAAACATTAGGGAGCAAAAATGACCTCTTGATTTGATCTTGTCTTTTGTACTGGGAACCTTCAGAAGACAATAAATTTGAAAAAGCTCGACAAGAGTGTATCTAAACGGAAATATTCTCGTAGGTTTAAAAAAATGCAGAATAGTCTATAAGAAGGGAGTTAACCATGCGGTCAATCAGGTGTCAAATGTGTTTTGCCAAGGACATTAGAATACTTGCCATTGCTTACTTTTGGCTCAGAATGTGCTGAGGAAAGCTCTGATGCCAAGGAGGCCTGATGCTTGCAACTTCTTCCTTGAGAGCTGAGCTGTTAAATTGCAGCTTCATTAACTTATTAATCAAACAGTCCAAATAGTGCCTCAGCTTAAATCAAAAAGTTCGTGTTTCATGTTCTTGTGCCGCTGTGGGTTTATCCACCCATGCATGTCCATCTCTTGATGATGGCAATAGCAGGTGATGACTTGCATGTGTGAAACAGCTATTGTAGAACTTCCATACTGCCTCAAATCAATGAGTCCCCAGTGTGTATGAATTGGCCCCATTTGTAAATATACGATTGCCACAAATACATCCGATTCCCCAAATTCAACCTATTTCAACCTAGTGTGTAATTGATTATGCTTTATTGCTGCATATAAATTTGCTTGATTTGTTAGGAGCCAAGATGCAGAGGCGTAACTATAGGGGGGGCAGGGGGGGCACATGCCCCGGGCGCCATCTTTTCTGGTCACGTGGGGGCGCCGCCATGACAATTTTTTTTAAAAATTTTTGTTAATACAAATGTTTCCTGCTCAGTGCAGCAGCGCTGCAGCAGTCAAGGGAGCGCGTAGGTGCCCCCTCCCCCACGAGCAGTCCCTTCCGCGCCGCCCGCGGGCCCCCCCATTGCTTTGCTGGCACCTGGCGGCCAGTCAGTGGCCTGGCTTGGCGGTAGCAGCGGGCGCTTGTGAGGAAAAACCTAAGTATAATATAGTATGTTGGGGGGGGGCGGGGGCGCGGGGGGGGCGCCATTTCAGTTCTTGCCCCGGGCGCCGTTTTCCCTAGTTACGCCTCTGCCAAGATGGCACAAGCTCAAGGGGGAAAGCTGTGGAAAGTGAAGCACACACATTGCTCCAAGATTCAAACTTCTTCCTCTAATGTGCAGTTCCTTCATATTACCCTCAATTAGTCTAGACCAGGCATGCTCAACTTTGGCCCTCCTACAGATGGTGGCCTACAACTCCCACAATCCCTGACTATTGGTCACTGTGGCTGGGGATTATGGGAGTTGTGGTTCAAAAACAGCTAATGGGGGTGGGGCAAAGTTGAGCAGGCCTGCTCTAAATCTATGTTTTCAGACTGTGCTTCAGGAAATGCCAGGGCTCCTTGGAAGGTTACTAGGGACTTTTGCTGAGAAGCTCAGCAATGACTGACCAGCTTGCCCGCCACTATCTGTATTCCTCTGCAGTATGTAGCCACAGAGTTTGTTGAGAGTGTCTAGGCCTAGGACACGGTTTATTTGCACAAGCAAGCAGTGAGGCCCCAAAGGCCTGGCTAGCCCCGCTACATTGTGTGAACCCTAAAAGCTGATCTAGATTCTCTGCACTGTGCTGCAGTTCCCTGACTGACATGCAAGGGTTCTATGGCATGGAATGTGGAATGGGTTTGCTGTAGGCAGAGTCAATACATTTTTCTATTTTGAGTATCTTCTGGAAATGTTTCGCTCTGCCCTCTTGGTTTCCCATGCCAAGAGGGTAGGTACTTTTTTTCGGCATAGTTTCTAATTCGCCCTTTTAAAATAGCATAATGGGTTGGATTCTAGACATTGAATTCTATCCTCATTTACTACAATGCAGCAACTCCAGAGGAGTCTAGAGCAGGGATTCTCAATTTTGGGTCCCCAGACGTTATTGAACTTCAACTCCCATAATCCCCAGTCCCAGTGGCCTTTGGTTGGGGATCATGGGAGTTGAAGTCCAATAACATCTGGGGACCCAACGTTGAGAATCTCTGGTCTAGAGGATCTACTTTGATCCTCACTTTTAGGTAATTTGCATAGGTGTTCAAAAGTGGATAATTGGAATAACATGGGCACTGTGGGGTAAGGATATAAACATCTGTACACTTGGTGACCTCAGGTGTAGGGATGTCTCTGGCAATTGAATGAGGATTTTGGTACAAGTGGAGAAGGATGTAAAAATGCAGAGTAATCAAGCAGTTGCATTGGAGGAAGTGTATCAAGTCTGATTAGGTGCAACTTGATTTTGCCATGTACTTTTATTTCGGAAAGAACACATGGAATGTGTGTTTTAAAAAGCCTTTAAGACCAAGCTGCTAGGTTATAATTATATACAGAGATGAAGTTCTTATTCTTCTTCAGGGTACCTATCCATGTGGATCAGGCGAAGCTGAGACAGTGGCTCATGTCCTTTTGTATTGCATCTTCTTTGGGGATACCGGTAATACTTTTTTATTGACCTTCCCAGATAGGTCTGATGAATTTTATATCACCCACCTTCTGAACTTTCTGATCAGAACCCAACCATTACATTTAGTGATGCCAAATGTTGTGCCTCTGCATGAGTTAACTGCAGTTAAGTTTGGACTGTAAGACTGCTGGTAACTTTGAATTATTTGTGCTATTCTGAGCTTGGTTCTGTATACTTCTTAGCTGTGATGTACTGTACTATTGTTTTAGCTGGTCAAAGACCGCCATAAAGTATTGATTGATTGATTTCATCTTATTCATTCATGGTCTGTGTGCAGTCACACCAGTGTAGGAACATTCCTACATTAATGTAGGAAGACAGCCTTGTGCAATTGGCCACATTTGAGAAAGATACTTAATGCCCGTGGTAAAACTATTCATGTTGTTGCATGGAATATAGCACTGTATGGTGGAGGGGAAATAGGGTAGATATGTGCATAGGAGTGGCCAGATGTTTGGAACAAAGTTGAAGGAAAAAGTTTTGGTGCACAGAGAGAGCACTTTGTGTGAATACTGTCCCCTCCGGTCTTTGAGGTTTTGGTGCAGAAAGATATGAATACTATGAACATCCAGAATCCTGTTTCAGATGAATGCTATAGGACCTAAAAAAATAAGCCCAGGCAGTAGGCCTACAGTGAAGGGAATACAGATGTTGAGGAGATTCTCATGATCAGGGGAAAATGGGCTAAGGGAGCCTAGCCCATTTTTTGCCGATCATGTGCTGCAACGGGAGCTACACGGCTCCCAGTAGCAAACCTCCTAAAGTACCCCTCCCCTTAGCCGAGGTTAACTGAGTGAGTGCTCCGTTAACCTCGTCTTTTTGATTGTGTGTTGCCACGGTGTGCCTCTGCCCCGTGGCAACACATGAGGAGACCCCCGCCGGGAGGCCGGAACAAGCCTCCCAGCCCCAGGGGTCTCTCCAGGATGCTGTGCATGCTTGCGCGGGGTATCCTGGAACTTCCGGGGACCACGTGGCCCCCAATCCCCACAGCCCCCGCCAGCTCTGTGACGGAGCCGGCAGTCATGTGGGTGGCCAGTCCGGCTGCCCTGGGCTCCGTGGGCAATCATCTGCGGGAAGAGCGGGCTAAGTCCGCTCTCCCTGCTGACCTCATTTCAGAAGAGTCTCACCAATCGTGAGACTCGCCTCGTTGTTTAATTGCTTCTACAGTAATGATAACATAAGAAGAATTTTTCTGGATCAGACCAAAGTTCCAGGTAATCTAGCATTCTGTTTCTAATAATGTCCAGCCAGATACCTTTAGGAAGCTTATAGGCTGGGCACCTGCCCCCAGAATCTGGAAGTTCCATCTAACTATGATGGCTGATAGTTTTCAAGGGGCGGGTGGGGGCAGGAACCTTGGACAGATCCAAAGATTTATCCCCCATCAGCAGCTGTCTATGCTAGTAGCCATTTAATGTCTTGTGACAGTGAATTTCATTTTAGTTATGTGATGATATATCTAGGGCAATGAAACCTTGGCCAGTTACCTTGCAGATATTCAATTGTATTGTAGACCACTCCTGCATCTTTAGAGAATAAAAAATTCTGCGTAAACAGACCATATTTTGAAATCCTAATCAATGTGCACTAAAAACAACAACTTTAGTGAGGCAGGCTGAATCAATCACACATTTAGGCTGCAGGCTTGTTTTATAAAGTTGATCTGTAAAGTTGATGTCTTGTTGCTGAATATGTAGAACTTCTGTGTGCTTTAGAGCAGGTGATAAAGAAACCCGTTTCACGCAAACCTCCTTCAGATGTTGTGAAAAGTATGAATGCTGCATGCAGGTACTGCACCCATGGGAGTGCACCAGCAAACCCTGTACTCCATGCTGTGTAGCCAGTAGCCCCCTACCTGCTCCAGGGGTAGTTAAGGATAAAATGATAAAACTGTAAAGCACATAGAACAACAGGCCATGCTAGGAGAGAACTAGCATGGCTTTGGCAAAGGGAAATCTTGCCTCATGAACCTTTTGGAGTTTTTTGTGAGTGTCAACAAGTGTGTGGATCAGGGTGATCCAGTTGACATAGTTTACCTGGACTTCCAAAAAGCTTTCGACAAAGTTCCTCATCAAAGACTCCTGAGGAAACTTAGCAGTCATGGGATAAGGGGACAAGTACATGTGTGGATTGCTAACTGGTTGAAAGACAGGAAACAGAGGGTAGAGATAAATGGAGAGTTTTCACAATGGAGGGAAGTAAGAATTGGGGTCCCCCAAGGATCTGTACTGGGACAAGAAACTTTTAATTTATTCATAAATGATCTAGAAGTAGGGGTGTAAGCAGCAATGTGCCCAGATTTGCAGATGATACCAAATTCTTTTGGGTAGCAAAATCCAAAACGGATTGTGAGCAGCTCCAGAAGGATCTCTCCTGACTTGGTGAGTGGGCGACAAAATGGCAAATGAGGTTCAGTGTTGGCAAGTGTAAAGTGATGCACATTGGGATGAAAATACGCTGATGAGATCTGAGCTGTCGGTGACTGACCAGGAGAGGGATCTTGGGGTCGTGGTGGACAGCTCGTTGAAAGTGTTGACTCAATGTGCGGCCGCTGTGAAAAAGGCCAATTCCGTGCTAGGGATCATTAGGAAGGGGATTGGAAATTAAACTGATAATATTATAATGCCCTTATGCAAAACTATGGTGTGGCCACACTTGGAGTATTGTGTACTATTCTGGTCACCACATCTAAAGGACCTTGTAGGAACTGGAAAAGGTCAGAAGAGGGCACCCAAGATGATCAGGGGCCTAGAGCACCTTCCTTATGAGGCAAGACTACAACACCTGGGCTATTACACCTGGGCTATTTAGTTTAGAAAAAAGACGACTGTGGGGAGACATGATAGAGGTCTATAAAAGCATGCGTGGTGTGGAGGAAGTGGAGGGAGATAAATCTTTCTCCCTCACATAATTCTAGAACCAGCAGTCATCTCATGAAATTGATTGCCAAGAAATTTAGAACCTACAAACGGAAGTACTTTTTCACACAAACCATTACCAACTTGTTGAATTCTCTGCCACAAGATGTGGTGACAGCCAACAACCTGGGTGGCTTTTAGAGGGGTTTGGATAACTTCATGGAGTAGAGGTCTATCGTCAGCTACTAGTCGGAGGGCTATAGGCCACCTCCAGCCTCAAAGGCAGGATTCCTCTGAGTACCAGTTGCAGGGGAGTAACAGCAGAAGAGAGGGCATGCCCTCAACTCCTGCCTGTGGCTTCCAGCGGCATCTGATGGGCCACTGTTTGAAACAGGATGCTGGACTAGATGGGCCATGAGCTTGATCCAGCAGGGCTGTTTTTATGTTTTTATGGTGGTGAGGGCAGGGGAATAAAGCTTTAAACAGCGGCAAACTTACCTGCTGCCAGTACCTGGTTTCCCCTACACGGCAGTTGGGCCAATCGAGCACCCCACGGAGAGGCTGTCCCACCTCAGCGTATGTGCAGAAGCCATTTGAGGGGTTAGCACAGCACAACCGAGGGGCGGGGCAGCCTCCACGCGGGTTGCTTAATTGGCTGACGCCGCTGTGTAGAGCATACTGGGCACCAGTGATGGGTACGTTTGCCACCATTTAAAGTTGTATTTCCCCATCCTCACTGCCACCCTTGGAGTGGTGCTGTGATGAAACAGGGGTGCCTCTATGCTTGCCTGGGATCTACCCTCAGTAGAGAGATTGCTCTGATCCCAAATCTAGGAGCATGCTGCTCCTTCAAAGTAGGCTGCCACCAGTTGAAGACTGATCTAAAGCCACTGACCAGGCTTAGACATGGCTTCAACAACCTAAAACTGTCTGGCTTGGGACTTACAGGCACTGTGCAGCCAGAGTCCGCACAACCCAGCTTAGACAACAAGATTTTATTCTGAAAACAACTCAACAGTAGTGACTAACCTTACGTGGCACATGGGGAAGAATTTTGCAAGTAACCCCCCAGAACCTGTTAAATCAAACTGAAGCCACTTCGAAGTGTATGAACATTATTAAGAAACAGGGGTTGCACACAGAATAAGGAATTGGGGGAAAATAGGGTGAAACTGGGAGTAAAGAAAGGAATACAGGAATTCAAAAGAAAATACAAAAGGGCATTTACTAACTGACTAGCATCACCTTAAGTGGCACAGCAGGGAAATGACTTGACTAGCAAGCCAGAGGTTGCCGGTTCAAATCCCCGCTGGTATGTTTCCCAGACTATGGGAATCACCTATATTGGGCAGCAGCAATATGGGAAGATGTTGAAAGGCATCATCTCCTACTGCGCGGGAGATGGCAATGGTAAACCCCTCCTGTATTCTACCAAAGACAACCACAGGGCTCTATGGAACACCCATTTGCAGATGCAAAAAGGTGAACACTGGCCAGGCCTTTGCCTTCTAGCTTTAAAGCCATGAGGGAGGGGGTGGTCTGGCTTCAGCAACTGTGGGTGTCACACACACAGTCCGTTTCACAACAGTCCGTAGTTCAAAGAGTATGCTAATTTCCTTCCCTCTGGGTGGTGAGATGCAAAGTGGCCCTATCTCCTGTGTCAGATCAGATTAGGAAATTGGTGAACTCTCCCTTCAAGATGATGGGAGGTCTCCGTTTGTCACAGGTGCTCTCCCCTAGCTACTGTAAAATACTCCTTGATGAAGGCAAATAAGTGAATGAGGCATTAAAGAAAACTTACTGTAAACTATTTTTATTTAGTCATATTGAGTGTTTAAGCCCGAGGAGTGTTGTCTTTTTCCTTCTGTAAGGGATTCATTAATGAGAACCTGCTCTGTCTTGCAAGTGACAGTATGCTTATGCTAGAAGTAGCTTCAGTGCTTCTCTAGCAAGAAGGTTACAGTTGTTAAGTAGCTATTCATTGTGGAAATGGTCTTTGACCGGTCAAATATTGGTCAAGCATTTAAAGCAAGGCAGAGGATTATTATAAATTATATAAACTATTGTTTTCTAAAAGCCTTCAAAATTTTACCCCTCCCACAAGTTTTACAAAACATGGAGGCCCCTCCGCATTAGGAATATTAAATTACATTAATAATTCTGATTCCTAGGGAGAGGAGAGCTGGTCTTGTGGTAGCAAGCATGACTTTTGTCCCCTTAGCTAAGCAGGGTCTGCCCTGGTTGCATATGAAAGGGAGACTAGAAGTGTGCGCACTGTAAGATAGTCCCCTTAGGGGATGGAGCCACTCTGGGAAGAGCATCTAGGTTTCAAGTTCCCTCCCTGGCTTCTCCAAGATAGGACAAGATTTTTTTATTGAACCAACAAACTACCAAAGCATACAGTACGATGCCAAAGCACAATTATATACAAAGTGGTTGTTTGTACATGATATATCTACAAAGATTTACACACCAAGATAGGGCTGAGAGAGACTCCTGCCTGCAACCTTGGAGAAGCCGCTGCCAGTCTGTGAAGACAATGCTGAGCTAGATAGACCAATGGTCTGACTCAGTATATGGCAGCTTCCTATGTTCCTATGCGACTTATGCGACTTGTTTATGGTTGCCCCCTTTTGTTTACAAAAGTTCTGGCACCTAGGGCCAGCTGCCTTTGAGCATGTGTATTCTAATAGAAATATCTCACAATGTATAAGAACCTGAGCAGAGTGCCTTGGTCCCTTGCCCAACCATAGATTGTCATATCTGTTGCTGCCCTGTACCATTGATTGATTGATTGATTGATTAAGTGCCGTCAAGTCGGTGTCGACTCTTAGCGACCACATAGATAGATAGATTCTCTCCAGGATGATCTGTCTTCAACTTGGCCTTTAAGATCGCTCAGTGGTTCATTCATTGCTGTCGTAATTGAGTCCATCCACCTTGCTGCTGGTCGTCATCTTCTTCTCTTTCCTTCAACTTTCCCCAGCATTATGGACTTCTCAAGGGAGCTGGATCTTCGCATAATGTGTCTGAAGTATAATAGTTCCCTGTACCATAGCCTGCCCTATTTAGGCCATTTATTTTAGGCCATTGTGAGCCCTTTGGGGACAGGGATCCATCTTACTTATTTACTATTTCTCTGCGTAAACTGCCCTGAGCCATTTTTGGAAGGGCAGTATAGAAATCAATCAAGTTTGTTTGTTTCTTTGTTTGTTTGTTTATTTATTTCACTGCCTGTGAGAGGCAGGGAATCATTTGACTGAAGGAGAGAGGCTTGGGCTCTACTCTGGGTTTGCAGATTTATCTGCATTAAAAAATAGCAAAAAAACACTCTAGGGGAAAATGCATCAAAACAATATCTTAACACATTTAAAACTCTGAGTTCTGCTTTAAAGTAAGAAGTATGTGTGTTAAAGTGCAGATTTTAAGCAAGTTTTAAGTTTTAGCAAGCATCAAGTTACCTGTTTACGTCAAATTTGGCTAACATTTGGATTTTGTATGCAAGAGCTGAGCTGCCTTTCCCTTCCCTTGCTGGTGTTCTTGATTTGACAGAAGTAGAGCAACTCTTCAGAGGCCTTCAATCCTCTGACCAGTGGCAGAGACCCGTGCGCTCTTTCCCTTGCTCCTGAAGTCCAGGGCAGCTGGCATCTGGAGCAGAGCATTATTTTTGGGTAGAGAGAGAAGCAAGTTCCCTGCTTATTTTCAGGCTGATAGCTGGGGGCCAGGCTGGCTGGTCTTCTCCTTGCCGTAGTGGTCTTTCTGGGTGGGAAGAGGGTGCAACCCCATTTGCCTGGTTGCAGAGGTCCTTCTCCTCACCTCCTCCCATTCACTGTGTGTGTGTGTGTGTGTGTGTGTATCTTGTGTTCCAGTTTGGAGGACTTAGGCCATGTGGCGGTTGGGAGAGGAAAGAGCAGAAGCTCTATGGAGTTGCGAGATCCTAAAGGAGGACTGTCTGTGTCTGTGTGACTCGCTCTTGTAAGCTGAGGAGAAAGGGGCCCTTTGCCCCTGCCATTGTTAGCAGATGATGGGCAATCTCTCTCTCATTGGTGGCCAAGCTCCAACCTAACAGTAAAGTCTTTCCACGTATGAGGCATGTATGCTTTCAACCACAGGGCCACAGTATACAAATTTGCTGTATTGTGATTCTGTACCTGGCATACTTTCCAAAATTTAATTTTTACCTTTAGTAATATAAAGACCTCAATGTGTGTGTGTGTGTGTGTGTGTGTGTGTGTGTGCTTTATTTAGCATGAGAGCAAGCCTAGTCTGTCTACTATGTATTTGGGGTTGTTTTCTGTTTACAAAAGCGAGTCCTCATCTTGCTCCTCCATCCCAGCATTTGTGTAACTTGAGATCTTTTGCTATTAAAGCCCAGCTTTGGTCTCCAAGCAGGCAGCCTTCAGGGTCCAGGAGATAGCTGACTGTCAGCCAGAGAGACAAATGGCACAGTTCAGAGCAGACAAGGGTCAGTGTTCAAAAGCAGCAGCTGAAGATCAGAAGGGCCAGACAAGCGGGAGGTCAAATTTTAAAGTCATCTGTGTGGAGGAAAGGACCAGACAGCTAAGCCCAAGACCTTTTGACTCCAGAAGTGGGGTGTCAAATGCTGCCCCCATATGAACATTCCTCCCCTGCTCTCTTACCTGGTTGTTCCTGCCATGCTGCCCCTGTGCTTTGCTGCTAGGTTGGTGGTGAATTAGAAGCCTGCTGTGCCCAGCAGCAGTCATGGAATAGGAAAAGGAGACAGGCTGAGGAGGAAGGATTTCTGCCTCTAGAGTTGGGCTAGAGTGGTACCACCATAGAATCTGACTGCTGAGAGTGGGGCCAGGAGTGAGGCCAGTGGCTCTGTTTCTACTGGCTACAGCAAAGGTGAGTGAGTCGAGGAATAACGGCTCTAAAACTGTCACTTCTCCAAATTCACCACCTGAATTGACTGCATGTTAGGGCTGGCCTGCTCAGGCAGGACCTTTTTCCATGAGACAAGTTACTGGGACTGATCTTCTGAGGTTGTGTAACAGTCAAAAGGGGCGGAGGGAAATACAAACTCCCTCCAGTGGGGCGATTCTCACGATCGCCGAGAGCGGGTGGTGGGGAAGGCTCCAAAAAGCTTCCTTTCCCCGCAGACTATCCAAGGCTTGGTGGAGGGAGTGCACTTCATGCTCCCACATGAGCAGCCCTGCTCCGTGAAGTATGAGGCAGGGTGGAGGGATCTGGGGCCAGAACTTGTTGTTCTGGCATCTGGGCTGCCCCAGGCTGGCTTAGGCTGGTCGTAAGAACAGGCTCCTCTAGCTCTGATGAGTCCCAAGTAGGTTGTCACAATCCACTTTTTAATATGAGCAGATTCACCCTTCAAAGGGGTTATTTTGGGAGGGTAAAGTGGAACTTCTGTAGGGAAGTCCCCTCCCTAAAGTAAAGCTTGAGCAGTCTTAGGCTTTCAGAAGCATGTGACTAGGGCAGGACCCAATAAGGAGTGACACTCTATAACAGCAAAAAGGATTTATTAATAATTGGATGATAAGGAAAGTTATAGAGGCATTGACAATTGCTGCTTCTGTTCAAGTACAAGAGAACATTGTTATTTGCGGAACCGCTATTCACGGTTCCGCATATCCGTGCGGTCTCTAATAGATACCCATTTTCAGTATCCATGGATGTGGTAGGGTTAAAAACCCATGTATCTGCGGTCCCTAGAGAGCCAGAAGTGACTTCCGCCCTCCATTTTGTTTAAAGGAGCCATTTTGTGGCTCGTTTCTTCAAAAAATTGGACTTTCCCCTGCAATTTTTCACAGGGTTTGTAGCCATTTCATCCTTCAGGAGGCATTCCTGGGCACATGGGGGACTAGTAGAGCACTTCACTGTAAGTATTTTCAGTGTTTTGGGTTGCTTTCTTGGCTTTTCCCCTCCACCCTGGAACCTAACCCCCCTTTCCCCATAGCTGTAAGTCGTCATTACTTGTGGTTCTGTTAGTCGTGGCAGTAGGTGAGGAATGGAACCCCTACAAGTAACGAGGTTCTCCTGTAAAACCCTTCCCCACCATGCAGTCGGATTCAAGCACCTAAACAAAAATAAATTCTGTTTTTATTTACGCATCTAGATAAACTGGTCCCTATCCTTCCTACGTATTTCCAGGTAAGGAACTCCCAGTTGATTTCCAGCCCAAGGCTGTTAGATTCCCTTTTTCCTACAGTAGCTGCTGATCAGACCTCCTTCGGAGGCTTCCAGGGAAGAACTGAACACACCCCTCCCCTACTCCTCTATAGGCTGTTGTCCAGTAAACCCTGCCCCTCACTCTGGACTGGGCCACAGGGATTTGATTCTCCTGGGCTGCCTTCCTTATTTATAGAGGCCCACCCTCCAAGCAGTTACTCCAATTGAGGCTGAATTCTCCATCAAGCCTGACTAGGACCCTCTTCCGTGCGACACGTTACTGAGACTGGTCTTCTGAGGCTGAGATTTTATAAGGCATGGTGGAGCCTGGTTTGTGGGGGTCTAAGTTCTGAATCTGTTCATACTGCCTGACTCAGATAGTGCTGCTGGGGAATGCAGTTCAGTCTACAAAACCTGTGACAGAAATGTGGCTTGATGGTACAGAAGTAAGCCGTTGGAGCCTGGCTGCTGGAGCCCCCAGTTGAGACCTCTTCCCCCAGTGCCTTGCAGTAGTACAAGATGGCAGTTCTCACCAAATGAGCCTGCAAGGATTTCCTTCCTCTGCCAGTTTAAGACTGAAATGAACCTTCACCCAGAAATCTCTCTTTTCCCCTACCCTATGTTTTAAAATGTTTAGCTTCCAGAAGGAGGAGTTCTGGAACTCAAAAGCTGCCATACCACATTGTGAACATTGGTTGATCCTAATAAGGGGATATGAGAGCCCTTGTGAACCTCTTTATTGGCTGTCAGAGAAAGACTTGGTTTCTTTCATGTTAGGACAGATCTACAAGGCTTGTGACCTACCAGATATTTGACCCCCTCCTTCCGCTTTGTTTTGGAATCTGAGGCAGGCAGCAAAACAAGGAAGATTCATTGAGTCACTGATGGGCTGTGTTCTGCTTGGTGGGTCCCACGTTTTTGGGTAGACCTTTTTTTCGTCGTCTTCTCTTTTTCCAGAAGAACAGGAAGAGGCTTTTGAGAGGCTTTAGTCCAAGTTTCCTCAGCTGCCTTTTAGTCTGTGGCAATGCCTGAGAAGGTCGGCTGGAGTGTGGGAATGTGGAAATTGGCCTCGAGGTAGGGGGTTGTGTGATTTTGGTGTTTACTTCTGGTTTACTGGGATCTGAGAGCTGGGGGGAAAAGGGTGACTCTTAAAAATGCTGCTTAATCTTTTTATTATCACTCTGTTGTGCTTCTTCTTGGAATATTGTTGTAGTACAATATTCCTTGTCTGCTGTTCAAGACTAACAAGAGGCATAGCTAATTCTTCAGTCCTCACATATTTTTTTATTGCCTCTGATGCATTTTCCTATCTTGAAGGCTTCGTAAAACCACTGGAAGACTCCCTGAAGTCTTTGGTTTGGCCTGACACCTTCATGAGCCTCCACAGAGGGAAACTTGAAGAGATGTTTAAAAATTGGTTGTTCGTATTTGTCCTCTCCTATTCATGTGACGCAAAAATAGAACTTGTCTTTCAATATCAAAACCAAATAAGAGGATTCTTGGGGGAATGCCCCTCCCCAGCTCATGCCTCAACTCACTCTTGACGACTAAAACAAGAGTAATGTTTTACAGTTTTAAGGTTGGCTGACCTAAGGTTGAACCTCTAAAGAAAACAAGAGTAATTTCTTAAAGAGATGACATTTCTCTCTTCAAGTCCTGCTTTCAGTTCACCCCCTCAGGTCATTTATGTTCAGTACCTGTGGTCTCATTGTCGTGTTCGTCCTTTCCTCTTCCCTTCCCCCAACATTTTATTTTTAAAAATTGGTACTTGAATGTCAGAATATTTCTAAATTAAGCACGCACTTCTAGGGCTTTTTTTTTTTTACTTGACTGAGGCCGAAGAACATGTCTTGTGTTTTGCATTGTGGTGGTGGAGGGTTTACAGATTTTGAGCTCGTGTGGTGCATTACTTCATAGTATAGATGAGGATTGCATATTTGAATGCACCCTATTGAATATGTGAGAACAGCAGCACACTCCAGACCCCTAATCACTCGACTGTTTGTTCATTGCAACTCACAGGAAAGGATCAGGGCAGAAAAACTCAGATTTGTTTTATAAGTATATAACTTATCTGACTGAGGGCTATCTCATTTTATTGGCCCATCTGGGCCTCACCTGAAAAGATGAAGCAGGCCCAACCACTCACACAGACCTCTGCTGCAAATGTTGAACTGTTTCCTTCAGTTCCTCTCACATGACCTGTCTCAACCAGAGGCTTTCTGGTTATGCATCTTCAAAAGACAGTACACAGCATTCCCCCACCAGACAAAATTCTTTCTACATAGAAATGTTTCGTTTCAGCGAGAAAGCTAAGTGTAGAACCCTTATCTCTGATGTACTAGGTCTCTAAATGCAGTGGGTTTTGAATGCTCTTCCCGTTATTTACACCTACAGTGTATAGTCTGAAGTGATTCTGTGAAGAGCTGCACCTTGTGATTTGCTGAAGGTGTAGCTTGGCTCTGATTTTGTCAATGGAGAGCATGGTGTCTGAGCTCCTGACTTCTGCAGTCTGGATGTGTGGATTGCTTCTGCCTGTGCAGATCTTCACCAGTCTATGGCTGACAGGAGCAGGCAAGGGACCAGTGCTTGTTGTGTGGTCACTGAGCTGTTCAAAGGTGTTGTGGGGCAAAGATAACCTGCCTCTCTTTGACATTATAGCCCTCTTCAGACATATAGCCCTCTTCAGAATGCTGTGCCTGCATTCAGATGTCTGCACACATGCACATGTTTTGTGTGAATGACTGTAAAGGTAAAGTGTGCCATCGAGTCGGTGTCAACTCCTGGCGCCCACAGAGTCCTGTGGTTGTCTTTGGTAGAATACAGGAGGGGTTTGCCATTGCCTCCTCCCACGCAGTATGTGATAATGCCTTTCAGCATCTTCCCATATCACTGCTGCCCGATATAGGTGTATTTCCCATAGTCTGGCAAACTTACCAGCGGGGATTCGAACCGGCAACTTCTGGCTTGCTAGTCAAGTCATTTCCCCACTGTGCCATTAAATTCCTCTGTGAATGACTGTACATGTGTTCATTTTAAAAGGGAACCTGGGTAGAGGTCCTCTGAAATGCAGGGTACAGATAGGAAGTGTACTGCTGCAGCTGTGTTCAGTATAACATGCCAGTAACATTCCCTGTGTACAGAACTACCTGTGTACACTGTACAAGACTGTACACGTGTTGAACATAACTACCCCTGCTAACTGGGCAAAGAGGCACCTTTTACCGTGGTGATTCTCTTTATTTAGCAGGGGGAGAGTAACTGGCCCTATCCACCCCCAGCACAGTACCTCCAGTGACTGTTGCTGGGGTCTATCTTGTTTTTTGTTTTTAGAATGTGAGCCCTTTGGGGACAGGGAGCCATCTTATTTGTTTGTTATTTCTCTGTGTAAACCGCCCTGAGCCATTTTTAGAAGGGCGGTATAGAAATCGTATGAGGATGATGATGATGATGATGATGATGAAGAAGAAGAAGAAGAAGAATAGGGCTTCTATCCGCTTTGATTGTGCTACAATATTAGTGTGCAAACCCGCCCTCTATAACTTCTTTTCACATCTATTTACCTGCCAGGGAGCATCTTGCATGGAAGCTGTGTGTGCAGTAGAGCAGGGGGTGCCCAACTTTGGTCCCCAGACGTTGCTAGACTATATCTCCCATCGTCCCCAGCTGCAGTGGGTTTAGTCATTGTGGATAGGGATGATGAGGATTGTCTAACAACATCTGATAACCCAAGGTTGGGACTGTCTGCAGTTGATGGTTCTTTGGTGCATTTTAGGATGTATTCCCAGTACTCATGGACCCACTGGCTAGGCTGTTGAGCATAGCTCTTGCCATGTGCAAACCCGATCACCTTGGATTTTTAAAAATTTAAACTGTGAAACAGTCTGTTTCACGCAGTGGTGGGCTTCCCTTTTCTAGAGGTTTTCCAATGGAGACTGGATGATTATCTGTCATGGAGGCTGCAGACGTTTCCTGCATGGAGCAGCAGGGGCCTGGATTAGAAGACCCCTAAAATCCCTTCGAACTCTAACATTCCATGATTCTAGAAGGTGCCCACATCACTGGAGCTGCATATTGCAGGGGGAGAGCGGAAATAATGGGCAAGCTGTCTTTTTATTGATCTTCTCATTCACAAATCCCTAACCAGCCTCTGAAGAACCCTGTGGGTCTTAGGAAGACAGCATGAAAACCATTGAACCAGTCATGTGGAAAACTGCCTATATGAGCCTTTATTCAAGTAAATGTTTGATTGAAATGCAAGTCAATAAAAGCTTTCCTCTTGCAAAGAATAAAAACAGAATAAAGAATTGGACTGTGTAGTGCAGACTGTATAAGCACTAGGGCAAAGAATCTAGTTGGAGGTGGAGAAATGTTTCACTTTTACCTCAGCAAGGTGTCTGAGGTAATGAAATACGATAGTGGACATTTCTAGGAGAGAGGCTCAAAATGTCCTATTGTGGTTGGCCAAAAGGCAGAGAGATTGAACGTCTGATTATTTGGGGTGCATAATTAGCAATCAGTGCGGTGGTGATAAAGAAACTGAGATCAAAAGTGTTGAGCTGTTAGAATAAAATCCAGAGTCTGCCAGATACCTTCATTAGGACCAATCAGTGTGCAAAATACCCTGTGTGGATGAGAGTGAAGACTGAGGAGGATGTGATGGGGTGGACCCCAGACTCTGCACTCAGTAGCTGTAAAGCAAAGCAGTGAGGATTCTAGCAGAGAAGCAGTGGGCAGGAGAGAGAAACTCATTCCTTCCTCTCTCCTTGCTTTATTGCACCCCACTCTTGATGGGCTCACTTCTGATTTGAGAACTCAGGAGAGAAGCAGCAGGAAGAAAGTGGTTGGACAGGGGGAGCAGCAGTTGGAATTGGGATTTAGCACCCCTTTTCTGCCCAACACTTCTCCATTTGAAACCTCTCTCCGCTCCCACCCCATTTTACAGGAGTTTTGTGGAGAGCTGCTTTCTAAGACCTAGGTCTGCCACTGAATATGCACCAAACATTGTTGACTTGCAATCCAGTATAGAAGATGGTAGTATTACGTTGTGCAGAGACATGGAGTGGGGACCAATGTTGGATGATGCCTTCTAGAACTTAGTATAACTTGAGATGGCTTAGAAACTGGTGGGATAATGAAATAGATGGCCATTTAGAAACTGCTGCCATCTACAGCATCTGCCAAGGGAAAATGAATACTTTGAAAAAACATGCACATGTTTTGACATTGTATGATACGGAGACATGAAAGTCAGATTTACTGTAGGTGCAAAGGTACTTTTAAGTACAGAATTAGTGCAGTATATTAATTGTACTCACAATCTCATGTGACGCAACAGCTGCTCATACTCTCTGAGTATTTGGGGAATGGTTCCAGTAAGGCAGGTTCTTGAACGTTGCATTAATGCAAAGCAAACCATTGCAGTCTCATTCTATTGCTGTGGTTGTGTCTACATGTACACCGGTTGCTATGTTTGTTCACTGAGTTATGAACATAACTGAAACCTATCATGTGGCGTAGGTGGGCATTGGGGTGAAATCTTAGTGTAGTAGTCAAGGTTGGAACTAGTTGTGGCAACCAGTAGGGGTGGTGTTAAAAATGGCAACCTTTTGTTCATTTCCAACTCTTCATCCCATAAAGTGTAGTTATAAAAATGCATGACATGTTTGATTGATCATTCATTCCTCTTTCCCCACATGTTACCGTTGGCTACTATTGACTACCATTGGGCTGTAGGTGGGAAAATGCATAATGGGTGACTTCACATTTCTGTTGCCACATGTTGCAGGCAAGATGAGGGGAAACTTGACATGGGGTCGTTATTTTGGGTAGTGGTTGTGTGTGCGCGTTATCATGTCGAGTACATCCCCTAAGTGTGTGAGTCAGAAAGTCTCACCTCAGACCTGAACTTATAAAAGACCTTAGGCAAGCCCCTCTCTCCCAGCCTCCCAGTCTGTAATGTGGGGGGAAGAATCCTGATGCAGCTTACAGGTCTGATGTAAGGATTTTTGAGATGAGGTATGTGCCCTGTAAATAAAAGTGGACTGAGCTTGACCTGGGAGTTATTCGCACTTGGCTTCAGGCTTTGGGGTAAATGCTGAGTGAAGCCACTTTGAAGTACACTCGTGGCATTGAGGGAAGCAGCCCCTCCCCTCTGCTCTCGGTTTTCTTTTGGAACAAGTCCACGTGGCATGCTCTGTGTTTTCCTTTGGGGGCGGAGCCAGTTGGGGGCGGTGGGAGTTCCTGCAGAGATAGATCTGCATTTCTGAAGAGAGCATGCCTCTTACCTGACATACCTTGAGATAAGCTAGAATTCGCATCACAAAGCCTAGTTTGTGAGTAGAGTGGGTCCAAAATTCTCCAACCGACTTCAAGGTAAGGTTGGTTGGTGAATGCACACATTCCCTTCTGAAGGAGATTTGGGGCAAAAGCCCTGGGTGTAAAGCCTCCTGCTGACTTAACCTCTATTCTCTTTCATCAGCAATTGAATTTGCCCATATTTCAAGTGGTTCTGATGTGGCATTCTGAAATGAGCAACAATTGAAGTTGCTATGTTTTGTCAACTATGACTTTTTCCTCCACTGTATGTGAGTTGTCCCTGAAAGAGTATGGTGGCTTTCTAACATTTCTTGCTTTAGAATGCTTGCAGTGTGGCAAACTCTTAAAATTGGCTTTTAAATCGCTACTTGCTACTTCAGTTGTTTGAATTTGGCAATCAATCAGGCAGAGAACTTCTGTTCCATCCCCCCCCCCCGCCCCTTTGAGACCAAAAATGACTGATAGGTATGTAAGGGAAGCCAGGCTAGCAAAAGCTTTTGCAGATTAATAATTTTTGTGGCCTCTTTTGCAAAGCTATCTTGGATCCATTTAACAAAAAGCATTAAACAGCTGCTGACATACTGTGCAGCAGTTGGAGCAACACCCACACTGCAGCATGTGTGTAAGTAAACATGGCCAATGGTGTTGTGGATCAGGGCAGTCTGACTCTTTCTTAAAGTTGCACAAATGCAGTTGCGTGGCGTGACAACCATTATTTCCAGTGAGTGTCTCATCGCATAACTGCATCTGTGCAACTTTGAGATGGGGCAGAACTGCCTTGTTCCACAGCGCCATTGGTGGCATTGACATATACACAGCAGCACGAATGGCACCCCAACCATAGGAACATAGGAAACTGCCATGTACTGAGTCAGACCATTGGTCTATCTAGCTCAGTATTGTCTTCACAGACTGGCAGCGGCTTCTCCAAGGTTGCAGGCAGGAATCTCTCTAGGCCCTATCTTGGAGAAGCCAGGGAGGGAACTTGAAACCTTCTGCTCTTCCCAGAGCTGCTTCATCCCCTGAGGGGAATATCTTGCAGTGTTCACACATCAAGTCTCCCATTCATATGCAACCAGGGCAGACCCTGCTTAGCTATGGGGACAAGTCATGCTTGCTACCACAAGACCAGCTCTCCTCTCCACCTGCATTGAGCTGTGCAGCCTATCAGTGAGCATTAATATCAGGAGTGCTTGTTGCCTAGTTAATATTTAGCTTCCATATTTACTGCAGCACATGAAACTAGTTCCTGTATGTATGCCGATTTCATGTTAGCGGGATATGTCTCTGGTTTTATTCAGGCACACACAAGCTGGTTTTCAGTGAAGTCTGCGGCTCAGGGCTCTCTGTCAAATACTGTAGTGCAGATCATTAAGGGAATTGTTTGTAAAACTAACTTTCATGTACATAAGCGCATTAGTGGAAACAGAAACCACATTGAAATATTGCAAATAAACAGAGGCCCCAGGCATTGTATGTCATAGTGTTGGGTAGCTGACGTGGGGATGGGGGTCGAAATGCAGGTTAAAATGACTTGGCTCAGTGTGCATAGCCCTTGGAAACACAACATCCAGATCAGCACTGATACAGATGCACTGGCATCGGCTCCTTTCTCCATTTAAGGGGATTTTGACATCTTGTCCTAAGGTTCTGGAACCTGGCCAAAGAAATTATAAGAGATTACATGGCTCCAGCTTCCCTTAGTCTCAGGAATCTCTCTGCTAGGGGTTTGTTTCCACTGTCCCCTGGTGAACTTTAATGGAGATCTTTGCAATTGGCTCACTTTGGCAGCCATGGACAAGTAGTTCTGACGCTTCGTTTTAGCTTTGTGTACTGCACTTGATTAAGGTTTGCATAGAGAACAGTACCCAGTACTGGAGGAAATGATAGTGGGGCAGTTCAGAGCAGTGTCCTCTCTAATTTTTTTTCATCTGTGTGCAGAATGAGTTTTGTTCTGGAAAGCATCAAGGCAGTGTGTGCACATGTGTATTCAGAATGTGGCCTTTCTGATTCAACCTGAGCGGGATCCAAAATTAACTGAGTGGACATTAAAAAACTTGTGAGCATGCACGCATGCGCATACCTTAAATGGAAAACTGGTTCAGAGGATACTTCCAAGCCGGCCCTGCCCACATGCTATTGAGGACATGAATTAATAATTGGTGGCGGGGGGGCAGTTAATCCAGTGTTTAGATGAACTACCCTCCCACTCAGTTATTAAAACCAGAACAGCAGGCCAGAGGGAGAGAAGTGGGACGTGCTCATTTATGTTTCTAATCATATATGGACAGAGCTGGCTCAGGCCTCCATATGTACGGCATATTTAGTCTAGTAATATGCTGGTTTTATATCAATAAACTGATCTATAAATACCAATAAATAATAATCATAATATTAATAGCATCTATTTAGCACTTCAGAGCATTCAAGGCACTTGTATGGAGATATATTTTAGCTTTTTCAGAGAGCTGAAGGCAGTTTGAAAGAAGAATTGTTGCTCAGAGAGTTGGTGTCGTGTAGTGGCTAGGGGATTGAGCTGTGAATCAGGACCTTCTCAGGCTAAATCTTGCCTCTGCTATGAACTTGCTATGTAGCCTTAGGCAAGCCACTCCCTCTCAGTCCCTCTCTGTGAGATGGGGGGCCATAACTTTACTTTACTTTCAGGGTTGTTGTAAGGATTACATCATGACTATAAGGATTACATCATGACTATAACTCTGTGTTCTCATAACCTGCACCATTGTAGCTAAAGGGTCAACTATGATCAGCGAGCTGGGGCTGGGTGTGCTCCTGCAGAAAGTGATGTGGGGAGGAACCCATGTTTTAGTGCTGATTGTAGTCCTGCCACCATGGTTAGCTAGGATTAAACTACAACCAGTAAATTTCAATCCATTCGTACTTAACAGTTGTAGTTTAATCCTAGTTTGCCGGCGCACCGGGACTATGATCGGCATCACATTTCACTGGCGCATTCCTGGCTCACCAATCTTAGTTAACTCCTTAGCTACGATTGCCTCGGTCATGAGGAGACAAATTCTTTGAGCACATTCACATATAACAGGAGGGGTGGCCAACCTGAGGCTCTCCAGCTGTTGTTGGACTACAAATCCCATCATCCCCGACCTCAATCAATTGAGAGAGATGACGGCCAGGAGTTCAGCCGGAGACCACTCCTGACGTATAATATTTGTGAAGCGCCTTAAAAACTCAAAAAGTGCTATATAGATGGTGATGGTGATATTATGGGGTGTGCACTCATTCCACTTTAATCTCTGTAAATAGATGTGGTGAGAGTTTGAAACCAGAGTCTTGTATGTTCATTATGGGAAGCAAAACCAGAGTCTTCTATGTTCATCATGGGCTTGCCTCTTAAGCCCCTTGCAACTTCCTTAAAAACTGTTACCTCTCTCCACTATACATTAATCTTTACAACAGCCACAAAAGGTGGGTCAACATTAGGAATGGGGCTGGGAGAAGCTTGCTCAGATCAGCTACTGAGATCATGGCAGGGGTGAGATTTGTGTTCTTGACCTCTTACTTCATTGCGCTCTCTCTCGCTCTCGCTCGGCATTGCATAAGTTTGCTGCATGGCAAACTTGACAAAGTGGGGGACCACAAACAACCTGGTGAGGGCTGATCTGTCATCCTGCAAGAGCTGGATGATGGAGGCCACACTCTGCTTATTTGGAGGCAGGGAATTTCCCAGTTGTTTCTCTCCAACTCCCTCACAATAGGGATGTGCCCAAACTGCGGTTCGAAGCACTGTTTGAGCACTTTAAAGGAAATTAGAAAGGGAATTTTAAGAAAATGGAGAGCAGGTGCTTACCTGCTTTCCACCGCCCCTTCCAGCTTCCTGCTAGGGTGGTGCGTGTCTCAAAAAGCTCTGTGTGCCATCAGCATGCACATGGCATCTGCACAGGTGCCATTTGTATGGTCAGCCTGGTGTTGCTGATCACACAAATGGCATCCACCATCATGGTTTTATGTTAGGCCTCGACAGATTTTCTTTGGATCTAGGAGCCAGCCCCCAATTTTGGGAACCAGACAATGTACACTTAACAAAATTACCAGACTAAGTTATGGGCATTGTAGAGGAGCTGGAGGAGAGTAAATGGGCTTCTATTTCTCCCCTTTACAGATAACACACTTAGAACAGAAACAGGGCTATCTGGAACAAATACATATTTTATTAAGTAATTCTACCTCTGAATATCCTAGGCTAGGTGCTTATGTTAAATTCTAGGCACCCTGGCACCTGGGAATTGTCAAACCCAGTTTTATGTAGATGACAGAATGAAAATATTCATATGTGTCAAGAAACACAAAGCAGTCATTTGATAAAAAGAATTCTGCCTTTTTTGTATCTTATTGAAATGAACTGAGATGTTATGTACTAGACCATGTCTTATTGTTGTGATTCTGTAGCAAAAAAACTGATTCCATTTCCTTTTTCTTTTTGTCAACATGATGTAAGTTTTAATTTTGAGAAGATAATTAACAACAACAAAGTCCCATCAAGTAGTGGGAGAGGCAGATGAGATGAAAACATTCTTTGTTCCCTGTGTTGCCCTCTAGGTGAAGGGTGTGTGCACTGCTCTCTGAAAAGTACCAAACTTAGAAATAGTCTTTGAATCTTCGCCATCCATCAAGCTCATGCTGGGTTATTTGGACTTGCTGACAGCAGTTAATTATTGACTAGAGTTTAAAAATTAGCTGATGTGTTCTGAATTGAGGTAAATCATTGAACTGAAGAGAGTCTGTTGTTAAACCTCTATGGCTTGTTTACGAACAATCGCCTGTACACCAAATTGTTAGTTTTTCATTTTTGATTTGGTGGAAGCATACAGGTGAATGTGGGGTTTGAGGCATCTTGACATAGTGAGTAAAATCCAGGGCAATTTCTGAAACTGTCATTCATATAATGCAGGCCAGGCAAGTCCTTCGGTGTTTTCATTGAAGTAAAATTTGTTATGATAACAAGGAGAATTTCCTTTTAAAGAAGACATCATTGGAAATGACCAAAGGCATTGTAACTCCTTGTTTCTGTCACTCTGTTATTGCTTTCTAGAAAACAACATATTGAAAAATGTGTTCTGGACTATTGTGGTGCTAGGTATGGAGGGCAGAGTGCTGCCCTTGGCCAGAGTACTACATGTATACCAGAAAGTATAATATGAGATGAGGGAGGGTAGAGAGTGAAGAGCAAGAATGCTTTAAGTTGCAGGAAAGGGTATTAGTATTTGGAGGGTTTTGAATTCTCTGTTGTTCTTCCCTCCACTAATTGAGGAATTTGTGACAGGCTCCATCCCCACCTTGTCATAAATAATGTTGAACACTATGAAATTAACTCAGTGGGGGAATCAAGTCATGAGGTGGGTTTCAGTTGCTGGCAAACCTCCGATTACAGTTTGAAATTACTTGCCTGCGGCTCCAACAGGAAGGGCAGGTGTATTTCTGAGGATACACTTCGAGTTTGTAGAAGTAACCTCATGATCTGTGTGCCTTGATTCTTAGAGTGTGGAGTACTGGGGATTCAAGACTATAGACCTTGCAGTCCCACATAATTTTTACCACTAGTTTTTTTTAGTTTAAACCAGCGGTGGGTTTGGACAACACTACACACTTCGTATGCGATCAGAACATCCTTTGTGGATGTCCTGATACCCTCCTGGTACATCTCTTTATCACATGAGGGAGGGATGTGTGCTCCAGATACCTGTGTAAACAGGCACTTGGAGCAGGCATAAAGGGATGATTTGGATGAACAACACCCCCCCTAGATGGCCTGAAAATAATTGTTAGACAAATTAATGGAAGAAAGATCTATCAATACCAGTCCACCACCATGAGACCTAATGGAGCGTCCATGTACTTCCTAGATGCCAAATGCTTGGGGACCAGCAACAGGAGAAGTATGTTGTCTTTGTTCACAACCTTCCCAGAAGCTGGCCGCTGTTGGAAACAGAATCCTAGACCAGATGGTTCCTTGATATGATTCAGCGCAGTTCTTTGAATATTCATCAAATATAAAAACCTGGGCAGTGCATAAGTAAAGCTCTAAGGAGAAGAAGGGCAGTGGTTTTCATCACATAGAAAGACTCTTAATTGCTGTTCTCATCTCTTTTGATATTCTGCCATTAAACTCTCAGGGTTTCTTTCTTTTTCTTCTTTTTCTTTTTCTTTAAAGCGAGGTTAAGCTTGAATTTCACCTTTGCACTGTATAATTTATTTACAGAGAACAGAATGTCTCCGTTACTTAGGTTGCTCTTTTGGACCATGATTACTTCAAATCAGAAGGGACCATTTGTCACTCCGTTTAAGGGCTCTACCCATTATTTGACTGAAATATGGGCTTGGGTTAAATGCAAATATCCTGTTTAACTAGCACAGAAAATAAGAGAGAAGATGAAAGCTCCCAACTGAAAACTGCAAGTCCTTATCTTTGGAGTTTCCTCTTAGAAAGAACTGGTTTTGATCCACTGTTTGCATATTTGGATTATACCTGACTTGAAAGGGCCCTGCTGATTGCAGGGCTGGTGACACACAATTCTCTTGGGGTCGAACACTTTTTTTTTTTTTTTTTAAGAAAATTACAAATACTTGCCAAACCTGTTTACCAGAGGTGCAGGCAGAATAAGTGTGTACATACTGAAAGAGTCACTCTTTCAGACCACTTCCAGCTCTGGGAAGGGGGAGGACAAAAGTCTGCCTTGAGCCACCAGATTGCTTTTTTGTGGTGACCTGGGTCCTCGGTTTTGCGAAAGGCAGAGTAGTTGACAATGTGAAAAGTGTGTGTGCAAGAGGGTTTCTAGAGGGGTTGAGCGTCTATAGCCCTCTTCAATGTTGACGCTTTCCTTGTGCACTGAATACATTAGGGTAGCATTGTGGTGTCCAGTTCTACTCCTGCTGCGCAGGCATTCGCCTGCACAGGTGCAAAGTGTACATGCTTAGTACATTGTGGGCGTGGTGGAGCTTCTCCATGCACACAAGTACATTTAATGTAAGAAATACAATAACATGCAAAGAAGGCATATAGGACTCTTCTCAGTAATCGATCCCCCCCCCGCCCCCGATAGCTTTGGGTCAATGACTGTGTAGAGGCCTTAAGGTCTGTTAGCAAAGGGAATGTGTTGCTGCTTCTCCTCCTTTTATGAGGTAGGTTCATAGAAAGTGGAAGGAGGCACTCACTTCCTGTGAGGTAGCCATCTGAATCAAAAGCATTGCATGAGTTCTGCACTGCCTGCTTCCCTGTAGGGAGTTGAAATAAGCAACCTTTTGGTGCTGCTTCCCTCCAGAAAGCTGTACATCTTGCATGGGAAGCCCTACCAGTGAGGTGAAAACATTCAGCATGATGCATAGATCAGCCCTAAAATAAGTACTCCCTTGAGGGCCATACTCACAATTCTCATTAGGGTAGGGGATGCATCCTACCCAAGTTTAGGAACTGTTCACACTCCTCTTTTCCAGTGGTCTGTGAGTAAAAAACAAGGTAGGAGGAGAAGGAAGTGATGTAAAAATACTGAGAGTCGCTCTTGTGTGACAAGCAATGCTCAAGGTGTCATTCAACGAAAGAATTACTAAAATACAAACCAAACAATCCTGTTAAATGTTCATTTTAAAATGGTATCTTAATGTAATCAACTCAGTCTTGCAAATAAGGCCAAATTAGCGGGGGGGGGGGAGAAGAGGAGGGATCAAAGGTGCAGGGGAGCCTCTGTTGCCAGATTTGGCTTTTTAAAAGCCAAATTCTGGGTTACGGCCCATTTGACCCATGAGTATACCCATTCTGGCAACAATGCCTCCATTCATTTGGGCCTAACATAGTTTGGAGACTTTTCGGGGTAACAGAATAGTTTCTTCAGAGGATCTGCTTATACATCATGTGATACAAATATCCTTACAATCCTGAATTAACCCTACATTTAAACATTGATAGAATAGGTAGGTTTTCACTGGCCGCCTAAATTCCAATAATGATGTAATTTGACTAACCTCTCTGGAGAGAAATGCCACAATTCTGTCATCGCGTCCGAAAGAGCCCTATCTCGGCCCATAAACTTGGCAACACAAAGATGTACACCTGGAGCAGTGCCTCCCCAGATGTTCTGAGGCCACAGGGAGGTTGATGTAGATGTTCCCGCAGATATACTGAGCTCAGCCTCAGGCCATTCGTTAATGGAGTGTATGGTGTGAGTGTTCTGTTTCTTCCTGCACAACTTTTAAGTGATTCCCCCCCACCCCACAACCTAATCCATAGATATTGGGGAAACTCTTTGCATTGTTATAGGTATACATTTTCTGGATTTGCAAAAGTCTGCATTGCTTCATATGCAATTGGAGGGAAGCCAGTTTTTGTGATGGGTTTGGAGTCAGCTGTTTAAGGTTGAGAGTTGACATCACTTTCACTTGTAAGCACTTAAAATGACTTTCTTTCTGGCTTAATGCCTGTTGAGAGAAGCTTGAAATAATAGCTGCAGTGTATTATAAAAGCTTAGACCATGATCCTCACTGTTTGCTCTGGTATTATCTATGTGCTTTGCAAGAGAAACACCTCTTTAGGTATCAGGATAGTGTTTGTGAACTCGAATGAAACAGCCACTGTACTAAAATTAATGTATAGGGTGGGGCATATTTAGATCTTGGTATAGAGACTTTCAAAACCATCCTATATAATAAAGCCCTAGAGTGTGCGCCCGTGTCTCTGGTGTCTGCGTCCGTGTCTCCCTCGGCTGTTCTGGGCATGTGCGGAGTGCATGCCCAGAACATGCCGAGGGAGACACGACCGCAGGCACCAGGCGGCCATGTTGGCCAGGAGGAGGAGAAGTGGCGGGCTGAGGAGAAGCAGCTGCCGCCGAAGCCGGGCAGGGAGAGGAGGCGGCAAGGGAAGCCGGCTGAGGTGGCAGCGGAGCCGCGGCCTCGACCACAGGATGCGGTGTGGCCGAGGCGGCGGCGGAGCCGCGGCCTCGGCCAGAAGACACAGAACGGCCGAGGTGGGGGGGGGTCAGGCAGCGGCGGAGCCGCGGCCTCAGCCAGAGGAGGGGAATGACTTCCTGGGCCACGAAATGCTTCTTCTTGGTCTTGGTTTTGCTCGCCATAACGGACACGATGTTGCCCGGGGCCGCCGTGGAAGCCCAAGAGGAAGCGCAGCCGCCGCCGCGAAGGAGAAAGAAGCAAGGACTGAAGGGAGGGGACCGCGAGGCTCAGCAGCAGCCTGGACCCTCTGCGGGCGAGAGAGGAGGGGCCGGCGGCAGAGCCAGGCAGGCGGCGAGACGGAGTGCGGCGGTGGGATGAGCGGCAGGTGCTAGCGCGGCTGTGGCAGGAACAGGGAGGAGGAGGCGGGCAAGTCCCTGGTGCTGCTGCGATTGCCTCCTGTCCTGCTGGTGCCGCAGCTGCTGCCACCGCAGGACGATGCCAAGCACATCCTGGCCTGGCCGCCGTCGCTGCCGCCGCCAACTTAAAGGCCCCCCCTCCCTGCACAGGCCCCGCCTCCCCCCTACTCCCTTCACCCCGCCCATCCTGGCACACTCGGAGCATTCCACCTCCCTCAAGCAGCAGCATCGGGCCCAGCAGGGAGCTGCTGCCAGGCAAGAAGAACAAGCAAAGCGGAGCGCTTTGCTTTTATGAGCGTGCACGCCACTTCTGGGCATGCGCTTTGCAGGAAGTGAAGGGTTCCTGCTTTCCCTTCTGCCCTTCTTTTGCTGGTGGTCATGTCCAATTCAGGTCAACTCCCTCCCAGCACCACCCAGGGAGCAGCCCCCCCCCCCCCTGAAAGTTATTTGCGGGAGGGCGGAGAAGGCTACTAGCGCCCGTTAATTTAACAGGCTGAAAAATACTAGTACTAAATAAAATGTCGGCAGTGTTGTGATTTTTGTAATGTGTGCTAAAAAGAAGCTCAGGTTTATACATATCTAGTCACTAGTGACTGTGCAAGAATTGATTTTAGGTAAGCAAACCAGGAAGCTTTTATAAATTGGGAGAGCGTTTACCGTATCTCCTTTTAGGCTGACTGTTAACCATTTGTAATACATCTATATGTGTGTATAGGTAGTCTAGTAATTTTTGTGGACTTATTTATAAGGCTATTTGGGATGTGAGTGGGAGTGCTGAACACTCAAAATTACCTTCATTTTCTTGACAGATGGCTCTTTTCTTTTTCTTTTAAAGGTACGGACGCTCTTTGTCAGTGGCCTACCTCTGGACATCAAACCTCGGGAGCTCTATCTCTTGTTCAGACCATTCAAGGTAGTCTGCCTACATTGACTAGTTCTGCAAAAATGCTGGGATTGATGTGCCAATGTGCTTCATTTATATGAATGTGTTTGGTTTCTGTTGCTGTTGCCACAATGATATGTGACTGGCTCTTCTGGAAAGTTAGACAGAAGTTCAGAAGATATTCCCAGTATCCAGATTTTTAAAAACATTAGGATGCAGTCTATCATGATATCTAATTTGAAATAAAAACTTGGCTAGGAGGACTTTCCCATGAACTGAAATTTGGCCAAGAGCCTGACTAGAGAGTGATTATAAATAACATTGTGATGTGATCAAGGCTGAAAGTTATAAATACTAACCTTTTAATTATGATATAGACTTGGAGTAGGATTCATATAACCTTTGGGTGATGTGTGTAGACTTAATCGTACACACCACACACTTGCATCCTGTAAAGATAGATGCATAACGAATCAGGGGCATACATCTATCTTTACAGGACTGAAGGTCCTTGAGTAGAGGCCATTGAACAGCCCTAGCCCAGCATCCCTTCCCATGTGAACTTGGTTTGCTGTGCCCTGGTCATCCTAAGGACATAAACTAAGGACATAACATGTCTCAAGGTTAGCCATTAGATATAAAACGTTCCATCTTCAGACTTCCCTAGAAGCTATTCACACGCGTGGGCAAAACCGGGCTAAGGAAGCCCAGCCCGGCTTTGTGTGTGTGTGTGTGTGTGTGTGTGTGTGTGTGTGTGTGTGTGTTCGTGCCCAATCCCAGCAGCCCTCATAACCCTGTTTTACTGATCGTCTGCCTGCTGGCTGGGACTGACAGACTCCGGGCTCCTAGATGGCTTCCAGGAGGGGAGGGAGGATCCCCATAATGCACCACATGCTCAGGTGGTGCATTATAGGAGTTCCGGGGATGGGATGACACGTCCAGGCACCCCAACACTCGGAGCTGCCAGCAGAAGCCGGAAATTGTCTGGGAGGCCAATCTGGCCACCCAGCAACAAGAAAAGGATTGTCTGCGGGAGAGGTAAGCTTTTTGTGGTTTCCTCCCCTAACCCCTTCGAGCCCTTCTAATGGATCGTGAGAAAAGGCTCAGGATATCTTGACCTAGATGTGTACCAAAGTCCAGCTTTCTAGCTAAAGTTGAAGTGTCTTAACTACCATAAGCCCCTTTTTGAGAAGAAAAGTGCAAATATTTGTTCCCCTTTTACACCTTTCCAAAAATCAGGGCACATAGCAAAGTTCCAACTTTCTTGGTGATCTCTTTTAACTACCTTGGAGAACAAGTATATATCCCTATTTAAGAGGTGTACATAGCCCATGTTCAGATGCTTCCAATAGTTGAGATATACCAAATTTGAACTTTCTAGGTCATGTGGACATAACCATAACTGTGAGTGAGTCTATTTATTTTTACTTCCTGGGACCCCTAAATGTTCCTCCTCACAGAATTGTATAAGGAAATAAAGCTTTTCCCTAATTTAATTTAATTTAATTTAATTTTTAATTTTTATTTACTCATCTGTTAGCACTTAGAGTGGCATATATGTCCCATCCACACCACTTTAAGGAAAAATCAGTGTCTTTGTGACATCAACCATCGTTCTAGTCTCCACCCTCCCTCTCAGAAATATTTGCAAGAAATGCACCTCTTCATAAGCAAAGGAGGAGAGCTTGCCATGTTTTTAGCAGGTCTAGAAGCAAAAGTCAGGAATGAATGTGGTCATACATAATTGAGAGGGTGGTGGCACCTCAGTGGCAAACAGTCTTGGAGGAAACTGGTTATCTAGATTCCTTTCAGACTGATTTCTGGGTAGGCGACTGCCTTGATGGGCCTGATGGATGATCTCCAACTGGCAATTGACAGAGGAAGTGTGATTCTGTTGGTCCTTTTGGACCTCTCAGTGGTTTTTGATACTATCAACTATAGTATCCTTCTGGAGCGTCTCAAGGAGTTGGGAGTGGGAGGCACTGCTTTGCAACAGTCCCACTCCTACTTCTCAGGCAGCTTCAGTATTATGTCCCTTGGAGACTGTTATTCAAAATCTTAACTTTTGTGTGGTGTCCCTCAGGGCTCCATATTGTATCCGATGTTGTTTAACATCTACATGAAACCTCTTGGAGAGATCATCAGGAGATTTGGTGAAGGGTGCTATCAGTTTGCTGATGACACCCAAATCTTTTTTTCCATGTCAACATCATTAGGAGAAGGCATAACTTCCCTAAATGCCTGCCTGGAGGTGGTGATGGGCTGGATGAGGGATAACAAACTGAAACTGAATCCAGATAAGTTGGAGGTGCTCATTGTGTGGGGTTGGTACTCAGGAGATGAGTTTGATCTGCTGGTTCTGGATAGGGTCACACTTGCCCAGAAGGAACAGGTACGAAGTCTGGGGGTGCTTCTGGACACAAACCTCTCCCTGATGTCCCAGGTTGAGGTTGTGGCCAGAATGCCTTCTATCAGCTTGGGCCGATACGCCAGCTGCGTCTGTTTCTTGAGATAAATGACCTCAGAACAGTGGCACATATAGGTGAAACTCAAAAAATTAGAATATCGTGCAAAAGTTCATTAATTTCAGTAATGCAAATTAAAAGGTGAAACTGATATATGAGATAGACGCATTACATGCAAAGCGAGATAAGTCAAGCCTTAATTTGTTATAATTGTGATGATCATGGCGTACAGCTCATGAGAACCCCAAATCCACAATCCCAGAAAATTAGAATATTGTGAAAAGGTTCAACAGTCTAGGCTCCAGGTGTCTCACTCCAATCAGCTAATCAATCCATAACACCTGCAAAGGGTTCCTGAGCCTTTAAATGGTCTCTCAGTCTGGTTCATTAGGAATCACAATCATGGGAAAGACTGCTGACTTGACAGTTGTGCAGAAAACCATCATTGACACCCTCCATAAGGAGGGAAAGCCTCAAAAGGTAATTGCAAAAGAAGTTGGATGTTCCCAAAGTGCTGTATCAAAGCACATCAATAGAAAGTTATGTGGAAGGGGAAAGTGTGGAAGAAAAAGGTGCACAAGCAGCAGGGATGACCACAGCCTGGAGAGGATTGTCAGGAAAAGGCCATTCAAAAGTGTTGGGGACTTTCACAAGGAGTGGACTGAGGCTGGAGTTAGTGCATCAAGAGCCACCACACACAGACGGATCCTGGACATGGGCTTCAAATGTCGTATTCCTCTTGTCAAGCCGCTCCTGAACAACAAACAACGTCAGAAGCGTCTTACCTGGGCTCAAGAAAAAAAGAACTGGTCTGTTGCTCAGTGGTCCAAAGTCCTCTTTTCTGGTGAGAGCAACTTTTGCATCTCATTTGGAAACCAAGGACCCAGAGTCTGGAGGAAGAATGGAGAGGCACACAATGCAAGATGCTTGAAGTCCAGTGTGAAGTTTCCACAGTCTGTGTTGATTTGGGGAGCCATGTCATCTGCTGGTGTTGGTCCACTGTGCTTCATTAAGTCCAGGGTCAACGCAGCCGTCTATCAGGAGATTTTGGAGCACTTCATGCTTCCTTCCGCAGACGAGCTGTATGGGGATGTTGACTTCATTTTCCAGCAGGACTTGGCACCTGCCCACACTGCCAAAAGTACCAAAACCTGGTTCAGTGACCATGGGATTACTGTGCTTGACTGGCCAGCAAACTCGCCTGACCTGAACCCCATAGAGAATCTATGGGGCATTGCCAAGAGAAGGATGAGAGACATGAGACCAAACAATGCAGAAGAGCTGAAGGCCGCTATTGAAGCATCCTGGTCTTCCATAACACCTCAGCAGTGCCACAGGCTGATAGCATCCATGCCACGCCGCATTGAGGCAGTAATTGCTGCAAAAGGGGCCCAAACCAAGTACTGAATACATATGCATGCTTATACTTTTCAGAGGTCCAATATTGTTCTATTTACAATCCTTGTTTTATTGGTCTCATGTAATATTCTAATTTTCTGGGATTGTGGATTTGGGGTTCTCATGAGCTGTACGCCATGATCATCACAATTATAACAAATTAAGGCTTGACTTATCTCGCTTTGCATGTAATGCGTCTATCTCATATATCAGTTTCACCTTTTAATTTGCATTACTGAAATTAATGAACTTTTGCACGATATTCTAATTTTTTGAGTTTCACCTGTATGCTGGTAACCTCCAGACCGGATTGCTGCAATGCGCTCTATGTGGGGCTGCCTTTGCATGTAGTCCAGAATCTACAGTTGGTCCAGAATGCGGCAGCCAGGTTAGTCTCTGGGTCATCTCGGAGAGACCATATTACTCCCTTATCACCAGCCAGTGTAGCTCTTTCAGTAGGTTTCTGGGCAAAATACAAGGTCTGGTTATAACCTATGAAGCTTTAAATGGCTTGGGCTTGGTTATTTAAGAGAATTCCTTCTTCATCATTGTAGCGGATTAAAGCCTTTGTCTCAGAGCAAACTTACGTGAGGGAAAGAAATGCTGAATTGTCCTTGCTGAGCTGCCTGGCTAGGCTTTTCCTAAAACTATTCTGTATTATTGGAAGGTTCAAAATGCTGCTGCCACCACCCCTCTTGTTTACAGAAACTTTCTGGGCTTCGGTTGGGATAACCCAGAAAAAACCTCTCTTAATTTGGCTCTTGGATAAGTACAAAAATCTTCCATGTGCAAGCCTACACATGGTGAGAAAACTGATAGCTGCTGAACATTTGAGGATATGTTTGCACCAGATAAATCCCCTTTCGCCCGTCCCTTTTCCTAAGTTAAAAACTAACTCAGAGAGGCTTGTAAAAAGAAAAGAACTAAAAAAAACCCAAACGGTTTTATTCATTTACTACAGATTGCTTCCATCTGAGGCTTTCTCAGCTTTTAGATACAGTTAAGAATACTTAGTAAGATTACAAAAATAGGTTCTCTTAATGCACTCTTAAATGTTTACAGAAGCTTTTGCAGTGCCCTAGGTAGGATAGGCTAGTGTTTCTTATTTCAATTATGTTGCAGGTAAACTATAATAGAACAGTATCCGGAATATGCAAAAGCACACACACCAAAGAAATATAACATCCCTAATGCAAAGTCTGACTAAACAAACTTTTCCCTATGCTAACCTTCTCGAAACCATAAGCCCTGGCTCCTTGCCTTGAACTCACCAGATGCCTGATGAGAATTCAAGCTTCCTGCCTTTCTGTCTTTCAAGGACCTGCAGAGTTATTCTCCTGCAGCCAATCTCCATGACCACATGTCTTCCTGTGCACCGCCAGCCTAGTTTCTTCTAATAAAGAACTCTCTTCTTCCTGGCAACAATTCTCTAGGTCCCACCCACCTACTATGCTAATTGGCTGAGCCCTGGAGTTCACCAGCCTCTCAGTCAAGACAGGGTTCACTTCCTGTTAACTCTTTAGGAGGAGGGGAGGCTGGTCACTACAGTCATGAACCCCACCGCCCATTGAGATTATCAGGAGAGGTCTGTCTGCAGTTGCCCCCATTTTGTCTGGTGGCTACTCAGGAACGGTCCTTCTCTGCTGCTGCCCCGAAGCTTTGGAATGCGTTCCCTGCTGAAATAAGAACCTCTGCATCTCTGACAACTTTAAAAAAGTTTTTAAAGACACATTTGTTTACCCAGGCTTTTAATTAAATACTGTTTTAATCATTTTAACATTGTTTTTAAATTTTAAATTGTTGTAATGTGTTAACTTTTTCTTTCTTTCTTTTGAAAAAATTAATGGTTTTTTTTTTTGACATTTTTTACATCTTTCCCAGTTTTTGTTTCATTGTAAACCGCCCAGAGCTTTCCGTTCTTGGAATGGCTATGTTTTTCTAGACTCTTACTGCAGGTTTCAGAGCAAAGAGCCAGATTGCATGGAAGGGATATGCCCTGGTTACTGCAGCAAGCAAAATAGAGTCATCATAAGCAGTCCTAGACAGTGATCCGCTTGTGTTCTGCTCTGGTTGGAGATGCTTGCAGTGGTTCTGCTAGGTTTGCCCCAACTGCTATAGGGGTAGCGGGCAAATAGCCTGCATGAACAAATGACACAATACTGAAATTAAAAAGAGGAAAGCTGCCACCTATGTGGTGGTAATCTTGCCTTCATGGTATATTTGGCAGCACTTGAGCCTCTGATTGAAGATTTGGCATAGGGACATTTGATGGGTCAAGAAAACCTAATTATCTGAAGTGGCTGCTAGTGTGCAAATCTTGACCAGAGTATAACTTTTTTATTTCTTCATGCAGGGGTATGAAGGTTCTCTTATTAAACTCACGTCTAAGCAGGTAAGTCTAATCTGCATTCAAAACTTGAATATAGAAGCCTCTCCAAAATATATTTGCAGGCATATATAGTGTTATATAGTGACTAAAATATACAGTATTGTATAGTGACTACAATATCAGACTAGAAGATGTAGTTTCAAATTTCCACTCATCTGTGAAGCTTACTGAATGACTTTGGGCCACTCACACACATTCAGCCTCATCTACTTCACAGAATAGTTGCGAGGCTAAAATCATGGTTACGTGGATAACCATGTGCATTTATACTGAGCTCTCTGAAGGAAGAATATGAGAGAGATATAATAAATAAATATGAGACATTTTATAAACAATGGCCAACTTCTTCACTAACAAAGCGTACATGCTGTGCTATCATCCATGAATCTGAAGCATGGGTGCTTGCGCAGGTGTGAGAAGGTGATTTTTGCTGGAAACCGCCCCCCCCGTATCCCCCAGAAACTCTCTGTTGACCCAGAAGTAAGTCCCTGAGGGTTGTGCACCTTTGAGGGACCTACTTGTGGGGTGACGGCAGTGGGATCGACGAAAAGCATCCCCCTCACCTGTTTGAGCATCTACATTTTAGAAGTGTGGACACTAGTACTATATGTGCACTTTTTGGGGGGAGGGGGTGTCTACATGTGCACACCATTAGTCAGGATGTTGATCAGTGGGGCTAGTGTGAAACTTTGGTGCAAAGCTTCAAGCACCACAAATCTCTTGATAGTTCTCAATCTTGATTCATCTCTTACCAGTTTGTGGCCCTGATATACCGTATTTTTCAGACCATAAGACGCACTCCCCCCCCCCAAAAAAAGTGGGGGGGAAATGAGGGTGCGTCTTATGGTCCGAATGCTGTCGCCCGCCCGCCCGGATTGGGGGCCGAATCGGCCCAAGCTACCGTACTGCCGCCACCCGCCCTCCCAGCTGCCCGAGTCCTCACCACCACGCGGGCCGATCAGGGACCCGCAATTGGAGAAGGAGAGAGGAGCTCACAAACAGAGCTCCTCTCTCTGCAAAGCCTCGGCCCGAACTGGCGCTTTGGGCGCAAAGGACGCCTGGGAACTCCCAGGCGCTTTGGGCGCAAAGGACGCCTGGGAACTCCCAGGCGTCCTTTGCGCCTAAAGCGGCAGTTTGGACCGAGGCTTTGCAGAGAGAGGAGCTCTGTTTGCGAGCTCCTCTCTCCTTCTCCAATTGCGGGTCCCTGATCGGCCCACGTGGTGGTGAGGACTCGGGCAGCTGGGAGGGTGGGCGGGCGGTTGGCGGCGGCGGCCGCAGCAGCAGTACGGTAGCTTGGGCTGATTCGGCCCCCAATTTGGGCGGGCCGGCGGTGGCGGCCACAGCAGCAGTACAGTAGCTTGGGCCGATTCGGCCCCTAATCCGGGCGGGCGGGCGGTCAGTCTAAAAACTGGGTGCGTCTTATGGTCCGGTGCGTCTTATGGTCCGAAAAATACGGTACATCATTTGGATTTATGTGGAGTTCAGCTTATCCTGTTTTAACTTGGCAAAATGATTTTTTTCTGAAACTTGAATTAACACTTAGCCATGTGATGTTTACAGTTCAGATGTTGCAGATAACAGATTGGTTACCTTGCATGCATCATGCCCCATATCAAATTTGTTGATCCCGTTCCCCTACATGAGGTGCAGCATATCTGGTATAGCATTATTAAAATTAGGATGTTAGGAGTTCAAATTGGCACCCTTGTGAGTCCTGTGTAGATTGTCCAATGGAGACAAAGTAGAGGGCAGCAGTGAAGGTATGTGTCTGTGCAGGAGAAAGTTAACACGGAAAGGAAAAAGCAAAGTTTGAATTCTTCTCTCTGATATTGGTTGAAGACCATATCTGGCCCACCTTTCTGCTTTCCTTCTTTCTCCTCCTCTCTCTTTCTAGGCTTGGGAACTGGGAGAAGTGAATGCAGATGTAGCTAAGCTCTGGTTTGGGCCCCTGCTCACTGGGCAAAGAGGCACCCTTTAAAAAGTGGTGGTTCTCTTTATTGAGTGGGGCAGAGCAACTAGCCCTATCCACTCCCGGCACAGCATCCCTCCAGTGACTGTTGCTGGTGTCTATCTTGTGTTTCTTTTTAGATTGTGAGCCCTTTGGGGACAGGGATCCATCTTATTTATTTATTATTTCTCTGTGTAAACCACCCTGAGCCATTTTTGAAAGGGCAGTATAGAAATCGAATAAATAATAATAATAGTAATAATAATAATAGAGGATGCCACTGTTGCTGAACTGTTTCAAAATCAAAACCAGGCAACCTCCCCTTTGCCTTCACCTCAAAAACTCAAATGCCATTTAACAGAAAAGCAACAAGAACTAAAGCAAAAAATAACTGACCACATGAACCAAACAACCACCAGGGTTCGACTTCCAGCACTAAAAACAGTTGCCAAAAAACAACTTGCTCAGGCATTAAAAGATGTCAATGCTGCACTTGCAGAAATAACAACCAATAATTTGCAAGAAACAAACCAACTAATGTACAGTGCAGCAACAATAACAACACAAGAGCTCGGATATAAGATCAATGGACCTGTAAAAAAGAAAGTAGTACATCACCTAAATGGAAGATTAGATTAGAAAATAAAATCTCCAGGCTTAGATCAGATGCTAGTTAATTGAAAGATATGAAAGACAAGAAGCTGAAGAATGAAAACACCAAACAGTATTTGATCCAAAAATACCACCTAGATTCAAGGAAAATTAGAGACTTCCTGGAAATAATAAAACAGCAAATAACAGCAGTGTCAAAGAAGATTAACAGATACGAAGCCAGAATCGCACAACACAGGCAGAATCTCCAGTTCCAGTCAAATCAGAGACATTTCTACCAAAGCATAGAAGGAGAAACTGCAAGAAACATAGAAACACCAAATAAAGAAGAAACAGTGCAGTTCTGGGGAAAATTATGGGACAATCCAATAGATTATAATTTAAAAAGCAGGCTGGATGAAAGAGGTCAAAAAATGTAACCAACAAATGCAAGATCTAATAATAACACCAGAATTAATAAGTGAAAGAGCAAAGAAAATTAAAAATTGGACTGCACCAGGTGACGATGAACTGCATGGCTTTTGGCTTAAACACCTAACAAGCCTTCATAAACAACTGTCAAAACAGTTCGATCACATGTTGCAAGGAGGTGATATTGAACAATGGCTAACAACTGGGAAAACTCATCTCATCATGAAAGACCCAGCCAAAGGTCCAGTTCCAAGTAATTATAGACCGATAACCTGTCTGCCAACCATGTTCAAATTATTAACTGGAATAATAGCAGATGAAGTGAGGCAACACTTATTAACTAACAAACTGCTTCCAGTTGAACAGAAAGGAAATTGTCCAAACACCAGAGGCACAAAAGACCAGCTGCTGATTGACAAAATGATTTTAGAAAATTGCAAGAGAAGAAAAACAAATCTAAGTGTTGCATGGATTGACTACAAGAAAGCCTTCGACTCATTGCCTCACACATGGATACTGAAATGTTTAGAAACAACTGGTGTCAGCAAAAAGCAATATCAAGAACCTGGAAGAGAAAGAACATTACAAATACTTGGGCATTCTCCAGGCTGATAACATTGTACACGCTGCAGTTAAAAGAAAAATTGGAAGTGAATACATCAGGAGAGTTAGAAAAATCCTAAAGTCCAAACTCAATGGTGGGAACACCATACAAAGCCATAAACACTTGGGCTATACCTGTTATCAGATACACTGCAGGAATAATAGACTGGACCCAGGCAGAGCTAGAGATGCTAGATCGTAAGACCAGGAAAATAATGACTATCAATCATGCTCTGCATCTCCGCAGTGATGTAGATAGGCTATACCTCCCTCGCAGCTCAGGTGGAAGAGGAATGCTGCAAGTCCATCAAGCAGTAGAGGAGGAGAAAAGAGGCCTTGAAGAATATATCAAGGACAGTGAAGAAGATGCACTTTAAATGGTCAATAACGAGAAACTATTCAACACCAATGAAACAAAGCAGGCCTACAAGAAAGAACAAGTCAAGAACTGAGCAGAAAAATGGAAAAAGAAGCCACTGCATGGTCAATATTTGCACAATATAAGTGGAAAATCAGACATCACCAAGACCTGGCAATGGCTTAAGAATGGCAACTTGAAGAAAGTAACAGAGGGTTTAATACTGGCTGCACAAGAACAGGCACTAAGAACAAATGCAATAAGAGCAAAAGTCAAAAAATCCACCACAAACAGCAAGTGCCGCCTTTGTAAAGAAGCAGATGAAACCGTGGACCACCTAATCAGCTGTTGTAAAAAGATTGCACAAACTGACTACAAAGGCATGACAAGGTAGCAGGGATGATACACTGGAACATTTGCAAAAAATACAAGCTACCTGTAGCCAAAAATTGGTGGGACCATAACATTGAAAAAGTGGTAGAAAACAAAGATGCAAAAATATTATGGGACTTCCGACTAGAAACAGACAAACATCTGCCACACAATACACCAGATATAACTGTAGTCGAGAAGAAAGAAAAACAAGTTAAAATAATCAACATAGCAATACCAGGGGTTAGCAGAATAGAAGAAAAAGAAATAGAAAAAACCACCAAATACAAAGATCTACAAATTGAAATTGAAAGGCTGTGGCAGAAAAAGACCAAAATAATCCCAGTGGTCATTGGCGCCCTGGGTGCAGTTCCAAAAGACCTTGAAGAGCACCTCAACACCATAGGGGCCACAGAAATCACCATCAGCCAATTACAAAAAGCAGCTTTACTGGGAAGAGCCTATATTTTGCGACGATATCTATAATAACCAACAGTATTGATGATAAAATTCTGGCATCCCGGGCCCTTGGGAAGGACTCGATGTCTGGATAAAACTAACCAGTCAATAACACCTGTTTGACTGTGTAAACAAGAAATAATAATAATAATAATAATAATAATAATAATAATAATAATAATAATAGGGAGAAAAAAAGCAAGGACAAAGAAACCATGGGACTGAAGGTGTCCAAGTTGAAGAGTGGAAAAAATTGGTGCTGGTGGCAGAACAGGGTATGTGAATGTATAGTCGCTGGAGCTAGAGCACGAGTTGAGGGAAGAGCCTTTGTGTGCCATCAGATTGTCTTGTGGTTATACCACAAATGTAGGTACAGTTTAGACATTTGTCCAACAGCCTGGAATCAGATTATGCATGAGTGGTTCCCATGCAGTAGGGAGAATGTTTAATGAAGCAGCTGTATGGGTACATGGCTTCTACAGGACTTTTTCTGCGAGTTGGGGTGGGGGAGGCAGAAATCTTATACCGTACTCACTTGCCTGGGATTAAGCCTCATTGAATTCAATGAGACTGGCTCAATGGGGGGGGGGCAATTACCTCCCCTCCCCCCGCCGACGCCCATGCATGGGTGGAGATGATTGCACGGGTCCTAAGCATGGAAGTGGCTTCCCACTGGGAAGGAAAGACTCACTTGATTAGCACCCTCTGATATGAACAGAAGAACAGCCCTGCGGGATCAGGCCCAAGGCCCATCTAGTCCAACATCCTGTTTCACAAAGTGGCCCACCAGATGCTGCTGGAAGCCCACAGGCAGGAGTTGAGGGCATGCCCTCTCTCCTGCTGCTACTCCCGTGCAACTGGTACTCAGAGGCATCCTGCCTTTGAGGCTGGAGGTGGCTTGTAGCCCTCAGACTAGTAGCCGTTGATGGACCTGTGGATGGGCCATCCACAGGTCAACATTATCATAGTAGCCAAGGATAAGAAAATCTTTCAGCAACTCTTTGTACCTGTGCACATTTTTGCAGTTTTGAAACCTCTCATACAGGCAGTGTCCAAAGAGGTCAGTAATGTTTAGGGTTGGAGTTGAAGAATGTTGGCAAAGTCAAGTGGAAGATGCTGCTACATCTTGATTTCTACCACATAATGATTTTCAAAAGTAGCATACTGAGGTCATCTACACAACTGTAAATTTTGGGATCAGGGAGGATGGGAGAGTGGGGGAGGGAAGCAAGAGCATTCTTACTTCCCCCCACACGACTGGCTGTTAGTTTGACTCTTGCCATGCTGCATGGCCACACAATTGCCGCTTCAGCAAGTGGCGCAACAACAGGGAGGCCAGGGGAAGGAAGCCTGGCCTCCAGAAATCCCACAATACACTGCTCATGCTAGTGCTTTAAAGGCAGTCTAGAGGCTGGGGTGCTCCTTCCCCCAGCCTCTATGGTAGGATGAGCTGCCAGCAGCCAAACAGGTCTGCAGGCAGTCTGTGCTGCCACACGACTGGGGAAAAATCCTGGGCTACTTGGTGGGGCAGCATTGGGATCAGGATCGATGCCAACACTCCACATGAGCAGCCCTACCCAGGTACAGCTGTTCAGGCCTGGGTAGGACTGCTTGTGTGAACAGCCCCACTGGGTAGTATCTAGACTCGAGTTTTCAAAATGGAATTCTTCCACAGTGCTACCCAGTGCAAGAGGGTGGGGGGAGTTTTTTCAGTCACTTCCTTCTGCAGTCCCTCGTGCCCCTAGAAATCTGCTCCTGAGGGTACTCTTACCCTCAGGAATAGAGGATTAGCAAATAATTCCATTTGCACACTTCTCAGTCTGGACATTGCCCTTTATGATGTTACATGTCTGTCAATAGATTAAAGAATTTATAGTTGATTGATCTCTGCCTTTTTCTTCTTTTTAAAAATGTATTTATTAATTAATAAAGGCAGAACAATACATAGTATTTCACAGAACACAATACATTAAAAAAACCTCTTACACTTTATTTTCCCAGAGATCAGTTCTCAATTATTATTAAAGACGTTACCAATCCAAAACATTAACCCAAACAAATCTGAGCACTGTATGAATAATACACATCTTTCCATATCTGAGTGTAACAAGCAGGTAATACTTCACCATAATTTCTTTGATGGATAAAAAGTATTAAATCTTGCCAGATCTCAAAGAAAGAATGTAGTTTTGATTGTCCTTTTCTAAGATACAACAAATGGGTTAATCTCTCTGCAGTAGCAATAAACCAAAGCTGCTTGTACCATTTATTGAGAGCCAGCGTGGTGTAGTGGTTAGAGTGCTGGACTAGGACTGGGGAGACCCGAGTTCAAATCCCCATTCAGCCATAAAACTAGCTGGGTGACTCTGGGCCAGTCACTTCTCTCTCAGCCTAACCTACTTCACAGGGTTGTTGTGAAAGAGAAACTCAAGTATGTAGTACACCGCTCTGGGTTCCTTGGAGGAAGAGCGGGATATATATGTAATAATAATAATAATAATAATAATTTATCTACAGATAATGTTCCATGCTTCCAATTTTTTGTTATCATCATCATCTTTATTACAGCCATTGGCCAGCAGAAATAGAAACAACATACATATCCAATACAACAATACTAAAACACAATAAAACAAAATACAGTCATTCATTAAAAAAAATAGTTTAAAAAGCATAAACAGCTCCCACAGTTAAGCACTTGATTTGCAACGCAAATCAAACCAATTATTAGCTGCTCTTTTATGGTAGGCATGTAAAGAGTGCAGCTTACTACAGTATAAAAACTTTTGCATAAGAGCAGTTTCTAATTTTTCATAGGCCACAATTATATGCTGTCCCAGGTGTGCTTGCACAATGGAATTAAATAAGACTCTACCTTCGGGAGAATAATAAAACCTGGATATCTCATTTTCTACCATCCTTGACCATTTTATTTTGCAGCATGGATTGGCAGAACTGTCCTCAAAATCACAGGGGAACAGATTACCCTTCCTTTCCTGAGGAAGATCTAAATGAATGTTGATAGGAAGGTGATCGCTAAAAATTTGCTCACCCACTTCAAAAAAAGATACATAGGGAAGAATATATTTAGAAGCAATAGCATAATCCACAACACTATTTCCCCGCGAGGAAAGAAACGTAAATTCCCCAGGAATATCCGGGGATATAGTACCGTTTAAAATGGTCAGCTCATGTTTCTTAGATAAATATAGCAGTCGTGCTCCTGATGGGTTGATGAATTTATCTTTAGAATAACGGTTGGAAAGCGGGGCACCCTCTAAACAAATTTTTTGTTATCACCATTCTGGCCGCTGTCAACATATAAATCACTAACCCTTTAGGTTTTATTTTCTTATTATCTCTGCCTTTTAACCAATGCAGTGAATGAATAAATCCATATACTACTAAAGCCTCTATAGCTTTGGAAGTGTGTAATATAGTGTAAATATTTCAAGTCCTGTTCACACCTGCTAACTTGACAAAGAGGCACCTTTTAATGTGGTGTTCCATTTATTTAGCTGGGGGAGAGTAACTGGTCCTATTCACCCCCAGCACAGTACCTCCAGTGACTGTTGCTGGTATCTATCTTATGTTTCTTTTAGATTGTGAGCCCTTTGGGGGCAGGGTTCCATCTTATCTTATTTATTTATTTATTTATTTATTATTTCTCTGTGTAAATTTCCCTGAGCCATTTTTGGGAGGCGGTATAGAAATCGAATAAATAAATAAAATAAAATAAAATTCATCCATTGAACATCCTGGAAGGAGTAGGATTGTACCTATTCACCCTACCCTGACCTGCATGGTGTGAATGGAGCCTTGTGCAGCTACCATTGTGTGCATCTTTGGATGAGAGGGTTGCCTTTTGCTTAGGTCATGTGAAAAGGCTTATATGCATACTGTTATAAGCTCATAGGGCTCTGTTTGCACTTCTACTGAGTATGTGGGAATTGGAGGATGATTTCATTCCCTCTCTCCTGTGCTTCTAGTGAATAGGGATGTGTGAACTGGCTTGACCTCGAGCCAGTTTGACATCGAGCTTACTCAGTTCCAGGGCTCGCCCTTGAGCTGGGCCCAGTTCAGCTCGAGGTTGAGCTAAACCCCCTGGACTGGCTCGGGGCTGGTTCGGGGGTTCTGCAAATATTTCTTTTAAATTACCGCCTCTGGGGGTACTGCTGTGGCCATGGGGGCTCTCTGGCAGTTCCTTCTCCCCCTGCCGGCCTCCCCACCCCTGGTCTACAGATAGTCATTTTGGCTCTTTCTGCACTGGTGGAGGCCATTTTGGAGGCTTCTGCACTTGCCATTGCTTGGCTGGGTCATGACTGCACTTGACCACTCTTTTTCCCAAAAGAAGAGGTGCAGAGGCACCCTTGAACCGCTCATCAGAGCAATAACTGGAGAGTGTGCAGTGGGGGTGGTGGGGAGGTGGTGACAGCAACCTGAACTGTCATCCCTCCCTGAGACCAGCAGCCACTCAGTGCTCGCGTTGGGACCAGGCTATCCTTTAAATGGCCTCCATGCATGGACATGGAGGCTATTTGAAGGGATAGCCTGGTGTTTCTTTGCTTACACAATGGTGCTTTTGTGCAGAAGCACCTATGTGTAAGCAAAGAAACACTGAGCTGTCCCTTCAAATGGCCTCCGCACGCACACACAGAGCTATTTGAAATTGCTCTTTAACAAACACCGGTCATGCTTGATAAAGAGGTATTTGAAATTGCTCTTTAACAAACACTGGTCCACAGATCTGATTGTATAACTTTACCGGGTGTGTGTGTATGTTTATATGTTAAAATCCCTGCAAGTAAGGGTGGGCTGCTACTAGTGATTTTATTCTAGTGATTTTGATTTCTAGTGATTGATTTGAATTCTAGTTATTTTAGTGGTACAAATGTTGCATTTCCCTTGTTCTATTGATTCTACAATGAGAATGAAACAATGGCATGGTGCCCTCCCCCCCTAAGGATTATATTCCATCCCAGTCACATTTAACACTGGCACTTGGGAAAAGTTGGATAATCTGCCCACTGTGGGTTTTTTTTAACCTCTTCTGTTATGTTTGTTCTTTTGATGGGTTCTAGACTCTCAGGAATTGTGACAAATGCCTTGCAGGGGCGTATCTAGGGAAAATAGCGCCTAGGGCAAGCACTGAAATTGCGCCCCCCGCCCCATCCAAACATCTGACACCCATCTTTCAATGGAAGGTGAAATACTTGTATTGTGTTAAAGATTTATCAGGCATGAGTACAGAGTAAAGATTTATCAGGCATGAGTACATCCATTACAAAAGAAATATTGATTTCTGTTCACTATTATATGGCTTCTCGGTGAAGAGAGCCAGCGTGGTGTAGTGGTTAGAGTGCTGGACTTGGACCGGGGAGACCTGAGTTCAAATCCCCATTCAGCCATGATACTAGCTGGGTGACTCTGGGCCAGTCACTTCTCTCTCATCCTAACCTACTTCACAGGGTTGTTGTGAGGAGAAACTCAAGTATGTAGTACACCACTCTGGGCTCCTTGGAGGAAGAGCAGGATATAAATGTAAAATAAATAAATAAATAAATATAATAATAATAATAATAAATAAGAAAATGAAGAAGAAAATGAAGATGTAAAAATATTGTGGGACTTCTGACTACAAACAGACAAACATCTGCCACACAATACACCAGATATAACTGTAGTGGAGAAGAAAGAAAAACAAGTTAAAATAATCGACATAGCAATACCAGGGGATAGCAGAATAGAAGAAAAAGAAATAGAAAAAATCACAAAATACAAAGATCTACAAATTGAAATTGAAAGGCTGTGGCAGAAAAAGACCAAAATAATCCCAGTGGTCATTGGTGCCCTGGGTGCAGTTTCAAAAGACCTTGAAGAGCAACTCAACACCATCAGGGCCACAGAAATCACCATCAGCCAATTACAAAAAGCAGCTTTACTGGGAACAGCCTATATTTTGCGACGATATCTATAATAACCAGCAGTATTGATGATAAAATTCAGCCATCCCAGGTCCTTGGGAAGGACTCAATGTCTGGATAAAACAAACCAGTCGGTGGCACCTGTCTGACTGTGTAAACAAGAAATAATAATAATAAATTGAATATTTCTTTTGCAAATGAACAGTCAGTATCCCCATCCATGTTGTAGCAGATCAACTGATACAATAGCAATAGCAATAGCAATAGCACTTACATTTATATACCGCTCTATAGCCGGAGCTCTCTAAGCGGTTTACAATGATGTAGCATATTGCCCCCAACATTCTGGGTACTCATTTTACCGACCTCGGAAGGATGGAAGGCTGAGTCAACCTTGAGCCCCTGGTCAGGATCGAACTTGCAACCTTCTGGTTACAGGGCGGCAGTTTTACCACTGCGCCACCAGGGGCTCTCAGTTGAAAAAAAAACAGTTGAAAAAAAAATTCTTTTAATTTACCCAGGAGCAGTGTGGGTGGGGGAGGAAGGTGGTTGAGGAAAATGGTTGCGTGTAGTGCTTAGAGGGTTGGATTGGGCTGGGGAGACCCAAGTTCAGATCCCCATTCAAGCCACTCTGTGTCAGCCACTTATCTCTCAGCCTAACCTCTCTCATGGGGTTGTTGCAAGGATAAACATAACCATGCAGTCCTCTGAGCTTCTTGGAGTAAAAGCAGGATATCAATGGGAAAAACCAACACATTAGGTGCTTGCACCAGCACCTGATTGCCCAATCCACACCTGATTGCCCAATCCACATCCCCCCCAGTGAGCACTTGCCCCCCCAGACATCACATGCAGAAAGGGCGTGGCCTTGAGCTGCGAAGAGCCTGAGCAAGATCTTCGGCGTCATTTCAGGCAGCGCTTTCTGCCTGAAAGCATCTATTCTTCCTTTCTCTCCTTCTCTGGAGGGAGAGAACGGGGATTAGACGCTTTCAGGCAGCAAATGCTGCCTGAAATAAACGGCAAGTGCTGGGAAAGGGGCGCCTCTCTGGACTGCAGTTGGGGCGGGGGGGGGGGGCATGGCAGGCACTTTATGCCCCTGCAATGGCACCCAGGGCATGTGCCCTGCCTGCCCCACCCTCATTATGCCCCTGATATCTTGCAGTACTTTAGGGCTATATTAAAATGGAATTGAGGTAGAATCTCTTAAAACAATGTTCTTCATTGCAAGGCTCATAAGCCAGTGGTGGCTCCCATTGACCTAAAGTGTGGCTCCTTGACTAATGGTTTTTTTAGGTTTGTGCAAAGCTCCAGGCAAAGCTGAATACTCTGCATAGTTCCCCCAGCACAATGTAGAGGCAATCATTCCTGCCACACAGAGCTGCATTTTGCTCCATAAAGCTCAGTGGGGAAAGCACTAGGAAGATGATATTTCCTAGTGTGCTCTGTGCGCGCCTTCCAGGTGGTGCTGCTGGGGCTCAACAGGGCTCCGTTTCTCTTAAGCGCGCGCACACATACACGCACACACATCCTGCCTGGGGCTAGGGAAACCACAGCACTGTATGGAAGTCAGCTTGGTGGGAACTGATATTTACATAGAATTTTTGTTTGTGTTTGTTTTTTGCAAAAAGTGCCCCATTTGAAAAACAGTAAAGGTCACTGTCCTAGAATTTCAAAAAAGTGAAGGGCTGGGCTATAATGAGGCTGGCCATGGACTTTATAAGCTGTTCTACAAGCATTAACTGGTGTCCTGTGTTGTAAGTACCTTTTTGTGATACTGAATGAAATGTAAGAGAACTTACCAGCTTAATAAACAAAAAGCAACTGCTCTTTATCAGAAGTAGAAGCCAGCTTGAATGTGTCCATTTTCATTTCCTTTAAATGCACCAGAAACAAAAAAGCCTAAAAAAAAAAAAGTTTCATCTTTAACTTGTAATCCACCAATTAAAATTGGCCCTCGCCCATGAATAAATGATCTGTTTAATTGATGGATTAAATTTGCGGCTGTAGTAAGATTGAAATTTTGATTATTTAAAATAAATTTGATTATTTAATGCGTATATTCCTGTTCCTAAATCTTGTTGCAATCCTTCACAAACCCCAAACTTTCCTTTTTCTCTTTTCTTCCAGCCTGTGGGCTTTGTTAGTTTTGACAGTCGCTCAGAAGCGGAAGCTGCTAAGAATGCTTTGAATGTAAGTACATGCGTGCTGTCTGGAAAGGTATTGGCTTGTTACAGAGCAGCAGAGCTGTGTGGCACAGCTTGTGTTCTCTGTCTGTCACTTGAGACTGCAGGTGAGAGTCCTGTCTGTGAATGTCTTGGATAAAAATCTCCCTGCACTTTGGAAAAGCAGGAGGTCAGGGAGAAGAACAGAACCCAGGATGGGACTGTGGCTGATATGGGGGGGCTGGCTTAGTTCTCAGTGGATCCATTGAGCCCCACGGAAGAAAGGAAATGGGTTGCGATGGGATGAAATCTCACCTTAGACATCGTGGCGACAAAGGAGTGGGGAAGGTTTAAGCCGCATGCCATCCCGAGTGCTTACCTATACTTTCACCTTTATCAGTGAATGAGTGGCTTTGGCTCCCATGGGGAGAAATAAAGCCTCTGCCTTCACTCCTTCTACTGAACGGCTTGGTGGCCCTGAAAAGGGGGCTCTTGCAAGGGGGTCCACTGTTGCCTGTAATAGCTTGTCCTCCTTCCACCCTCTGCGCATCCTAGTGATGGCCATTTTCCAAGGGAAGGGTTTAAAAGGGCAGGAAGAAACACCTCTTCCCATTCTAGGATTGAGGAGCAGGGGTATTCCTCCCACACTGTCCCCTTTCAGTCGTGCTGTTACATAAGCGCCCATGTCTTCGGGTGGTATTAGTGGAGCAGACGTCTTTTGCATTTGTGCCAGGAAGATTGGTGCATGGGACGTTCAGCGGAGTTTAGTGTCCAGTTACACAGAACCCACAGTTATCTCTGTACTGGGAATACAGAGAGGCTCTTCCCACAAGCAGCCCCTACCCAGGCTCGGCAGCCCTACCTGGTTAGGGCTGCTCACGTGAAGCGTTGGAATCGAGGCCGATCCTGCTGCTGCCTCCCCAGGTAGCCCAGGAATTTATCTTGGGCTTTTACCTGGGTTAAAGGATGTGAGTGTGTCCTTTTACCCAGCTGCCTAGTCGTGTGACTGCCCGGGCTAGAGCATCCGATTCATGGGGGAATCCCCCGATGCACTGCGCTTGTCAGGCAGTCCATGGTGTGATACCTGGAGGCCAGGGTGCATTTTCCTGGCCTCCAGAATGCCGCACGGCATGCAGCTCTGGGTGTGTGAACCAGGCCGCTGGGATTGGCGTTGGATCGTCTGGGAGGAAGGTCGGTGCTCTCCTGCCTTTTTCCCACCCACCCTTCCCAAGCCAGCAGAAGGTCACATGAACAGCCTTAGAGAGTTTTTAGGTACTCCGTGCAAAAAGGTGTCACGTTCCTTCAGAAATGGGCTAACCTAGTTTAAGAAATGGAATGGTCCCTTCTGTAGGGCGAAGTCACTTTTCTCTCCTGTAGGAGTGAGTGAATATTTTGCTCCTGAACCTTAAGTGGAGAAATATAGCGGATTGCCTAGTGGTCCTGCTTGCCTCTCCCTGTGCATTATGCTGAGGTGTTTCCCCTGCTGATGCCTGTGTGATACCCTAAGTGTGGGGAAGAAAAATAGGTTACTACCCTTGGCTAAAAGCTTTACAGACTGCCTGTTCATCCAGATAAAATCCTAACCATGGGAAGAGACGTGGAAGCTTTGCTTTGAATTTCTGGTTGGCAACTTTTACTGTGTTTTGCTAACTCTGCTTCCAGTAATGGCCAGTTGGATGCTTCTGGGAAGCCCCTTATAAGAACACCGCAGATGAGTGGTTTTCAGACAGTTCGGGGAAATCCTGGGGGTTCCTTGGAGGCTTCCGATAGGCTCCTCCACGAGAAGATCAGTAACAGAGGACAAGCTTCACTGATGCTCACCATTACGAAATCTTTCCCTACTATGCTTGGTTGCAGAGCAGTGGTGGACACGCTTTAGGCTGCACTCTCAATTTGAGTGGAACAATTAAAAAGCCTAAAGTGTCGGGCTAGTAAACAGGAGAGTGTACCTTTTAGGCTAGGGGTGGGCATTCGGCAGCTCCCAACTTATCACAAGCAGCTCTCCAAACTTTGTGCTTTGCGTCTCCTTCCCTTACTTTCTAACCATCACTGCAAATCCTAATGGGGGCGCATGGCCACACCATTCTCTCTCTCTCTCCCCCCCTCTCCCCCCTCTCAGGGTTGCTTTTATTTTCTGTGCCATTAATTGCTGTCCAGTTTCTTCCCCAGCAAAGCAGCCCCTCTTGTTCTCCTCCTGTCCTACAGCAAAATTCCCTTGGAATTCAGGAGTTTTGTTGTTAAAATCTCTTCCCATGTCAATTGTAACTTTTTGTACATGCTGTTATTTTGACTGGCTCCATCTCCCCAAGCCACTGTTTCATGCTGGTAGCTCACAAGGCCCTAGCTAGCAAGCAAAGAACCAACAGAGTAGCTCCTAGAAGCCTTAAATCTGTCTTAGAACATGCCTCAGAATCTGGTGCAGAGGACTCCTCCTCAGATGCAAAGGCATCCTTAGCAGATAAATAAATATAGAAGGGGTTCCCCAAGAGAGTCCCTGAACTAGTCCCTGCTAAGGAACTGGCTTCTGTATGTATATACTTCTATAGAGCACCTGATCTTGGCTTAATATATATTGTATTAGGCGTGTGTTGCAGAAAATAAGGTGTACAGTGGCAGCCTGTGCCAGGTGATCTGTTTAATTCTCTTTATACTTTTTGTGGCTTTCCAAAAGAAAGGGGTTAAGTCAAGATTCATATCTGACTGATGTTAACTGTAAAGATAAGAACATGCTGTCCCTTATGGTGTTTGTTTCCATTGAACTTGTAATGTACAAAATATTCTAGCAAGGGATTCTTTTTTAGCATACTTCGGAAGTCTTTATAGTGAAACTTCCCAAACTGCGGTGCACCACAGAGTTGGGAGAACCATCTTTCCATCTATGAGAGGTGCACATGTTTTCACAGAGAATCTCTCAAGACATTGGCCCAAATCTAAATAGCATGTTTGCAGTCACAGAAAGTACCTCCAGACAGACAAGAACAGGTATAAGGTCACAATCGCTAGTCATATTTTGCCTGAAGTTGCTTGCCATTTGGCTACCAGACTACTGCACCGCACTTTCTAGACTGCCCTGTCATAACAATATGATGATCATGTTTTGAAATGGCTTTGAATTAGTCAAGATTTGTGGGGCCACCTTCAAGTTTGCATACCCACAGATCTGGTGTGCTCTGCTAAACAAAGCAAATCTAGAGGTCATGCACATAATCGAAAACTGTGTTCTACCTGTGTTTGAGAGCTGTGTGTGCTCCCGATTTTCATTTGTGTGGAAGCAAGGTAGGAGGAAAACCTGGGTAGAAGTGATTGTATGGAAGCAAGGTAGGAGGAAAAACTACCCAGGTTTTCCTCCTACCTTGCTTCCACACAATCAGTTCTGCCCAGGTTTTCCTCCTACCTTGCTTCCACACAGCCAAAAATTGGGAGCACACACACCTCCCAAACCCGGGTAGAACAGAGTTTTTGATTGTGTCAATGACCTCTATGTCTCCATGGGGCTGAAAATTGGACTCTTCTTTCTGCATTGTTGCTTTCCCATCGTGACATACTAGTTTACAGCTAGACCACTGCTTTTATGCATTGGATCATGTGCTTGGGGAGGGTTGACTTCCCCTGCAACATGCTTAAGGAGTAAATAGAGTAAATTTGAGGAGTAAATTTGACTTGCTTAAGGAGTAAATAGGAACAATTCCTGAATTGTGCTGTCTCCGGTGTAATGGTAGGTGAGTGCTTTTAGGCAGTGCAGGCTGGGTTGGATGACCTTTTAATTCCTTTCAGCTTTGAATATAGTAGGCATTGCCACTAGGAGCTGAGTACACGGCATTAGTACCTAGTTGCGCACATGTCAGTTTTGCTGTATGAGGAGAGGGCGGGTCCTGTGCCTTGCTTTCATTTGAAATTGCGTGTTTACATTCCAAAACCGATGATGCTAAAGCCCACTTGTAAAATAGCCATTTGGCTAACTGCCTGTGGCAGGTAAAAATTTCTGAAGTTGATTGTTCTTTAGTTCTCCTCTCTTGAATGCCACAAATGACTAATATAGGTATGTATGGAAAAGCAGGCCCAGTAAAAATGTTTGTTCACGAGTAGCTTTTGTCTGCTTGTAGGCTGTATTAAATAGCAATAGCAATAGCTGTATTAAATAGGCTGTATTAAAGAAAAAATACTAAAGTGGGGAGGGGAGGAAGAAGAGAAGAGAGACAGTGGCACTGATCAGGAGGTAGTTAATCACAGCTAAGTCCCTAGGGGCCTTCAGCCAAAGTTCTGGCACATATATTCCAATGCGCACAACTCTCTTCCTTGGCTACCCAACCAGCTGACTGTAGGAGAATATGGTTTGCGCTCCTGTGTGTCTCCCTCTGGTGCATGTTCTGAGTGTTACCCCCTCTTCCTCCGCCTTGCCATATATGCATTGTCCATTAGTCTGGCCTCCACATCGCTGGCTCTCATGGTGTCCATGGCAAGGATTCATCACCACAAGTACAATACATGAGACAGGTTTACCATGTGATTGGTCTCTCTGGGATGAATACCAGCTAGCATTTGTGGAAATGGAATGGCACTTCCACTTGTGCAGGGAGTGGGCAGGATTTTCCCTGAATCGCCTCTCATTGGCAGCCCACCTGTGCCCCACACTATTTCTGGGGGTCCCAGTCCCTCAAGATTGGCTTTTCGGGGACGCTGGAGGTTGCAGGATAGAGGAGGGGTAAGAAAGCCCCATTCTGCAAGTAGCGTGCTGCTTGCTGTTCTTTTGGATCCAAGCCATTGTTTTGAATAGGTCTTATGTGTACTTACATTCTCTGGCTCAGGATTTCATATGAAAAGCACAGATGGCTTCATGTCTGTGAACTGCTAGAAGCTTTTGTTCCACTGTCTAGGCTGCCATGTAAGGTGTGTGTTTTGTTTGCTTGTTTTGCCTGATTTGGAGTTGAAAATAAAATATGTTGTCATATTGATCTTGTCACTATCAGGTCATTGATGGGTGCAGTGCAGCCTTGCATTGAAAAAAAAATCCTCTTATGTGTTTACAGATTATGGACTAATTCACACATGTGTCCACGTCACTTGGTATCTTGTCACTTGATTGCTTATTCGACTGCACAATTGATATGCAAATTTTCTCAATTAAAATGTGTATTTGAGGTGTAAGAGGGTATGAGTGAAAGCTCTGTCGTGGATGTATCATGTGAAAACATTCCGTTGCTGTGGCTGCAATCAAGTTATGATAAGGCATATTTATCCTCACCATATGACTTAAAGGAAATTGGTATTGCTTATTCCCAGCTCTTCAGTTTTGTACCAAGGCTTAGCCCAGACCCTGTTTTATCAGGTACCTGATGTACCAAGACATCAGTTAGTCCCATGTTTGCCTCTGAACAAATGTAGAACGAATGTTCTTCATTATTAGCCTTCCCACACCTGGCACTAGGGAGAAGCATTTCTAGCACGGAGGGTGTTTTAGTTCTCATACCCTAAAAGGGGGGAAAAACATGTACTAGTTAGATCGATAAACTTCATTGCAGTCTTTGACCAGTACAGAAGCATGAAGAAAAAACACAGTGTCATACATGTGCAGTATAACAACAGCGTAGCTTTATGAATATACAGTGGCATGATAAATTATTCCACTACAGTGGTCATTAGTTGTTGTCGTATATTCATTGCTATTAAACAAAATTTAGCCACGTTATGGGTAACATGGGCTTGATGATCTGATAAAAGAAATAAAACGTATTCTTCATCTCCTCTGCCTAGTAGATCCTTAATCAAGGGTAAAATTAATGATTCATGCGAATCCCTGTAAAAGTTACAATATAATAAAACATGACCCACATCCTGGCCTGTGTACTACAGGGGCAGTAGCGTTCAGAGTAGGAAGTCCCACCATATCTGCCATACTAGTTTCATATAGCTAGCCACCTAATGGCGCAGTGGGGAAATGACTTGCTTGGGGAGTTGGTTGTTGGTTCGAATCCCCACTGGTAAGTTTCCCAGAATATGGGAAACACCTATATTGGGCAGCAGCACTATAGGAAGGTGCTGAAAGGCATCGACTCGCACTGTGTGGGGGGTGGCAATGGTAAATCCCTCCGGTATTCTACCAGAGAACCACATGGCTCTGTGGTCACCAGGAGTCGACATTGACTCGAGGGCACAACTTTATTATGGGAGGAGAGCTGGTCTTGTGGTAGCAAGCATGCATTGTCCCCTTTGCTAAGCAGGTCCACCCTGGTTGCATTTGAATGGGAGACCACATGCGAGCACTGTAAGGTATTCTCCTGAAGGGATGGGGCTGTTCTGGAAATAACTTACATGCAAAAGATTCCAAGTTCCCCCCTTGGGGGAACCTCCAAGATAGGGCTGAGAGAGACTCCTGCCTGCAGCCTTGGAGAAGCCGCTGCCAGTCTGTGAAGACAATACTGAGCTAGATAGACCAATGGTCTGACTCGGTATATTGCAGCTGCCTATGTTCCTAGTACAGTTGTCTTCGATGAGCCCCTTCACATGAACCAACGGGGGTGGGCTAAAGGGGAGGCAGGAACCTGCCTGATTCCTCTCGCATGATCGGAGCCTCCACTGGGCTCTGCCACACGGGCACCACAGCAACAAGCCCAGCGATGACCAGGGGAGCAGCAAGCCCTGGCCGCCAGGTGTGTACTGTGCTGCCTGGCTGCTCCTTCAAGCCCCCCCCCCACCTCCGGGGCTCTATTATAAAGATGGCTGCTGGCACTCCAGGCAACCCGTGAGGGAGGCTGGAAGCGTGTGCTTGTCCTCCTACCTCACTTTAAGCCTCGGTAGCCAATGAGGGCTACCCAAGGGCAGAGTGGTGGGATAGGGAGCAATCCTGGGGGCCCAGACAACCAGCCCTATCTGGGTCGGACAGGGCTAGCCCAGGTACGGCTGGTCATGAGAACGGGCTCTATGTGTACTGCGTTTAAGCTTATTACTGAGGAATCTGAGTGAAAATATCTTGAGGTCACAGAAAAACACTGTGTTACATGCTACCTTAAAAGACTAACAAATTCTTTCAACATAACCTTTCAAGGATTACAGTTCACTGTGTCAGATGTGCATCCTTTTGTTGTTGTTGGTTTTTTTGCGGGGAGGTTTGTCTTTAAGGTTCTTGCTGCCCCCGAGTAACATGGCTACCCCTCTGGAAATTGAGTTCAGGGATTGTTCCTTTCAGGCTGGAATAAAAGCATGCAGCAAGTACTCTGTTTTTCTGCCTTCATTTTTTTATGTACAATGTATTTTTGGCTCTGCTAATCTCTAGGGATAAGAGTAGAGCAGAGCAGGATACAGACTACCTTATATGGTGCTGATGTTAAAGATGTTTTAGGAATGTGGCTTGCTCTAAAGCCTATGGCCCCAGATTTTTCTGCCAAACAAATTAGGTCATTTAAACTTCTGAGGTTTTAAAAGGATGTTGGAACTTTAATTTGGAACAAAAAAGTGGTGTTGTTTTTGTTCCCTGGCTGAGAGTCCCAGGGAGTATAGACTTGTAGTGTTTCTGGCTTTTGACGGTACTTGCCAGTTTCCGGGTACAATCTTTACCCCACTGAAATCAATAGGAAAATGTGAGTTGATTGGGGAAGGTTTACTAAGGATCACATCAGTTTGGGACTCACTTAAAAGTATTACTAGCCCTAGGATACAATGCAAGTGACACCCACAGCTCTACTGTGTGTACACCATACAACTCAGGGTAGGTTGTGCTGTTGAAGTTATGCTGTGACAGGCTAATTTTCCAGCACATTTGTTGCTGCTCTGGGACTTTTGCCCAGGACTGAGAACCACTCACAAATTCAGCTAAATTCGCTGGCAATTGCATGTTTGAATGCTTCCCCATTTTGTGTATGTGTGCATGTGCGCACACAGCAGGAGGGGAGGAATAACTCTGCATCTAGCGAGGTAGTATTCCAGTGAAGAAGCTACTCTGCTAGCCATTGGAGGGAGAGGCAAAATCAAGATTCCCCCTTGGTCAGGTTCCCTGCTTGGAACCTCCTGCCACTGGACTCCTCACTCCTAAAGTGCACTCTGTTAATGGCCATTCATGCATTCATTCATCCATTCATTTACATATCCCACTCTTCCTCCGAGGAGCTCAGAGGGGTATACATGGTTATTTTTATCCTCATAACAACCCTGTGAGGTAGGTTAGGCTGAGAGATACATGACTGGCTCAGAGTCACCCAGTGTGTTCCATGGTTGAATGGGGATTCAAACTCAGGTCTTCCCACTCCTATCCCAACATTCTAAACACTATGCTATGCTGGCTCTCATTGAAAAATCCTTGAACCGAGTAATAGCCAACTAGTGGGAGAACTAGTGTGAAGATTCTTTTTTTAAAAGATTGGTTTCACTTCGCACTTCAAAAACCCAAATGGATTATACTCCCCCACCAGTGCTGGTCTTTGCATCTGAATAGTACATAAACTGTCCTAGGATTGCTTATTTTCTTCTTTTGTTCTTTTTGTGTCATGAGCCGTAGCTGTCCACCTATTCAGACCTGACGACCTTTAATCGCAAACTGCAGCAAGGATCCACTTCTGGTTCTTCTTCTGTAAAAGCATAGATTTACACTGGACTGGTTCGGACAGTCAGGACAGGGACACACCAAGAGTGTGCCTGCCCTGACATCACTGCAGGACATCCTGATGGGGCATCCTTGAATCACATGAGGGGGGTGTTCATCTAAATCACCCCTCTACATGTACTCCAGAACCCTGTTTAAACTACTCATGCCTACAAAACACAGATCAGTTGCAGAATTCTCCAGAGTTAGGGACACAGACATGTGGGTTTGAGCTTTTGTAGCTGAACCTTTGGCTTCTGACTCTTTCTTTCTCTTTGTTTCGTGAAATTCAAAGCTTACGCTTGGCATTTTTTCCTCCACCTTACTGGACCCTGACTTTTTGTCTCTAGCTCATTTCAGGAATTTGAAAACCTAGATGACGGAAATGTGGGTGCTTTTAATTAAAAATGAGAGTGGAGTGTTCAAGTTTAATTTATTGCCTCCCCCCTACACACACAGTTTCTCTAAATATTTAATTTCCAAGACTCCCTCCCTGCTAAGGGTTCACATTTTTATAGCTCTTTGTTTATCTTCCTCCCATCTCCTATTAATTGAATTCCTGACATTGATCAGTGCTATTCTTCCTTACCCATCCACATCAGGATCCAGAGTCCTGTGGTAACACTGCAAAGTAACACATGGAAACAGTGGATCCAAACACCACCTTTATGTCATTAGTAGTTCATTGTTCCTGGGCCCAACGTAAATAAACCTCTGAAATTATAAATTGAAACATACGAGTTGATAATTGCCCTCTGCATTTTATGTTTAGGACAGACATACTGACGATAGCATTTAACTCTGATTCCATCCCAGTCTGCACACCAGATGGATGTATACTTATATTTGCCAAGTATACTTCTATTCTTTGTCAACAAGTTGTTACGGATTAAGTAATGGCTACTTGGCCCTCTCTTTCTTTGGCAGAATTCTGGATGTATTTGAATGAGAATGTTAATGGCCATGAAGTACCCAAATGGGAAAGCCATCAACATCGGGGTAAAATGGTGCCTGATGGTAACATCTCACTTGATGGAAGGGGCTGATGTGAGAGCATAAGGTGACTCTTATGGTATATAATAAAGGGAGTAGGATGGATGAGGGAGAGGTACAGGGGTATATTAATACCTCAGATTTAAACGCTGCTTTAACAGACATAACCTCTTCCCAGGGAATTCTAGTTCCGTAAGATGAAGCTAAGGGTCTCTAAGCAGGGAATTTTTTACCAGCATCTCTCACTACAGTTTCCAGGATCCTTGGCATATTTTGAATGAAGATCTTGACTTATTAACTTCTTTGCTTGCTTCAGCAAGAACATGCTGAGGAGTGCCTCATGGAAATCATGATCATTGCCACCCATGTGTGACTAGCATAGCCAGATTTGGCCTAAAGCACATCTAACGTCACTTGCATATGAAACCAAGCTAGAGAAGGAGTAAAGTGTGTGTCGAGTCGGTGTTGAATCCTGGTGCCCACAGAGCCCTGTGGTTTTCTTTGGTAGAATACAGGAGGGGTCTACCATTGCCGCCTCCCGCGCAGTGTGAGATGATGCCTTCAGCATCTTCCTATATCGCTGCTGCCCAATATAGGTGTTCCCCATAGCCTGGGAAACATACCAGTGGGGATTCGAACTGGCAATCTCTGGTTTGCTAGTCAAGTCACTTCCCCATTGTACCGTTAGGTGGCTCAGAGAAGGAGTACCACAAGATTAATTTGTTGAAATATGGGCTTTATTCATATGTCACTAGAATATAAGTTTTGGGGAGAAAGGGGGAGATAGTATGAAGACTGATTGGTGTTTTGTTTTGTTTTTAAAAATGGTAAATATCTTCCCAAAATAAAACTGCTACAAGTTTGTAATGTGGACATGATGATAAGAATATGATCTGGGACTGTTCTGGTTCAAATCCTGTCCTGACCGTGAACTTGCCAGGTGGCCTAGACTAGCTACTTCTCTTGGCCTTGCCATCTGCAGTTTGGACTAATACTGACCTATCTTACAGCGTTGTTGGAAGGGTATTTGAAATAATGAACATGAAGAGCTTTAAGCTGCGTTAATGCTGCTGCTTTCTAATAGTCTGAAGGTGCTTGGTGCAGCAACCATCTTGCTGAACTTAAACAAGTCTGGGTCCTGACAGTGTCTGCGTGGGAGAGTGTCTGGGGACTCCTCTAAACTAATGCTTTTAGTTTCCTCATGGAAGAAGGTGGGGTATACAGTATATATAATAGTAACTAGCTGATCCAGCGCAGAGCATCTGCACCCCTAGTTCTCCCTGTCTCTCCCCCCACCTGCCCCGCAACTGATCTGGCTCCCTGCCCCGACTTCATTTTTTCTCCATCCCTTGTCAGTTCATTCTCCCCCCACATCCCTTCAGTCAGTTCAGTTTCCCCACCCACCCACCCCTTCGGCCAGTTCATTCTCCCCCTCTGCACATCCTTTCAGCCAGTTCGTTCTCCCCCTGCCCATGTGCCGCCTGTTTGGTTGTCCTCTTTGCGAGGAGGCTGGTGGTTGGAGCGACCTGCGCTCTCCTGCCAGCACAGCATTGGCACCGCCTCCTCCTCCTCCTCAATCTCCCTCCCTCCTCGGCAGGCTGGCTCGGAGAGAGGCTCCCCCTGTTGTACTCTGCTCTGTTCTGCCCTGCCAGGAAATCTCACGAGAGCTGCCACGCATGGGATTAGCCACGGGTATGCCTTAGAGAATTAGATGGATGGATGGATAGATAGATAGATAAAGATAATGTGTCATGTGTATGGTGTGGGTTGGTAGGAATACTGATCTGGACTTGTTCTGGATAGGATTGTGCTCTGCCTGAAAGACCAGGTTTGCTCCTTGGGAGTATTTCTGGATCCTATGCAGAGAAAACCAAATTGACCTCTGTCAACCTGTCATTGCTTACCTCCCAGCTGCACTGCTGTAATGCTTTGTGTGTGAGGCTGCCTTTGAATATAGTCTGGAAGTTTCAGCTGGTGCAGAATGCTGTTGTCAGAACGTTTGTGGGTATGCAACAACATGACAACATAATATCCATTTGAAACCAGTGTATTTCGGAACCCAATTCCAAGTGTTGGTTTTAATTTTTAAAAAACATGTATGGCCTGAGATTAGGGTACCTTAGGGGTTACCCGTGTCCACGTGAACCTGGCCAGGCTTTGAGAATAGCCCCACAGGCCCTGCAATCTGACCCAATTGTCTCACTTGTTTGGCAGTGACCAGGGCCTTTTTTGTGATGGCACCACAACTGTAGAAGGCCCATCCGTGAAAACATGCCAGGCTCCCACACTGGCAATTGTTAAGGCCTTCCTGTTTTGCCAGGCTTTTGCCAAGAGGTGCTAGTTGGCTCTTGCTGCTCTTGTAGTGGTAACTCTCCTGGAGGCTGTTTTAAGGTTGTTTTCAGGCTGCTGTTTTAGCTGGCTTTTACCTGGTTTGTTTTTATTTCCATGTGTTAAGTTGTACCTCTTTAAAACTTAAAAGTGATTTTGTGAGCCCTCACAGTCTGAAAGGTGGGGTAAGAAACCTAATAATAACTAACACTTTATCAGGTGCCCTTGTCTGGCTAGCTATGTGTGTGGTTCTTATCTGTTTGTTAGCTACCTAATGGCGCTGCGGGGAAGTAACTTGCCTGGGGAGCAAGAGGTTGCTGGTTCGAATCCCCACTGGTATGTTTCCCAGACTATGGGAAACATCTATATCGGGCTGCAGTGTTGTAGGAAGATGCTGAAAAGCATTATCTCACATTGCGTGGGAGATGGCAATGGTAAACCTCTCCTGTATTCTACCAAAGACAACCACAGGGCTCTGTGGGCGCCAGGAGTCGACACCGACTTGATGGCACAACTTTACTTTACTTTATCTGTTTGTTATTTCAAATTATCTTTTTCAAAGTTTTCTTTTGTTCCCACAGTCATCTTCTCTGGTTAAGCTGATTTCCCCCCCATTTATAACAGGGCCAAGCTACATGGGATGTCAGTCACACCATGCTTGTATTTTCTGGTGCAAATAACACAGGAGATGCAACCTGGATTGGGTCTGTGGCAGAGGGGCAGGAGGGCTTCAACCTTACATCCTGCTGTGGTCCAAATCCAGATCCATCCTCCTCCCTGTACCACAGCATGGACCAGCTACACAAGGATAAAAGCACCCATTGGCTAACAGTGGTTTTGTCTGTGTAAATAGCATGTATATTATTTGTCCTCTATCCCCAATGTTTGCAAACCCTTTCTGATTTGTAGTATTTAAAAACAAACAAAACAAAACCTACTATATGCACTGTCTACATTATTTACTGAACCATTCTCTTTGGGGAGGATTGTCTTACTAAGATTTTGAATGCATATTTTCACCCAATTGTATGTCTGTTACACTGTGTCCCCCCCTCCCCCGCTTAGTTTGTAATTCTCAGGAGAGGGACAGGTCCTCCTTCCTGGACTACTTTGCTTTGTTTGAGTCTGCTACTACGCTCTGAACCTGTGTGCAGTCTTGTCCGTTTTGAGTGTAACCTGCCTGCTGTTTCACAGTTGTGCCAAAACTGACACTCATTCTTTTTCTTTTTTTCTCTTTGCAAAAGGGAATCCGCTTTGACCCTGAAATCCCTCAGACGCTTCGATTAGAGTTTGCTAAAGCCAACACGAAGATGGCGAAGAGCAAACTAGTGGGGACACCAAATCCGAGCACTCCTGCCACCGCCAACACTGTACCTCAGTTCATTACCAGGGAGCCTTGTAAGTCTCTCTGTGTGTGTGTGTGTGTTATTATAGATAAGCAAGCTAAGGAATGTGCCTTCCAGAGTCTTCCTTAGAAAGGAGAGTTTCTAGGCAGCAGTAATTTTACTCGAGGAGTCACTTCAGCAGCAGAATCCTCATGTCATGTCCATACGAGCCCTTCGGTGGGAGTACACTACTGGTCTTCCTCTCTGCTTTGTCTTCTTACAAAAAGTAATGGCGGCCCTTACAATAAATGAGGGCGGGTAGGGGAGCCTGCCTTTGAAAGCACGTGCTGCTGTCCAAGAGGACAGAAGGAGCACGTCCTTCTCCAGACACGCCATACTGTCTCTTTCAAGGACTCGAAGGAAAATAGCAGTAAAATACAGCCAGGCCTTTCTGCAGTGACGGCTAGTTGTGAACCCTACAGCGGTAAGCGTGGATCTAGCAGTAAAATGGTGATGATGATGATGATGATATTAATAATAATGAATGAATAATAAACAACTTTATTTGTTAGCCGCCCCATAACAAGTCTGTTATGAACAAATCTGTTATGAATCTGTTACGAGAGAAGCCACTCACGTAAGCTGCCTGCACAAACGCACCCTGAGCCCACATTAGTGTTGAGCTAAAAAGTCCGTACTTCCATGTGCCTCCTGCATCAGGGCTGCTCTTGGTTCTTTAATCCAGTATTGACAATGCGAGTTCCCCCTTTGCTGGGCAGCAGTTATCTAGTTTGTTGATCAATGAAAAAACTTCTGTTTGACTAAAAAAAAATGCCCCGGATTAATCAGGCAACACATTTAATACAAAAAAAACCAAGAACTCACAAACGCTTAAAATAAAAAATACAAGAACTTACAAACGCCTGGGTGTGACAAGCCGCATTTTAGAAGAGGCACCCATTTCCCAGAAGTGCCTCTTCTGAGATGGTGTCTACCGCAACACATTCTTACATCATCTAAGAAGGAAAGTGTTGTTTTTTCTTCATCAGAACTATATTGTTTTTTTTAATGTGCAAAAATTGCATAGCTTTTAATCAGCCTCTCGACTGAAACTAATAATGGTTGGTCAGCTAAGAACTCTTGAATTGGGCAGCCACCCTCCTCTTTGCCTGTCCATGCTCTGTGCTGTTTGGCAAAGAACTGCAACTGTTGGATAAGAGATGGGTCCGTGGCTTGTCCTAGTTAGGAGAGGAGAGCTGGTCTTGTGGTAGCAAGCATGACATGTCCCCTTAGCTAAGTAAGGTCCACCCTGGTTGCCTATGAATGGGAGACTAGAAGTGTGAGCCCTGGAAGATATTCCCCTCAGGGGATGGAGCCGCCCTGGGAAGAGCAGAAGGTTTCAAGTTCCCTCCCTGGCTTCTCGAAGATAGGACAAGAATTAAAAAAAAAAAAAAAATAGGACAAGATTTTTTTATTGAACCAACAAACTACCAAAGCATACAGTACATTGCCAAAGCACAATTGTATACAAAGTGGTTGTTTGTACATGATATATCTACAAAAATTTACACACAAGGATTTGGAAACGCACAAGGTTATGAGGTATATGCAGGTAGTACTGCAACCCGGGGGTGGGGGATTTCAAGGCACATCAGGTAATCGGGGGGTGGGGGGTTACATCCAACGTCCATTTCCATAATTTGTCCCATTGCTATTTAGAAGAGATACTCTTGTCTTTTTGCACATAACCATACAAACTTTTCCAGAAGAGATTTACTGTCTCATCTGCGTGAACCTCTTGGTTGTGTCTTCCCTCCCTATTCCTATGCACGAGCATTGCATAAATGACATACAGGTTTACTAACCTGATTACGAGAAGGGGAACGTTCCAATTCCCTAGTATGAGGGCACCCGTTCCGTCCCGTTTCCTTGAAGATTTCTTTCTGGGACCTCGAAAGGAGGTTCTATCGCTCAAACCCGAGGTTAGTTCTTCCCAAGTCTGTTTTTCCAAATCAGGCCACTCTAACAGCTTGCTTACTCCCTGCCACACTCTTTTGGCTATAACACACTCTTAAGAAATGTGAGTGGGCTGAGAGAGACTCCTGCCTGCAACCATGGAGAAGCCGCTGCCAGTCTGTGAAGACAATACTGAGCTAGATAGACCAGTGGTCTGACTCAGTATATGACAGTTTCCTATGTTCCTTCTGCACTCAGGAGCGACTCCCTATACTCGCAGAATGTGGGTCAGTGGCTGACACCCTTTGGATCAAATCCAGCCTTGTGAGGGAATGCTGCCTGGGCTCTCAGTGGTCAGCACAAGTCTCCTGCTCCACTTCCTTGGTTTGCCAGGACTGTTTAAGGGACTGGGCAGGGAGGTTTGTCCATGAATGTGTAGCATTGTACATCCTCTCCTCCTTTGGATTGCTTGTCCACAGGAGACAAGCTGGTCCTATGGTAACAAGCATGACTTGTCCCCTTAGCTAAGCAGGGTCTGCCTTGGTTGCATATGAATGGGAGACTAGAAGTGTGCGCACTGTAAGATAGTCCCCTTAGGGGATGGAGCCACTCTGGGAAGAGCATCTAGGTTTCAAGTTCCCTCCCTGGCTTCTCCAAGATAGGGCTGAGAGAGATTCCTGCTTGCAAGCTTGGAGAAGCCGCTGCCAGTCTGTGTAGACAATACTGAGCTAGATGGACCAGAGGTCTGACTCAGTATATGGTAGCTTCCTATATTGTTTTCTGCTCCCATATTCCTTACTGTAATTTCAAGCTGCCATGGGCTGGGGATGAGGAGAGTCCGTGTGCATTGCATTAGAGAAAGTGCCAGGATGAGAAGGCGTCCAGGTGCATCGCTTTCTCTTTTCCTATCTAGTAAAGAAAAAGGAGAGCATTTGGTCTACCTTCCAGCTAACTAGTTGCTGTCCTAAGGCTTTAGGTTAGATGTATTTTGAATTCTAATGAATGGAACGTAAATTCTCTGGTGGGGGGGGGAGTTCCTTATTGGATGGTGAAAGCAGGTTAAGGAAAGGAAATAGGAGACTATAAATATTCAAAATTGTGGGGAATATTAATTATTGAAGCAGCAGACTGTGACACACAAGCCACAGATTTTGAGGCCAGAAAGATATGTATTGTGGCATCCCATTAAATGTGGCATCGTTTCTAACACATCAATTCCTCGAGAGTTCCCCCTCCCCCCAAAAAATAAACGTTAATTTGAAAGCACCCAGTTGTGACAGATGGGGCCTGTTTAGCTTAAATTCCTTCTCTGTCGCCACAGACCTGGAATCTGTGTGTGCATCAAGATAGGAAGGGGGTCTCATTCAGGTGCCTCTACCTGCCCCCCACCCAGGATGTGTGGATGGATGTGCGGGTCAGAGACCTGGTTCTGATCTTGCTGCATATACTTCCCGAGGGTGAGTGCATTCTGTACAGGCACAAATTCAGGTTGTTGCATGAAGGCACTCTTAATAAAATTCATGGTGAGACCCAGACTACATGTTTCACTCAAATGCACATAACAGTAACATGGCAGACCTATTTTGAACAGGAAAAGTCATTTGGAATGGGTGCGATGGGTAGGCCAGTTTTCACTCATTCCCCTGTCTGTTTTTTTCTTGTGTGTTTGTTTTTCTTTCCACTGATGCTCTCTTGTCCTGTTTTCTGTGCCTTCTAAAAGGCAAAGAACATGCTTAGTTCTCACTGAGCTCTCTTGGTGTTTTGGTTTTTTTCAATTACAAACCTTTTTCTGCATATCTGTGGAGACCCCCAACGGTGCAGAAACCCCTCCATTGTCTGTGGATGTCCCTATTCTGCTGCCCTGCTTATAGAACCATAAAGTTCATGATAGAACAATAAAATAACATCCTATATTTGTCTTGGCTTACTCTTAGCTGGAATATTATAAAGCAGACTTGATCTCCCTAGTTTTGATGGGGTGAGGTAAAAGTGTCTGTCTTGTAGAGAAAAAGTAATATTTGCTATGTACAATTAGTTTGCATTTTTTCAATGTTACATGTTAGTTAAAATAATGAAAAGCGTATTTTGGAAAAAATAATGGAAATGTAAAACATTGGAAATTTGCAGTCTTACAAGGGCATATATGTGATTATCATATTTGTAATGATGCAGTTGGACAATGATTTTTGCACATAGTATGTACACTCGTTTCTTTTTTACAGTATTGTCTCTATTTAAACTGCTCTTGCAGTTTTTAGTGCCTCAAAAATCTGGAAAATTGAATGTACCAGAGATAGTAGTGGGCCAAAAGAAGCAAGTGTACATGTCACAAATGAAGATGGCTTTATAATATACCAACTTAGGGCATCTTAAAAATGATTGTCTCCAATGTCTTCACATGGTGTATAATAATAATAATAATAATAATAATAATAATAATAATAATAATAATAATAATGGTGGGTCATGCTTATTGATCTCGAGGTGGTGATTTTTTTATCTGGGCCAATACAAATTTCCCAAAATGATCTTGTTCATCAGCCCCCTTGTTTCCCTTTGGCTTACATGTTCTCTGTGTTGGAAAATTGCCCCAAATTGCACCAGAGGCAATAGTTATTTTTATAATATTCCATCATGCACATGACACTTTGCAGAGCAGTAAGCAAAAATATGGGGTTCCTGCTCCCAAAGAGCTTACAGCCTACATGGCAGCAGAGGGGAGACCATAGAGGAAGTGGAGTGGATGAAATGCCTGATGCACAGATGGGAGAATACGTGCAAATGCAGTTGTGCGTTGTGAAATTACCAGTAAGGCTGTTTCCAGAAAGCTTTATTTGGGTAGGGTGAGTGGATGACCGAGAGAGATCCTGGCTTTGTGAAAACATCCCTTGGCTTTGTGTTCTCACCAGACTCCTCCGGGTATGCATCTTTCAAGTGAGGTTAGGATGCTCTGTGCGCATTTAGAGTCCTGTTGCTTTCCCCGAGAATGACCACAAATCTTAGGAATGAATGGCACAAGGGAGGGTTGTTTGCATTAGCGCTTGCCAAGTTTGACTGTTTTTCTTAGTTTTAAAATCGACAGTATAAACACTTAATCTCAGTGTAATTAGAATGCGTCCCCTTTCAGCTCAGCTGAGGTTTAACTCTTGGGGTGGCTTTTCTTGAGTCTATTCTGCTATTGTGTCTTGGACTAGGGTGTGGAAAAGGGGAAGGAGAGGATTTAAAAACCTACCAAGGGATGGAAGGTGCAGTGAAACAGGTGCCAGCTCCGGGCAGGAGACCTACACTGGGCTTTCCTCCCGATGAGTGAGCACTCGACCCCCTCGCACATCCGAGACAGACAGACCCCTGCCACAAGGGGTGCTGACACCCCCTGTCTCTCTCTGTGGGGACAGTACCACTGACTGCAAAGAGGAGGAACAGGGGCTTATGGAGCAAGGTCAGTGTTGTCTAGGAGAGGAGCGGAGCGGCCGGGCTGCCACAGATGGATGCTTGGCTGCCCTTGAAAGAGCTGGGAGGAGGGGAGCGGTCCTAGTAGAGGCTCCGCTGCCTTTGCTGCTTCCTCTGGGGAAGCAGCTGCCCGCTGCAGGAAGGCAGGTGGGGAAGCTTGTTGGTGTGATGATGAGTCCTCTGAAGTTGTGAGCAGCCACTTTCGTAAGGTGCTTGTCCTTGGAGGTGCAGGAGGGCTTTGCAACTGCTGCAGAAGCGGAGGGGGAGAGAGTAATCTCCAGGGCTCCATAACGTTTTTTGAAAGGGGCTGCGCAGAATGGGATGCTGTGCCTCCCTCTCTCAGAAGAGGAGTTTCTTTCTCTCTCCTGAGATCGGACTATACACCAGAAAGTCCCTGGTTAGGGTCTTGGCTCTGCCAAACACTCAACAGGTGATCTTAGGCCAGCCTCTCTCTGTCTCGGCCCCCTCCCCTGGTCTGTTGGCATCATCGTGCTGGTCTACCTTTTCGGGTGGTTCTAAGGATTACAAGAAGACAGTAGACTTGTCCTCATGACATGTATTTATATATTTATTTTATTTAACATATTTCTGTCCTGCCCAAACTCACGTCTCTGGGCGGTTTTCAACAGAAACATGAGCTACGTGGGTTACCCCAGGCAGCTAGTTTTGTCTGGAGCACCGGGAGCCCTCCGGTCCCAGCTGCTCCAGACCTTCCGAGCCCGACTTTGCTACCTGGCTCTTTCCTGAAGTGAAATGAACTGCCAGTTGGTTCTACGCTGGTAGGCGACCACGTGTGGACGATCGCCCTGGGCCGCAAGCCGGGCAGAAGGAGAGACCATGAAGAGTGGAGCGGCTGCAATACTAAGAGCAGCTGCTCCTCTGCTCGCGCGCTGCCTTTTTCTGGGTCTGTTGGAAGACCCAGCGCGGCCCTGAGCTCTGTGTGGGCATGTGAGCAGCGGAGGGGTCAGAAACCTCCGATCGTCTGTGGGGAGGCAGGGAGGAGCCTGGCGCTCCGCCCACCCACCCCCTCCCCACCGCCTGGGTAAGAGGACAGCCTTAGTGTATATGAAACATTTTGAATGCTTCAAAGCACTTGATAAATGTTACATGTTATAGTTGAAGAATCTTTTGAATGGCATGTATCCGTTCAGCCAGTAATGTGTAGTGGTCAGAGTGTTAGACTCTGGGCCAGTCACGTATCTCTCAGCCTAACCTACCTCACAGGGTTGTTGTGTGAATAGACATAACCATGTACACGGCTCCGGGCTCCTTGGAGGAAGAGCGGGATATAAATGGAAAAATAAATAAAATATATATCCTAGTATGTATTTCTAGCTTTCATGGTCTTTAATATTCTTTAGTGTTAAACCAGTTCATTCTATACTTTCTGTGATTTTCTTCCTCTTCCCCATTGACAACTTTAGTATGGCTTTTTCAGAGGGTGCAGAGAAAAGAACACATGACATCAGCAGTTGCATCTTCATGTGGGATGCATGATTGTTGGAACTCACTGGAGAGTCATTAATACCGAGAGTTGGGGGGAGGAGATAAAAATGATGCAGCACCAACACATCAGAACCAAAGAGGGTGGGGGGAGTTTTCATACATTGATTTATTCAATATTGCCTGACGTGTTTCGAGTGTAAACGTTCTTCTTCAGAGGCGCAACTTAAGTAAATAACATTAATCAAAAGTAAGCAGAAGATACTTTGATTAATGTTACGTCAGTTAACATACATGCTTGAAACACATCAGGCAATACTGAATAAATCAGTTTATGAAAACTCCTCATCACCTTTGAGAATCGCTGCCCCCCCTTCAGATCAGAATCATTCATACCGCCTTATTATCCCTCTTCCCTTCATGTGGCCAGATGCAATACAGGTCGAGAATCCTTTATCCGGACTCCCAAAATGCAGACACCACACCGAGAAAAAACCCAAACCCCGCTTGTATTTTCCACTTGGATTCTCGACCTGTAGCTTCAACTACTCACAAATCCCCCAAACCAATCGCAGCCCCAACTCAGCAGCTAGCAGTGGCAAAGCAGCAAAAAGCCCCCAAACTAAGCAGCACCCGCAACTCACAGAGAGGCAAAGCAGCACCCATGGCTCCGTCTGCGATGGCGGTTGCCCAGCCCCTCCTCAGCCTCAGCTCCTCTTCGCTTCCCGCATGGGCGGGCACTTTGCTGGCGCCATTTAAGGGCACTTGCAGGCAGGGCAGGGGCCAGGGAGGCAAAGCAGCACCCGGGTCTCCATCTGCAATGGTGCTCCGAATGGAGGTAGAGCCCTCCTCCGGGGCGGAGCCAAGCCAGTTTTGTGAATGGGATTGCACTGCCACTCCGGTCTGCAAGAGGGGAAGGAGGGGAAGCAGGAAGGAGCTTGGCTGGAAGGCGGGAAGGAACTTCAGGGGTTGTTAGAGGGGGGGAAACGGTAACGCTTCATGCCCAAGATATCTCATTTATGAACATATTCCAAAATCCAGAAGAATCTGAAATCCGGAACACCTCTGGTCCCAAGCAGTCCGGATGAAGGATTCTCGACCTGTAGCTGTGCAAAGCATTTCCAATATGCATGTTATAATGAAGCATGGATATACCCACGAATAAACATATGTCTGAATGATGCCAAAACTGGTGAGGGGGCAGGATCCTCTTTCCTCTCCAGGATCCGAAATAAAGTGCCACAGCCTCTGAGCATTCCCCCACTACTGTCATCCTGACTGCATGTCTCTATGCAGAAATCAGGGAGTCTTTGGACTGTGCTCTGAAGTGCTTATGCAGTCCACAAACCAATTTCTTTGGATCCTGGCCATGATAAATATAGGTGGTAGTTGAAAGTAAATTTTATGTTTCTGGCTGTAAAATACATTAAACTTTTCAGATCTGGAATATAATGCTGATTTCATGCATCAAGAGAAACATGGAGCTTAAACAGAGAGAACCAGCTCAGAATTGATGAGGGGGCTGTGCCACCTTTCCTAAAGATGCTGTGGGAAGCAGGGGTGGCATCTTCTGTGCCTGTGCATATGCCATATGAATAGCCATGTAGCTCAGCCTTTCCATGCGCTGGAAGGCCTTGATGTGGGGGTCCTAAGCTATCATTCCTCTCCATGCATCCTCCGGTGAGGCAGTCCAATAAAGAGGTGCCTCTGCTGGATGGCTTGCTGAATCTGTTGTGTTTATGTGATTGAGGACCTTAATTCACACTTGAATAAATTGCTAGGGCTTTATGGCTGTAAAGGGATTTCCCTTTCTTTTCCACTGATCTCTTATAGAGCAGTTATTCCAGGTTTCTCATGGTTGAAGCATACCTATTTATTTATTTTTAATTAAAACTGAAGGCACACTTTACTCTTCTAATTTGAAAAGGTTAAAAGTAAGGCAACTCTCTGTCCGCAGTGGATGCTGTTTGGAAGAAGGCCAGACCAGAGGATCACGCAGAGCTGTAGTGGGCAGAATCCTCTGAGAGTGTGTCCTTTGGACCCTTGGGACTCTTAACTTACTTTCTCATGGCACAGTAACAGTTTGTTCACTGACATACAATTAGGAAATCATTGCTTAAGAGGCTGTCAGTGAGTAACCAACTTGATTCAGTAGCTACTACCACACTGTAGGGCAAAGTTAGGGTAGAATAGCTGTGACAGAAAATCCTCCGCTCTGGCTTTGAATTTGTCAGTATGAAATTCTCTAAGAAAGGAATCCTGTAAGACTGCAGTAGAATTCAAATTAACCCTCTCTGCCATTGCGAAAAATGTCACTTTTTGCATCCACGTTTATAAAAGCTCATCTCCTATGATTTAGGGCTTATTCGTTCCAGAGTCTTCTGAGTGTCTACATGTGCTGCGAATGCATCCCAGACTCAAACAACCACACTGTAGGAAGAGTCGGTGATGGTAAACAATTCCCCATCCACCCAGGGAATCTCCTCTGCCATTACTGATCTTAACGTTGAGGTTTCCTGATCCACTGGCTGGAAGTTGAAACCCTTATTTCTAAGCAGTGGTGTAAAAAGGTCTGGTGGGGCCTGTGCTCCATAATTGAATACTGCCCCCTTTTCTTTTTTTGCGGCACTATAGGTGCTGCTGAAAATTTTCCACTTAATTTTCTTGGTGGCTCCTGCCAGCCATTTGTGTGCCCCGCCACCAATGGCTGCCTGCATGCTCCATTGCTGCCAGGCACCCACCCCCACGCATACCTCCTGCCCCTCCCTCATTGGCACTGGCAAAGAGATGTCATCTGACCAGGGTGGGCGAACAGTGCCAGGGAGGGAGAGGGACAGGCGGCTGGCAGCAGCAGGGGCATGCTGGCAGTTGGTGGCAGTGGCAGATAATTGGGGTGGGGGGAGGCATGCAGGGTAGCAGCGATAGGGAGGCAGGCAGGTGAGGGTCCCTCAGCACCCCTCTTCTAGGGGCCCTGGGGCAACGCGTTATTTGAACACATCCATCCAATTATAGATACGCCCCTGGTTGTAAGTTGATCCAGCTGGTTGAGGCTTCTGTCTCAGCACCTCGCGACCAAACTACATGTGGCGCTCAGTTGTGGGTAGTGTCTCCATTTTGCTTTTCCGGCTAAAAATCCCACCCATCTGTTCTCCCTCTCCTCGGCCTCATACGAGTCTTTTGCTGCAGACTGTGGCCTGCATTTTGTAGTGCAGAAAATCCACATCTGCATTTTGTAAGAGAGGGAAGTGTTGGAGAGAAAATTCACTCGCTGAGCATCTTGTCTATTTTGACCTAAACAATTCTGGTTTGGGCCTTAATAAGGACCATCATGATTGCACCAAGTGAGGAGAGTGTCAAGTCAAGGGTTGTTATATGTTTTTCCTGTCGCAGCTGACTATTGGTTATTCCTGTAGGTATCATCTAGTTATAGGCATAACTGTCTTGTTTCCACCTTCCGTAGCAGTAGCAGCTATCTTGCCAAGAACAAGTCGTCTAGGGCTCTTGATCTGTGCCTCTCTTCTAGCATCAGCTGAAGATGCAGATTTATTGTCCAATGACAAAAATGGTTATTATGAAATAACCCCAACCAGTTCTCTTAAAACAGTGATTGGCTGGGTGTTTTTGTTTAGGTTTTGTTTGGGCTTTTTTGTGTGTAAATTTGGCTTTTGAATCTCTGCTGTGGAGCTCTTGACCACCCCACCCCCCGAAATGTAGTTTCAGAACTGGTTCCTTAACCCACAAGGCGCATTAGCTGTTATCCCAGTGATCCAGTTTCCCTCTGTTAATGATGGCAGTCGACTCCTGGGGGGCGGAGAGTTTGCATTCCCTCCTGCCCCCAAACCCAGTTCCAGCTGTATAACCTTGTTCTTCTCATATCCTGCTTCATAGCAGAATGATGTGCCTGCTCTCTCCTACTTTTCTTTTTCTTTCTTTCAGGATGCAGTGGAATGGGTCAGAGGGGTCAGGATAGCTTGGTTTGGGAGAAAGTACTGGTCATTTTTGTGCTGTACATTTGCTGTTTTTATAACCATGAACTCTCCTTATTCTTCTCTTGCAGATGAGCTCACAGTGCCTGCACTTTACCCCAGTAGCCCTGAAGTGTGGGCGCCGTACCCTCTCTACCCAGCGGAGTTAGCACCTGCTCTACCTCCGCCTGCTTTCACCTACCCCGCTTCACTGCATGCCCAGGTAATTGATACCAATCAGTCACCACTTCACCCACGTTACCACCTGATCCTCTCCAGTGCACACCGTACAACTAACACCTGTCTGGCTAACAGGCACACCAGAGAGAAATTAATGATCACACCTCGATGAAGCTGACACAACCTCCTGGGACTACTGGGGACAGGCTTACGAAAAATTACAGCACCCCACTGCCTGACAGACCCCTGAACACCTTTTCTCTTCCTGAGTAATTTCACTTCCATTCACACGAGGCAGTTAGAAATACCTGCTGAGTCTTTGTACGCATATATACCCCCTTGTATATATGAACTCTGCTTCTGAGACTTGCCTCTGCAATGTTTTTGTTTAACCTCTAAGACTAAATTGTCTCGGAGTGGATAAGTATAGGGTGTGTGAGGGTGTGTTTGTCTTCAAGTGTGTGCCTGAAGCCAGTGAAGAGAGAGGGAGACCAAATGATCGCATCTAAGGACAAATTCAAGGTCTTCATATTCTGGAAGGGAGTCATGGGGAATGCTTGCTTTATGAGTGACGGCATACTTTGAAGCAGTCATCGGAGGAATACAGGTGACCATTCTCAAGTGGCAACTTAGTGCGATGTGCATGTAGCCATTTACTGAGTCCATTGCCTGAATCTGTCTTTGTTCTGGTGAATCCGTAAATCCCATGGATGGCTGCTGGGAGGTAATGATGGGCAGCAAGAGAGATTGCAAATGGATACTGAATCCAGATAATACAGAGGTGTTAACAGTGGGCCAGTTGATTTAGGAATGGGTGTTCAACCTTTTTCAGATATGGATTACACTCTCCCCCTGAAAGAGCAGGTTCACAGCTTGCAAATCCTGCTTGATCCTACCTTTGCTACTAGATTCTCAAGTGGCGGCAAAAAAAGAGCTGCCTCTTCCCAGCTGGATGCTGCACCAGCTGTGCTGTTTTCTCAGCAATAGAGAATTGGCTCTCATCATGGCTGCTGCCGTGATTGCATGGGGCTGCCTTTTTGACAAATACTTGAGAATTACAGTGAGTCCAGAATGCAGCAGATAACTCTCCTTCAGTTTACACTGGATAGGAGTCTATTACTACTACTACCACTACCACTACAACAACTACGGAAATGTGTTTACTGCTTTTCAACAAAGTTCTTAAAGTGTCTTACAGAGCGGGGGAAATAATACATAAAGAGGGTTCTCTGCCTCCAAAGGGGACAGAAACATAAGTTAGATGCCAGAAACAGCCACTGGAGGAGATACACTGTGCTGAGGCTGTTCAGGGATTACTCTTCCTCCTGGAAAATATAAGTGAATCACCACTTTAAGAGGTGATTCACTTTGCTGCCCACGTTTGCTCACCGAGCAGGGGGATAACACCTAATATTACACCTATTCAGAAGCTGCCAGTCTTTCAAAACTCAGGTCAGAATGCTGTTACTAACCTTTTAAAGGCCCAAATGTCCTGGACCCAGGATATTCGGAAGAGCACAGTCTCCTGTATGCTTTCCCAGTGTCCTAATAACTGCAGAAGAAGCCTTGCTTCTATGTACCATCTCAGCTGGTGGTGGCGTGGACCATGGTACTGGAGTTTCCTTACAGGGAGGTCTACCTGGCTGACACACACACACACTCTCTCTCTTTCAGCTTTTAGAAAACTTCTTAAAACCTTCCTGTTTTAGGTAGGCCTTTGAGCTTCTTGGAGTAGAAGCGGAAATGCATAGTGGTCTTTCCCTGCATAGTGGTCTGATCTGTTTGTTTTAAGTCTACTGCTGTTTGTTGTTGTTACTTGGTGTGTGTTGCAGTGATGACTTAAGGACCTGATAGGGTTGATGAAGCAGAGTATAACTTTTTTAAACAACTGCCCTGCCAAGTGTGACAACTTTATCACAGAGCCATAGCCAGACAGAAGTCGGGGAAACAGCAGGAGTGGAACCTCATTGCTACTTGGTAAGGCAGTTATTTGTAACATCTTGCCAAGAGATTATGTGTGCACTGTGGTAAATGCCCATTTGATGAATAATTACCTGCATTCACCCATCAGGGAACAGTTGTGCATTCACACTCCAGTTTTTGCAAATGCAGGAACCAGTCACACATCTGATGAAAAACGGAGCCTGAGATAAGCATTAGACAAATTATAGAGATGGTGTATGGATCAGAGGAAAACTATATGTAGATTGTTGTAAGGAAATTGAACTTTCCCCCCTCCAGTCTGGTAGTTTTAAGTACCAGTAGTGAGATGTTAGGCCAGTTTAGAGGAATAGGGTACAGCATTGTTTTACAGCGGAAGCTAGGGGGAATGGGCAGCTTTTCAGACAGGGATTAAATATTGTATTTGAAAGAAAAATTAAGCGAACTGAAATAAATATTACATCCACTTTATCTAGGCTAAATAATTGTCATAGTATCTTCTAGGCTCAGGAGGGATGGCCTGCTCTGAATTCTGTAGTGGTTGGATTCAGGGACCCTTGTGTTTTATGGCCACAAAAATCATGATCAGTTGGCCTGATCTCCTCTGGTACAGTGGTCCCTCTACTTACGAAATTAATCCGTTCCGAATGCACATTTGTAAGTCGAAAAATTCGTAAGTAGAAAAGCGGTTTCCCATAGGAATGCATTGGGAACGGATTAATGCGTTCCGGAGCCTAGAAAAAAGACCCAGACCCTCAGTAAGGCTTGCAAACTGCACAGGAACATTTCTTTTCAAGAATAAACAGGCAGTAAACAGGCAGGCAAGTCAAGGAAACCGCATGTAAAATTCGTAAGTCTAGGAAACCCCATCTAAAAATTTGTAAGTCGAGGAAACCCCATCTAAAACCGGATCTAAAACTGCCGTTTGTAACTCGAAAAATACTTATGTCGAGTAGTTTGTAAGTCGAGGGACCACTGTACAGGCAAGTATAATATCGAGTGGTGCATCCTTTAATCCAAGGCAGACTTCTTGTCTCAGGTCTATCATCTGTGAATGGTTTGGAACCACCCGGTACTATAATATTCTTGACCTGGATTGGGAGGTCCATATAAGCTAGTCTGAGCTCTCAGAAATAATAATTTTAAAAGCCTGGAATGGAGGCTTTGCTCAACTAGCCTACTCTAGTAGACCACATTCAATTACAAACAAGAGAGATTTTGTCTTTGTGACTATCCAGTATATAAAATGCTGCCTTTCTGACTCTTACTGGCAAAAATTAGGTCATACTTTTGCGAGCTCTGCCATGTTTTGGGAAATCACAAAACCACCTGCAGAGCCCTCCCGTTAGCTGAGGTTAAGGACATGAGTGCACCTTTAACTTGGGCTAACTGCTCGTATGTGAGTGCCAGCTGCTCCCAGCGGGTGCTGGCATAGGACTGGGCTCCCGGCCATGGCCAGGGGGATCCCCACAATGGACCGCACACTTGGGCAGTGCATTGTGGGCTTTCTGGGGGCTGGGGCAACACGTCCTGACCCCCACACTGCCACGCTACCTGGGGCAGCAGCAGACTGTCTGAGTGTGCAATCTGCGTGTCCTGACCCAGCAGCCAGATTGTCTGCTTCTGCTGCCTCACCCGCCCTCAAGCCTTCTCCCGCCATCATGAGGAAGAGCTCTCTGTCTGCCTTGACGGTGCCACCCATACTTCACTGGCGAGTCCCCTGGTGGCTTGGTGAGGATTGGTATTGTGTCTTCGTAGCTTTGGGGTGTCACATTTTGTTGAATCAGTGTACCACCTGACAGCCAAGAGCTCGCCCTTTGGGTATTGTCCCTGGGAATCTAGGCCTGGGCCAGGGCATGTGGGTGAGGGTTTTGTTTCAAATCTTCTCAATCCTTTGCTGTTTGGCCCCCGAAGTAGTTAATCTTTTTTTCTTTTTTAAATTATCTACGGCAGTGATTCTGCATGCTTGCTGAAATTGAGGATCACTGTTCTAGTTTTCTTCTTTCTTGTTGGCTGCCACATCTTCTTGTCATTTGGGTATCAGCTAGCAGGATGCTTGAATTGTCTCTTCCTAAATGCTTTCCATTCACAATCCTTCCATTGTTTGAAAGCTACTTGCATTGCTGATGAGTAAAACCGCTTTCCCGTTTGTTTTAAATGTATACAGCAGCTTACCTCTTCAGCATCCTTTATTTAATTGTGGCTTCAGAGACGTAAACAGGCATAAGAGGCCCTTTGGTCATCCACGTTTTAACTGCCACAGTTTTAACCACCCCTGGCCTATAGTACACACGTAGTGAGGTTAGCCTTGGATTTGCTGACACAGTGAATAGGCCAGGTTGCCTCTGAAGTGAGATGGGCTGGAGGACAAGACTTCTAGGGATCTAGTCAGTTGCCCTGGCCATTGCAGAGGTAGCATGATGTTTATCCTGCTGACACAGGGCTGGACATGAAGAAGAGCGTGTGATGGTATTCCGGAGTGAATGGAGCTGTGCTTCCCCCTTTTAAAAGAAATAAAAGTTACTGCCAGGAAAGTTGGGCAAAATAAATGAGAACATGAACCAAAGCTTGAGGGAAACCACTTCTGACAGGGAGGAAAAGGGAAATTAGCTTCAAATGGAACGCTATCTTTTATTCACGACTTGCAGCGGGGTGGACTGTGAGCGACAGGCTGCAAATAATCCCCCAAAGCTCCACACCTCTCTGGCAAAGTGGGAGGCAAGAATGCCAAGTAATGTATGTCCTGTCACAAGTACTTTTTCTGCTCACTGAACCCTGCTGCCTGGGATTCCTAATGGCCCCTGAGAGCAGGCGCACTCTTGTTAAAAATTAACAAACAAAGGGAAAGAAGTAATTAAATATGGATGGCAATAATCGCTGAGGACTGTGTCTGGCCTGAACCGTTGCACGCTTGGGCGCTCCCGTGTAACGCGGTGCATCCTGCAAGTACAGAAAAAACGCTTGTGGCCAGCTTCTCTGGAAGCGTTGCCCTAGCGAAGCTTTGGGGAGGGCAGCTGTGCGGCTGCTGTCGGTAGAAATGGGCACATGCAGGATGGCCTGAGCTTTCAGAGGGGGACTTGTTGAGACACCTGTGGCATTGGCTGGTGTGTCGTGGCAGGCGGGTTGGGGATCATGGAGCAGGAAGTCAGAATTAAAGGCCTAGCCCTCCTTTGCATCATTTGGCACAAAGCAAGGATTCTCTCGGAGGTATTGCAAACCCTAGGCTGATCCCCTTGGTGATCCTGCCGCTATTTTTAATACAGCCCTTTCATATCTTGGGAATGTGTGGTTTCCAATTAGAGGGTTGTTTTTTTGTTGCAAACACTCCTCCTGTTGGAGGGTTTAAAAGCTCCCTCTTGCAGATCCTTGCTTCCTTGTGGTGGACTTGTTTTCTTCCTGTACTCTTTCCCCTTTTTGAAATAGATCTTTAAAAAAAAAATCTGATTTAAAATTTCATTTTTATCCCACGCTTCCCCCCCCAGGAGCAGAGGGTAAGGGCATTCACATGCACAGCCTAACCCGAGCTTGGGCAGCCCAGCCTGGGTTAGCCTGTGTGTGTGAAGTGCTGCCCAGTGCTGCATGCTTGCCCAGCCAAGCTTTTTATGCCAACCTTTAGCCGAGGTTAAGAGTGTGAGTGCGCTCTTAACCCTGGTGCTGGGGTTGGGGTGTGTGTGTGTGTGTGTGTGTGTGTGTGTGTGTGTGTGTGTGTGTGTGTATACGGGCTGCTTGCAGCCCCAGTGGACACAGAGATGGGCGCCTCTGTGCCCATCACACAGGGGATATCCCCCAAATGCACCTCACTGGTCATGCAGTGTATTGTGAGATACGTGGAGGCCAGGAAGTATTGTCCCAGCTTCCGGAGATCTGTGCTGCAGAAGCACAGATTATGTGGGAACACAGTCTGCACTTCCCACCACTGTGGGAGGATCATCTGGCGGGAGTGGGGAGCAGTATGTTTTACACAGCCTTCCCCCCCCCCACCGTCCCCACCACCCAGTTGTGTGAATAGCCTTGGTGGCATTCATTCATCTTTTCCCCAAGCCCATTTTTATCCTTACCACAACCCTGTGAGTTGTAGTCTGATGTGAATGGTCCACAATCACCCATTGAGCTTCATGGCGGTGCAGGAATTTGAACCCTAGTTTAAAATATAATTATGGATAGAGAAGCTAACAAATCTAGATCATAACCTGCAGTTTGTAAGGACTCCAAAGTATCCAGGTGATGTAGAGCATCTATGACTGTGTTTAGTATTTCTGATTTCCACAGGCCAGCATACAGGATATTTTGGGTGGCAAATTTCCCCCATCCCAGGTTTGCAGAGCTGACAAAGAATCTGGCTGGCTGAGCAGTGTTTGCACCTGGGTAAACGTCAACTTTAGCACCTAAGAAAGGATCCCCGTGGAGTTTTGCTGTGAGCAGTATGCTAGCTACATCTTACCTGCACCCTCCTAATATCGGAGCCAGCGTGGTGTAGTGGTTAGAGTGCCGGATTAGGACCGGGGAGACCCAAGTTCAAATCCCCATTCAGCCATGATACTAGCTGGGTGACTCTGGGCCAGTCACTTATCTCTCAGCCTAACCTACCTCACAGGGTTGTAGTGAGGAGAAACGCGAGTATGTAGTACACCGCTCTGGGCTCCTTGGAGGAAGAGCGGGATATAAATGTAAAAAATAAATAATAAATAATAGTGAGCAAGTTGAACACTGTCGCTTCCGGGCATTAGACTTCTGTCCACAATAAACTACAACAAATATTTATATAGTATAATATATACTGCATTTCAACAAACGTTTCCAAAGCCGTTTACATAAAGATAGATAGATAGATAGATAGATAGATAGATAGATAAAATATAATGGCTCCCTGTCCCCAAAGGGCCCACAATCTAAAAAGAAATATATAGCAGCAACAGCCACTGGAGGGATACTATGGATAGGGCCACTTAGAACATAAGAACAGCCCTGCTGGATCAGGCCCAAGGCCCATCTAGTCCAGCATCCTGTTTCGCACAGTGGCCCACCAGTTGCCGCTGGAAGCCACAGGCAGGAGTTGAGGGCATGCATGTTACTCCCATGCAACTGGTACTCAGAAGCATCCTGCCTCCGAGGCTGGAGGTGGCCTTTAGCCCTCTGACTGGTAGCCGTTGATAGATTTCTCCATGAAGTTATCCAAACCCCTCTTAAAGCCATCCAGGTTGTTGGCTGTCACCACATCTTGTGGCAGACAATTCCACAAGTTGATTATGTGTTGTGTGAAAAAGTACGTCCGTTTGTTGGTCCTAGATTTCCTGGGAATCAATTTCATTGGATGACCCTTGGTTCTAGTGTTATGTGAGAGGGATAAGAATGTCTCTCTGTCTACTTTCTCCACACCATGCATAATTTTATAGACTTGATTTTATTTATTGGGGGGGGGGGTGACATTGATTTTATCATGTCTTCCCGCAGTCGCCTTTTTTCTAAACTAAATAGCCCCAGGTGTTTTAGCCTTGCCTCATAAGGAAGGTGCTCTAGGCCCCTGACCATCTTGGTTGCCCTCTTCTGCACCTTTTCCGGTTCCAGTTCCTTTTCTAGATGTGGTGACCAGAATTGTATGCACTACTCCAGGTGTGACCGCACCATCGTTTTGTATAAAGGCATTATAATATTAGCAGTTTTGTTTTCAATCCCCTTCCTAAGGATCCCTAGCATGGAATTGGCCTTTTTCACAGCTGCCGCACATTGAGTCAACACTTTCAACTAACTGTCCACCACAACCCCAAGATCCCTCTCCTGGTCAGTCACCGACAGCATATGGTCAGTCACTCATCAGCATATACTTGAAGATGGGTTTTTTCGTCCCAATGTGTTCTCCCCCTGCTAAATAAAGAGAATCACCACTGTGTACAACACCAGCTCCTGGACTGAAATGTTTTAAGTAGAAGAAGTGCTAAGGTGTTGTGCTCAGGGAGCTCACCTGGATGCAGCATGAAGGCCCAAGTCAGAAATATCAATCCCAATTATTTGTTTACGCACAGCCGTCACAAAAATGTTTGATTCAAAAATTGGGTTGTTAAAACAATATAAGAAAATCACAGGACACTCAGAAATGCAAAGGTTGACTCAGAATAATTCAGTATGGATGATATCCGTTTGCTATGTACTTTGAAGGCAGAAACTAACTGGCCCTATCCACCCCCAGCACAGTACCTCCAGTGACTGTTGCTGGTGTCTATCTTATGTTTCTTTTTAGTTTCTGAGGCCTTTGGGGACAGGGATCCATCTTATTTGTTTATTATTTCTCTATGTAAACCGCCCTGAACCATTTTTGGAAAGGCGGTATAGAAATTGAATGAATGAATGAATGAATAAATAAATAAATAATAAAATGCTGGCTACTTTTCTAGTAGCATGGGGCTGGTGTCGGCTAGTACAATATTTGCATAGAACCCCAAAGACCTCCCAGGATAAACCATAAGTACTGGCCGAATGAATACATCACATAAACCGTTACAGAAGTTACAACAGAAAATTCATGCATCAGATCTTCCACTTCCCCAGACCCACACGGACACAAACGTTCTGCAATAGGAATTCCAGCCATATGGCCTGTCAACACAGCAAATGGTAAAACATTAAATCTAGCAAGTAAAAAAGCTTTCCTAAGTCTGATCTCTGTTGGATTTGATAGATAAGGTGCTGGGAATAAGGAAGAAGGAAAATTGGGACAAAGAGGAGAACATCATTTTCTGACAGAGGCCAATGTGTATTGTTTAGCTATATCTAGAAGCCTTTGCCTTTGACATATTCTGGCTTTATGGTATCTCAAAGAAAGCATCAAATCTTGGAGAGGACCAATGGTATTCAACTTTAGTTGCCAACTTTTCGTCAAAGGAGACACATAAGAGTCAGCAAATAGTAAAGGTAATAATCTTTGGGGTGTTAAACTTAATAAATGCAGCCAGTAACTTTAAAAAGCCAACCATGCTTGAGTCTCAACAGTTGGTAAGCCCTTCTAAGCCCAGAAAAAGGTTGGCCACACATTTAGGTGCTTCGAAAACATTTCAAATTCTGTACTTTTCTTACATGATTGATTTGATTACACTAAATTGGGATACCAAATGGTAACTGGGATAAAGATTTTGTTCTAAAAACATTGATAGCCGGAGGAGTCAGAAATATCAGAAGATAATGTGCATGTTAGTAAGAAGTGCAAATGGGGTGAGCCCATTCTACATGAGACTTTCTTCACAGGGATAAAATCAGAATAGTAGCAGTTAACACACATACCATACTTTAGGTAGGTTTGTACTTCATTATTCTTCTTTGCTCTTTTTTAACACCACCCCAATATTTGTGACCAGACATAAGAACAGCCCTGCTGGATCAGGCCCAAGGCCCATCTAGTCCAGCATCCTGTTTCGCACAGTGGCCCACCAGATGCCGCTGGAAGCCACAGACAGGAGTTGAGGGCGTGCCCTCTCTCCTGCTGTTACTCTCCTGCAACTGGTACTCAGAGGCATCCTGCCTTTGAGGCTGGAGGTGGCCCACAGCCCTCCGACTAGTAGCCATTGATAGACCTCTCCTCCATGAAGTTATCCAAACCCCTTTTAAAGCCATCCAGGTTGCTGGCTGTCACCACATCCTGTGGCAGAGAGTTCCACAAGTGGATCACGCGTTGTGTGAAAAAGTACTTCCGTCTGTTGGTCCTAGACCTCCTGGCAATCAATTTCATGGAGTGACCCCTGGTTCTAGTGTTGTGTGAGAGGGAAAAGAATTTCTCTCTCTCCACTTTCTCCACACTATGCATGATTTTATAGACCTCTATCATGTCTCCCCACAGTCGTCTTTTTTCTAAACTAAAAAGCCCCAGGTGTTGTAGTTTTGCCTCATAAGAAAGGTGCTCTAGGCCCCTGATCATCTTGGTTGCCCTCTTCTGTAAGTTCTCCAGTTCAACAATGTCCTTTTTAAGATGTGGTGACCAGACAACTCCAATCTGTTGGCCACCAGTTTGTTTTCAGGCTCATTTCAAAGTGACAGCATTGGCCTTTTCAAGCCCTAATGGCCTAGGGCTTGGATACCTTAAAAACATCAGTCTTATTTTCTGTCTGCACACTGGGTCTATGTTTCCATTGAGGCATCCAGCATAACCCCAAGCTCTCTTTCCTGGTTAGCCACGGATAGTTCAGACCCCATCAGTAAATATGTGAAGTTGAAATTTTTTGCTCCAGTCTGCATCACTTTACATTTATTTGCATGAACTACATTTACCATATTATTGTCCATTCGCCCAGTTTGGAGATGCCCTTCTGGAGCCTCTCACAATCAGTTTTGATTTTTGTCACCCAGAGTAGTTTGGTATTATCTGCAAATTTGATCACCTTGCTGCTAACCCATGACACCAGATCAATACAGAGGGACCCCACTTCTTTCTTCCTCCCACTGTGAAAATTATCCGTTTATTCCTCCTCGATGCTTCCTGTTGTTTAAACAATTGCGAGTCCACGAAAGGACCTGCCCTCTTGTCCCATCGCTAAAGAGCCTTTGGTGAAGTACTTTTGTAAGAAACACCTTCCCCCATATGAACCTGTTCTTGCCTTAACTTGGGCTTTGGAGTATTGCTGAGGCATCAAGCCGTCATATAGCGTGGGAGAATAGGAGAGATAGGGCCACTTTGTCGGAGTGTCCCCCCAGGGAGATCTGTCCTCTCTTCCTGTAATCAAAGTACGTATTCAATTAGCCTGCTTAGATATGGTATCATTGTGGAAGAGAGACACATTTACTTTTTATCCCCTTTTTTAGCTTCAAAAGAAAGTTCAAGGCTATTTCCAAAAAGATATAAAACAAAATTAAATATACAAGATAAAGAGTCTGTTCACACGAGCAACAAAGCCTAGGCTTGGGCTGCCCAGCTGAAGCGTGGCTGCCCGTGTGAAGTGCTGGGATCGAGCCCAATCCTGGCGCTGCCTCGGCTCCAAGCCCGTGAATTTATCCCAGGTCAGTGGCTCCAGGCAGCCCACGCACACACAGAGCCGGGTGGCAAGAGCGCCCGGCTGAGGAAGGATCCCTCCTGGCATGGGGCATTGAGGGATGCTGGAGGGCTTCCTCCAGCTTGCTGCTTACGTGCTGTGGCGAGCAGCAGAGCCTGCAAAAAAAAGAACCACGACGATCAGGCGTGCGGGGAGCCTGTCGTGCCACCAGGCCTCTGCCCTGCCAGCTGTTATGGTCCCTGTGCACGGCCTTAAAATGTTTTTAAAAGTCAGAAAAACTAAAAACCACCCCAGAGAGCCAGCAAACAGGCGGGACTCCAGATCCACTAATCTCTAAGGAGTGCTGAAATAACAGGCTTTGACAAGTGTCAAGTGGGTCCTTTGAGTATGGCATTCACATCTTGGGAGCCACCTCAAGGAAGGCCCTTGGAAATAAATACATATAAATATCAAGTGTGTGTGTGTGTGTAACAGTTCTCCCACCAGAGATCACTGTTGCATGTGGATGCTGCTACTTGAGTGCTCCTGAGCCATTGAGGAGTGGCTGGCAGTTCTAGACAAACTCTCCTCTGGAAACTCTGTCCAGGAAGAATGTATCTCCAGCAGTTTCCACAGGACTGTTTGGTCTGTTTTAATCTTCTAAGGCTGCAGTCCTGTGCAGATATTGTCAAATGTAGTAGGACTTACTTCTGAGCAAGCCTGTTCGGGATTGAAGGGTCAGTCACTCAGTGATTCAAAACTGCATTCAAATAATGGCGCCCATAGCACTTTCTGACAGGAGGCAGCTGAGACACTGAAGGGATGCAAGAGAAGGAGCTAAAAGCAGGAGTAGAGAAACCCAAATAACAGATGTTTGAGCATATCAAAGTACAGATGTGCATTCTGATGTCTCTTTTTTAAAAAGTCAAAACAAATCATGTGAATAAGTGTTTTTCTGATTTTACTCTGCTGGTCTCTTAAAAACAAGTAACAGACTTTTCCAGCTAGAGAATTTTCACTTCTTTGTCCATGAAGGTTTGTGTATCCTAATACAGTACTATAGTCTAGTTAACATATGCTAGAGATGCTGATTGTTAAGGGAGCTGAAAGTGGTCTGTAAAAGGCATTGCTTTGCATGCCATATACTGTACATACATATTTCATCCCACTGACCCAAGATGCTTTGTAGGCCTCCACCCCCTTCTTCCCTTATGCATCCTTACCACAGCGCTGTGGGAGACTTAGGTTAGGAAGGGTTTGACTTGCACCAAGTTAGCCAGTAAGTCATAGCCGCATGGGCGGCTCGTGTGCTCGCAGGAAACAATGTATGTGCTGATAGGGCTAGAACCGGAAGGGTTGTGATGGATCTCTGTATTTGGTGTAGAGCAGCAAATTTCTTGCTAGGGATTAGTAGGAAACCGATTGAGAAGAAAATTGCCAGGGTCATAATGCCCTTATTTAAATCTAGGGTGTGGCCACATTTGGAATCTTTTGTACAGTTCTGGTCACCCTACTTCAAAAAGGGTATTGTGGAGCTGGAGAAAGCGCAAGTAAAGTTTAACCTAATGATGAGAGGGTGAGATCACCTTCCTTGTGAGGAAAAGTGAAAATGTTTGGGATTTTTAAAAAAAGTTTAAAATAGATGACTGAGGGGCAGGGGGTGCATAATAGAAGACCATACAATTATGAATGCGGTTGAGAAAGTGGATAGAGCAATTTCTCCTACTCTTGTATTAGAATGGAGTCGTTCAGTGGAACTGATTTGTTTAGCATTCGATTCAGGACAGAGAAAAGAGAGTACCTTATGTACTGCATAAACTGCCACAAGATACAATGATGTCCATTGGCTTAAATGGTTTTAAGTGTAGATTACACAGAATCACAGAGGGTAGGTCCATTAACAGCTCTTAGCCATGCTAGCTAAGTAGAACTTCCAGGTTCAGGGGCAGCATACCCCTATTGAGGCAAGGGCAGTCGCCGTCATACTTTGCTTCTGGGCAGCGAGTGGCTGGCCACTGCTAGAAACAGAACACTGATCTCGATGGATGCTTGGTCTGATTTAGCAGGGCTCTTATGTTCTTGTGGTAACCCAAATCCAGTGACAGTAACACTCCGTTCTTTGACCAGTATAAAGTATATGATGTAAGCCAATTGCATGGTGCACTCTTATTTTGCACAATTATGTTTCTGCTAGTGAAAAGTAGCAAGAGGATATATAGCAGAATGGTCCATTTACTGCGTTGGCAGAGGTCTAGGGCTGGTTCACATGTGCAGGTACGTAATTTGTATTCTCCACCCTTGAGGGCTGGCATCTGAATGTGTGAACCCAAATCCTTTGTATTTGAGATGACATGAGCATTCTGTCTGGGTGTTCTATCTGAGATGACCCATCCTGTGCTTTGATGCACATGTAAGTGTGAGCCAGCTCCTTGGAATCATTCAGTTTATGCCTTGATGAATAGAGTTGACTAATTGGTTAGTTCTTTATGCATCATTATGGGATGCGACTCAGGTGCAAAGGGATGAGTTTGGAAAAAGGGAGAACAGAGACTGTGGAAGTGTGTGCTTTGAGCTTGTAAGAAATTAGACAGGTTAATGAGTAAGCATGAGGATTCACTCCAGATCCAGCAGACATGCTGCTTTCTGCCTCCTTCCTATTTCTCTTCTGATATTATCTCCTCTCTTCCACAAAAAGAACTCTAGATTATTGAGTGTGCAGTGTTTAGTTGATTAGTTGGAAACCTTTTGATTGACTGAAAAGGTGCCCCGCTGAATCAGGCAACATTTAAAAAATGTTAATTATTTTCAGTCCAGGCACTTACGAAAACCACATGTGCCATCTTACGAGAGGCATTCCCCCCCCGTCCCCTACCCCGAACACACACACTTTTTCACACACAGGAGTGAATGCCTCTTTAAGAATGGTGCCTATGACATGTACCTGTGTAACCTAAAAGCAAAGTGTGCATTATTTTTCACAGCTGTTTTTATTCACACACGGATTTATTCCAATTTAATCCAATTAAATTGGCTAAGATTTCTTCAGCTGGGTGAGAGCCCCATTGCATATCTTAAGTTGTTGGGCAGGGGCAAGAGAGAGTACTGAGCGCACACATCTGATCCACCAGATGCACCAATTTCCATGTGCCACACTCTGACACCAGTTCTACCCAAGTAGTACCAGTGTGACTCTGCTCTCTCGGTTCTCCCTTCACCCCGCCTCCTCCTCCTCCAGAAGCGCTGCCCCTTCCTCCTCTCCTCTCCTCCATTACCCAGCCCCAGGAGGCAGGCAGCACCAGCACTGCTTTTTCAGTCATGGCCTGACGGACACAGAGGCGCAAAGCTGTGAGCAAGGGGTAGGTGGCTCCTTTTTTCTATTTCTTCTACTTCTCTGCAGTGAAACTGGGTGGGGAAAGGGTTAGCTGGGTGAGGAGGCTTCGTTTCTGCCAGCATGGATTCACACACATTAAAAACTGACTATCTCCCCACCGCCCCGCCCATATGAATGCAGCAAACGGATGTTTTAGAACACTTGTATCGTGCCAATACATTCAACAGAGAGCCAGGATTAGATGTAGTTCTCAGTTGAGTGTATGCTCAGTGGCAAACCTGGGTTTGTTGCAGCATCCTCCCTTTGGGGAGTTATTTGGGTTCTGTACAACCTGTTAGTCTGGAGCAAGTCAAGGCACGCTATGAAGCCGCCTTATATGGAGTCCGGCTATTGCTTCCTCAACCTTAGTATTGTCTTCACTGACTGGCAGTGACTCTTCAGGGTTTCAGGTGAGAGCGGGGAGCGGGGTGGTGGAGGAGAGTGTGTCTTTTCCAGCCCTACCTGGAGCCTTTTCAGGCAGCAGGCTTTACTGTGACTTTACTCCAAGGCTTTACTGTGAGTTTGGGGCATAACAGATACTCCCATGCAAAAAGAGGATGCTTTGACCCCGGACATAGATTGGTCTATGGAAATATGGAGAGGGAAACCCAAATCGTGTGTGAAGTGCTCTCTGAAATATTGCACGGACTTTGGGGTACATCTGGCTGCTCTGTGAATGCACACCCACCCTCCCCAAGTAAAGTTATGGTAAAGTCGCCTGGGAAAGTTATGGTAAAGTTATGGTAAAGTCGTCTGGAAAAGCTCAAGGAGATGACAGGGACTGAACATGGCACTTCCTGCATGCAAAGTACAGTTCCATCTGCCAATTTTGGGAGAAGCTTTGCCACCATGGTGAAGAAGTCTCCTCTTTCTTCATTTCTTTTTAAAGTTCAGTTTCAGTCAATTGGTTGCATTCTCTGTGGAGTAAAGCCTGTTGTTGCTCTCCCAAGCCAGCGTGGCCTGCTAAGCAGCAGAGTTGTGGAAGTGCAGCCCGCAACCCGTGTGTCAAGGATGGGTTTGCTTTTCAGCTCACCTGCCGTTGTGTCTTCCTGCTGCCATTTGGCCCCTGGGTGCTCAAGCTTGTTGTTTGGCAGGCCTATTGGGAGTGGCCTCCTACAGTCGGAAAGGGAGAGGTGGTGCCATGTGCTTTTTCTGAGGAGTGTGGTTGTCAGCAGAAGGAGGATGTGGGGGGTGAAGTCAGGATGGAGGGGCTGCAGGATGTTCAGAACCAGTTGGGGGACACTTTCCTGAGACACACCTGGTGCATTGCTCCTCTGTTCTCTTTTAGGCTCCCCGTCAATCTATCCCATTTACCCAAGTTGTTAATATTTAAGATCCTTGCTGTCTTTGTTCTTCTCCTTCTCTTCCTCTTCTCCTTCTCTTCCTCTTCTTCCTCTTCCTCCTCCTCTTCTTCCTCCTCCTCCTCCTCCTCCTCTTCTTCTTCTTTCTCCTCCTCCCCCTTCTTCCTTTTCCTGTCTTTTTTGAGGATGGAGGAGGGCTCTCTTTTGCCCACTTGTATTGCATTTGTCTAAGACAGTGCTTCCCAAGCTGGCTTCCTCCAGGTGTTGCGGAACTACAACTCCCAGCATCCCCAGCTACAATTTATTATGGCTGACGATACTGGGAGTTGTAGTTCAGCAACATCTGGAGGAAGCCAGCTTGGGAACGACTGGTCTAGGGTATTTTGAGCTGAACTTCATGCTGTGTGTTTGAGACATTCAGTCACAAATCTATAGGGGCTCTGTCATTACCGCTTCAGAGCAAGAAATGCTCAGATGTTTGGTTTTGTGGAGGTTTGAGAGTATAGTGGTGTTTCTCAAGTCTTTTGAACTCTGCCCTTTCTAAATGTCCTCCCAACGGCTGTTTAGTGCAGTGCTGTGTGCATCTCACGGGTGTGCATGATAATCTGTGGACCGGGCTAAAGGGGGTTTGCAGTCAGGAATGCTCGCTGGCCTAGTCTTTTGTAAGACAGATCACTGGATAGTAGTTCAGAAAGCCAGGAGATGTTTCTTAAGTTGAACCAGTGGTTATTGCCCTGGAGGGAGAAGCCACGAGAGCCCTGTAAAATGGCCCTTTCCCACCCGGGGGTGGGCCCGGCGGAGTGTCAGCTTCTGTGTGAGCCAGAGAGAGAAATAGATTGAGTTTTGAAGACACTGAAATGGAGGATCTGGGCAGACTGCTTGGATGCACTTTAGGATGCAGGGTTTCTTCTCAGAGGATCTGTTCCGTTTTGTAGGATTGCTCTGCTATTTTATTTACTTACTTACTTAAAATATTTCTATACCACCCAAAACTTGCGTCTCTGGGCGGTTTACAATTAAAATCATTTAAAGCATCAAATCAATTAACAATTAAAATAATTTAAAACATTTTTAAAAATAAAGTTATAAATCTAATTAAATGCCTGAGTGAATAAATGTATCTTCAGTGCCTTTTAAAAAGTTGCCAGAGATGGGGTGGCTCTTACTTCGACAGGGAGCGCATTCCAAAGGCCAGGGGCAGCAATGGAGAAGGCCCGTCCCCGAGTAGCCACCAAACAAGTTGGCGGCAACCGCAGACAAACCCCATCTACTGCAGACGAACCCCAGAGACGCAAGTTTTGGGCAATATAGAAATATTTTAAATAAATAAAATATAATCTAGTGCTCAATTTGTACATTTGTAGATGACCAAATGTACATTACAAGCCTCTGTTGATCTCTCCTTCAGAGAAAGCTAGAATTCAAGTAATGTTGCATCCCAGACTTCCTTACTACTAAGACGTGGGGGCTGCACACAACAGGATAATGAAGGTCATCTTAGCAACCGTTCATTCCTGCCTTTGCCTGGCTTTAGTCCTTTTCACTTGCCCACTGAGCTCTGAACTGGACAGCTGCTCTATTGGGAGGGAGAAGAGGCCACAGGAGGTAGAGACCCGGCTTTTGCTTGGTGTTCTAGGCATTGACCTGAAGGGCAGGAACTGAGTAGGCTCGACTTAAGGCAGCTGCCTGCAGTTTTGTTGCTTGTGTTCTCATGGCATGGAGTTGGATTCTCAGAATCCAAACATTTGTCACCCATTCTCCCCACCCTATTCTGGGGAATTAGAAGAGTACACTGTTGAACATTCAGTCAGATGAGCACTAACTTTTCAAGTAAGTGTAATTGTTCTGGAATTGTTGAAGAAAGTCATAGATATTGACTGGAATGGAGAGATTATTATGAGAAGAGAGGAATGCACAGTTTGATCCAGATGAATTTGTGAATGAACACACTCGTGCAAATTAAAACGAACCCCTTGGTTCGTGTTGCAGTCATTAAGAGGGGAATCCTTGCATGTGTGTACATTTCAGTGTACATTTGCCCAAACCCACTTCCATGCTGGGGGAGGAGGACGGGACATGGATGAGTGTGCAGAAATAACATGCCTTGTAGGTGGTAGAAATGAGCATACTTTGATGTTAGCATAGCCATATCACCGCCACCAGGGTAGCCTCCAGGGCTTGATTTTATCTTATCTGTTTTCTCACTTAAAACAACACTCCCACACTATTTTGATGGAAAATTTGATTTTAGTTGCTGTAAAATGCTGTAATTGAAAGTGCCATTTGAGTCACAGATGGGCTATCAGGCAATTGGGATAGATGGTCTTGGCCAAAGATACCAATGTCTGTATTCTCAAGGGCCACTCTGTTCTCCTGACAGTGGATCAGAAGCATATTTTGCTGCAAAGTGGGGTGGTTCCCTTATAAACATTGGTGCCATCTCTTCCCATCTATAGCTAGAATATTAATATGACATGTTCCTTTTGGATTTTATATGTAAAGAAAGTATGGAATCTTTCAATTTCTATTTAAAACACGCTTGTTTGATGAGTGAAACCATGGGCAAATTTTGTACCATCTCTTGATTTCCAACTTGGTAGATTGTATCCTGAGGCACTTTCCTCTCTCAGACGTTAGAGAGGAGGCACGTGCTTGTGCGTGCCCAGTGATCTTAACTGGGGAGTGCAAATCACATATGCAAGATTGCACTTCCGATTCTGAAATTTTCCATAATTATGAACTCCACATCAATTATAGAACAGTGACCTCCTGGGATAAGCAGAGCTAGGCACAACTCTACAGTCTTCATTTGCTATCAACAAATTTCTCTTTGCTTTTAGTTGTGCTCAAAGGAAATCCACTCAGTTCAGTTGTTGTTTTTTTAATGGAATTAATCGCCTTGTGCTAGAACTAATTCTATGGTGTAGTCTAGCTTTCGGAAACTCGTGAAGCAACTTTTATGCAGCAGGGGGGATTGACAAAATTAGGGAGGCAAAATTTCTCACAAGAAACATTTACCTCATTTGAAATGGTGCAGTGACTGCCGCAAAGATGATTGGAGTGGGGTAGGATAGAAAGTTAAACAACATAATAGTTCTGGAGTCCCCTCCCCACCCCCAGTACATTCTGTTTCTCTTCCGTTCCTGCATTTTCTTTTGCATTCCAGGTGTGGCTTCTTGCTCTGTTGAGCTTTGAAGTAGCATACATTGGCTCCTTAACCTGTCTTAGGTTATAGAGAAGAGAGACTTTCAGTAGCTTCCTTCACCCCTGCATGGCAAGGGTAAATCTGTCAGAAGTTCTCTCTGCTCTGTATCTCCTAAAGGTGGCCTGTCCTCCTTTGCCTCTGGTCACACTAGAGAGAGGAGCGGAAAGACGGGTATAAACTATAAAACAAGAGTGACTTCTTCGTTGCTGTTTGGGATTGGAAGGTGAGTCCTAGACCTGAAAAGGGAGAAGATCACAGTTCTTAAGGGCGTTGGTGCATTCCAGTTCTTGTCTCACCTCCGGGATTTTGTGTCTTTTCTCTCTTTCAGATGCGCTGGCTCCCTCCCTCAGAGGCTACTTCTCAGGGCTGGAAGTCCCGTCAGTTCTGCTGAATACTGTGTAAGTCGATGGGAAACGCCCCTCGTACCACTGCTCCAGATTATTGCTAGCAGGAGTGCAGGAGCCATTCTGTTTTTTGTGCTGTGGGACGGAAAGCTTGTGACTACTTTCATCCTCGGCTGGTTTCGCCACTTGGCCCAGTCTAGCTGTTCTGGACGGGTTGCTCAATGTCGTCCTCCTCCTCCCCACCACACCTGGGCCATCCGTGTCACAAGGAACACTGCCTACAGCTCGAGAGGCAGCCCTGGTCCCCATGGTTGTTGGAGTTCTCATTTTCTGCTGAGCATGTACCTTTTCCCTAAAATGCACTCTTGAAACAGGCAGTGTTTCACGTCTGGGTCTCACTACTTTGCTGTTGGTAGCTTAGTTGTGCCTTTTCTTCTCAGCCAGGACATGCTGGGTTCAAAACAAAGGTGATGGGTCTAGATTAGAGTTGCCATGTCCCCCGAAATTCCAGGTTTCACCCGGATTTTAAGCATCTCACCCAGCTTGCTTAGTCCACCCAGATTCTAGCTTTCTTTTTAAAAAAGAAAAAGAAAAAAGCTACGCTCTAGCCCTTGTAGAAGCGGAGTTATGGAGCAGAATGTGCAGTCACTACTCTGCTCAGAAATTATTTTCCAGCCTATTTACATAATATGCAAATTAAGCACCTGGATTTGGAAAGCCAGAATATGGCAACTCTAGTCTAGATGTTCTAATTTTTAATTTTTCAGCCTATTTGAGTTGGTATAATAAGAAAACACAGAGGGTCCTGGGTTGACCCCCTTGCCCCCAAAAGTCTCTGTATATTCTTAGTGTTGCACTTCCAAGAGCGTAGAATCCACTCCAGCTGGCTGTGAGGAGTTTGAAGCAAGTCTGTTGTCCTAAGGACCCTTATGTGGGCAGCCTGATAATCTTGTCCTAGGATTGAATTGATGTGTGTCTACAGGGATTCTCTTTTACAGTGCTAGTCCACATGTGGCAAGTTTTAGCCTGCTGACCCTCTGCTTTGCAGATTTGTGGGACCAGTGTGGTGGGTGCTGTCTGCACCTCTTCTTTTTTAGGACCCCCCCCAACTGACTCCTGTGTGAGGACTCTAAACTTCAGACCGAGCAGCAGGGGCCTTTTAGTGCCTTGGCTTTGTTTGCAAGCTTCTCTTTCCTAAAAAGAGCAGCCGATGCTCACCTGGGCTATACTTTAAGAAATTATTTTCAGGTCATTAACAGCTGTCCCCAAAGCTCTGAGATCTTTGTGGTTTTATGAGGGAGATTTTTCAACTTTCTGGCCGTGTTCACATGAACACTTCAACCCCTTTTGGCAAGAGCTGTCTTCAAAGTGCATGTGAGCATCGGCTACACTTGAGTAACTCTTCAGGTGAGCTTGGGGTCTGCCCCACTTTTGAGAGAGTGCCTTGGAAATGTGTCTGGGTTCCCCTGCGGGAAGAAAATAGCTGGGAAACAGGGCCATACCTTATTTAGCTATTTATTTCTTAGAATAATTGACAGGCTATAGAGTCTGACAGGGATAATGCAGTGAAATTATACATGTTGAATGCAGCAAAATGAGACATTTTAAAAAAGTAGGGCAAATTGAACAGGAAGAGAGTTCCTTCACAGTATAGAGCCCAGTTCATTTGTTACTTCCCCTCTTGTGATTTTGGGGACGGATGTGTGATAGCCAGGGACTCTGTGCTGTTTGAGGGTTCTTCCAACATCATCTGAACTGGCCCGGAATCTGAGTGGATCGTTCCAGACCTTGCCTGAGGTTCATGCTCAGACTGGTCCATACTGACACGGGAGCTAAAAGCAACCAACGTCTTGTTGCTTTTTTTTTTAAAAGCAGAGCAAGCCATGAATCCTCTTCCTTCCCCACTTTTTGGCATTCTTAACCCAATAAAACAAATCTGCCTTTTTAAATGATGAAGAGGAGGAGTTTTTCCGCCAGCCTCAGATCAAGGTTAGAGAGTTGTGAATCGCGTATGCGCACACACAGGGTGATTAAAGGACGGGGTGGAGAAGGCAAGAAAGGGGCATGCTGGGCCTAATGCTGCAGATGATGGGTGGCAATTTAAAAAAATAGAGCTAGCAAAGACAGAAGCTGTGTGGCCGCAAAAACTGGAAGGAACTAGGGAGTTGGTTCTTCTGCCGTATGCTGGACCCAGCTTAGGCAAGGCTTCGTTCAGGAGCCACATGAGAGGCTTCTGGGGCGTGTACTCTGTTGTATACTCTCTTGACTTGGGGCACGAGTTGAACTTGCTGCACTTTGACGGTGTGAATTGAATGGACTTCAGAACGGGCACAACACCGGTCTGCACCTCCCTGTTGTAGGGGGAGGCGAGCTGGCTTTTTCATGGAAGAGTGTGCCCTGCCTTCTCATTGAGGAGTCCCTGGCAAGTTTCCACAGAACCCCGGGACTCCTGGAACGAACGGGAGAGAGGGCATTTTTCATGTAGCTTCTGCTTAGCCACAAGCTAGTTATCGATTTCTTTTAGGGCAATGTACATGATTGTTCCCACCCCCATTTTATTCTCACAACCCTGTCAGGTTGGCTAGGCTGAGAGAAGGTCTCTGGCTGAAGGTTCAAAGGCAAGCAAGGCAGGCTTCGTCAACTCCAACAGTGGCTTTGATTGCCTGAACAGGGTTATGATGACTGGCCCAAGACCCAGACTTCATGGCCGAGTTGAGATTTGACCTTATATGGTCCCTCTCCAAACCCATCCACTGTACCTTCCAAGATCCCTGTTAATAAGCTGATGAAACATTTGGAAATCTTTCTGAAGTTGTTGTTTTCCTTTCTTACTCTTGCCTTATCTCTCTTCTGCCATTTCTTATACATGGCACCTCCTCTTGTTACAGTTAAGGCCAGCCATTATGGTCTATGCCACTAAAGGCTAGTCTTCAGGTACAAGGTTCACTTTCTGCCTCTAGTAAGGTAAAGTGTGCCGTCGAGTTGGTGTCGACTCCTGGCGCCCACAAAGCCCTGTGGTTGTCTTTGGTAGAATACAGGAGGGGTTTATCATTGCCTCCTCCCATGCAGTCTGAGATGATGCCTTTCGGCATCTTACTATATCTCTGCTGCCCAATATAGGTGTTTCCCATAGTCTGGGAAACATAGTCTGGGAAACATATAGTCTGGGAAACATACCAGCGGGGATTCGAACCGGCAAGCTCTGGCTTGCTAGTCAAATCGTTTCCCCGCTGCACCATTAGTTGGCTCTGCCTTTAGTAGCAGGGTCTAATACTGCCCTTCCCTTGTGTATGTCTGTATCTGAAATCTACCACAAGGTGGAGAGTATGGTTATCCTTGTCTTGGTAGGCCATCACTTTCTGTTTTTCTACAGCTAAGAATTTGTCCACCTCTTCCCAGTTATGTGACAATGTATCTACTGCATCTTATGGAATTACCAGTGATGGCTCAATGGAGCCCCCATGTGCAAAGGTAGTATTTCTTTGAATATCAGTTGTTAGAGACAAACATAGAGAAGCCCTCGCCTTCCTCATGCCATGTTTGTGAGCACTTAGAGGCCTTTGCCTAGCTGTCGTGAAAATGGAATGCTAGATTAGATGGCCCTTAGTTTTATGCATCATGGCAATTCCTGATATCCTGTGGTGTGATAAAGGGCTCTAGAACAGAGGGGGGGGGGGGAGAGGGAGAGAGAGAGATTCTACGTGCATGCGATGCCTGACAACTAACTGCAGCACTGTGTTGATGTTGTTGAATAATAGCTAATCCAGCCTGCCTCAAGCTGCCCTGCGTCTCAGTCTAAGTTGAGCAATAACAACAGAACCTCTGCCCCGCAAAGGGAACATTGTGCAATTGTTTAACTTCATAGGACAATCGTTGGTATGTCAAAGAAAGCAGAAGAGGCCTTCGAGCGGGGACAGCTCTCTGTTTTTAGCTGCCTCTTCTCCTCCCCTCATCACATCCGTTTTAATTTAGTCTTATCGCATTAGAAAATCATGACCACAGTGTGCATGGATAGTAATACAATGTTGTGGATTGTGTTGAGGTTTTTAAATTGTTGTCAGGTTTTAACCTTTTTATTTGTTGTTTTTATTGTATTGTTGTAAACCACCCAGAGACTTGCATTTGGGGCAGTATATAAATATGTTAGATAGACAGATAGATCTTAGCTGCTGCAAGAGCAAAACCATGGCTTCGAAATAAGCATTCCTAGCCAAAGGTCACTTCCCACTGTTCTGCAAGAGCCAAAGGATAGGAAAAAAAACAAAGGTCTTTTTTTAAGAGCCGAGACAGATGTGATGCGTACAGTGCCTGCTGGTGTAAGCATTCTGCACATGCCCCAACACACACGCGGGCACTTACCAGAGTTAGCATGCTGAGTCATCAAACAAGGGCACAGGCAAGCACGGTGTCTGTGTCTGTTGCGTTGCTGCTGCTTTGACTTTAAGGCTCCTTCCTTAAAAGGTGTGGGGCGCAGAAATACTTCTTCCCACAGAACACCTTTGGTTTATGGAATTTATTGCCACAGAATATGGCAATGGCCAATAGCCTAGATGGCTTTAAAGGAGGATTAAAGGCATATGTGGAAGACACATCGATCAAGGGCTTCTAGTCGTGTGGTGCCTCCAGGTTCAGAGGCAGTGGCTAGAAGCAACAGTGGGAGAGGGCTGTTTGCCTCGATGTTGCGCTCTGGGCTTCCCAGAGGCCCCATGGGGTTGGCAGTGTGTGAAACCGGATGCTGGGCTAGATGGACCTCCTCTCCTCTGACCCAGCAATGTTCTTCTTACTTTGGCTTGATTGGGCTCACTGTGTCAGACGACCGTGAGAAGCTAAAGAAAGGGTAGGACATGCAAGACAGAATTACCCACCAGTTGGGACAGGAGCCTTGCCTCTCAGTTCAGCATGGCCCTTAGCAAGCTTCCTGTCTTCGCTCTGAGAGAATCAGTTAGAAAGCCGAGACACATTTGTAGAGGAGAATTTCATCAATAGCTATGGCCAGGAAATGGCAACTCTCCGTGTTCAGAAACAGAATATCTTTGAATTCCAGATGCAGGAGGCCAACCATAGGGAAAGGCTATTGCCTTAACACCTTGCTTGTGAGCTTTCCAGAAGTATCGAGGTGGCCATTGTTGGAAACAAATTGCTGGACTAAACAGACTGGTGGTGGTGGTGGTGGTGGTGGTGGTGGTGGTGTGCTCCTAGTCAGATGGGTAAAGGGTGGTGTCTAATTTCCTTTTTTTTTTTTAAGAGGGATTTTAGGAGTCAGGCTTAGCTTTAGTGGCAATGGGTAGAGTGTGCTGTCGAGTCGGTGTCGACTCCTGGTGCCCACAGAGCCCTGGGGTTGTCTTTGGTAGAATACAGGAGGGGTTTACCATTGCCATCTCCCGTGCAGTATGAGATGATGCCTTTCAGCTTCTTCCTATATCGCTGCTGCCCGATATAGGAGTTTCCCACAGCGGGGATTCAAACCGGCACCCTCTGGCTTGGTAGCCAAGTCATTTCCCACTGCGCCATTGGGCGGCTGGTCATGGAAATGGGAGGGAACATTAAAGCAAGATGAGTTACCAAAGGTACCCTGCAGTTGGTTGGAAACACCAGATGGCGTAAGGGATTAGATGAGGCCAAGCTTAAGCAGAACTTTGAACGCTTATGTCCTGCCCCACATAAGACTGGACTGCTGCTACTATGATTGGGTACACCTGGTACTTTTCAAGTTAGAATAAAACAGAACACCGCTAAAGGGGTAATGTAGTCAAAGAGAACAAGAAAGGAAAATATGGAAAAGCCAAGGGGAGGAATTGTCCGAAGACAGAACTGTCAGAAACCATTGTCCCAAACAATGACCTGGTCCCCCAAATCATAGTAGCTCACAAGCAGTTAGTCTCCAAGACAAGCCAGTGCTTACACTTCCGACACAGAACTAGTTGAGCTACAGCTGTTGTCATTTCAGAGACGTGTCTGCAACTTCTGAGTCCAACCTCTGGCACAATCATGCATAAGTTTGTTCCCCAGATGGAGATAGCCTTCACATAATGAGTACACAAGCAAGCAAGCAGCATGGTGTGTGGAGCTAATTTCATTGTGGGTACATAGATGAGTCAGCTGTATACGTATCTGTTTCCTAGTGTGTTTACTCAAAGAAAGTAAAGCCTTGCAGGGTCTTTCATGAGTTATCTACCACTTTTTCCCTATGAAGTCATTCCAGTGTGAAGAGAAATCTCATGTATGAAGCGGCCCCTACTGAATGGCATTCAGCAATTCACTCTCATGGTCTCAGTTATGAGAGATGGCAACGCTTAAGAACATAAGAACAGCCCTGCTGTTTCAGGCCCAAGGCCCATCTAGTCCAGCGTCCTGTTTCAGGACGCTGCTGGGAAGCCCACAGGCAGGAGCTGAGGGCCTGCCCTCTCTCTTGCTGTTACTGCCCTGCAACTGGTATTCAGAGGCAGCCTCCCACAGGTCAATGCAAATACTAAAATTGCTGCACATAGTATTTAGTGGCATTTTCTTGGGCATTAAGCTGTGTGTGGTAGTATTTATTTTTTTTGCCAGGCTTTTGCCCTGTAGTTTACGTATTTGGTTTTTTCTTTTTTGTTAGTTACTTTAGTTTTTAATTTAGAATGTAACTTTAATGCTGTCTTGCTTTGCATGTTTTTGTACACCGCCCAGAGTCTTTGGAGTGGGCAGTATATTAAATGTTTCTAATAAAATAATAAAATAAAGAAATATTTTTGACAACATAAACCTTCCTGTGTTACGCACCTACCCTATTCCCATTTGAAATAAATTATTCCATATCTACTTTTGAAAGCCTTGCAGTTGTTCCTGGTCATATTGCCCATTTCATCCCCCATTAAGGCTTTGGGTGCATGTCTCTTCCTGTCACAGGTACCAGGTGTGTGATGGCGGCTACAATCTGTCTTGTGGGTATTAATGCATTCTTCCTAAGTCGCTACTGGTGTCTTACCTTCATCTGCAACAGTACAGTGTGGTAAGTCAAGAGAGTCACTTAAATATCTGCTGTCAATGTCTTAGTAGCTCAGCAGCGCAACCAAAGGCCTTGAGCCCTCCATTTTCACCCGGCTCAGGTCTTTGATCCAGGCACCACTGCTGAGGCACTGATGCCTGTATGTATATTTTTTTACACAAATCAAGGTGGCCATGCTAGTCAGGAGCGCCATGCATTAGGACATTCTGCCAGAGGCATTGTGCACCACCAGCTGGCTATTAACAGAGAACATTGCTTCAGTCTGAAAAAACTGAAACTTGTTGGTCCTGCAACCTCTCCTGAAAACCCCTCGGTTTGGCCGACTTAAGAGCATGCCTTAGGCTTGAGCTGAAGTGGAGCTTATTGAATGAGCAAGCTGCTCCCTCCCAGTGTCACTCTTCATTGAGAATGAAGAGAGGGGCATGTCTCTCACTGCCAACGCTGTGGGGGAGGGATGCAGCCACCAGGATTGTGTCTACAGGGCGTTATTCTTGTAGTGCGACAGGTGTGAGTGGAGCCACGGTTAAGGCACCATTCTCTTAAAGCCACAGATCCTGGAAACCCATCATGTATGAACAACATGCACACTCTATGTGCCACTGAATGCTGTGGTTCCGTGGATCTCCAAGGGCAAATATGCCTGGTAAGATACAAGTACAAAATGGTCTGAGAGAGAATTCCCTACAGATCTCAGAGCCTGTGAGAAATTTTGGTGGGCTGCTCTTTGAAACAGGATGCTGGATTAGATGGACCCTTGAATTGATCCAGCAGGACTTCTGATGGCAATTTGTGAAGGTGGCAGTAAAGCAACCCTAACACAGCCTACCTTCTGAGAGCAACACTTCTTCTCCTCCCACCCCAGTAGGCTGATTCTATTTGTTTACTTCTCAGAGAGAGAGAGTGTGTGTGTGTGTGTGTGTGTGTGTGTGAATGAGTGAGTGTATACACACATACATTTTTGGATGGAGCACATGGTACAGTTGCACCAGTCTGCAGAATAAATTATTTAATTTGGAAGCTTTTCGAATGGCATTTTATATAGTGGCCATATAACCAAATGTAAACACATTGGAATAGAGGTTCACAGTGCAGTAACATTTACCATCTTTGATATGGACTGACAGTGTGTGCGCACATGCATACGTAGGGTTTACACACACACCACCTGCTCACACATTGCCTGAGTTTGTTGTCTTCTTGGAGGCCTAGAGAAGGGGGAGGGGGGTATCTTATGTTATAAGTGCCAGATTCCCCAGGAGACGTACATTGCCTTGATCTCATTTCCGCAAGGCTCTTCTTGGGTTAGTGAGAGGATGAGGCCCTCAAACCTTAAGATCTAATTGTGTTTTAATAGTTTTAACTTTTTAATTTTAATTGCTGAAATGTTTTAATCTTTTATTGGCTGATTTTATTGTTTGTAAACTGCCCAGAGAACTTGCGTTTTGGGCGGTATAGAAATGTATTAAATAAATAAAATAAAAAATAAATAAATAAGATTGACACTTTTGGCCCAGAGGATTAATCGACTTGCTTTCTGTGTACGTGACAGACCTCAGGCACATAAGCTAAGCTGTTGCAGATAGAGGAGCCAGAGACACGCTGCCCTCTCTCCTTTCCAAGAACGTGTGTGTTTGTTTTTCCTGACTGGTACATCTTCCTCTGTCTTACAGGCTTGAAAAACCTCACACAAGCTTGGATTCCTTCAAGACTTTGCCACAGCCTCTATCACACATCTGCTCTCCTAGAAATAAAAATAATATTGAATAATGTTTTCCTCTTCTACACTGTATACAAATTGTAAGGAAGAGTGTGTGTGACTTCTGAAAAGCATGGATGAACATCTGGTTTGAAAAGGTATTTTCAAACCAAGCAACAGAGAACAAGTATTTTTATACCAAGCATTGCAAGTAGAAGGATCTTACACTGGGTTGGATCCCTGGTTATGTGCTTGACTTTTGAATGAGTGTAATTAAGGTTTCTTTTTTCCATCCTTTTAAGCTGCATGTTCAAGGCATGTTTTTGAATCTTGTTGAAATTCTTAAAAGTGTATTGTTTAAAGTTTATAGACATTTTTGGTCATCCTGGCTGGGAGCCGGAGATGATGTGTGTTGAACATATGAAGTGTTCCTGTGGTACATGTTTCTTCCCTTTGTGCCAAATTATATTGAGCAAGACAATCAGAAAGACAATCTTTAACTTCTTGGAATACTCTACGAGTTTGCTGTAGTGCATATTGTCAGAGTGGCTGTATCTTCTCTATGTGATCATATATATTTGGGTGCATAACCACACGGAGAAGCAATAGTTTGAAGGAAAGGGGCCCATAGAGGTAGCCAAATTCATTTTTGTTACTGCCATAGCTGAAGAAAGCACAGCCACAATTAAGAAAATGACTGTGGCTCTCTCTGCCTATCACTTTCATTCACTCAGCATTTCTTCACATGCAGTTGTGCACCCTATTATAAGTTTACTGGGCAACAAAGAAAATGAAAAAGCAACTACTTGTATATGAAAACCAGTCTTGAATGTCAGAGCTATGCAGAAATGTCTGTAAAGCAAGTTTATACACATCCCTGCAATAGACCTTTAAAAGAAATATGATTTTAAAAAGAGAGCTCTATATATTGGTGTGTACTTGACATGTAATATGTTGCATTCCTAGGTGGTATGGCTTTGCGCCACATAGACAGAGGACTGGTTCCAGTACCTGCTTAATAACATAACTTAATATTTGTTGGGAAGGCAGAAGGCTGGCTGGACTGTTGATCAATAAAGCTTAAGTTCAGTTGATACCAACACCCCCTGTACATATTCAAACCAGAGCCTTTTGCTCAACTCAGATTTTCAGATGAATAACGTCTTTCCAACTCCTTGCTACAAAATGTACTGCTTCCCAGAGGAAGTCTCAAATAAAGGTGAAACAGTTACCTACTGGTAGGTCCTGCTTTTCAAATGCCCCCACTGTGTCCATGTAAAGGTGCCTATTTGGGCTCTGAAGGCCCTCCCCCCCAAAGAACCAAGGCAACACCATTGCCATTTGGGACTGCCTTCCCAGGTGTGAACACTGGTGTACCATGGTCCTTGTGCACCTCATTTGGCATTGTGGGGCTGGCAGTGGGCTAGAGGAAACTACAGCTCTGGCTGGAACCCTTTTGCTGACCTAAGAGGCTGTATTGCACCTGGGGTGAGATGCCATCTTTGACCACCACATGAGTGAGTTGCGGCTGAGCAGCCATGGCAGACGTCCCTGGGATGCTCCTTTCATTGATGGCCTGAGTGGCTGCTTGGGTCACTTGTACAGCTAAGGTTGGAGAGGTCTGGACTCAACCACTTGGCGTGTCCATCCTTCTTGAGATGGATTTTTGCAACTTAAAGAAGAGTATGTGAGTTACCCTGGTAGAGCCGGATGCCTACTGTTGCTCTTCCCAGGGTGCTGAGTACCATCAGCAAGGCCCCTGATAGAAGCTAAATGCTCAGGTGGAAGACCCCGAAACTTCTCCATCTGTCCCTACAAATGGGAATACATTTAATGAAACCATCACCGTAAGCCAGTGTTGCTAATATTTATTGTTTTATTTCCCCAAACTAGATTATTTTCTCCACTTACAATCTTTTTATTTCCCAATTGGTGTTTCTCCTATAGAAAAGAAGTCACTCCTTCCATAAGACACTAGTAGGTCTGACTATGCTGGCTTGCTCAACAAGAAGGCCAACTATTTTAATATGGCTAATGCATAGGCTTCTCCACCAAATACGGTTATGCTTCTGCTCAGGGTGTGACTTCAGTGTTTTTAATGAGAATACAGTATGTTGTAGAAGACAGTAATTTTCAAGAGATCAAAGGCTTTAAAATTTGCACGAGGCAGAACAAATGGGACAAAAAAATAGCCATCTTTTAAAACAAAACCAAAAATAAATCAGTGACTTGAACAAAATTAAAATGTGATATGTGGTTAAACACTAGAAAGAGCTGTACTGAAATGAGATTCATTCTGCAGAAATTTTTTCTGTATCTCCTTCTGTTGGCTATAGCAGAAACAGAAGATGCTTCGACTGTCTATGCTTTTTTTTTAATTGTTCAACAGGTACTTTTCTATTGTAGTTTTCTAAAAATAAAAGCAATGGATTATAACTTGCCTACATGCTACTGTGTGTTGTCTGACTGCACCCACTTGAAGAATAATTGTCTTGCGGGAACAAAAAAGCTTGTCAGGATTGGTGGCCATGTGACTGGTGGAGCCATATGCGGGCTGGAATTCAAAACAGCAAACCCAAATCTCATCTTTGGGCTGGCTCACACAGGCATGTGCATAACTTCATGTGCCATCACTTGGTTATTCAGCACTGGAGAATGCACTGCTGAAAAGTATCGGACCCGGCACCAGGTGACACTCAGACGAATCTCCCGCTCCATGGTGATTCATCTGCGATGGCCCATTTCCATTCTCAAGCCATCACTTGCTGAGGCAACATGCACAGGAGACATGTCCCTGTAAAATGGTCATAGAATCCTGTTCTCTCACCTCTGCTCTTGGCCATTACCTTAGATGTATAGCAGTCAGCTGTCAACACTTGGCATGAGCACACATCAGGGGCCAAGACAGAACAGGAGGGTGCCTACCCCTGGGCTCCTTGCCACGTAAACAAGATGCCGATTAAAAACCTAAGCCTGCTAGCCTATTCTCTGGGGGAAGACCTCATTCAATATGGTGAATACTGTGGAGCTGGTGAGGCAGCAATACCAGCAACACAACTGGGAAGGCAAGTTTATACACCTCTGTCCCCAAAGTGGCCCCAACAGTTGTGTCTGGATACTAAGAGCTCAGGGTACTCGGAGCAGCAGTGGCAAGAACAGTGGTGGAATGGGGAGAGACCAGATTCCCTGCCGCGTACCCCCTTCACCACCGTTACACTGATGCATACCATCAACTGTACCTGGTATTCCGGCTCTGTCAGTGTGGGGGAGCAGTATCATCCACCTATAAAGCTGGTATTGTGAACCAAAAAGCAGCATACAAATTATGTAGAATAATCCTGTGCTGACACTCTGAAATGTCAAGCTATTAAGACTTGTCTCTTTAATGCTTCTCTTTAGCTAGGGGTTGGGGTTTTTTTTGGTTTTTTTGTAAAACCCCTTTTTATAACAAAACTCCTATACAAGAGTCATTCCATTTTTTCCTTTTCCTTTTGCCAAGACACTCATACTACCCTGAATTTGATACTTATTTGGGGGCTAAGTGGTTCTTTTCTTTTTTTGCGGCGGCGGCGGGAGAAGGAAAGACTTTGCATAATACAATTGCATATTCAAAGACATACACTGTTACAAAGGAAAAACCTAGCCAACTGAGTTACTAAGCTTTATGCTTGTTTTTTCATAGTGATAAAGGTAAATGTTGCTTTCATTTAAAGACAACTTATTTTTCATAGGACCCCCCCCCAATCCTATGAGGGTTTGGGGGGAAAGTTAAAAACTTGTTAAAAATTGCCCACTTGCCCATTTATTTTGTGGGTTAGGTGGTAGCACCCATCATGCCCTACCACCCAACCCACTTCGATGCCCCTAGGAGCTACCCATGGGGGTCAGTGGGGTGTTTCGGGCTTCCCCATTGTTGCCTATGGCCGGAACAAGCTGCATTCACAGAATTCACAAACAAGTTTTGCATTGCAATTTGCAACCTTGTCTTGAAAAACACTGCAGAAGCACACAGTAAATGAGAATCTGTCCCTCTCAACACAGAACACATCTCAAACATAGTCCAAAAGTGGTCAAAAAAGAATCACTGACCCAGAATCCACTGCCAGCCACAGTGCCTACACTGCAGTAACATCACTGGCACAAGCTGCTCTCTCACACACAATTATGATTGCTTACGTTACTTACTACTGTTTCCACAGCAGCACCCTTACTTAGCAACATGCATAGTCATAAGCACAACTAGAGCAACTTCAGCTACATTTTGACTAAGTATATCTTGCTATACAGATGGCAGAGCAGATACACAACTTGGTCTCAAGGCCAGACATGCAACTCATTACAGCAATCACCAACACACACACACACACACTGAGCTGCCACTGTCCATTTCTCACAACACTTATCTCACAAACTAAATAAACCACAACTCAAGTAAGGAGGGCACCCAAGTTCTGCCTTTGTCAATCTGAGATCCATCAAAACCAGATAACTCTAGCAGCAATAGGCACAGCATATTATACTCAGTGCTGAGAAAAGAAAGCCACAGAATCAAACCACTTCTCCTGCTGTATCGTTTTCAAGAGAGGCAGAAGGGCTCTCTCTGCCTCCCAGTCCCTTCGAATATATTTTGAATTTGAAATTCCCTCCTCCCTCCCTCCAGCCAATGGGGGTATATTTCCCATGACAACACTTGATTGGTATAACAAGCCAAGCAAGGAGATTGCAAGCCAATCGGAAGCCAGTGCCAGAAAGCCAATCAGCAAGGGGAAAACAGACCTCCAAAATGGCTCTTGGAACATCAGAACATTTTGATCGAAACGGGTTCTGTTCTGAGTGCAAAACAGTCCCTTTATGTAAAGGGTATTCTGTTTCAAGCTCTAAACACTTGAAATGGCCCGTTTTGAGTCAAAATGTTTCGCCAGTGAAACATTCTGCACATCCCTAACTGCTACTACAAATATTTATATACTGTTTTTCAAATTCTCAAAGTAGTGTACACAACAACAATGATGGTGCCCTGTCCTAAAAGGGCTCACAGTCTAAAAAGGAAAACAAGGGAGACACCAGCAACAGCCACTGGATGGATGCTGTGCTACAAATGGATTGGAACAACTGATGTGTTGGCAGAAATGGAAGTGAATTAGATTGTGGTAAATGTTAAGGCCTACCAGCCATGGCCAAAACTATTTTATGTAAACTGCATCCATGCAAAGTCAAAGTGAACCAAGATGGTAGGTCTTCTCCATAAAGTTTCCACTAAGAAGGAGCAAACACAGTGAAGAAGCAAGCAGCAGCCTTGGAATGTCACACTGCAAAAACGTCCGTCCCATCAACAGCCGCCCAGAGACTTAAGTTTGGGCGGGGTATAAATTTAACAAACATACATACATACATACATATGGGGACAGCTTTCTTTCTAGTCAAAGTCTGATGTCTGGATTGCACTGTACTTTAGTTAATGAAGAGCACACACCAACATCAAAAGAAATAAAATACAGCTCATGGTGTAGGGGAAATATAATTTTAAGAACGCTATTGAGTTCTGGTTCTCTCCCATTGAAACATTAGGCACAGAGCAATCACCTAACGGACATCTGAAACCACCATCTGCTAAGCATGAATCTGACGTAAGCGGAGTACCACATTCTGGCACTCCTACACTTCAGGAGCTCCCAAAGCACTTCTATGAACCATTTCTGCTTCTGATGACACACATTGCTCAGTGTTCCCTCTAAGGCATGTGCACATGCCTGCGCCCACAAGTTTTTTGATGTACATTCAGTTAATTTTAGATCCTGCTCAGGTTTAATCAGGAAGGCCCTATTCTGAATGCATGTGCACGCACACTGCCTTGATACTGCCGCCCAGAACAAAACTCATATTCGGCACACAGATGAAAAAAATTAGAACACTGATTGCAACATGTGTGCAATGCTTGAAACTCCGTTATAATGCATCTCCACATACAGTTGGAAGCAACAACACTACTGCACAGTCAGGTATAGAAACTAATAGAACTGACAGGTCCTCCACTGTTCATTGCACCATAATTGGTTGAGACTGCCTTGGTTGGCCTGATGGATGATCTCCAATTGGCGATCGACAGAGGGAGTGTGACTCTGCTGATCCTTTTGGATCTCTCAGCGGCTTTCAATACCATTGACCATGGTATCCTGATGGGTAGCTTGAAGGAGGTGGGAATGGATGGCATGGTTTTACAGTGGTTCTGTTCTTACCTGTCTGGCAGATTCCAGATGGTGTCGCTTGGAGACTGAAAAACGAGGGATGAAGTGTGGTGTTCCACAGGGCTCCATACTGTCTCCAATGCTTTTTAACATCTACATGAAACCACTGGGGGAGATTGTCAGGAAGTTTGGTCTGGGATGCTATCAATATGCTAATGTCACCCAGATCTATTTCTCCATGCCAACTTCATCAGGAAATGGCATGACCCCCTCCCCCAAGTGCCTGCCTGGAGGTGATAGTGGGCTGGATGAGTGATAACAGGCTGAAGTTGAACCTAAACAAGAAGGGGGTACTGTCTTTAGGGGATTGGGATACAAGAGATGGTTTAGATCTGCCTTTTCTGAATGGGGTTACACCCCCCCCCACACACACACACACAAAGAGAGAGAGAGAGATCAGGTTCGTAGTCTGGGAGTGCTCTTAGATCCCAAACTCTCCTTGGTTTCTCAGGTTGAGGCTGTGGCTAGGAGTGCTTTTTATCAGCTTCAGCTGATACACCAGATACATCCATTTCTGGAGACAAGTGACCTTAAAACGGTGGTACATATGCTGGTAACCTCCAGACTTGACTACTGTAATGCACTGTACATGGGGCTGCCTTTGTATGTAGTACAGAAACTACCATTGGGAGTAAGCCTTACTGGGTACACTGTGGGAAGTTTCTCTGAGTAAATGTGCCCAGGATGGTGCTGTAAGGCAGTTTCTGGGCAGAACAGAGAATAGGCCCCTGAGAGGATAATAAACTGACCTAAAAAGTTACCTTCTGGCTTTCTGGGGTGTGCTTTGCCTGTGACCGCGTGATGCTGCTGCTGCCATCACTGCTCCTACTCACGCCATCCATTGCTGCTGCTGCTGCTCTTCCTCCTCCTCCTCCTCCAGCAGCAGCAGCAGGCTCACTTTCTCACTGGCCCATCGCTGCCCCATGCATCTCATCTGGTTGCCACTGCTGCTTGTCAGTGGGACAAACCAAGAGCTCCTCATGACTCCTACTGTTGCTGCAGGTAATTTCTACCTCGGGGCCAGCAAAAAAAGATCTTCTGGGCTGGATCTGGAGCACCAGGCCTCATGTTTACACACATGGACAAATGTGTTGGTAGCCCTCCATGAAAAAAGAACCACCCACAATTGTCTTTGAAATAACTTGAAACTGACAAACGTAATTGGCACCCATCATTGATTATTCCACATTGAACAAAAATCAGACTTTGCTTCAGAGTTTTGATGCAACAGAATATTTCAAATAATAACACAAATGAAAATGGCATGGACAAAAGTGATGGGACACTTAACCTAATATTTTGTTGCACAACCTTTAGAGGCAATCACTGCAAACAAGCGATTCCTGTAGCTCCCAGTGAGACTTCTGCGCCTGTCAACAGGTAGTTTGGCCCACTCTTCCTGAGCAAACTGCTCCAGCTGTGTCAGGTTTGAAGGGTGCCTTCTCCAGGCTGCATGTTTCAGTTCTTTCCATAGATGTTCGATAGTATTCAAATCAGGGCTCATAGAAGGCCACTTCAGAATAGTCCAATGTTTTGTCCTTAGCCATTCTTGGGTGCTTTTAGCTGTGCATTTTGGGTCATTATCCTGTTGGAGGATCCATGACCTGCGGCTGAGACAGAGCTTTCTGACACTGGGCAGTACGTTTCGCTCCAGAATGTCTTGATAGTTTTGAGATTTCATTGTTCCCTGCGCAGACTCAAGGCACCCCGTGCCAGACGCAGCAAAGCAGCCCCAAACATAACCGAGCCTCCTCCATGTTTCACAATAGGTATGGTGTTCTTTTCTTGGAAAGCTTCACTTTTTCATATGTGGACATAGAGCTGATGTGACTTGCCAAAAAGCTCGTTTTGTCTCATCTGTCCAAAGGACATTCTGCCAGAAGCATTGTGGCTTGTCAACAAATTCCAGTCTGGCTCTTTAATGTTTTCCTACCAACAGTGGAGTCCTCCTGGGTCCTCTTTCATTGAGCCCACTGTCATTCCAAAAGCGATGGATGGTGCAATCAGACACTGATGGACCTTGACCTTGGAGTTCAGCTTGTATCTTTTTGGAAGTTGCCCTTGGCTTTTTGTCTACCATTCTCACTATCCTTCTGCCCATTCTGGGGTCAATTTTCCTCTTGCAGCCATGTGCAGGGAGGTTGGATACAGTCCCATGGATCTTGAACTTTTTAATAATATTTGCAACTGTTGTCACAGGAACATCAAACTGCTTGGAGATGGTCTTATAGCCTTTAACATGCTTGTCTATCATTTTCTTTCTGATCTCCTCAGACAACTCTCTCCTTTGCTTTCTCTGTTCCATGTTCATTGGGGGACACACGATGATACCACATAGCAGAGTGACCACTTTTCTCCATTTCAATAGGCTGAATGACTGATTGCACGATTGGAGACATGTTTGATACTAATTAAAGAAAACAGCTAATTTGAAAAATTACTCTAATCCAATTATTTATGATCTTTTCTAGGGGTACCAACAATTGTGTCCAGGCCACTTTAGAATATCTTGTAGAATAAGCAATACTTTATTATTATTATTATTATTATTATTATTATTATTATTATTATTATTATTATTATTATTATCTCTTGTTTACACAGTCAGACAAGTGTTATTGACTGGTTTGTTTTATCCAGACATTGAGTCCTTCCCAAGGACCTGGGATGCCAGAATTTTATTGTCAATTGTTATAGATATCGTCGCAGAATATAGGCTGTTCCCAGTAAAGCTGCTTTTTGTAATTGGCTGATGGTGATTTCTGTGGCCCCTATGGTGTTGAGGTGCTCTTCAAGGTCTTTTGGAACTGCACCCAGGGCGCCAATGACCACTGGGATTATTTGGGTCTTTTTCTACCACAGCCTTTCAATTTCAATTTGTAGATCTTTGTATTTGGTGATTTTTTCTATTTCTTTTTCTTCTATTCTGCTATCCCCTGGTATTGCTATGTCGATTATTTTCACTTGTTTTTCTTTCTTCTCGACTACAGTTATATCTGGTGTATTGTGTGGCAGATGTTTGTCTGTTTGTAGTCAGAAGTCCCATAATATTTTTACATCTTCATTTTCTTCAACTTTTTCAATTTTATGGTCCCACCAATATTTGGCTACAGGTAGCTTGTATTTTTTTGCAGATGTTCCAGTGTATCATCCCTGCTACTTTGTCATGCCTTTGTTTGTAGTCAGTCTGTGCGATCTTTTTACAACAGCTGATCAGGTGGTCCACGGTTTCATCTGCTTCTTTACAAAGGCGGCACTTGCTGTTTGTGTTGGATTTTTCGACTTTGGCTCTTATTGCATTTGTTCTTGGTGCCTGCTCTTGTGCAGCCAGTATTAAACCCTCTGTTTTTTTCTTCAAGTTGCCATTCTTAAGCCATTGCCAGGTCTTGGTGATGGTCTTGGTGATATTATTATTATTATTATTAATAATAATAATAATTCGATTTCTATACCACCCTTCCAAAGATGGCTCAGGGCAGTTTACAAAGAGAAATAACAAACAAATAAGATGGCTCCCTGTCCCCAAAGGGCTCACATTCTAAAAAGAAACATAAGACACACACCAGCAACAGTCACTGGAAGTACTGTGCTGGGGGTGGATAGGGCCAGTTACTCTCCCCCTGCTACTTTATCTCTTTTCACACTTGCCTTGCTTTACTCAATGACATATCAAAAGTATGCAGTTATACGTAGGACAATCGCTTTTCAGGAAGCATAAAACACTTTTTCAATGAGCTGTAAGGGTACTAACAAACTTGTCCACGTGTGTAGGTCTGCTATATAGGAACATTGTTCTTCTAAGTGGTCTCTGTCCATCACACAGATGGGCTTCTCGCATGCAGGAAGGACAGTCCGGAAAACTATCAAGCTGATTAGATATTTTCTGTCTGCCTTGACTAGGTAGCTAGGCACCTCCCACCCATGTACCTAGTCACATGACTCAGACCCCCTCTCCTCAGTTATTTTTTGTCCTCCAGAGAAGTAATCCTCCAGGAAATCTGTCAAGCTGTTCTTTAGCTTCCTTTACTTGTTTATTTCTTATTCTGACTCACCTTATTCATATATTTATTTATTTCTCATTTTGCGATTTTCTTTTCCTCAGTTTAAGTTAAAAAAAAAAAAAAGAGGAGACAACAGTGAAAGAGCAATTCAGGGGGAGCAAAGTCGCTCCTTCCCTCACCTCATTAGAGCTACCCACGCTGCTCTCAGGCTGTTCTCTTCTTTTACAGCCAGCATGCTGCCCTTCAAACGTTGTCTGACCTGCCGCTCAGCCTTGCTGTCTTCGGACGGGCATTCCCACTGCCTTTTTTGCCTGGGAGAAACCCATTTCTCAGCCTCTTGCCCACATGCCAGAAGCTCTCCAGACGGGCTCAGCATGACAGGCAGTCTCACTTACAAAATTTCCTCTTGGAACGAGCCTTGTCAGCGGTGGCAATGGAGCGCCCAAACACGCCCTCAGAAACTTTCACTATGGCAGGGCAGTTGTCTATGGCGGTTCCCCCGCCACCAGGAGGGCCTGGAGCTCCCCTGAGGACTCCCTCTGCCTCCGTTGTGCCATCCGCTCCAATTGTTTTAGAGATTACCTCAGAGGGACCGGCCCTGAAATCTAGGGGTGTGCACGGAACCGCACAGCTGCGGTCGTCCTGGCAGGTAGACCAGGCCTCCGGCGTTGGGGAGACGTAAAACTTGTGCGCCGCGTGCGCGTGCGCAGAAGGCTTGTCGGAGCCTTTTGCATTGAGGAGCAGTAAGGAGCATTTCTACAGTATTTCTACATTTCATTTCAAGGAGCATTTCTATAGGAGCATTTCTACAGTAAATACAAGCGCTGGAGGGGGCAAAGCGGCGGGAGGGGTAAGCAAACCCTCCCCGCCCTTAAAGGAACCCCCTCCACCCGGACCGGAGCGGCCAGGTCCAAACCGGTCCGGAGGCCTTTACAATGGCCTTTACAATGGCCTCCGGACCGGTCCGGACCCATCCCTACTGAAATCCTCCATTCCGGCACAGCCTACTACTTCTGGGGCTTTGCCTGCTTCATCCGCTACAGCCCCGACTCCCCCAGCGTCTAAAAAGAAGAAAGCAAAGAAAGATAAGGCTCAAACACGCTCGGCACCGCAACCCCTGGTGGTACCAAACGCAAGCGGCAGTACTTTAGCTCCAACGCATGCACACCGTCCCTCTGCTTCTTCCTCTCTCTCGGAGCTGCCTGCACTTCCCGCCAAAGCTAAACACAAAACAAAACTCAGAGCCTGCTGCATCGGCTCCTGGGCAAGCTCCCTCCAACTCCCCGGCACCGCCACGGTCGGAAGTTCCTTCACAGCGCTCCCGGACTCGGAAGCAGTGCTCAACTCTCCAACCGGTGCCCAGCATGGCTTGCAGTCCAGACCTGGATGTCAGCATGGGCGACGAGACAAGATGCTCTGCCCACATTGATACTTCTGAACCAGATGAATCCTTATCAGAAGACTCTGATCTGGACAGTGCCCACCGCGACCACTCCCTGTGGTCACCGTATTCTCCACACAGGGCAGGGTCTTACTACCCCTATGGGTGCGCGCCTTCTGAAGACTCCAATGTTGAGTTCTTTGATGAATGGCCATATGATCGTGACCCTTATGAGCTGGATCAAAATCACCATCGTCAGTCTCGCTCCTCGTCAAGGTATTCAGATTGTAAGGGGCTATGGACTGCCCCAGCGCTACTACTCTCACCCACCCCATCGGCCATATCGGAGTTGGGAGGAAAGATATGTTCGTTCTTCTTACACCCACCCAGTGAGCAATAAATCAATGCCCAGGCACAAAGCCAGATTCCATACTCAAACCCATGCTGTCCCCAGTGCCACCCCCGCTCAGGACCGTGGGGGCTATGGTGGGAAGCAGCCTGTGATTGTGCCACAGCCACCACCGTCTGATGTGCCCATCTCTACAGAGGGCTGTGAACTTTAGAGGGCACCAGCCCAACCTGCTCAACCTGCGGCTCCCCCCTCTCCTTTGGACCTGCTGGGAACAGCTCCTCCGAATAAGATCTTGGCATCCTCTGCCTCTTCAGATTCTTCATCGGACTCTGACTCTAATTCTTTCACCATAACTTCTTCCTGCCCAGCTACTCCAGCAGCTAAACGCAGGAAAAAGGACAAGGACAGACTCCCATCCTCACCTGCTGCAGATCTCAAGTCTTTTTCTGCTTATGTGTCTATGATGGCCAAGGCTCTGGGCATCTACCCCAAAAGCTAACCCTTTATTTGACGTACTGGCAGATACGTCTGCAACATCTGTTGCACTTCCTATGAACCAGGCCCTCCTAGACATAGTCAAGGGCTTCTGGGACAAACCTGCTTCAGTCTGGGACAAACCTACTCTCCAAAGGTGCCATCGAGCGAGTCCACCCACACCTAGGGGACAGACTGTATTCAAGGTACTTCACCATACCAAAGAGGGACGGAGGGCTAAGACCCATCTTGGACCTCCGTCTTCTGAACGATTATGTACGCTACCGTTGCTTCAAGATGCTCACCATTATGGAAATTATGGCCCTTCTGTCTCACGATATGTGGTTCACCTCAATAGATTTGCAGGACACTTACTATCATATCTCAATCCGGCCTCAGCACAGAAAGTACCTCAGATTCCAGCTAGGAGACGTCTCATACCAGTTTCGGGCCATGCCCTTTGGTCTTTCTTCGGCCCCATGAGTTTTTACAAAATGCATTATCGTGGTGGTTGGGGCACCTGCAGGAAAAGGGAATCCAAATTTCCGTATTTAGACGACTGGCTTTTGGCAGCAGATTCTCCACAGACACTGCCGGCTCATCTACACATTACCTTAGACCTCTTGGGAGATCTCAGATTGAATGTCAATTACAAAAAGTCTCACCTTCTTCCCACCCAATGCATACGGTTCCGGGGAGTGATGTTCAACTCAGTCACTGATGTAGTGAAACCCCCAGACAACAGGATCCTCAATGTGCAACAGCTAGCAAAAGTGCTGCTCAGGGGCCCTGCCCATTCTGCAAGGATGATACAGCACATGTTGGGCTACATGGCTTCAACCACTGTGGTCCTCTCCACAGCCAGGCTACATATGAGACCCCTACAACGTTGGTTCCTAGATGTTTTCCACCCTCACCGGGACCACAATTCCAAGACACTTCATATACCACTGGAAATTCGCACAACTCTGAGATGGTGGGCATCTCTCTCAAACTTGGGACGATCAACCCTGTTCCAGCGATCCATGCCTCAGATACGAGTGACTACAGATGCATCAGAGAGAGGTTGGGGAGCGCATATGGGCACCCTACAAGTAAACAGTAACTGGTCCAGTGAAGAGGCCTTAAACCATATCAATTATCTAGAGCTCCTTGCTGTACACAAAGCTCTAAGGGCCTTCCTCCCGGAACTCTGGGGGAAAACATATCCAAATTATAACCGACAATACAACAGCCAAGGCCTATATCAACAGGCAGGGTGGAACTGGGTCTCGAGCCCTTCACTCCTTGTCCCTTTGCCTTTGGCACTGGGCCCTATCTCATCATTTGGACCTGTCAGCCATCCACATCAGAGGCCTCTCCAACATTCAGGCCGACAAACTGAGTCAAACGCACAGTGTCTCCCACGAGTGGAGACTGGACCCTCTGATAGTTTGTCATCTCTTCGACAAGTGGGGAGATGTGACCATAGACATTTTTGCCAGCGAAACCAATTGCCAATGCCCCTGCTTTTGTTCCAGGGCAGGTGTCGGACGAGGGTCCCAAAGGGATGTTTTGCGACTCCCTGAACCGGAGAGTTCTTATATCTCTTCCCTCCTGTACCTCTAATGGCACGAGTCCTCCAAAAGATGGTGAAGGAATCAGCGAATGGCATCCTGATAGCCCCTTGGTGGCCAAGGAGACCCTGGTTCCCTCGCCTTCGAATCCTCTCCGGCAACCTTTTCCTGTGTCTCCCTTTATCACTGTCCCTTCTATCGCTGCAGGAAGGCTGGATCCTACACCCCGACATCAAAATGCTGCGGCTAACAGCATGGAAGATTCAACTTTCTGGGCTTAGGACTTAAGAGACGTATTAGTGGCATCTAGGAAGCCGTCCATGGCCAAGTCTTACGATTCTAAGTGGAAGAGGTTCTCCTCTTATGTATTATCGCACGGTGAATCTCTCCCTACCCATGCCCCTCTACCCATGATATTATCTTATTTGCTCTCCTTGAAGCAATCTGGACTATCTTTTTCATCCATTCGGGTACACCTGGTGGCGATCTCTGCATTCCGGGACAATAAGATTTCTACTTCTTCCCTTTTTGCAAACAAGGAAGTTAAACCATTTTTGAAGGGCTTATCCTACCTGTACCCGGACCTGCCTGTGATGTCTCTCTCCTGGGACGTGCAGTGTGTCTTGACTGCCCTGATGCAGAAACCCTTTGAACCTATGGCCACCTGCGACTTGAGACGTTTAACTTTTAAAACGTTTTTCTTAGTTGCTATTACATCGGCCAGGAGGGTGGGAGAATTGTGGGCTCTAAGATGTGACCCTCCTTTCCTTAAGTTTTATAAGGAAAAAGTTGTTTTACATACTGATGTTTCCTTTCTTCCCAAGGTTGTGTCCTCCTTTCATAGATCCCAACCCATCTCGCTAACCCTTTTTCAGTAACCTTTCTATTCCTTTGGAATGCACCTTACATTGGCTCGATGTTCGACGGGCCTTAGCATTTTATGTTGATCGTACTGCCCCTTTCAGGGTGACTAAAGCCTTGTTCGTTACATATGGCATGCCTTCAAGTGGCAGAGGGGCCTCCTCTCAGTCCATTTCCTTGTGGGTGGTTCAAACTATTAAACTGGCCTACCAGCTTGCCGGCCATCCCCCGCCGGCCCCCTTGAAGGCCCATTCCACCAGGTCTGTTGCTGCCTCTACGGCATTTGCCTTGAATGTTAGGGCTAGACAAGATGCCTCATTTGGAAGGTCAATTTTGCAGTCAGTACTTGGCTAACTTAGATATTCGGTTTTATTCTTCCGAACCAGCCCTTGTTCCCCGTGTTGTGTTTTTCGATTTTTCTGGAACGTTCAATGAATGTATGTTTTTGCCACTTTAATAAATGTTTTTTCTTCGGTTGTAAGCTTTCTGTATTCCTTTGGGTATTGTGAATGGCTAATACTAGGGTTAACCCCTTGGTCCACGGCTCTGACCCTCCTCCTTGGTTCTTGAGCTTGTTATGCGCCCATCTGTGTGATGGACAGAGACCACTTAGAAGAACTGCAGCTTGCTTACCTGTAACTGTAGTTCTTCTGGTGGTCATCTGTCCAGTCACACACCCGCCCATCTAGCCCCTTGCCAGAGCTGTTTTTTCTCGGCGGACTCCAGAACTGAGGAGAGGGGGTCTGAGTCATCTGGTACATGGGTACATGGGGGGGAAGTGCATGGGGGGAGGTGCCTAGCTACCTAGTCAAGGCAGACAGAAAATATCTAATCAGCTTGATAGTTTTCCGGACTGTCCTTCCCACATGTGAGAAGCCTATCTGTGTGACTGGACAGATGACCACCAGAAGAACTACAGTTACAGGTAAGCAACCTGCAGTTCACAACATTGGTCTCAGGGTCGGGTGGAGGGCAGTCCCCCCTGCCCCAGACCTGATGGCTGAATTAGAAGTCTATTTACATCTTTTATGTATGTATATACTTGGCTGGCCACTTCCCCCCTGAACATTTTCTGTGGATGCCCATGCACACCATCTGCTTTTGCCAGCTTTTATTCAGAGTTTTGTCCCCAGCTTGATCGTATCAACTTAACTTTCTCTCTGCACCTTTCTTCCTAGGTCTCATCAGCAAAGTATACGACATCTTGTTTATGAGACATACCAAGAACAAAACATTCACAGCTATTAGGACAAATCCTCCCAATTCTGCATCCACATTTCAACAAGGCATCTTTTAAAGTGGTGGGTTTAAAAAATATATATATTTAGCAAGGGTTTAAAAATAAATAAATTTAGCAATTGCCCTTATTGAGCCCAGCAGACCATCTCTCCTCCCTTGCACAGGCAGAACATATTCTGCAAACTGAAAACTAGTCTGCAGTGCAAACTGCTCAATATTAATAATTTAACAACATACTCAATTTCTTGTAGAATTAGTTCTTCCATAGTAATGAATAATCTGTTAGAATAACCTATCAAATAGCACACAAATCTCTTATGGACAGTACTAATACCCAGTTCCCAAGTGTAGGGCAGCACAGAGGTGACATTAGGGTCACAGGTTGTGCAAGCCTAACCGAGTGGAACTTGCTACATTCTGTGAAGCTCTAGCTGAAGCCAGCCGCTTTGCTTCTCCCTGTCTTGGGAACATTCACTTTCTGGGCTGGTGCATACGTAAAAATATTTGTTCCCTCTTCACATTGTTTAAGACGCTGAGAACCAGATGTAGGATATGTCCCTCCTGCCATCACAGGAGTGAATTCCTCCTTCCTGCTTAAGCATCCTGAAGGGAAATGGCTGTACCAATCTTAATCAAGGATAACCATTATGAAGGTTCCCATTTCCAAGATCTGAAACTAACAGGCAAGCCAGTACTACTACTTGGCATGGCTAGTAGTAGAAAGAGGAATCCCATAAATTTGACTGAAGTTCCAGTGATGGAAGAAAAAACATTTTTTTAAACTGCCAAAAATAGGTCTGCTGCTGGTCAACTCTAGACAACAGCATGTCGTGGAATCCAGTCGATAATGTTAGCAGCTACCTGAATGTGACCCACAAAGCTGGAAGTAATTGGATGTCATTGCCATCATTTTCTCCACAGTTATCCCTACCTTTGAATCACTTCCCATCAGCAGGTATCAAGAGCCTTGCACTCCCCAGTGCCCTCCCACCATCTGCCTGCACTTATAGGAAGTGACAAGGAAGGCCAAATGGGCATTCTTTACCCAATTTGTCTAAGCTCAGTTGCCTTTTTCTTCGCCATGCTCTAAAAGCCTGGAAGGATCGTAATGAATTATAGATCAAACGCACTACAAACTGCTTCATGTCAGTTCTCTCAGGCAACCATGCAAAATCCTGCTGGTACTTCCTTTTCATTCCCCTCCCCTCAGCCCATAGTAATAAATATCAGGGGAAGAAATTAAATTATTCTTCTGTTATACCAATCTGTAGAGCAACATCCAACAGGTTTGTATTTCTAGGGCCAACCTGATAAAGTAAAGAAACTACTCAGTTTGTGGTAGCCAGGCTTTTAAGTGGTGCTAGCCATAGACTGCATGTGGCACTTGCATTAAAATAGGTCCACGGAATGCAGATCTGTTTCCAGGCACAACTGAAGCCGTTAAAGCCCTAAACGGCTTGGGTGCTGCATACCTTAGACATAGCATACCTGGTATGAATCTCCTCATGCTAAAAACAACCAGAAAGGCCTTGCTGTGTGTCTCTCATCTTTGCTTACTGCTAGGCTGGCAACTAAGGATGTGCACAAACCGGCCCTTTTATGGACCTCCGGACCGGTTCGAAGGTCCAGTGGTTTGGCTGCTTTGATGGCGGGTGGGGTGTGTGTGTTACATTTAAGGAGCCAAGAGGGTGCTCCCCCCCCCACCGGCTGGTGCTGTGATTAATAACGGTCCCAAGGGGCAGCAGCGTACCTCCTTGCCACCCCAGAGCACATTGGACTGGAAGTGCCCAGCACGCATGCACATCACACACTTCCAGTCCAATGTGCACTGAGGCGGCAAAGAGGTATGTTGCTGCCCCGCTGGACCATTTTTTAATCACAGTGCTAGTGAGGGAAACGCGGCAGGAGAGGGTAAGAGCAGCCTGCCCCCTACCGCCGAACTGGTCGTCGCCAGTTCCGTGCACATCCCGACTGGCAACTACTGGATCTTTTGAGGGGTATTGCCATATTTGTGTAATTCCCAAGAGAAGCCTAACATGCCCAGTCCTTGCAGACCCTTCAAGATTCTGAAGAATGTTTTGCTGCATCAGGCCTTGGGCCCAAATGATATTAATGGCTTATTTTATTTGTTGCTGCTGGTTGATTTGTTTTTGGTTGTGGTAGTGAAAACTTTGTAGCTTCCCTAAGACTCTATTGAGCCATGTATTGGGGATCAGAAGTTTCATAAACACACAATTTAAAATATTTTTATAAGCTAATGTTCCCAATTTGTCATCACTTGCCTTGAAAAGGGATAAGATAGGTTTATTTTAAGCCGCAGGAGTGCATGTACCCTCAAAACCCTCAGAAAAACATATCTCAATTCCTCCATGTGCTGAATCACTGAACCTAAAGGCTGCAAAAATATTTAAGTCAGAAGTAGGTTCTACTGGTTTCAAGAGATATTGCTCCAAAGTAGTTCCGTTTATGATACATACCTCACATTGTTTTAAACAGAATTAGAATTCTGCGTCAACTGTCATTGTACACCCACAAATACACACCTGAAATTCCTCATGGCCACAAGCCAAAACCAAAGCTGCCTTCTGGCCCACTAGGAATGACATTAAGTTGTAAAACATCACACACATTGATAGTATCACCATCATTATCAATGACAAACACCACTTCTGGAATGGAGAAGGTTTTGCCTCATTGCTTTTAATGTGTGTGTGTGTGTGTGTGTGTGTGTGTGTGTGTGTGTGTTTTAAAAGGGCCCCACACATAGTTTATTCCCATTAATTTTTACCCACCACTTTTAAATTATTAAGAGAACACACACACACACCCCTTTTTAAAAAAATGGTTCCTACATAGCCATCAGGGAGCTGTTCCAGAACTGGAGTAAGGCCAGATGTTGATCAATCAGAAAAGAGACCAGGCTCTTCTGAGAAAGTCATGTACAACATCCTAAGCTGTAAAAGACTAAATCAAAATAATTCTTTTTGAATCCTAAATAACACACTGTTAAGGAATAAATTTCACCTTTTAATGTGAGGACTCTCTTATGTTTAGCAGAGGGAGAGTGACTGTCCTTATACTATCCTCAGCAGAGCTTCCTTCCATACCACCTTTCTGAGGTGGTGAGAACAATTGTGAGGGAAGGCAAAATGCCACCTGATTCCTTCTCCATATACATGCGTGTGCACATTTTTGCTTGGACCTTGGATAGGTCAATAAAAAATAAAGTCAACTTGTCAAACTTTTTTCTTTGTTTGGTCAAGTCCAAGGAAGGAAAAAACAGGCACCAACAAGGCCTGAGAGAATCAGCATCCCAAAGCGTTACCCTAGAACTGTATTGCCCTTATGTAAGGATGTATAATTACTACAAAGGATGTGGCCAGGAGAGGCACTATAGAAAAAGTGCTTTCAGTGATTATGTCTGGGATCAAAGCTGCAGATTCTCAACACAGGCAAAGAAATATGTTACTATAAATGACACAATCCACCAAATGTCAGCTCCATTGAAACTAATGAAGGTCTCTAGAACAGTGAAAGAATTAAACAAGGAAGAGTTGCCCCTGAAGATGAGGTTGACACTCAAAATATATGGAGCTCATGTTAAATGCTTCCTAGCACCTTCCCCTCACCTCTACTTTTTCTTCTATTTCTGCAAGAAAGAAAGCATCAGCTTTCATTACAATTCAGCTGACAGGCAAGGAGATATACCCATGCAGAAAGATCTCAACTTTCTAGTATGATTTTTATTATAAACATGTTGTCTTGACATAGATAAAACAAAGACTCAGTTTTATCTCAAGTTAACACCCAATGAATAAAAGAAAATACCCACAAAACCCCAGTTCAAAGAATATTTAAACACTTGAATAAGGACTTCGGCATTACATGCTGAATATATTTTACTCCAATATCAAAGGTCTACTGACAGTGAACAGTTCTGATCCAAGTTCACATTAGCCAATAAAACAAGTATTCAGAGGAACAGTTTATCTTTGCTCTCAAAAGCTGTTTCTTTTCAGCCGCTGCAGGGCTGGGAGAGAGGAGAACCACATCACATTGTACAAAGGACACTTGTCCTTCAGAGCTACTGAGCATCTGCATCACAGCTCATAACAGTTCCGCCTGGAAGGCTCACTATTTGCTAGGAACCACATCAGAATAATCCTTCAACACTCCAGCCAAATGATCATTGTGAGTCTTGAACCGCCGTTTCTTCTGAGAAGCAGGTTTCTTTCTCCTCTGAATAGGAGCCTAAATGGAAAAAACAATGGGTGATTGCATCCAAGTTTTTAAAAACTAAGCCATTAACAACTGCCTTGTAGGATCAGACCAAGAGTTCATCAAGTCCAGCATGTTGTTCCACAACAGTGACTAGGCAAATGCCTGTGAGAAGCTCATCGTTTCTTTCTCTCGCAAACGTATAGCCTGCTTTTCAACAGTGGGTTGCAACTAAGAAAAACAAAAGCCCTGTTGGGACGGGGTGGGGGGGTGGGAGGAGGAATACTGTGCCCAACTACAGCATTCCCATGCATGCCCAGATGTCCCGCCCCCGGCCATGAGGTGCCTGTAAAGGCCAACCTGCTAAACAGAGAAAAGCTCACCACCACACTTAAGGCATCGGCCTCTTCAGACAGATGCCAGTACTATGACCTGCATGGCAAAGATGATGCTTCCCAGCACATCACTGCCAGAGGAAAGAGGCATGCTCAGGAATGCTGTACATGGGTAGAGCATTCCTTTTCCATCACCCCCTAGTATGAACAGGGCTAAAATGTCAGTAAAATTGCAGCAACAACAAAACACAGAAGGAAAGATGAAAGGGGGGCAGGGGGAGGAGAGAAGAGCCAGCAGTAAATCATCACCATAGCCATAAAAGGCTTGCTCAAAGAGAATGGTCTTGGCAGTTTGTTTGAAATGGCCAGTCTTCTGAATCTGTGTCACTGGACTTGGTAACCAATTCCAAGGACTAGAGACCACCACTGAAAAAGACCATGGTGACAGCTATCCCCTTATACCCAGCTCCTGATAACTGGAAGGGTACCTACAGTTGGAATGGAATACTGGCTGATATGATGGGGGGAATTACTCAAAGTAGTCCCAGTGAAATTAAAAAGACAAGTAAAGCATTGCCTAACTTGTCTTTTTAATTTCAATGGGACTACTTTGAGTAATTCCCCCCATCATATCAGCCAGTGTTTTTCACTGTTACGGTTAACAAGTGTTGCTGGATCAACCCTCCATGAATCTTCATAATTCTTTTTGAAAAACTATTTTATTTATTTATTTCTATGCAAACTGCTTTGGGAACTTTTGTTGAAAAGTTGTATATAAATATTAGTCATATTCATATCTAAGTTGGTGGCCATACACGTATCTTGTGCCAATGAATTCCATACATTAATTGTGCCTGTTGAAACAGCCAAGTTCCACATTCAACACACATTCTACATGAAAAATATCAGAAAGGGAAATAATGCTTAAAAAAAAAACTTAAGCAGCATGCACTCTCAAATATACAAGCCCAACACAAGCCCAATCTGCATAAATAATACTTTATGTGAAAAAGCAATCACAGATAAGCAATCACAGATAAATGCAGCTTTATCAGGTGAACACATATTAATAGGGGCAATATGAAAGCAAAAATATACTGCTTCATAATGGCTGTTTCAGCTCGTAATGTGAATTCACCTTTATTTTTATTATAATGAGGTGTGTGTGTGTGTGTGTGTGTGTGTGTGTGTGTAAGAACCAAATGCCCCATTTTGAGCCTGCTACAGTAAACTCCTTTGTGTCCGATCAGCCTGCATATTTCCAGAACTATCCTCTAAGACGTGCTTCCAGCAGCAGGCCTAACCATAACCCCTCAGACTATATGATGTCACTGCATCATGCAAAATGAATGAAACTTACTACCTGCAATGGACCAGCAGACATTAGAATGAAACCATGGCCCCTGCCCGAAAGACAGTCAAATCCTCCCACAAATGGCTTATGAGTAGGAGAAAAGAGATAAGAACAGCCCTGCTGGATCAGGCCCAAGAAGGCCCATCTAGTCCAGCATCCTGTTTCGCACAGTGGCTCACCAGATGCCGCTGGAAGCCACAGGCAGGAGTTGAGGGCATGCCCTCTCTCCTGCTGTTGCTCCCCTGCAACTGGTACTCAGAGGCATCCTGCCTTTGAGCCTGCAGGTGGCCTATAGCTCTCCAACTAGTAGCCGTTGGTAGACCTCTCCTCCATGAAGTTATCCAAACCCCTCTTTGGATAACTTCATATTGTCCAAATGTGGTGGTTATAAACGATGTGCATGAGTTAAATATGTTGCTTATCTGTAACAGATGTTCTTTGGGTGATCCAGGATCATTCCCAACATGGGTAACGCACTTGCGCAGTAGCCCCATGGAAGGATTTCATAGCTCCTCTAGGTGCTCTGCAGCTCTGCCCTTGGTGTGTGGGGCACGCTCAGTATCTTGGGCAGCAGAGCACCTGTCGCTCAGGCCCTGAAAGGCGGAGCTTCAGAGCGCTCAGAGGAGCTATGAAATCCTTCTGCGGGGCTACTACACAGGCACATTGCCCATGCTGGGAATGATCTTGGATCGCCAGAAGGATCAGTCCTGTTCCCTGATAAATGCAGGATAATGGAGCTGAAGCTCCTTTTGAGCTTGTGTGCAAAAACTGCTAGCAGCTTTTGCAAGGCAAACTAACTTTCTAAGGAAAGGCAAACCAAAACTGTTAGGGTTACTCATGTCTACTGATTACTGCATATGCATACAATCTAAAACCTGATCTAAAATGACATCCTGAAATATTCAGCTTTTATTTTAAAAGTTAACCAAGCTTCTAGCTTTCATGGTTGCACAGAGAAGATTGTGAGTAGTATCTACTGAAGGCACAGAAGCCAGAGGGAGGATAGACATCACCAATTGCAAGGCTACTATTCCAGCTTTGCCATTTGCCACTCCTGAGTTGACAATTCTGCAGTGCTATTTTGGCTTCATTGTGAAGCTGGCATGCTACTGGTGCTTTAAGAGGGTGAAACCAAGCCATGTGGTTGCTCAGCTCTGCCCTGAATTGAAGTTGAACAACTTGCAGTTGTTCCCTCCATCATCTCCAAAGGGTTTATAGCTCTTTAATGCGACATGACGGAGGACTGCACTAGACATCATCTCAGCAAAGATATCACCCTAGCTGATCTCACTTTTGGTTTTGGAGCCTGGTCTGGGAGAGGCATGTGGAACATTTGCAGGAGAGAATCAGCAGGTGGGGTACATACTGCTTCTATCCAAACGCCCCACAATAGCATTACAAGGGAAACACGGGGTTGGGAAACTTGTGTTTCTCACATAACATCTAGTTTGGCCAGGAGAAGCCAAGGCAGCTGCATGTGCCGTTTGAGAGAAAGAGAGAAGAGCCAGATTATTCACAGTATTTCCTAGGGGTGTGCAATTCGAGTTTTCGGGTGATTCGGCTCGGACCCGAACCGAATCACCCCTGTTCTGTTTTGTGCCCGAATCTGGGTCACCCGAATCACCCTTGATTCGGTTCGGATTCGGATTTAATCCGAATCTGAATCGATTCAGGTGGGTAAAAAGGGGCCCAGGGGCAAAATTTTGGGGTGGGGTGGTAGTGCCCAATGGGTGGAGGCTACCACCCCAATTTCAGGGGGATTGGACAAAGGGCTGATTTTTTGAGAATTTTTGAAGTTTTAGTGACTTTGGGGCAGTTTGGGGGCAGAAAGTGGATCTGCCCCAAAGGAGTGGGGTGGGCTGGTAGATAGTGCCTAATGGGTGGAGGCTACCACCCGTCCCCAATTTCAGAGTGATTGGGCAGAGGGGTGAATTTTGGTGAATTTATGAGGTTTGTCTTCATAAGGTGAAGTGTGCTAAATTGATTACTTCCTCATATTATTCATAGTAATTGAGGTGTGAAAAAGTGAAAGTGGGGTCATGAGAGTTGTTTAATTGAAAAAAATCTCATTTGCTATGATAGAATGAGAATTCACACCTCAAAAAAAACTTCTGAGGTGTGAATTCTCATTCTATCATAGCAAATGAGATTTTTTTCAATTAAACAACTCTCATGACCCCACTTTCACTTTTTCACACCTCAATTACTATGAATAATATGAGGAAGTAATCAATTTAGCACACTTCACCTTATGAAGACAAACCTCATAAATTCACCAAAATTCACCCCTCTGCCCAATCACTCTGAAATTGGGGACGGGTGGTAGCCTCCACCCATTAGGCACTATCTACCAGCCCACCCCACTCCTTTGGGGCAGATCCACTTACTGCCCCCAATCTGCCCCAAAGACACCCAAACTTCAAATATTCCCAAAAAATCAGCCCTCTGCCCAATCCCCCTGAAATTGGGGTGGTAGCCTCCACCCATTAGGCACTACCACCCCACCCCACTCTTTTGGGGCAGATCCACTTTCTGCCCCCAAACTGCCCCAAAGTCACTAAAACTTCAAAAATTCTCAAAAAATCAGCCCTTTGTCCAATCCCCCTTAAATTGGGGTGGTAGCCTCCACCCATTAGGCACTACCACCCCACCCCACTCTTTTGGGGCAGATCCACTTTCTGCCCCCAAACTGCCCCAAAGTCACTAAAACTTCAAAAATTCTCAAAAAATCAGCCCTTTGTCCAATCCCCCTTAAATTGGGGTGGTAGCCTCCACCCATTAGGCACTACCACCCCACCCCACTCCTTTTGCCCAGATCCCATGCTATGCCCCCGAACTGCCCCAAAGTCACGAAAACTTTAAAAAATCGCCAAAAATCAACCATGAACCGAATCACCCGAATTTTTCGGGTCTGAAATTCAGGTGATTTGGCTCGTGCCCGAAAAATATCGGGGGACATCGGGGGTGATTCGGTTCAGCCCCGAATCACCCGAAATTGTTCGTTTCGGGCACAGATCGTTCTGTGCCCAAAATTTTTTGCACATCCCTAGTATTTCCACTATTTGGAAAGGAAGCCAAACAACAGAGCTCCTCATTGGAAAATGTTGCCTGTATAGCAGCTCCTTAAGGGATTAAACCAATTTCCAGGATGCCAGGATAATTCTTTTTTTTTAAAGAGAGGAAGGAGAGACAGAGCTTTGAACACAAATGGATTTCTGGGTGGTCAGTTGCACATGCAGCCAACATGGGCTGACCATGGCTACTGCTGGTCTTGGAAGCCTCCTCAATCCAGAAGGAATGAGCAAGAGGGAATCTCTACTGATGGCAGAGTGGCACATAAAGGCTTCTAATGGCACCGTGGTAGGTGGAGGAGAAGGGCAGCTGGTCAGCAAGGTGTTTCTGATCTTACAAAGCATTCCCGGAGCACACAGAGAGGGCTCTGAAGTGGACTCGAATGGCTTTTGCACAAGAGCGCATGCGCACTGGGAGGCTGAGGGAGTGGCAGGGAGGCCCCCGGGGTGTCCATCCAGTCCCTGCTTATGTGCACACTTGAGTAGTCAGGATGTCAGCTACCAAAACTAAACAAAAGAAAGCTGGCGAAATGAATGGGTTGTCTTACTTTTTTCTTTGGTCCAGCCTCCTGCATGGAAGAAATGCCCTGGCGCCTCAGATATTCTTCTATCTTCTCTTCATCCATGGAATCCACAGGAACACTCCTCCAAAGTTTCTGAAACTCTAAAATGCCCAAAGACTTACTAATTAGATATATATATAGAGAGAGAGATAGCACTGAACATACACATATGAAAAATTCCTAATTGCATTCACAATGGCACTTCACATTGGAGACCGCCTACAGAGTTTTAAGTGTGGAAAACTGATATGCCCAAATGATGACACCACCACAAAAAGTAAATAGTGTCAACAATTGTGGACATTCCAGTAAAACTACTGCAAGGGCAGATGTTCTATTCTAGCAGTGAGCTGAAAGGCCTGTGTTAGACTGATGGCAGCATATTCCCTTTCAGAAAAGGAACTCCAAACTTGCAGGGCTTTCCTATTCCTTATCATAGATAAGAAGCTGCCTTATACTGGGTTGGACCATTAGTCCATGGTCTGACTCCATTAATGGCTGCAGCTAGCCAGGGTTCCAGACAGGGGTCTATCCCAACCCTACCTGGAGATCAGTGCAGTTCTTCATGTGAACTCTATAATGCTTTGTGAACATCAGTTCAATATGCTCTGTTGACTGGTATAAAACACCCACCACACCTGACATTTCTAAGTGCGCCAAGACCTAAGCTAGATCGCTACTACCAATTATATCTCCCAGTGTCACCCCAGTAACAGTGAAAGACAACACATGACTTGATGTGATGTTAGCACACTAAGCATTTCCCTACCTCCCACAAACGGCAGCTAATGAGGGGCAGCGGAGCGAGGAAATAACGAGCAAAATAACCTCACATTTCACTAGATGTTGTTGGGGAAGACATTGGCTAGCAACAGCCATCCCCAATATGTCTGGTTTGGGCCTCAGATGTTATTAATGCATTAATGCAAAGATTTCAGCAGGCTCCTACCCAGTCTTAAAAACAGCACTATAATATATAGCAATGTTTAAACAAAACCCTCCTAAATGCTTCAAAGGCAAAAACTGTCTTGCCTACTGGGCACCTAAAATGAAGAAGAGGCCCAACACTTCAAAAGAGCATCAACAGTCCGATAACCGGCAGGCAGCCTGCCTCCAGCTATCGTTTTAAGTGTTTTCCTGGAATGCCTTTATCAAGGCTGCGACTGGTACAATCCCACTTCCCTTCATTCCACAGTCATTAAATGAGATGGAGCCTGTCAACAGGCCTGGCTCACAACCCATAAATAAAGCTCTACGAACACAGAGCAAGGAAACCTTTTAAGGTATTCTCATGTACACCAAGTATTCCAGCAATTCTCATGTATTCAAGAAATAATTTGTGCAGTGTGCTCTTAACCAAGTGAATACTCCATGACATTTCCTCCTTGGGACAAACTGGTTCCAGTAGCACCACTGTTTCAGCCTAGCAACATGACTTGATTTATGAAAAACTGCTGAAGCCTGATACTATCTTTTGGAAAGTTCACTGGTGACATTGATTTTATTAAAAGGCTTTTTGTTGAATGCCCCATGCCCCGAGCTGCCGTCCTTTTAATATTTTTCCTCCATTCATACAAATACATCTGTTTTATACTTTTTGCCAAATAAAAATCAAAGGTGTTTTTGAATAATAAGTAATTATTTCACATCCAATGCAGGAAAAAATATGGGTGCACTAACAGCATTATTGTCTAAATCTAAATCTTGACACATCATGTGCTTTGTATGTAGAATACTCAAGAATCCATCAGCATCACCTGTAAAAGCATCTCTGGTGATAGATCTGGCAAGCGAATTCTGCAGATCCATGGCCATTACTTTGGAGGGTGACTGAGTAGACTCAAGGGGCCACCATAGCAAGTGCCATAATCTTCAGCCCCAACTGCAACCAAGACCTAATAAACATGGCTCAGTCATCCCTCACAACCCTCCTCTCTCCCTCCCCTCCATTCTTTCTCTCTGCCAATTTTACATTTTCAGGGCAAGGATTTGTTATTTTTCTGTAAAACTCTGTACAGTACAATGGCATGTACAACATATGAGTGTATAAATAACTGCAAAGGTAGCATTTCTAAATTAATTATTTACTATATTATGTAGCAGGCACATTTTATTTTATTAATTTACTGCTAAATTTTTATACCACCTTTCATTAAAATAATCTCAAGAGTGTTTACAACACACAAAACAAAATATACCCTAAAGCTACACAATAAATTAAAATGGAATATAAAAATACAAATCTGATTACAAGTTTAAAAAACATATAGAATATAACCATAAGATACAAAGAAGCAGCAAACAAAACAGTCATTTAAAAGCCTGGGTAAAAAGCCAAAATTTTACTTGCTTTCTAAAAACTGTGATGGAGACTGTGGAGTGAAGACCCACCGGGAGAACATTCCAAAGTCTGGGGGCAATGACTGAGAAGGCCCTGCCCCTTGTACACGACAGCCAAGCCTCCCTCATTGTCGGCACAGGGAACAGGGCCCTCTCTGATGACCTCAACAAGTGGGTAGAAACCCTTGGGAGCAGGCATTCCCTCAGGAATCCAGGGCCCAAACTGTTTAGGACTTTAAAGCTCAAAACGAGAACCCTGAATTGGACCCGGAAACAGATTGGCAGCCAGTGCAGCTCTTTCAAAATGGTCCCAGTGGGCAGCTCCAGATAACATCCTAGCTGCCACATTTTGCATTTCTGAATACTCTTCCAGAGCAGCCGCACATAGAGCGCATTACAGTAATCCAGCTGTGACGTGACTAAGGCATGGGTAACAGTGGCCAGATTTGCCTTCTCGAGAAAGGGACGCAGCTAGCACATTTGTTGAAGCCATGCAAAGGCACCCCTGGCCACCACCTCAACCCGAGCTTCCAAAAGCAGAGCCAAGTCTAGCAATACCCTCAAACTGCATACTTGCTCCGTCAAGGAAGCCTTCCTTCATGGAAGCCAGATTGAAAAGTGTCTAGATAATTTGTATCATCCGAAACCCTCTGCGGCTGGGACGCCACCACACACTCTATCACCTTGCCCAAGAAGGGAAGGTTAGAAACTGGTTTATAGTTGTCTAGGTTGAAGGAATCAAGGGAGGGCTTTTAAAATAATGGTCTTACCATTGCCTCCTTGAGGCATGGTGATAGCTTGCCTTCTCTTAATGAGGTACTGATAGCCTCCAACCAATCAGAGGATGCCTCTGAATACCAGTTGCAGGGGAATAGTAGGAGAGAGGGCATGCCCTCAACTCCTGCCTGTAGGCTCCCAATGGCATCTGGTGGGCCACTGTGTGAAACAAGATGCTGGACTAGATGAGCTGTGGGCCTGATCCAGCAAGGCTGTTCTTATGTTCACCTGCCTGTATCCTCCCTGGCAGATTTTATTAGCCACAGAGGACAAGGGTCAAGAGCACAAGATGTTGCTCATACACTGCCCAGAATCTTGTCCACATCCTCAGGCTGAATTAATTGAAAATAATACAACACAATAGTACCAGATGGTACCTGACGCATGGAACTGCCAAAATCCTGGAGTCCAGATCAACACGGATGAGAGCGACTTTATCTGCAAAGTGACATGCAAACTGATCACAACAGGCTGTAGATGGCTCCTCCCCTATTACCTAGGGGGGAAGTGCAGAGCAATGTCTTTGCTACATTGGACAGCTCCATTGGTCTGCACTGAGCAGATGCAATGGAGGTGGAGAAAAAGTGTTTCTTCACCGCGCACACTGCCACATAGTCCATAAAATGGGCTCTAGCCTGTGTTCAATCAGATTCATCATGACTCTTCCTCCAGCATCGTTCCAGCTGACGTCCAAGTTGTTTCATTGCCCTAAGCTCTGAAGAAAACCAAGGAGCAGAACAGGCTCCATCAAGCCGGAGAGGGCGTTTAGGAGCAACTGTGTCAATAGCCCAGGCTGTCTCCACAGTCCCAAGATTCACTATGGTCTTGACAGAGTTGCCAGCTCTGGACACTGGAAACTCCCTGAGGGCTGTCTAGAAACCGAGCAGATCCATAAGCCTCTGGGCGTGGAGCATTCTAATTGGCCCACTACCCCTGCAGAGGGTAGACAAAGCAATGAAACTAAACCCCACCAGATGATGACTTGTTCATGACAAGGAAGATATCTCAAACTCCCCCACCTCCAGATCATTTATTCCTTGGTCAGCAAAAACCAGATCCAAAGTATGCCCTGCCACATGGGTAGGGCCCAATACCAGCTGAGACAGGCCCATGATTGCCACTAAGGCCATGAAATCCTGAGCTGCTCCTACAAAGGGGGCCTCAGCATGGACATCAAAGTCCCCCAAGACTATAAGCTTGGGGCAACCCAAAGCCACCTCCGAGACCACCCCCTCTAGCTCAGGTAGGGAGACTGAAGTGCAGCAGGGTGGTCAGTACACTAAGAGAATCCACAGCCCATCTCGGAGGCCAAACATTCAAAATTCTGAGATTGCCTATCCGGGCACCTAGAAGAGGGAAAGGTCTAAGGATAGATGACCTCAATGCCCGCGCCCAACCCTCAAGGCGGGGCTTCTGCAGGATCAGAAAACCTGGAGAAGCCTGGGCAAAGCTGAGACAGACCAACCCCCGCCCCCAGCTCATCCAATCAGGTCTCCATCACACATACCAGGTCAGCATGCTCATCCCCAATCAGATCATGGATGAGAGATGTTTTGCCATTTACTGACCTGGTATTCAACAGCAGCACCCTATCCTAGAGTGAGTATTCCCAGAGCTCCCTGGGGCCACAGGTTTGGGAGAAGAGCCAGAAAAAGCAACAAGCTTCAATTGCCTGGACCGTTTCCCCCTGTAATGGCCTGCCCAGCTCCCACTGCCATATCTCCCTCTGCCCACTACACATGAAATCACCACCCACAGACCATCCCAACTCTTCTGCTCTCCAAGACACATCTCCCCAGTCCATGTTTTAATTAAATGCAGCAGTACAAAACTTCATTTCTATTTATGGTCTCTTCAGCAACATTAAATTATTGCTGTATTTCCCTGAAAAATAGGAAGAAAAGTAGCAACTATTCCTAGGCACTGAATTAGGGAGAATATTCCTCAAAAAATAAATCACAACACTGATAGCCATGCTGATTCCACAGGAAAGAGATGAAGAAGATGCTGATGTTTAATATATTTATATCTCACTTACAAATGTGAAATATGAATTTCATTAAGAAAATATGATAAATAGAGTAACTAAAATACACTAAGTAAGTGTTTTACTGGCCCAACTAGTACTTTAATGTGTGTAAGCTTTTCATTTCACTGATGGCAAACTAATTGCCAGGCAAATATCATTTATTTTTATTCAAAATATGTATATTCCACTCCTCTAATATAGTACAGCTTGGGGCAGCTCATGGAGAATAAAACAAATAAAATTACTAAGATTCGACTTACAAAATTCAATTAAGAACAAAACCCAGCTAAAAACCACATTTACAGAAGTTTAAAACCAACAGATACAAAAATAACAGTTAAAAAGTCTTCCTAAAGAAATGCATCTTCATCAAGCGTCTCTTGAAAACCCTAAGAGAGGGAGCATAGCAAAGCTCTTGTGGGAGGACATTCCAGAGCCAAGGGGCCACGGTCAAAAAGGCCCTCTCCCTGGCCCCCACCAGCTGAATCTCAGTCAAGAATGGGGTCACAAGCAGGCCCCAAGTTGTGGAATGAAGAGCCCTGGCAGGTTCATACGTACGAATGTGGTCTAACAGATACCCTAGTCCCAAACTGTGTAGGATAAAGGAGAAGACCAGTGCTTTAAATCTTGCCCAAAAGCAAACTGGTAACCAGTGAAACTGCTACAGGATGGGTGTAGTGAAGTGAAGCAACTAGTGCCTACAAGTATGCTTGTGTTCTTATTCTGGACCAGCTGAAACTTCTGAACCATCCTTCTCTAGCTCCATGTGAAACACACTGCAGTAATCCAATCTGGATGTCACCAATACATGAGTAACTGAGGTACGATTTGACCGTAAGACACCTTGGGGATCCCCAGACCAAAATACAAGGTAGAAACACTTTCAACAAATACATAGAGGGTGTGTGTGCATGTGTGTGTGCTTGTGTGTGTGTGAGAGAGAGAGAGAGGGGGGGGGAATGCTGCAGAGAATGCATTCTGCAGGGTTTTTGCAGAAAAAGTGTCTCCATTTGTTTTATACTATTTTGATTAGCAATCTAGGCCGAAAAGGAGTGTATTAATACATTCTGCACACACAAGCAATTAAGGAGGTAATGTATATGCAGAGAAGGATAGAGACATTGTGCAGGAAGAACTAGATGACCTCATGAATTGGAATAAGAAATGGGAATGACATTCAAGAGTGCAGAGTACAAGGTCATGCAGCTGCAAAGATGCTCAGTGCAATCATTGGATCTGTTTCTGGAGACACTATTTTGAAGAAAAGGGAAATACTGGTACTTTAGCACAAGGGTTACCAACCTTGCATCTCCAGATGTTGTTGGACTACAATTCCCATCATCCCAAGAAACAATGCGCTATTGTGGCTGTGATGAGAATTGCAATCCAACAACATCTGGGGACCAGAAGTTGGAAACCTCCAATGTGGAGCACAATCCTGCCCATGTTTCCCTAGACCTGGCCACTGTGGATGATGGGAACTGTAGTCCAGCAACATTATGGGACCCAAGGTTGGGAACCCCCAATTTAGAGTACAATCCTGCCCATGTTTGCTTAGGCCCAACAAGTCAAATAGGGCTTACACCCTTGTCAATTGGCATAGGATTTTTTATTTATTTAAAACATTTATGCCCCGCCCTTCCAGTACACTACTGATCCAGTACAGTATTGTACAACCCAAGCCTATGCATGTTTACTCAGAAGTAAGTGCCACTTTCTTCCATGGAACTTACTCTCTGGTATGTGTGCCTAAGATAGCCACTTTAATTGGTTAGATGAGGGCCGCACAACTTCAGCCCTCCCACTGTTGAACTACAATGCCCATCATCCCTATTGGTCACTGTGGCTATTGGACACAACAGCTGGAGGGCCCAAGTTGTGCAGCCCTGGGTTAGATTAATCCAATAATTGTCTTGGTGAAGAACCTTCTGATGGATTGGAAAGGCCCTTCCAAATTAATCTGCCTGAAACTTAAAAATCTCTATATTTATCTATTTATTTAATTCTCTTAAACGTAAGTAAGTAAAGTGTGCAGTCGAGTCGATTTCGACTCCTGGCGCCCACAGAGCCCTGTGGTTGTCTTTGGTAGAATACAGGAGGTGTTTACCATTGCCTCCTCCTGCGTAGCATGAGATGATGCCTTTCAGCACCTTCCTATATCGCTGCTGCCCAATATAGTACCAGCAGGGATTTGAACAGGCAACCTTCTGCTTCTTAGACAAGCATTTCTCTGCTGTGCCATTAGGTGGCTCACCTCTTAAATGTACCGGTCGCTAATCCCATGTATGGCAGCTCTCGCGAGAGAGCTGCAGATTAGTGACGGGGACGGGAGAAGCGGGCGCAGAGGAGAAGTGTCGGCCGCCAGTCTGGCCAGCCGTGCAGGAAAAGTGGCTGCCGCCAGGATGGCAAGCAGCTGCGCAGGGGAAGCGGCCACCGCCGGGGCGGCAGATGGCTGGCTGAAGAGAAGCAGTGGCCAGCCACTGAGGAAAAGCAGCCTGGCTGCCGAGGGAAAATGGGCTGCGGGGGAGAGAAAGAAATGGGGCTGAAGCCGGTGGGGGGGAGAAATGAAGATGGGGGAGGAGAGACAGGGAGAACTAGGGGCACAGATGCTCTGCGCCAGGTCAGCTAGTTCATTTTAATACAAGTACTTACAAAAATGACAGCTAGGGAAAGCCTCTTTTCGAACAGTGCCGCCTGCAAGAGGTGTGTGCATCATCTAAAGCAGGGGTTCCCAACCTGTGGTACTCCAGATGTTGCTGAACTACAACTCCCATCACCACAGCTAAAATTTATTATTGCTGGGGATGATGGGAATTGTAGTTCAGCAACATCTGGAGTACCACAGGTTGGGAACCCCTGTTTAGCACAAGCTAATAAGAGGGGTCATGCCTGTGTACACTTCTAGTCATTCCTCTTCAAGAGAAATGAATTCAAACTGGAACAGAAATGGAGAATGTGCCATATACAGCGAGATTAAATGGGTTGGCCTCTTAGCCAAGGAAAAAATCAAAGTCTGAGAGATGGCTGAAACATGAGAAAGAAAAGTGACTCACATTTCACTTGAGGTAGTGAAATGAGAAAATATGGTGTAACTCTACAACTATAAAGGAGTTCCCAGTTCAAATCTTGCCTCTGTCATAAACTCACTAGGTGGCTTGAGCAAGCCACTTGCTCTCAGCCTCAGCTCCTGGCTGCAATATGAAGATACTTACGTATCTTACAGCATACACGATGATTATACGCATGAAGCACTTTGAACACTCGGAACTGCTACAAAAATGCAAAGTATTATTGTTAAAGAAGAATTTTAGAGGAAAGGCATATAGTCTGTTGAGATAAACACACAAAGGATCCTGTGGCATCTCAAAGATTAAGATGTATTATGGCACAAGCTTTTGTGAGCCAAACTTCACATCCCTGAACATGCTACAGCATACCTGGATGCCAAGTGGTCCTTAGTCACAACTGTTTCAGTTTTGAGAAAGTCTACATCTTCAGGTCAACGATACTGCTATTGGAACCTACATAACTATCCATAGTTATTTAACACACCAGCAATTTTATGGCTGATTTAAACACCATTTCCTCAGCAATTTCCCCCTAATGCCTCACTTCCACCAAAACTATACCAATGACACTTTAATCATTTGGAAAGCTATTGAAGAATAAATGACCAAAAAAAGGGAAAATGACTCTCAAATTACCATTCACAAATTTAGCTTGAAAATTAAGGCATTTGACACAGGCTGTCTTTTTTCACACCCATCTAAACTTGAATATAACAACTGTGGCCCCAGTGGCAAGCAATAGAAAGATATTCAATGGACAAAGGGAACTTTGAAGATGTTGGATTTTTCCTGGGATAACAGCAGAAGGAACCCTCAAGCGATAGTTTCCCCATTTGTCACCTCCCTGTTCCTTCCTGAAAACTAGGCCAAACAAAATGAAGAGCAGGGAGAGAGAAGGCATCCAGCTTCTGGCTGGGGTTTTACACTGTTTTCTCACTACTGGTCTGCTGTGTCTTTTCTTTCCTCCTTTGTTTTAGCAAAAAGGAGGCAAGAAAATCTGGAGATCTTGGGAGAGGTCCCACTTCCTCAGTAAGTTCTCATTAGTCCTGCTTACCTGGTCCCAGTTATTATTTTAGTAATTATAAATAGTTATTATTCACATGTGGCATTATATTGTTTGAATACTAGTGTGCAAAAGTTGTGGATGCTCAAGACCCATCAATATCTATATATTCTGTAATGGTCTAAAGGAGTAGGTTACTGAAGCATTTGCTCTTAGAATAATAATAATAATGACTATTTAGTTTTATCTTATTAAAATAATAATAATAATAATAATAATAATAATAATAATAATATAGGTGTGAACATAATATAGTTGAACAGAAAGGAAATTGCCCAAACACCAGAGGCACAAAAGACCAGCTGCTGATTGACAAAATGATTTTAGAAAATTGCAAGAGAAGAAAAACAAATCTAAGCGTTGCATGGATTGACTACAAGAAAGCCTTCGATTCATTGCCTCACACATGGATACTAAAATGTTTAGAAACAACTGGTGTCAGCAAAAACATTCAGATATTTATTTAAAAAGCAATGAGCATGTGGAGTACACAGTTAACAATCAATGGCGAGACACTTGGACAGGTTAGCTTTAGAAGAGGCATTTTCCAAGGGGACTCACTATCCCCTCTGTTGTTTGTAATTGCCATGATCCCACTTTCACAAATACTAAACAAAACAGGCCTCGGATACCAAACATCTAAAACATCAAGTCAAATCAACCATCTGCTGTACATGGACGATCTGAAGTTGTATGGAAAGTCCCAGTCAGAAATCGAATCACTGCTAAACACTGTCTGTATATTCAGCAGCGATATAGCAATGGAGTTTGGACTAGACAAGTGTGCTGCATTAATAATGAACAGAGGAAAAATTAAAAAAACAGAAGGAATAGAACTGCCCAATGGAAGCAAGATCAAGAACCTGGAAGAGAAAGAACATTACAAAAACTTTGGGCATTCTCCAGGCTGATAACATTGCACATGCTGAAGTTAAAAGAAAAATGGGAAGTGAATACATCAGGAGAGTTAGAAAAATCCTAAAGTCCAAACTCAATGGCGGGAACACCATACAAGCCATAAACACCTGGGCTATACCTGTTATCAGATACACTGCAGGAATAATAGACTGGACCCAGGCAGAGCTAGAGATTCCAGAAGACCAGGAAAATAACCACTATCAGTCATGCTCTGCACCCCCGCAGTGATGTCGATAGGCTATACCTCCCTCGCAGCTCAGGTGGAAGAGGAATGCTGCAAGTCCATCAGTAGAGGAGGAGAAAAGAGGCCTTGAAGAATATATCAAGGACAGCGAAGAAGATGCACTTTAAATGGTCAATAACGAGAAACTATTCAACACCAATGAAACAAAGCAGGCCTACAAGAAAGAACAAGTCAAGAACCGAGCAGAAAGGTGGGGGAAAAAGCCACTGCATGGTCAATATTTGCACAATATAAGTGGAAAATCAGACATCACCAAGACCTGGCAATGGCTTAAGAATGGCAACTTGAAGAAAGAAACAGAGGGTTTAATACTGGTTGCACAAGAACAGGCACTAAGAACAAATGCAATAAGAGCAAAAGTTGAAAAATCCACAACAAACAGCAAGTGCCGCCTTTGTAAAGAAGCAGATGAAACCGTGGACCACCTAATCAGCTATTGTAAAAAGATTGCACAGAGTGACTACAAACAAAAGCATGACAAGGTAGCAGGGATGATACACTGGAACATCTGCAAAAAAATACAAGCTACCTGTAGCCAAAAATTGGTGGGACCATAAAATTTAAAAAGTGGTAGAAAATGAAAATGTAAAAATATTATGGGACTTCCGACTACAAACAGACAAACATCTGCCACACAATACACCAGATATAACTGTAGTTGAGAAGAAAGAAAAACAAGTTAAAATAATAGACATAGTAATACCAGGGGATAGCAGAATAGAAGAAAAAGAAATAGAAGAAGACACAACAAAATACAAAGATCTACAAATTGAAACTGAAAGGCTGTGGCAGAAAAAGACCAAAATAATCCCAGTGGTAATTGGTGCCCTGGGTGCAGTTCCAAAAGACCTTGAAGAGCACCTCAACACCATAGGGGCCACAGAAATCACCATCAGCCAATTACAAAAAGCAACTTTACTGGGAACAGCTTATATTCTTCGACGATATCTATAACAGCAACAACATTGACAATAAAATTCAGCTATCCCATGTCTTTGAGAAGGACTTGATGTCTGGATGAAAAAAACCAGTCAATAACACCTGTCTGACTGTGTAAATAAATAATATAGGTATGCCTTTTTAGCAGGTTAAAAAAAGGCAACTCATAAAGTGGAACTCATTAACCTGCCATCTAGATATCAAAATAAAGTTTATATACAATATTATTAACAGAGCAAGCAAACTACAAATGTGAGATTACACTGCCATCTACAGAATGAACTAAGAATCCTCTTAAAAGGTAAAGTGTGCGGCCGAGTCAGCATTGACTCTTGGTGACCTTACCTTCCAATAAAACTTCCTCTTTCACTTTAAACAAAAGTGCTATACTTTCACCCTATACACCTTTCTGAAAAAAATGCTTTTTGGAGAAGCTACCAACCATTAATATATTTAGGAAAGGCTTCTTGGTGTCCTTTCATCCACAGAAATACTTATTTAAGACTACCTCCTGATTTCTAATGTCAGAAAACTTGGTGGGGGGACCCTAGTCTTGGATTCAGGTAAATTCTAGGGATGTACATGGAACAGGATTCCCTGGAATATTCCGTCGGAACAACCATTCAAGCTGGTTGTTCCAATGGTACAAGCTCGGAGCATTCTGAGTGTTCCAAGCACCATTTTGGAGGCCTGTTTTCCCCTTGCTGACTGGTTTTGGCACTGGCTTCCAAATGGCTTGTAATCTGCTTACTTCTTGGTTGGCTTGTTATCATACAAATAATAAATCAACCAAGAAGCAAGGAGATCGCAAGCCAATCTTAAGTAAGAGCCAAAACCAGTCAGCAAGGCAAAAACAGGCCTCCAAAATGATGTTTGGAACACTCAGAACGTTCTGACTCAGAATGGAGTTGTGTCATTCCGAGCTTGAAATAGGCTCTTCATTTGAAAGGTGTTCTGTTTTGAGCTCGAAACACTCGAAATGGCCTGTTTCGATTCGGAAAGTTTTGAGCTCAAAAGATTCTACACATCCCTAGTAATATGGTGAACAAAAGCCCATGACCTTCTAATCATCTAAAAACTAAAAACTTATCAGAAAAGGCTTACAAAATGAAGTTTGGAACTATTTGGATTTTGTTACAACCCAAATTTGCTCTGATTTGGAGACAGAGTTTATTAAGGGAGACTATCCTATGGCTTCCAGAAAGCATGCTGGTTCAGCTACAGATGGCAAGAATTCCTAGTTGACAAACTGGGACCTTTCCTAGAAAATCATCAAACTTGGAAGGTGCTTCTGATTCTAGTCCTATTTCCCACAGTGGCCAGCCAGATGCAGGCCATGAAGCCTTTTCCCAGCTCCGTGCTGTCACTCTCCAGTAACTGGCATTCAGTGGCATACTCTTTCTAAATGGAGGTTCCATAGCCATCATGATGAACATCCACAGACCTATTCTCCATGTCTGACTAATTCTCTATTGCTAATTAAGCTAGCAGCCCTCACCATATCTCATGGCAGAAAATCTCAAATATTATGCATTGTGTGATGTACTTTTTTTCTTGTCTGAGCTCAATCCACAAATAATCAACTACAATGGTTCGAGTATTAGTTCTAGTATTAGATGAAGAAGTTCTCTAGCCACTTCTTTACACTATACATATTTTAATAATCATATCATTTCCTCCTTGCATCCAGTCTTTTTTTTTTTAATTAAGAAATCCCAAATGCTTTAGCGTCTCATCAGGTAGGTGCTCCAACCATTTCTGAACCTTTTTAAACTCAGGGACAGGCCCATCCTTAGGGCGGGACGACTGGTGCGATGGCCCTGGGCCCGATGCTTGGACGGGCCCCATGGTGGCGGCAGCGGCGCCACTGTGAGCAGCGAGCACTTGCTTGTTTGGCAGCTTCATGCCACGTGCATGCTCACTGCTCACAGTGGCGCCACTGCTGGCCACCACTGCAGGGCCTGCCTCGGCTGCCGGCGGCACGGCAACTAGCTGCCATGTGTGCTGGGGGGAGAAATGGCGACACACACAGCACACAAGCAGTGGCCGAGCGAGCGGCCTGTCTCTCCGCTTGCTCAGCAGCCTTGCGCCACCACGCGCCCGCCTCGGCTCCCAGCAGCCACCATGCGTGCTGGCTGGGGAAGTGTGAGAAGCAAAGTCTCTCTCTTCAAAGAGGCTTGGCAGCTTCATGGCTGTCTCCAGCCTCTCCAAGTCTTTCCATCCCGGATCAAATGCAGCTGGTGCTGGAAGTGGCGTGGGAGGAAAGCATAGAAAACAGTCATGGTGTTTGCTTTCTTTGCAGAATCAGTGCTCCCGCCCCCTCTTGAACTTAGCCGCTTCCCCACATGCTGTCTCCGCCAGCCTAACTTTTTCTGATGAAGCAACTTCAATCATTCAAGGCTGGAAGGATCCACCTTCCCTCTGGACTTCCCCCTCCTCCTCTTCCTCCTCCAATCCATTCATTCCCACAGGCTTGTCCAGGAATTGCAACTCACTTGGTTGAACTCTTTAGATGGCCAAATGGGAAGCCACTCTCTCTGAAGAACTGTCACTGTGCCTAGGAACAGGCAATTAAGGTTGCCAATTTTTTAACCCTTCAGCAGCAGTATGATTTGCTGCAGTCACGCCTATTAACTGGCATAAAATAAAGTGTGCCGTCAAGTCGATTTTGACTCCTGGCGCCCACAGAGCCCGTGGTTTTCTTTTGGTAGCATATAGGAGAGGTTTACCATTGCCTCCTCCGATGCAGTATGAGATGATGCCTTTCAGCATCATAGGGGTGCCTTTGAAGCAGTGAGTGACCCTCTCATGTTTAGCAGAGGGAGCACTGTTCAGCCCAGCATAGCAGCTTTCCTCCAAGTGGTTGTTGCTGGTTTCTCCTGTGTACTTTTCTTTTTAGATTGTGATACCCTAGGGGACAGGGAATGAGTTACTCCTGCTAACTGGGCAAGGAGGCACCTTTTCAAGTGGTTGCTCTCTTACATTTAACAGGGGGAGAGCAACTGTCCAGCCCAGTATGTATCCCTCCCAGTGTTGCTGGTGTCTCCTTTGTGCTTTTCTTATTAATTTGTGAGCCCTTTGACCTATCTTCAACCCCACTTGTGACACGCGTTAGGGAATCATCCCTGCTGCAGAGCCAGATTGTAAACAAGGGGCTAGTAATTGACGGGGCTGTGGAAGGGAGGTAAGAGACAGTGGAGGGCGAGGCAAGCTCTCTGGAGAGCTCTTAGAATGATAACGAAAAAAACCAACCTTCATCCATTGTAAACTGACAGCTCTTATCATTGTAGAAAAGAATTTTCTTCTTATCCGGACGTGTAATGAAGATGATCTGGTCCCCTAAAGCCTCAAATGGAAACACACAAATATGAGATTACTTAAGTTGTCTAAAGGGTAATGTTTTGTGAGAGCATGAAGTATGTCCAGCACTAGAACCTCTTTGGTATCAAAATGAGATGGAGGCCTATCATTAAGTTCCATGTGCTGTTACATAATTAACATAATATGTAGATAGTTCAAAAGTATTTTGGGACTAGGCAAAATATCTTGAACTCTAATACATGTTTTTGAAAGATTATGCATTATTTATCCATATTTCCAAATTATCATCTCCCTTGCAAGTAAGGGAAGGGAGAGTGGTTCTGCATTTGAAATGTAAGTTTTAAGGTGTCTAATTTGTTGCCATGTGGCTCCAGAGGAAAAAAAAGGACAAACTGGCACCTTTCACGGCTGAATCACATACAGGTATAGATATTCATAAGTGGCTGTCCAAATATTGCCACAGAGCAAGAACACTTGTGGAGTTGTTAACAGGTGTTTGTTTGAAATCAATTTCTTGGCAGGGCGGGAGGTCCCCCATTTAAAAAATTTTTATTGTAAAATTTTAAATACTATGCAAATTACTCAGGGCCTTTAGGATGGAGCATGGTCTCAACCGAATAAATTAAATAAATAATATCAAAATTCTATTTTTATCTCCAGTGCAACTTCTTAATGGAATTTTGTGAATAAAATAGTGTGTGCTAATCCAGTGGCTTTGCCATTAAAAGTACCAACATATTCTTAGACATGGAAAGCCAGACTTAGAATCCCTTCTCACCACAAGCACAACTGTGATGTGATTATAGTAACCCCAAGGAAGCTGCTATTTCTCAGCATCAGTCCGGATCTATAAAAGGGGCACATTAAAGCAACAAGAGTTGCTATAATCTTGAATAAGATGAAAGCTACAATTCAGAGAGGTGTACACACAGCTGGGTTTTTTTGTTTTTGTTTTTTTGTTTTTTCAGAGCACGAGATCTCAGAAGCTGCCAGCACAAAGCCACCAGATGGTTCTTTAAAGTTCGAAAAGGCAGGAGGTGATTTTGTACCCAAGCTTCTTAAAAGGAAAAAGGCATGAGTGCACACGACTCTATTCCATTTCCCCCTTCAAATGGGTCTTGCATCCAAAGTCCAAACTGCTTTTTGAACTCAAGGGAATTGAAAGAACAGTTTGAGGGGTACTGTGCAGGCAGCTTCAGAGCATTTACCTCTTAGAAGAAATTGGATATATGTACAGATGGTGTGTATTAGTCTCTTTGGATTGTAGCTGATTACTGAAAAATAATGTGGACATCAAAGTGCCTTATAAACAATTAACAAGCTTGCTTTCGTGGAAGCAATAATGATTACAAATTCCTATAATATGAAACTATGAGTGTTTACCTTTATGGCTTTCTGTGCATTAGGTAATCCTTCCTCAATATCTTCCAGAAGAATTCCTCCCAACCCTCGCTGATCATGTTTATCCAAAAGCCTGAGCAGGGCCTTTTTATCTTTCAAATTGTATTTAGGTTTGAATGCATATTTTCCATCTATAACTTCTATTTTAGGATTGTTGACAAGGGCCTGTAATACAAACAAAAGTTCTCAGCTTATAGAAGAAGATATGTATTTGCCATGTATACATTTTGCTAAACCAGTAATTGCTGAACTGAGTGCCAGGACATACTACTGTACCATAAAATATCACCTGTCAAACTGCCGCAAGAAGATAAAAGGCTCAAAGTAGGAACCTGCGTAATTCACTTCCAAGCAGTTCCTCCTGGAGTGTGGTAACTATGCCATATCTCTGCATCAAGTATAACTGGAGCAGGCAAACACTCCTGGTGCAGAGATATAGTAGAATTACCTGTCTCCAGAGAAGGTTGCCTGTTGTGTTTCTGCATTAATTATTGTTCTGGGCTTGTCTTTTTCCAGTCATGCAGGAACACAGAAGGTGAGTTCCTTTGAGGGTATTCTGCTGCATCTGCACTTCTCATCACCAGTTATGGAAAATGCACTGAGGGGGAAAGGATCAGATCAGTCTGTAACATACCAAAATGTACTCTTAGTAAAAACAAAACAAAATGAAGAAACAAAAAGTGTTAGTACTGGTTCTGCTCCTTACAATACTTCAATCCACCGCAGACTATATAAAAATACCAAACATGAGCGTTCTATGGACAATATTGTATTTGACAAAGACCTCTTTCACCTCTTATATATGCAACTTCAAGCTCATCCTTCACACTGACACTCTTTTAAAAGTGTGTTTTTATAGGCAGATTTTGCAAAATTAATTCATTGTTATTTAATAATCTAAAATGGTTGCTTCCTTCACATTTAAATGTCAAGAGGCTATAGATAAAGAGTGAAGTACACCTCCAATTTTAATTCGGGGCTGGGCGGGGGGAGGTGTGCTGCAGCTATCCAAAGTTTAGAAAAGTATTTGTTGCCATCCAGACCAACATTTTGCACATACAATGAGGGACGGGCAATTTTACCAAATCTGCCCCATCCCTCTGCAGCCCCCTGTATCTCCCCAAACATTTGGCCTAGTGGACTGCAGGAGCTTCAGGGACATATTTCTGAGAGGCACGGGGGGGCTGCAGAGGGAATGGCAAAAGTCACCATTCCTCCATTTGCATGCACAAAATGTAATTTGATATGCATAAGGTTAGTCTGGATTTCAACCACTGCCATAACCTTGTTTTATTATTATTATAATCCACAAAATGTAGACATTTAAATAAATTCTGATCTTCTGAGCTTTTATTAATATAAGATTCATTCCATAGTTAGCACAAACAACATGAATATAGCCAATGTATTAGGGTTTTCCATATTTTCTTCATGTGATTTACTCCCATAAAACCTATTTTCAGAATGTAATGGGGAAGGGAAATCAACATGCATATCAAAAGTTACATAAAGCTTAAAATACAATCAGTTGAGGCAACCATTAGCTTATCACTTGACAAGTTTGTTTCAACTGGTACAGCATTAAAGTTCTATGTATGAAAGCTGATAGTAGGTTTTTATGACCAAATGATCACTTAATACTTAATAAAACTTTATTTGAACTAAAAAGCTGTTTATGCTACCTCGCTCATCAACCATTGTTTCTGTTTCAGTCCAATATCTAGGTGTTGTGTTTCATCCAATATTTCTTCTAGAGTTAATGGATGTGTATCTCCACGCTGATGTCGTGTCTAGGGAAAGAAATAATAATCATTGTGAATTTTTTTTAAACATGCCGTGGTGCCAGAGTTGTGAGGTAGAAAATTTTCTGTGGGAATGAAAAATTTCCAGAGATTTCCCCCACTTTGCTTGTCAGTGAAAAAAAAATTATTTCTAAAAATTCACTGGTTGACACTGAAATCAGAACTATGCATGTGTAGCATAGTCACATAGTCACTCAAATGAAGCACACTGTGTATCACCAAAATATTTCCCTGAGGGTTGCATGACCTTCAGCGACATATTTTGGCGACACACAGTGGGCTTCAGAGGGAAAGGGAGATTGGTGAAAATCACACCTTCCCCTGCTCAAGCAACAGTGCAGCAATTGTCTAGAACTTACCCTGTTTGTTATGTGGGGCTGAGCTCACTCTAATTGTGTTTTGATATCCTGCACCTGGGCCAAGCTACTTGACTGGTGGGGGTGAGAGCCGAACCCGTTGGGCTTCTGATCTCCTGGCCCTTATTCGGGTGGGAAGCAACCAGTGGTGCAGCTACTGGCACAGGTCGCCTGCAGGTGGCTGCCGAAGGGGGATGGCTTTTGGTGGGACTTAAAGGGTGGGACTGAGGGCTAGGGCCGACTTACTGCTTTTGGATTGGCTGGAAAAAAGACTCCTGCTCACTTTATTGTTGCCTAGTACTTAGTTAGGCCTGCTACAGATATGTGTTTTGGGCTGAACAGAGACGGGGAGGTGGGAGATGACCCTGGGGCAACTATACCAGTGGTGGTGGGGAATCGACAAAGATATGGCATTGGTAGGCCAGCAGGCCATTATAGGGGAAGGGGATTCAGAAGTTTAATTGCTGTTTCCCCTTCCAGCAGGCTTACCACCTCTTTGATTCTGGAGAGCAATGCCACCCACCCACAGAACCTCACCTTATTACTCTGTAATGCCAGGTCAGTTCAAAATAAATCTGAGGTAGTCCATAATTTGATTATGGATGAAGGAGCTGACCTGGTATGTATCACAGAGACCTGGTCCAGAAAGGCTAGTGGTCCAGTTTTGGTCCCAGCTTCTCCCAGAAGGTTACTCCATGGTGGAGCAGGTGAGAGGATGTAGGTGGGGAGGTGGGGTGACTGTGGTTTCTAAGAATACCATCTCCCTTACCAAGATCCCTGTCAGGGATTTTGCCTATACTGAATGTGTGTACCTAAGTCTAAGGAACAGGGAGAGGCTGGGACTTCTGCTGGTGTACTGATCACCCTGCTGACCAGTGGAGTACCTAATTGAGCTGACGGACCTGGTTGCTGAGTTGGCATTGGAGTGGCCCAGGTTGTTGTTGTTGGGGGACTTCAATGTTCATTTTGGGACTGGGTTGTAAGGAGCAGCTAAAAAGTTCATAGCGACCATAATGACTGTGGGCCTGCTTGATTTGGTCTTTTGCTCTGATCAGGGTGGTGTTCCTGGGGTGGGGACTCCTGCCATCTCCCCATTGTCATGGACGGATCACCATCTGGTTAAGGTAGAACATACAGACACAGCCCACCTCTGCAGGGGTGAAGGACCTATTAGATTGGTCCACGGGAGGAGGTTATTGGATCCAATAGGATTCCAAGAAGCCTTGGAAGGGTTTAAGATTGGCTTTGCTAATGATTCTGTCGATGTTCTGGTACAAAGATGGAATAATGAACTCACTAGAGCAGTAGACACAATTGCTCCTAAGGATCCTCTCCGACTTGCTTTAAAGACAGCCCTGTGGTATTCAGATGAACTACGGGAGATGAAGTGGTGAAGTAGACGACTAGAGCACAAGTGGAGGAAGACTCAGCATGAGTCTGATCGGGGACAACACAGAGCACATCTGAAGAGCTATGCTCTGGCAGTGCACGTGGCAATGAAGCAGTTCTTTCTTGCCCATATTGCTTCCACAAATTTACATCCAGCTGAGTTGTCTGGGGTGTGAGGGGGCTAGTATGTACCCCCTCCCCCTTGAATTTAAACTTGGAAAAACAGGTTGCTTACCTGTAACAGATGATCTGGTAGTGATCCACTGACAGTCACAAAAGTGGATTCTGCATCTGCACAGACCAACTGTGTGATAGATTGGTTAGCTCCTTGATGCACCCCTCTCCACCAAGTGTGCGTGCTTCGCACCCATTATTTTTGGCGGTTGGCCACCATTTCCCTCAGTTTCTGTAGGCTGACAATGTTGTATTATTCCAGTCCAAATAAGATAAGCTTCTCAATGCTTGCTTCTTGAAGCAGGGATGGATGGGTGGGTTTTGTGACTGTCAGTGGATCACTACCAGATCATCTGTTACAGGTAAGTAAACTGTTTATTTGGATAGTGATCCAGTGCCAGGCACAAAAGTTCACTCCCCTGAATGGAGGCAGGAGAAGAAAGCAACTGAAGCACCCGTTTAAGTACTGCCTGTCCAAAAGAAGCTGTAGCAGCTGAACCGAGGTCCAGTGCATAGTGTTTCACAAAAGTTTGATTTGAGGCCCAAGTGGCAGCCATGCAAATGTCTCTAAATGTAATGCCCAAAAGACGGGCCGCAGATGTCGCATAGGCCCCCGTTGAATGGGCTTTAACAGATGACGGAGGATCCCCTTTTTGCAGCGTATAGGCGAGAAAGATAACTTCGACCAGCCAGTGGGCTAGCCGTTGGCTTGAAGGTGATAAACCTTTAGTCTTGCTTTTATAACACAAAAAAAGTATTTTCATCTTTCTGAGCCTGGCTGTCCTTTTCAAGTACAACAGCAGAGCGCGTCTGACATCCAGACTTTTCCAGCAGCATTGTTGGAGCCCAGAAGAAACTTGGGAGTACAACATCCTTGTTCACGTGAAAATCAGATACTTTTTGGGGTTGAAAATCCAGGTCAAAACTCATAACCAGTCTATCCTGGTAGAACTTAGTATAAGTCTCATCAATACGTAGCACATTAAGCTCACTGACTCATTTTGCTATAGTTATTGCTATGAAGAATACTGTCTTTAGAACTACTAGTTTCAAAGAGACTGTAGCCATAGGCTCAAAGGGCTTTTCAGGCAAGGTAGAAAGGACCAATTTATCAAAAGATCTCCGCACCAGAGGAAACAAGTTGTTTATGCCTTTTAGAAATTTCTTACAGGTCGGATGAGAGAACACCATCTTCCTATTCCAACCAGAGTGATGCGATGAGATCACAGCTAAGAGGACCTTGAAAGATGCATCTGCTACCCCAGCTTGTTTCAGGCTAGTAAGATAAAGAAGCACCTCATGAATAGAGGCCTTATGTGGATGAAAAGGTTCAGACCCAGCAAACGCACAAAACCTCCTCCATTTAGCCAAATAGGTCCTTCTAGCAGAGGTTTTCTTGTAGTTCAGGAGGATTTTGTTTAGTAACTTATCCTCCAAGCTGTGAGGTTTAGTGTGTTTAAATTTGGGTGGAACAGCCTATATCGGGCAACAGCAATATAGGAAGGTGCTGAAAGGCATCATCTCACACTGCGTGGGAGGAGGCAATGGTAAACCGCTCTGTATTCCACCAAAGAAAACGCTCTGTGGTCACCAAGAGTCACTAGAGGGCACAACTTTACCTTTAGTTTGCCCTCCTCCTGACAGAGTAGATTGGGCTGCATCAGGAGGCGCCTGTGATTCTCTCTAGACAGTCTGAGTAGCCGCAGAAATCAAGGTTGCCTTGGCCACCATGGCATAATCATAATGCACCTGGTCCCATTCTGTAGCACCTTTTCTACCACTCTGTTGAGTACTGTAAGATATTCCCCTTAGGGGATGGAGCTGCTCTGGGAAGAGCAGAAGCTTCCAAGTTCCCTCCCTGGCTTCTCCAAGATAGGGCTGAGAGAAATTCCTGCCTGCAACCTTGGAGAAGCCACTGCCAGTCTGTGTAAACAATACTGAGCTAGATGGACCTATGGTCTGACTCAGTATATGGCAGCTTCTTATGTTCCTATGAGTAGTGGATAAGGTGGGTATAAGTAAAATAAACACTCTGTACATTGATATTGGAAAGCATTGCCCTTGGTGCCTTTTCCCACTGCTGCTCTACTCACACACTTTCTGTTTTCTTGTGTTGTGAACAAATCCACCGATGGGGTGCCCCATATCGCGAATATCGTGTCTAGGTAGCGGGGGTTCAATTCCCATTCATGCTGCTGTATCAGGATTTGTGACCTGCTTAGCACGTCTGCCAGAGTGTTGTCCTTGCCTTTGATATGTATCACCATCATGTGGATCCCGCGGACGATACACCAGTTCCATATCTGCTGGCTCAAGTGACATTAGGACTGGGATACCATCCCACCTTGCTTGTTTATGTAAGCCATTGAAGTCATTTTGTCTATTTGGATTTGAATCACTCTCCCGAGCAGCTGATTTTGGAACCATTTCAAGGCCAGACAGACTGCAAGCAGTTCCAGCTGATATGATATTTTTGCTGCTGTGCAGTCCATAGACCTTGCACCTTGAGTCCCAACATGTGTGCCCCCCAGCCCAGGAGGGAGGCATCTGTCATGACCATCAGAGTGGGCAGTGGTATCTTGAATGGCATCCCTTGTAAAAGATGCCCTCCCCAAGTCCACCAGGTTAGGGACTGGAGCACAGTTTCTGGAACAGTCAGCCTCATGTTCTGGCTGTCCCATTCGGTCTGAATGCGGACAGATAACAGAGTTGTAGTTTGCACATTCGCAGTCTGGCATATTGTACAACTGAAGTACATGAAGCCATGAGGCCCAAGAGCACTTCAACAGTCTGTGCTCGTTGAAGTGGATTCGCTTGGAACGTGCACACCAACTGAACCAGGCAGTCAAAATGTTCTTCTGGCAAGAATGCCTTTTGATGGTCCATGTCTAGCACAGCCCCTATGTACTGCAGCCGCCTCATTGGTGTCGAGTGCGACTTCTCCTTCTGGAGGATTTGGATTCCTAGGTCCTCCAGGAGATCCATGACACAGCTGATCTGAGAAAGTAATTGTCCTTTTGACTTTGCGGTCATCAGCCAGTCATCCAAATACAGGAAGAGGGCTAAGCCCTTTGCGCAAAGGTATGCAACCACCACTGCCATACGCTTCATGAACACTCTTGGCACCACAGAGTGTCTGAAAGGCAGTATGTTGTACTGATGAATCCTCTGCCCCACTATGAATCGAAGGAACTTCCTGTAGTTCTCCAGTAGATTTTCACATCAACATACATGTTAAGCCACCTTAGATCCATTATGGGTCTGATCCCTCCATCCCGCTTTGGGATGTGAAAGTAGCAGGAGTAGAATCCATTGTGTCTGCATACCCATTGTACCAGAGATATTGCTCCCTTTTCAAGCAATGTGAGAATTTCTTCCATCAGTGTTTCTGAGGCAGGAGTGTACTTCACCCCCATGTAAACCAGTAGGGTATTGAATTCTATCACATATCCACTTTATACAATCCTCAAAACCCACTAGTCTGATGTTATGTGGCTCCATGCTTGAGCATGACTCACCAGTTTGATGGTATTGCTGGCTGTGGCCAGGGAGATGGTGGTCCTGGCCCTGACAGGTGGAAGTGTCAGTAGAAACTCTCTTGAATGTACAAATGGGCTGGCACACCAATCAAAGGTGCTGTTTTGTTGTTTGTGCTGTCTTATTTTGTGTCGCTTGATTGCCTTTAGCCCTGATGTTGAAAGGCTTTTTGTTATAGCGTTGGAAGGGTCGGTGATAGTCCTTCTGGTGTTTGACAAAAACTGCCTTGACGGCGTCCATAAGGCTGTTATCCAATATTAGAGTACCACTAGGTCATGGTAGTAAAAGTCTTTGCAGTATATTTCGATTTTTCCCACTTCTCAATTATGGAGTCTATGTCATCACAGAACAGACCTTTGTCATCAAAAGGTAACGCCTCCATTCTGTTGTGCATGTCTTGCTGAAGGCTGGTGGAGCATAACCAAGTATATTGGCAGAGTGTTATGGCTGATGTAAGCATGATTCTGATTCTGTGAGATGTTTGGCTTTACTTAATTGTTGCCTCATTGCCGTAGTTGTCTTTGCAAACATCTCTTCAAATTTCTTCAGGAATTCTGCCGAAGACAAATTCATACGTTCCTCAAAAAGGCTGTCCCAAAACGTGTGAGTATATTTGGACAAACATGCCATATAATTGGCTACTTTTGTCGATAGACATGCTGTAGCATATGTCTTGTGTCCCAAAAGGTCCAATTTGCGACCCTCATTATCGGCTGGAGCAGTATGCCTCCTGCCCCCTTTTGAAGAAGAGGCACAGTTGATAATGATGGAGTTTGGTATCGGGTGCTTTAACAGATATTCATTTTATTCCTCTTGTACCCTATAGAGTGTTTCCAGGCACTTCGCAGTAGGCATCAATGTCACCAGCATGTCCCATATTGACTTCGTGGCCTTAGTTATTACCAGAAGCATGGAGAGGTACACAGGTTGAATAGTCATAGTCTTTTTCATAAAATTATAAACTGGGTCATCTAAGTCTGTAGTTTTTTGTTTCAGATCCAAACCCAACACCGTAGCCATCTCCACTACTTGTTGATGGTAGGAGTGCATCTCCTTGTTTGGAGATATGGAGGGAGTAGCTAGTATATTTAGTCAGGTTCTGAAGCCTTTCCAGTAGATTCGGATTCCGAAGAGACAGATTCATAGTCATCAGAGGAGACCAGTTCCGAAGACCTTACTCCAGTTGAAGGGCTGACCACTTTAATAGGAGTGCGTGCTGCACTTGAAGTTCTTGCCTTCACAGTACGGTGATGCTTGTCCACATTTGTCAACGTACCAGACAAAGTCCCAGACTCTGAAAATGGTATAGCCTTGTCCAGTGTAATAGAAGAACGTGTTTGTGTAGCCATGGATATTGGTTGACTGATTGAGTACACACAGATTTAGTTACAGCAGAAGGAGCAATCAGCGTAGGTACGTAAGCCTGAACAGCTGCATCCTGAAGTCCAAAGTGTGGGATAGTACGCTGAGGAGGCACAGCTCATTGCACAATAGTTTGTACCACCATATCTTGTATGGGAACCAGAGGTGGGGAGACTTTCGTTGCCATTTGTACTACCTGCAGAGTCTCCTGTCACCTCACTTTCCAGGCCCTATACGCTAAATAGTCCTCCAAGTAAACAGGAGACGGGACTGCTGTAGCCGCACCCTAACCACGTCCCAGTAGCAGACCCTGCATGGACGTCATAAAGTCTGGACGTATCATGCAGGGTCTGCTACTGGGACAAGGTTGGGGTGCGCTAGTAGTAGGGCCAATATATTCTAAGTCGACTTTGGGTCCAAAGTGATCTCGGTGTCGAAGGCGATTCCCGAAGCATGGGAGTGGGAGACAAGGGCACAGCTCAATGTCAAAGATCCAATGGAGCCTCAGGCGAAGAACAACTATGAGTCCATGTCAGAGAGAGTGAGGTCGCCTAATCTCGAAGCGTCGATGTCAAAGGAGGAGAGTAGCGCTGGAGCCCTGTAGGGGAGGGTATCGTTTCACTCGATCTGGAATGACAATGGGGCTTCACTGACTTGTCCTTGTGTTTTTTAGTGGGTGGAGAATCCGTAGCCCCTTCCTCCGCTCTATGCTTCTCCTTCTCCCGGTAAGAGGTCTTGTGTCTAGACCTCTACTCCGGCTTCTTGAACACCAAGGTCGACACGATGGCTTTGGTGCTGGAGATTGAGAATGCATTGGCAGAGCAGTTCCCAGCTTCGATCTTGATACTGAACTGGACGTCAACAGAAACTGGGTTGATTTTGGGGGGGCTAAAGTGTCTTCCAGAGAGCCACTTTTTAATTGTTGTGCGGTTCTTTAAAGTCTGCTTAGAAAACGAAGAGCAGATCGAACTGTGTTATGCCCCTCTTCCATACAGGATAAACAGATATCGTGTCTGTTCCTCGATGGGAATTTGCTGTTGCAGTCAGCAGACCTTTTAAAGGTGGGTTTTCCCCCTCTGGGGGAGTTCCCACTCATGAGCGTCAATAAGTTACAACAATTTGTCCATTAAACAAAGAATATTGAGTCAATCTTTCGAAGTCCCTTACAAAATAATCTACCGATGCTAACAAAAGCAGTCCAAAAACACTAAAGAATATTCCTTAAACCATTCCATGACAATAGTCCACAAATTTTAGTCAAAAATACTTTACAATTAGAAGAGTAGTCGTAAGTCCAATCCTAGGTCAAGCCGTAACGAGGGAACCATCCAAACTAACTTTCTGAGGAACCAAAAACACCGAAGCAATCACACTGGCAGGGAAATAGCGCCCAACCGCCAAAAATACTGGGTATGGAGCATGTGCATTCAGTGGGGAAGGGCGTATCAAGGAGCTAATGAATCTATCCCAAAGTTGGTTTGCGCAGGGGCAGAACCCACTTTTGTGGCTGTCACTGGATCACTATCCAGATCCATCGGTTACTCGCTGTGACGTTTTTAACGACTTTTGTGCAGATAAGATTTCTCATATTCAGGCCAAGTTGGATTCCACAGTTACTGCAGAGTCTGCTGTGGAGGTGTCCAACAACTCCTCTTATGAGATTAGATTGGATCATTATCAGTTTGTGGCTCCTGAGGAAGTGGACAAACTGCTTCGGACTGTATGCCCTACAACCTGTTCTTTTGGCCCTTGCCCAACTTGGCTTATCTCATCTGATAATTATATTATCAGAGAGGGTCTGGTAAATATTATAAATGCTTCTCTGAGGGAGGGCAGGATGCCTCCTTGTCTTAAGGAGACTATTATTAGACCACTTTTGAAGAATGCTGCACTGGATCCCTCAGATTTAGCTAATTACAGACCTGTTTCTAATCTTCCATGGTTTGTTGGTTTGTTTGTTTGTTTAACTAACACATTTGTATACTGCCCAAAACGCAAGTCTCTGGGTGGTTTACAACAAAACAATAAAAATTTAAACATTAAAACATTACAACAATTAAAATTTAAAGTGCTAAAACTATTAAAAACACAATTAAAGCAATACCTAACTAAAAGCCTGAGTGAACAAATAGGTCCTGACTGCCTTTTTAGAAGCTGTAAGAGATGAGGCGGCTCTTATTTCAGCAGGAAGTGTGTTCAAAAGCCTTGGGGCAGCAATGGAGAAGACCTATCCCTGAGTAGCCACCAGACGAGCCAGTGGCAACTGCAGATGAACCTGTCCAGGTGATCTCAATGGACAGTGTGGTTCATAGCGCAGAAGAAGTTATCTTAAATACCCAGGGCCCAAGCTGTTTAGGGCTTTATAGGTTATAATCAAGACCTTGTATTTTGCCTGGAAACCTATCGACAGCCAGTGTAGATCTTTTAAGAGAGGAGTGATATGGTCTCTCCCGAGATGACCCAGAGACCAACCTGGCTGCAGCATTATGTACCAACTGCAGTTTCCGGACTACATACAAAGGCAGCCCCACATAGAGTGCATTGCAGTAGTCACGTCTGGAGGTGACTAGCAAATGTGCTACTGTTCTGAGGTCATTTAACTCAAGAAATTGACGCAGCTGGCATATCAGCCGAAGCTGATAAAAGGCACTTCTGGCCACTGCCTCAACCTGGGACACCAGGGAGAGGTTTGTACGCAGAACCACCCCCAGACTCCGTACCTGTTCCTTCTGGGGAAGTGTGACTTCATTCAGAACTGGCAGATCAAAATCATCTCCTGATCCCACACAATAAGTACCTCCGTCTTATCTGGACTCAGCTTCAGCTTGTTACCTCTCATCCAGCCCATCACTGCCTCCAGGTAGGCATTTAGGGAGGTTATGCCTTCTCCTGATGATGCTGACATGGAGAAAAAGATTTGGGTGTCATCAGCATACTGATAACACCCTGCACCAAATCTCCTGACGATCTCTCCCAGTGGTTTCATGTAGATGTTTAACACCAGAGACAATATGGAGCCCTGAGGGACACCATACTGAAGTCCAGCTTTTGAAGAACAACAGTTCCCGAGGTACACCATCTGGAATCTGCCTGAGAGGTAAGAATGGAACCACTACAAAGCAGTGCACCCCATCCCCAACCCCCACAGATGCTCCAGAAGGATACTATGGTCGATAGTATCGAAAGCCGCCGAGAGGTCAAAAAGGACCAACAGAGTCACACTCCCTCTGTCAATTCCCAATTGGAGATCATCCATCAGGCCGACCAAGGCAGTATCCACCCCATAGCCCACCCGAAAGTCAGTCTGAAACGGGTCTAGATAATCAGTTTCATCCAAGGCTGCATGGAGTAGGGAAGCCATCACCCTCTCAATTACCTTGCCCAACCACGGAAGGAAAGACAGGCCTATAGTTGCTCAACTCTGAGGAATCTGACAGACTTCTTCAGATGTGGTCTAATAATTGCCTCCTTAAGGCAAGGAGGCATCCTGCCCTCCCTCAGAGAAGGCAAGGTGGTTGGGCAAGGTGAATGAGCAGGTGGTGGCCTCTCAGCTCCAGTTATGGATGATGCAGATTATCTAGACCCATTTCAAACTGGCTTTCGTGTAGGCTATGGGGTTGAGACTGCCTTGGTCGGCCTGATGAATGATCTCCAATTGGCTATGGACAGAGGAAGTGTGACTCTGCTGATCCCCTTGGATCTCTCTGTGGCTTTCAATACCTTTGACCATGGTATCCTTCTGGACCGCCTGAGGGAGGTGGGATTGGGTGGCACTGTTTTACAGTGATTCTGCTCCTACCTCTCCGGTAGATTCCAGATTGTTTCGCTTGGAGACTGGTGTTCTGCTAAGTGAGAACTAAAGTGTGGAGTTCTACAAGGTTCCATACTGTCTCCAATGTTCTTTATTGTCTACATGAAACCGCTGGGAGTGATCATCAGGAGGTTTGGTGCTGGGTGTCATCAATATGCTGATGACACCCAGATCTACTTCTCCATGTTGATCTCATCAGGAAATGGCATATTTTCCCTAAATGCCTGCCTGGAAGTGCTACTGGGCTGAATGAGGGATAACAAACTGAAGTTGAATCCAAATAAGATGGAGGTACTGACTGTGGGGGTCCAGGACCCAAGAGAAGATTTAGATCTGCCTGTTATGGATGGTGTCACACTCCCACTGAAAGATCAGGAACGTAGCTTGGGAGTACTCCTGGACCCAAAACTCTCCCTGGTTTCTCAGGTTGAGGCAGTGGCCAGGAGCGCTTTTTATCAGCTTCAGCTGATATGTCAGCTACGTCCATTTGAGGTGAATGACCTTAAAACAGTGGTACATATGCTGATGACCTCCAGGCTTGACTACTGTAATCCACTCTATGTGGGGCTGCCTTTGTACATAGTCCGGAACAGAATGCAGTAGCCAGAATGGTCTCTGGGACAACACAAAGGGACCACACAACACAAAGAATTGCACTAGCCCCCGATATGTTTCTGGGTGAAATACAAAGTGCTGGTCATTATCTATAAAGGCCTTAATGGCTTGGGTCTAGGCTATTTAAGAGAGCGCCTCCTTTGTCACGAACCCTGCCACCAGTTACGATCTTCTGGAGAGGTCCGGTTATGGTTGCCACCATCCCGTTTGGTGGCAACTCAGGACTGGGCCTTCTCTGTGGCTGCCCCAGGGTTTTGGAATATTCTCCCTGCTGAAATAAGAGCATCTCCTTCTCTGTTTGTTTTCAGGAAAACTCTCAAGACTCTCCTGTGTTTTGCAGGTTTTTAATTAGAATTAATTTTAAATCATTTTAAAAAATTGTTTTAATAAATTTCATGTTGTTTGTATTGTGTCATGTATTTTAATCTGTTTTGACTTTTAAATGTAAATTTTGTACACCGCTTAGAGATGTACATATCAGGTGCTATAAAAATATGGTAAATAAATAATATCTTATCCATAGGAAGTGTGTGAATATCTTTCATTAATTTATTTACTATGCAAAAATAAACAACTTCTTTCCACATAAAGCTCTGAATTTGTTTCAGTATAACATCTGAACCACATTAAGAGTTTTGACTGATTTCCCATGGCCATCTCCACTCACAAAATATTTCAGTTCAACTACTTGGCTACTTGAAAAACTTTTGAAATAAAGTATGGGAAATTAATATGGTTGGGGGGGTGTTATTACATAAATGCGTCAAATAACATAGGCCAAATCAAATCACAATCTATTTAGGGCATAAGAAAAATTCACATTGTAACATTTTCTGGAAAAAATTTCAAATGTTATGCAACTGAGAAAATGTTTATTGGGAAATGCTCTGAAAAAAATTTAAATTTGAAATTTCCCAGAAAACTCATTAAAGAGCTGACATATAGCATAACAGCTCCAGCAATTTACATATTTGGCCCATGGTAGAACCTAAGATTATTTATATCAGCAGGTAAATGCAGAGGATTGTGTACACCAACAAATATAGTAGTGAGGTGTCACAGATGTGTTACACCAGCCTTGAAGCAACACTACATTGCCATTAGAGGAGCTAATTGCTAGCCTTTTGATCTTTGTTGGGGGCTCCCTACTGCTCTCAAACCTGAAATGATGCCCGTGCTTATAAGGAAGGAAGCCAAGATCTAGTTAAGTTCGTGGGAATGGGCGCAAATTCTCAAGTAGCTCTAAGCATCCTGCACCATGATGCTATCTTCCTATACAACATGGGCAGGGTTTTTTTTGCCAGAACTGAGTTTGATTAACCCCATCAAAGTTCACATTTGGGCAGACAGTCCCAATCATTCTGAGCTGTGATGTCATCGTACCAAACAACTTGGACAAGGCTTTCTGCCAGAAGTGTACCGATTATACAGTTTATTATGTTCACCGTCATTGCAGACCCATACTGCTTGATGCATCAAAGGTTGTTATGAAGTATTCTATTAAGCCAAGTAATTGAGTGAGTGGAGGAGGGAGTACCAGGCTTGTTCTCAATCCTCTAAACGATGGTTTGAAGAGGGGGATCAAAGAACATAACATCTAAATACAGATGCAGTGTGTTCTGGGTTACACCTGGGCCACTGGGGACTAGACCTCCTCCACTCACAACAATGTCAGTCAGTTGTTCAGTCAGTCATAAGTAATAAACAAAGGTGCATATATAAATTTGGATGAATAATGTCCTCACCATAAATTAACTAGCATACCATTATTATTCTAGGCCAAGCATTACAATAATATTTGTGTATACTGTAAACAATGAGGTCACAAAGGAATAATAGGCTATTTATATCTTAAGTGCTGTGCTTATGTAAGAATATAGTACCTTTTCAGTGAGTAGTATATTTAATATTTATGACTATGTAAGAGTCTAAATTTTGACTTCAATGCTTCACATTTGCAAAGCTGTTAAATTTTTGGCATGATCGATTAGCCAATGTAAAATGGCCCACATAATTTCCCAGCTTATTCCTCATTAAAGCCAATGCTTTAAATCCAATTTTTAATTGGTCAGGAGGGGCCTACAAACAAATCACATCCTTTCATTTTCGACAGTCATTTTTGTGCAGGGTATGAGATCCCCAGATCACCAACTATCACCAAAAAATAATGATAGATTATTTCTGTGTGATGACAGGTATGGTCAGCTGTTTGGGGCTCAAATTAGAAGCGTTCAAGGCAGAGCTTAAGTGAAATTTTACTCCCATCCTCCACTCCAAAAAATATCAAGCAGAAAACAATGGACACCAGCTGGCAGAAGACAGGCCTGAAATATTAGCTGTTTTTTGCATCCAACAATTTTTCTTGTCATCTTTCCTTTATCACTGCTAAAATTATGGTAATATAAAATGCATACTTTGGTTTTCTAGACATTTGAAACAAAATGACTATACCTTCATATAATTCACTATCTTTGCAAGAACTCCAAATTTGTAACCAGAGCCTCCAGAAAGGACTTTCAAGTTAAAAGATCCATTGTTGTGGTCTGTTAAGGAAAAAAAACAAGTTCTCACACAGACATTTGCTTCTGCACTCAGGTATCAGTTTCAGACACAGACCTCTTTTACCCTAACCACAAACAAAAAGCTGTCAACAATACCTAGCAATCTTCACATGCTCTTCTAGGTGTCATGACATCTCAGCAAAGTTGTTTTGTAAAGCACAATTAACTATCAAAGGAGCACTCTAATTTACATACTGTGTGTGAATAGCATCTGTTTACAAATGGTGTCACATTTGGAGTTCTTAAAAATCTGGTAGTCAGTGTTAATGAGATAATCTAAATATTTAGACAATACTAGACTGAAGTCTCTGGCCTTACAGACTGTATGAATAAGACTCCCAGCATATGAAGCTGTACACATGCTGCTTCCCCATAGTGCAATACCATGCTTCTGAGAATAAAGCAACCTTGTGGGCAGGGCCAACTGGGATCAAATGCACATATTAGCTTATTTCTCACACATGGCACACGAATGCATGTGAAGAAACCTCAAACAAGAAAGGATTCAGTCAGCCAGTTTATTTGATGTAAACCACCCTAAGCCATTTTTGGAAGGGCGGTAAATAAATCAAATTAATAAATAAACAGTGAATCTGACTGTATTCCTCATATCTGCATGACTCCCAAAGAGTCACATGCCCTATCAACACTAAACATTGACTTGAATTGCCTTCTGATTTCTCCGATAGACCTATTTGGCAATTGGCCAGCTTAAGAATCATCCAGCTGTTGACCATCTGACCATATATTTTAGCAGCACATGCATACATACTGCCTGAAACCTTGGAGAAGGCGCTGCCAGTCTGTGTAGACAATAATGAACTAGATGGGCCAACGGTCTGACTTATATATAGGAACATAGGAAACTGCCATATACTCTGTGTGTGTGTGTGTGTGCGTGCACACACGCGCGTACGCACACACAGCCCTCTACTCATTTCTACTCTACTCTTCAGTCCACTTTATACCCCCCAAACTCACAAATCCAGCCCACAAGGTTTCTGCCAGTGCAACACACCCCTTGCCCTAGTTTTCAGATCAAAAAAAGCCATTCACTAAAAAGCACATTAACAGAGGCTCATCTAGATTCATGTGCGAGAAAGGGACTGTCACTAAAATAATCTTGCCAGAACTGCACCATACAAAAGCCATGGAAATTCACAACAGTTCTGCACCAACCACCACTTCTGAAGAACCAGAGAACTCTCTTTTGTATGAATAAGAAGTGACTGGATGTGCATGAAAATGTGGAAAGTAAACACATTTCCATTTGCTTTCTAGACAAAATATGCAACTTCTGTCAGTAGCCACTTACTGTGTCCAGGCAGGGGAAGAGCTTCAAATGGCATTTGGGAAAAGCTTAACTCAGAATGCCCATTTTAAAATATTTAAAAAGAAAAAAAAGAAAAATCTCCAGTACAGTATTTATTGTGGAGAAAATGTTGGGAAGAGTGTAGGGAACTACATTTGTTTTAATTGTGATTGGCCAGTGTTGCTCTTTCCAAATGAAAATTAAAAATTAGCTTTTCTGGACTAGAACTATTAAGTCACTCATCTTCATTGTCCTTGAGTTCATTGTATATAAGGAGGAAAGTCAAAATTTATTGCCACATCTACCTCATAGAATGGCTTTCAAATAAATTCTAATTAAGATTGACAAACGGACAAAAATTATTATTATTATTATTATTATTATTATTATTATTATCATCATCATCATCTTGTTTACACAGTCAGACAGGTGTTATTGACTGGTTTGTTTTATCCAGACATCGAGTCCTTCCGAAGGACCTGGGATGGCTGAATTTTCCAAAAGACCTTGAAGAGCACCTCAACACCATAGGGGTCACAGAAAACACCATCAGCTAATTACAAAAAGCAGCTTTACTGGGAACAGCCTATATTCTGCTACGATATCTATAACAATAACAATAACAACAACAATAATAATTATTATTATTTTGATTTCTATACTGCCCTTCCAAAAATAGCTCAGGGCAGTTTACAAAGAGAAACAATAAATAAATAAGACGGCTCCCTGTCCCCAAAGGGCTCACATTCTAAAACGAAACATAAGATAGACACCAGCAACAGTCACTGGAAGTACTGTGCTGGGGGTGGATAGGGCCAGTTACTCTCCCCCTGTTAAGTAAAGAGAATCACCACGGTAAAAGGTGCCTCTTTGACCAGTTAGCAGGGGAAAGGAAAAATAAAAAGGGGAAAGGAAAAATAAAATTTTCTTGCCTAACTACTGAAGAAGAGAGTTCCATTAAAGCAGAATATTCAAAATTATTTTTTTAAAATAATGATCAAATCTGGTTTTCCGGTTTTTCAGTGGCTATTCTGTTTTTGGTTTATTTTAAAGGGTTTTTTCAAAATGTTTTACACTTCATGTTTGATCTTTTGTTGGCCACTTTGAGCTCCTGGAAAAGCAGCATATACATATTTTACATAAATAAGCAAAATAAAATCAAAACAATTTCAAGACCTCAAAACATATAATTATTCTTATTACTATTTCTCAATTCCCTTGCTTACTACAGTCATGGAGATGGGCCAGAAGACCGTAAAAAATAGGAAAAGAAACCTTATGGAGGTAATTCACAACCACTCACTGCTAGAGTTTAGTTGCTTTCAGTGGCTCATACCACAAATGGTTGACAAAAAAGAACAGGAAGTCAAAAAGGTGCATATATTTTCATGTACAATATATAATTCAATCAAAGCCAGTAATTCTGTTTTATTAAGAAGCTGACTAGTTATACATGGCTCATGGCAATTTAACATACTACTGAAAGAGTGAGAAACCTGATGTATTAATACAACTACCACCATAATCAGACTGTTTGCCAGATCAAAACACAAAGGGTCGCATTATTTATAAATATATCTCACTATTAAAAGAGCTCCTAGCACAAAAGGGGAAGCTCTGGTTTACTATCCTATACAATACATTTCAAATGTATGAATGATTTACTCCTCGGGTAGGGGTCTGATGCAAATGAGCATAAAGGAAGTTGTCAGCTGCATTTTGCTTCAGCCAATAGCAGCAGAGCTCCATCTTAGCTGTACCAGAGGCTGTATTAAACAGCAGATCAGCACTGTTCCAGCATCGTTTCTGAAAAGAGGTAGGTCTGTACCTTTTTTTTTTTTTAATTGTCTTACCATTATTATCTGAAAGGAAAGCTGTTTGTTTGTTTTTTAAGGAATCAGAACATGCAAGACCTCCACCTTTCAAAAATATTAAAAATAGTAGAGTTTCCCCTATATGAAGCTCGGCTGTATGCTGCTTAAATGCAGAGACGTCTGTCTTGTGCTAACAGAGAATATTACCATATGTGCATTCATGAAGAATTGATGACCATCCATCTTACAGGGAGCCCAATACACCCAGATAATGTTCTGTCAACAAATTCCTTGATGTTTTGTGCAACCTAATAGTTAATCTAATGTAGTAAGGCAAAAACTAAAATATGATTTTTTTTAATGCAGAAGTCGTAACAGGATTTGTGTGTCTCTAAATTTAAATACAAGGTTAAATTGCACATGAAAAATGCTATTAACAAAACCCTCTAGACCTAAACCTCAACATCTGGCAATTGTACATCTTAGGGCTGAATCAAGTTATTTGTTAACATGAATACAGCTTAACTGAAGTCAATGGGACTCTGTCAGTTAAGTGATTATTGCCTTGGGCTGCAAACCTATGTACATTTACTCAGGAGTAATGCCACTGAAAACAGTGGTGCTTACAGCACATGGGCTGTTTGTCTTGTACTAGCTGATTTTTAAAAAAATAACTATAAGAAGATTCTGGATCTTACTCAAAACTGAGTTGTCATTATTCCTTATTGAACTTCTTTGATATGGCTCTGAGAACCTAATTTGCAAGTCATGTGCTTTTTCTGTTCTCCATATAGCTACGCAAAATTTAATTGCCATAATCCAAGCAGAAAGCAGTTTTTAAATTCATTCATTTTAATTCTCTCTCTCTCTCAAAATAATGAAATATTTAACAGCCATTTGATGTGTGGGCATACAATGAGATGCATATACATTAATCTTACTGAAAAAGTAAAACATTCCTTTCTAAATTCTAATTTCAAGTTAAGAGCATGAGCCCCCTCCAAAGCATAATTGCATACATGTATATACATATAACTTTTGTTAACCTAATCTGTGCTAAGGTGGGAAAAAAATCCACTTAATTATTTTACCAGTTATTTGATAATTAAGAACTGTATCATCAGAAGTGAATATTGCATTCTACTAGGTCTAACCCTCCTGCCTCAATATGCAATTATCTGATTCCAATCAGAAAAAATACACACAAACCCAAGAAACCAATGGACCACCTATAAATTAAGATGAAATGCAGTTTCAATTTTAAACCATGCCCCCAAAGGACACTTCAGGATGTTGATTCCTCCAGCCTGGTTAAATAAAGAAAGAAAGAAAAGGAAGCCCTTGACAACTATATGTTTAACACTCAGGGATTCCTTCCCCAGAAAAGAACTGAATAGGCAACAATTCCTCTGCAGAAATCTGACAAGGTAGATTTCTTTAATAATTTGGGTTGTACATTTTGCTCAGTTTGTATCCCAACTCTCCTCCCTTCAAATATACTCCATCTCAACCCATTTCAACATTCAGCATTGCCTGAATTAACTGGGGGGGGGAGGACATCCTGAGTTTATTTACCTATGTGTCAATACTATATTCATGTCCTGAGAGAAACAAAGCAAATGCACCAAATCCTAAGGCTAAACGTTAGTTTATGGAAGCATGGCCCAAACTTCTTCACCATATTCCATTGAAAGCACTGGACAAAGATACAACTTGAGAGGGGCAACGCGCAAAAGGGGTTCTGATCCTTCCCCATATCAACTCCTGTTACTCAACAGGACTAGAGTGTATAGCAGTCCAAATGCTCTAATTCCTGTGGCCCTTGTTTATTTCCTCTTCTCTTGAAATTTAAAGCACATTATAGGGAGGCTCTGTTTAAAAATTAAAATAATGGTGATTCTTTCCAAACAACTCAGTGAATCCCAACTCATTAGTTTTTTGAATTTGCAGATTACCCCTAGGGTGCGCAATATAGATTCTTAGGCACCGAAACAAACTCAGTCAAAGACAGGCGAGATGACAAACCTTCTAGCATAAATATATCAAAAGCTGGCATCATCTTCAAAAATAGAAAGAGTGCCTGTCTATATTGTGGATTGTTTTAAAACAAAGCAGTTACAATTAACATATTAAATCTTCAACCTTTTGGTTCCTCCCTGTTAGACTGCCAGTGTACATTCTCCACAACAAAAGAATACAACAGATTGCTACCTAAAAGATTTTTATTATCTCAACAGCTGCAACTGATTTTGGAAGGTGGAGGGACACCTCCCTGTTACATAAAAACAATGCATATTATAAATAACACACAAGGTGCCATTGGGGTCACTTAAAAGTCAATTTCTTGCAATAATTCTGCACATGTTAATTGATCCAGACATCTTTTATCACATTTGAATCCTACCCTTTCTCCAAAGAATTCAGGGTGGTATATATGGGCTTATCCTATTTTAGAATCACAGCCAACCTATGAGGCAGTTTGAAATAAGGAACAGTGACTGGCCAGAATCATCCAGTGACTTTCATGGTAGAATATGTCTTATTGGTCCAACTCCTGCACTCTGTTCAATATTCCACATTGGTTGTTGCAAATACATTGAACAAAATATACATATTAATATCTTGTCTCGAAAAATAAATCACACTTTATTGTTCAGTTGAACACACATCTGAATTTTTTGTCTTTCTGTTATATTGATTTTTCTTTACGATGACCATATGAGTTAAACAATAAACTTATTGAACCTAACAAGGAAACTGTATTTTCGCCATACTCAAATCGTAAAATGTTGCCATTGAGGTGGAAAATAATAATAATAATTCAATTTCTATACCACCCTTCCAAAAATGTCTCAGGGCGGTTTACACAGAGAAATAATAAATAAATAAGATGGATCCCTGTCCCCAAAGGGCTCACAATCTAAAAGAAACATAAGATCAACACCAGCAACAGTCATTGAAGGTATTGCACTGGAGGTGGAGAGGGCCAGTTACTCTCCCCCTGCTAAATAAAGAGAATCACCACGTTAAAAGGTGCCTCTTTGCCAAGTTAGCAGGGGGGTTAGCAGGGGGGAAAGGTCATTTCTCACATAGCAAGAACATCCACTGTGAGATAAAATTTCTGGAGGGTGAATAACTGCTCTGGGAATGCAATCCTCATGATTCCCACCCCTTTGATATATTTGGCAAAGGGCTACTAGCTGCAAATAGGCCCACTGCACTGCTCCCTACTCTTTATAACATGATAATACCTGCAAAGCCTGACTTCCCATTTGCTTTAATCTTTGGCCATTCTGACTCATCTGCTCTCTTTGAAAACCCCATATTCTGCTTATTTTATGTGCTTCTCTTTCTGGCCTCACTCCCACAAGTATGTTCACAGGACAAGAAAATGATGTTCTCAAGGGAAGGAGGGCAGGAAGCAAGGGAAAGACCTGGGGTGGCAGACTTCAGGACTAATCTGAAAGAGATGGGATCTCTCCCCTCGGTCAAGAACCTGCCTTTGACTTGACAATGCAATGAGGATTTGCTGTTCATCCTCTTGGCCCAAATGTAGACTTTTCATGGCTCTAGTTAAGAAACTACCGTAGGATAACACTGCTGGGAGGAAAGTCTTTCCTAAATTGTTTTTCTCCCTGTTTGTATCCTTCTCTGAAAGCTCTCCATCCTTGTTAAAGGATGTGGTAGCCAGATCTAGCCAGTGAAGGAGGCTAAGTTGCTCTGAGCTGTGAGGAAGATTGCTGGGAAACAGAGTTGGGTATTATATGTGGGGCTGGGGGCAGGTTCCTTAAGCTATCACTAATTATAGCTGAGAGCCAGAGTTGCTACTATGAGAAAGGTCTAGTTTGGCCTCTTGGGAATCTGTCTACTGCCAAGAATAGGGTCCCTTTCCTTCTTGGGAGATCTGCCTGGCTCCCTCTGATGACATCTACCCATGGGTTGGTCATGTTTGGAACAGGAATAGGAGCAAACATAGTAACAGTTATGCTTCCATAGTGTGCTGCCCCCAGTACCTACATTTGCAAACAAATGGTAAGTAGCACCAGTGGTGGCTCCTTCCCCTGAAGTAAGTGCATGATCTAACATGGCAGTAGCGGCTGGGTGTTGCTTTATCTTAAGTGTGAGGTTTCTCCAAAGTCCACTCACCTTTGTGGGGGGGGGGGATATTCTGATTGAGGTTGCTGATTGGACCATGGCTAATCTGTAGTTCAGTACTGTCTTAATCCAAATCATGAAGATAGTATAGATACTGTACCCTTCTTCAGCAGGGAGGCAAATTTGGAGGACATTGGGCCCTTTGTTCATCCAGTGAGGAGAGGCATCAGGCACATAGGTAGCTCTCAGTAGTGGCCTGAGGCTCCTTTGCAGGTATTATCAGACTTCCTGCAATGGTTGGGCTGACCTGCAGCTCAAGAGGCCATATGTTTCCCAAGACATTGACTGGAACCTTTTCCAACCCTTTGCTGGAAAGAGGTAATCTGGAGGGTTGGAGTCCATGGCATTTCCTGCCTTTTGTGGGGGCAACGATGATGAAGCAGAGCTAGAAAAGTGCTGGGAGATGTCCCTAATGTGATAGCAGCCCAAGTGAACTCTCTTAGGTCCTTTCCATTGAGTATGATAGCCAAGGGCTAGGGGAACGATATACTGCAGTGTAGTAAGAGTTGAAAGGGGTTTTTCCTGTTCTGCCCAGTGCCCACTCTGGCACTACCACTGGAAGTGGAGCAGCAGTGCCCAATAGAAGTCTGCCTCTCACAAAGGAAGTAGAACGTTTCACAGCACTGAGTGGAACGGATCCACTCCTCCAGTCCAGATCAGTTCTAGAGCTTGCCTTCCTAGCCCCAGGGGGTTAAGCATTTCCCCATATTAGCTGTCTTCTTCCCCTTGAGAATACAGTCTTATTTAATAATTGACAGAGGCTTTTTTGTAATTTATGTTACCTTTTCTAACTTTTCTCTCATTAGCTCTAGCAATAGGTCATAAAAGAATTAAAGCATTCTAAGCAATAAAAAGGGTGAGGCACCATTAAGAATATGAAAGTATTAAAAATTGTTTTGCTATGTTTGTACCTATCAAACCCTTGTGCCTATCAAAATCTAATAGCTTAAAATAAAATTCTCCTTAATGGCCCTGCTGAGACAATAGTACTCTATAGGTAAAAAACATGTTCTAGAATCCATTTGAAAATTGTTTTGCTCTTTGGAAAAAACAAGTGACATTTTTATTGCTAGATCTCCAATAAATGTTCAACATACAAAGTACTGTAATTCCTTCTTTTATGCTCAAAGGACTATTACCTACAAGAGTTCCCTCTGATTTTGATGCTAGGCAGTTACTTTGTTGCAATTTCACTTAGAGCTATATAAGTGATCAACATTTAGTAACACTTTGCTACGCTCCAAAAGATGCTTTAGGTTCATATGGAGGGTCTCCAATGAGCAGCATGGTGTTCTAAACTAATCTAAATCTAAACATTAAAAAAAAAAGTATTGGGCTTGATCCCAACTTGTACTTCTGTGAATGGAATAAATTCTGTTCACACAAGGAGAGAGGAGCAATTTTCAGTTATCTCCCCTTCCCTCTACAGCTGCCTGTTGGAAAAATATATCACTGAGTGTTCGGGGATGCTCAGAAACAGATACTGGGGAGATGCAGGAAGAAGTAGAGTAAGGCAGGATTAGTTAAACCTGCCCCCCATCCACCACCCCCACCCCCGTGCAAATAGAATGTCTTCCATTTATAGAAATACTAGTTGGAATAAAAAACAATGTTTCAAAAGCCATTTTTGGCCAGAGGAGAGGTAATGTTGGGGGTGTGCTAAGCATGGTTAAGGCTAAAGCTTCAATGCCCTGGTTAGTGTTACCTATGGTTATTCTTAATCATAATGTTTAACCATATTTAAAGGTCTAAAAAGAGAAGGAGAGAGAGATTTGTGTCACAGAGATGAGGAATAAGAAGGCAAGAACATGCAACCCCACAGCCTGTTCCCATTCCCTTAACAAGAGTTATGGGATGCAAAAGTTTGATAGTTACAAACATAGCAACACCTTTAAAGTGTGTGTGTGTGAGAGAGAGAGATGTACTCTTAGTGGTGTCTCACTCTTTTTTTGGCTTGGAACCCTGAACCCTTTTTTTAATGGCTTATTGCCAGATGGTTAAGAAGTTTGCTGCATCAAGTTTGTACCAATCCATATATGCTTCTATAAGATTTTTCTAACCAAAGAACTGGCTCAATCCAGAGAGCTGAGGACCCGACATTTTCTTTAAAACAAATCAAGAATCTTACTAAACATGAATAAATTTTTGTGTGCACCTAAAAGAGCTCTCTGAATTAAGGCCAAAGAATGATATTCTTAACTAGAAATGAACTAGCACTACATCAAGGGACGACAGATGAGGCATATAATGCAGTATGAAGAAATACTACAGCACAAAACTTTATTTTATTGAAGTGAAACTGAAAAATTGGGCAGAATCCCAACTAGCATAGCATGAGCAGAACACAGCCACTCAAGTAAAGGTGAGGGAAGGGATTTATGTGATTTCCCCTTCCATAGGAAGCTAACCACACCGTAAAGGCTAAGTGTGCTGTCAAGTCAGTGTTGACTCCTAACCACTGAGCCCTGTGGTTGTCTTTGGTAGAATACAGGAGGGATTTACCATTGTCATCTCCTGTGCAGTATGTGATGATGCCTTTCAGCATCTTTCTGTATTGCTGCTGCCCAATATAGGTGTTTCCCATACCTGTGGGGATTCGAACCAGCAACCTCTGGCTTGCTAGTCAAGTCATTTCCCCACTGCACCATTGGGTGGCTACACAGATGGCTCACACCATACTCTACATTATTTCTGAGGGTCCCCAGCTCTTAGGATTGGCTTCTCAGAGAAGAACTGGGGGCTGCAAGATAGAAAAGGTAATGAGAAAGCCCATTCTGTGGATGACATAACTCTCGCAGTTCTCTGGATCAGTCACTGACATTGCAGCCTCAGCTGGAAGTCTTTGTAAAAAAAAAAATCCTTATAAAAAATAAGTACCCAGTGACAACCAGCCAAGTAAAGAACATGGCCCAATTCAAACGAATTACTTTGCAAAGCAATAGTTGTATTTTGTTGGTGGAAGAAAAGGCAGGCAATTTTAAAAACAAAAGGAAAATTACCAGCTTTATTTTTCTGTTTGTGTATTTCAACATAGAGCTACAGAAAGAACACAAAGGACTCTCCAAACATGGCAACTTTGAATATTAGTCACTGGAATGAAACTACATCCATCCTTGGTTTTCAAGTCCAGAAGATTTACCCTTTCCATGACAATTGGAATACTGCTTGTTTTGTCATTCTGATCATATTTATATTTACTGTAGTATGTTTGGTGGTGCTAGCTTTCTTATATGAGCTACTTGACTGTTGCTGTTGTGCAAAAAACAAGACGATGAAAGACTTGGAGAATGAACCTAATCCTGTTAGATCTATGCTGGACAGCTTCAGGAAACGTGGAACAGAAGAGGTATAGTGATGGACTGATCAGTAGCACCACATCCAAATGTTCAACATCATAATGAAGCCTCTTGCATCCTAGGACCAAGCAAGTCAGATCCTGCTTAGCCTTAAATATCATCATTAGCACCATTTTTTGTTCACGGGTGGATAGAAATTTGAACAGTTCACAAAACACTTAAAATGGATTATCAGTAACAGTGTTATGTGAAAATTGTTATTTTTTGTTTTTACATAAATCGCTGTTGATCAGAACTAATTACTCAAGTAAAACATTGCTCTTCTGACTAATTTACCTGCTATTTGATTGTCATAACAGTTGTTTGCCAGTCTATCAAACCCAAACCAAAAAACCCCCTACATCAACACAGAACTTTTACAATAATTACACACTCCTGATCACATAGATATGCAATAATAATAATCCTTATCAGTTACAGAGCACAATTCTAGCATCTATATGAACGTATGAAACAGTCATATCAAGTTAGACAATTAGTCCATCTAGTACAGTATAGTTCACTCTGCAGGGCAGCAACTCTCTAGCATTTCAGACAGAAGTCTTTGTCAGCCTACCTGGAGATGCCAAAGACTGACCCTGGTACCTGCATGCAAGGCATGTGTTCTACCACCGAGCTAGGCCCCATCCCTACCACTTCACATTCATTCTGACTCAGGATAGTCTTTGCATTCTTAGCTCTCAGGGATCATCACAGCAATATTTATCAACTCTGCATCACAGCAAGATTTATCAACCATGGTGCTGACAAGTCAGCTGAACTAAGGAACAGGCAAGAGTCTAAATTTGTTAAAAGTAACAGCATGTGCCTTGTTTTTCAGGCAAACATTTCTCCATGTGTAATACAGACAAGGGACAAACTCTGCTAACATGAAAGAAAACCCATTTCCTGCCTCTGACTTTGGGTAGAAATAAATATTAAAAGAAACAAGGGGCTGCCACCCAAATTGCCAATCCTGTGTCAAGATCGCCATTTAACATTTTCCCATTTAACATTTTCTTCCACCCTTTGGCTTAGGGAGGCAGAACTGGAGGGACAAAAACTGAGCTAGTTCTGAAAAAAAAGGCTGAGTGGTGCAGCAATCTTCTAATCACAGCTGAGCTCTGCGTAGAGTTAACCATCCAGAGGGCTGATAGATTTCTCCATTAACTGCAGCACCTACAGTGCTTCTTTTGCTAAGAGCACTGAAAGTGTATAATGACTAGCTTGAAGAAGGGAGTTGGGGAAGAAGAAAGAAAGCGTAATTATTCAATAGACAATGACTGAATACCAAAGACTGTTTTATCGTTGTGTTATATGACACAACAGTGCTACTCAACCCCTTTGTGCAATTCTGAGCATCCATCTGAATTCTTTGCCTCTCTGCTTCTATACTGTTTGCCTGGGCTCCTACCACCAGCTCCAAAAAATCCTCATCCCAAATCCAGAAATCTCCAGATTAGGTAGCTCCAGAAGAGAGAGAGAGAGCATCACAGAAACCTTTTCCTTCAAGGACTTCTTCGTTATCTCTAATTTCTGAGCAGTGCTTTGATTTAACAAATAGTATAAGAATCCAGAAGCAGGATATGGGCTTCATACTAAAGAAACATTTTCTTCCAAGAGTAGAAATTCGCAGTAGTCAGATTCATACAACTAGATCTTTTCAGCAGATCCAAAGGAACAGACAATGCAGAAGCATCCTCTTCTGCTGAGTTTGCAAATGCTCCAAATTGTACACAAAAGGCAAGGAAACTTTGAAAACTATAGTACCAGAGTAAATGACAGTGTGCTGTTAGCCCAGTTTTGTAGTAATCTGGACTAGAGAGAGAAAACTACATTGATATATGATCCAGTGGCACCAATCTAGAAATCAAATGCTCTCATTTTACAAAAACAACAGCCAAAAGCACATTTCTGTGAAATCTCGAACACATTTCCCAAGTTTTTGCTGATAAACAATACCACATACAATTTATAAAGCATTCCCTAGCCATTTAAGACAGACAACTATTTTCAAACAATTACAGCAAAGCATAGAGCACCCTTTCAAAAAATGGGTTCTAGGAAGTAAAGTTATTTTAAACAGCAGGTTTGCACTGTGTTGTTTAATACTTTGCATTTTGGAATATTCAAAATGCTTCACACACATTCTCCCAATAATCCTCACAACAACCCTGTAAGGTAAGTCAGTATTAAATCAAATTGTCATATTAAAGATGGGGGCTGATGCAGAAAGATAGTGGCTTCACTAAGATCACCTAGTGAGATTTTGGTTGAAATGATATTTTAACCAAGGATTTCTTAGCTTACACGGGTAGCCATTACTCCATCTAGTTTGACCTATGTACACCAGCTCTCATATATTATATTCACTATATATTCATAAATGCCTGTATGAGACCAGAACACACCAAGAGTGCTGGAAGAAAGCTAGAACTGCTTAAGTGACAGATGTGCTGCATGACAACTTAAGAAAAGGTTAGTTATTCTTGCAGGAAAAAAGCCTACAATTCTAGAAAAATATATGGGGAAAATAGCATATTTGCTCAATTGCTGTTATCAAGAGTTAATTGTTCATATCTTGATTTAAAAAACCCTCTTCTATCAATATCATCAAGGCAGCCAAGATCTTAGGGTGATGTTCTTAGAGCTAAACTACACAAGATGCAGGAGATTCATGACTGAGATTTCTAATTTTAGTTAGATTTCTACTTAGTGGTTGCAGGGGCCCTTGAATTGAATCAGGGGAACAGCACAGGAGCAGGCTATAACCCTTTCTCTCATGCCATTTTCCATCCCAAAGCTGCTATTTGTCCCACTGGAGAAAAATACATCAACTAATAAAATCACATCTGAGGATAACTAGAGGCCATACACTGGAAAGCAAAGACATAAGGAGAAACACAGGAGTGCACTCAAACCCCAAAACCACATTTTCCCCCACCAACCTGCATTTTGTTTTGAGCTTGATGATCCACTCTGCTCTACCTTTGCTTTCTTCTTTTTAGAAGATGAGGAATCAGAAGAAGGTGTGGGACGTTTTTCTACAGCAGGAGTAGAGAGTGCTCGTTTTTTGAAAAGTTCTCTTTCTCTTAACAAGTTTGGATCCATAATTCTGCCAAGCAAAAATAAAGGGGGGTGGGATATGCACATTAGTAGGCCAAAGTACTGCTTAGCTTAAACTTTACTACTTAAATTTTGAAGAAGTTCAGGTTAAGGCTAATTTTAATTTCTGCATTATAGCTCTTCATTTGGGCAGGATTTACAGAGAGGTACTTACTGTAAATGGATCCCAGCGTTCTTAAACTGGGCTACATCAGGTACAAATTTATTAGCAAATGCCCAGCATTCTTTTCCTTGCTCAGAGGAGGACGGGACAAAAAAAACACCCCTTTAAAAAAGAAAGAAACATATACCCCGCTTTATAGCTCAAAGGGCTTTCAAAGTGGCTTACAAAAGATCCTAACAATTAAATCACATTAAGAACTAGAAACAGAAATAACATGGTTTCCACATAATGAGAGGATTATTCAGGCAGAATTTCCTGCCGTCTCCTTGGTCTTTCTCAGTAAGCATTTGGTGACACTCTTCAGTCACTACTTTCTAGGCAACAGCTCTTACTTATGACCATAAAATGAAATAGGTGGTCAGGTTAAACCCTTGAAAGGGTATTTTCATTACATTAATAGCTATAGTTGGGGCTCATACTTTGGGATATTGTTTCTACATACAGAACTTTCTCTTTAAATTGTACCAGCCTATTAAAGGGCATATTCATTAACCCTTCAACAGCTTGTGGATTAGAACATCTCTAGACAACAATGCAGGGGTTTCAAAAAAAGCAGGTGGGGTGGGGGTACAGAAACATAATACACTTGTCCAGTGTTCCCTCTAACAGGGATTCCCAGATGTTGTTGACTACAACTCCCAGAATCTCCAGCTGCAATGGCTTTTGCTTGGGGATTATGGGAGTTGTAATCAACATCTGGGAATCCCTGTTAGAGGGAACATTGCTCTTGTCAAGTTGCTGCTGCTAGAAAATCTTAAAACAAAAACAAAAACATTACATTATCAAGCTCTTAGGAAGAGAATAAAGAACTAGACTGTATCAGGAAATGGCAATGCATTATACAGAAGCAGCTAAAAAGAGTATCGGCCTCACACCTGCAATATGGGGATAATACTGATTGGATGATTGAGATAATGTACCTGTATATGAAGCACTTTGAACACTAAAGCTACAGTATATGAACATCAAAGTATATGAACATTAAAAACCCTAAAACACTCTTCAAAGAAAAGTGAGAAATTTATAACAACATATAGCATTTAGTATTTGAAGTACTTCATATAGCTTTGTTCATATACTGTAGCTTTAGTGTTCAAAATGCTTCATATACAGGTACATTATCTCAATCATCCGATCAGTATTATCCCCATATTGCAGGTGTGAGGCTGATACTCTCTTTTCATGAGATCATCTAGTGAGTGAGGCAGATTATATAGTGAGATTCAACTCTCTAGATCACCAGGGTCTCACACTTTCAGGCAACAGTTAAGTGCATGTTTACTAATATAAAACCTATACAGTTAACTTCACCACAAGGTTAGGCATGGCAAGTGACTGAAACATCTTGTAATATTAGCATAAACAGAATAGTGAGATTCAACTCTCTAGATCACCAGGGTCTCACACTTTCAGGCAACAGTTAAGTGCATGTTTTCTAATATAAAACCTATACAGTTAACTTCACCACAAGATTAGGCATGGCAAGTGACTGAAACATCTTGTAATATTAGCATAAACAGATGTCTCTAAATCTAATGTAGTGGCCTTACAAACCAGTAAGAGGCAGGCATCCAGCATCCTGCTGCAGGAGGGTGCAGTGGGTAGAGCACTGGACTAGGACAACCTGGGTTCAAATCCCTACTCAGCCATGAAGCCTGCTTGGACCGATCACTGCCGCTTGAACTATTCTATCTCAGAGTTGAGGACAAAAAGAAAGTCCCATTACATGGAGGAAAAGTGGGCTAAAAAAAGTTAAATATTCTCACCGCTTCAACATTCTTCCACAATATGGGGCAATATGGTAGTAGCCTACCATACAGGGCTAGTAAACATTATCTTAGCTAATATATGTGAACAGCTTTGAAGTTACCAAAGGTGTACCTACACGACAAACTGATATCAGTTTTACAATAGTGTAAAATCTACCATGGCCTCCCTCAAAGAAACCTAGTTTATTGAGTGCTGAAAACTTTCTTTTGGTGATCCCCAGCTCTCATCCCAGAACTACTACATTTCCCAGGACTTCCAGGAGAGAGGAAACAATGCTTACACCATTTTAGTTCTATGGAGTAGACATGCCACAAAAGTATCAATATTCTCATAAGAAGAATCTCTGATCGTATATACAAGCTCCAAGGAATGGGAGAAGGTCGATTTCCATGTGAACTCTGAAAGTTGCTTATATTGAAGGGAGCACCGTTCCATCAGCTCTTAAGACATAACAAAGCTCCTGGAAAGATGCCCACGCGGCAACCTTAGATCAGTTCTATACTACTTTAGCCTCTTCCTAAATAATCCTGGGAACGGGGGTTCGGTGAAGCTGCTGAGCAGTCTGTTAAGAGTCTCAGTCCTTGGCGTCGTGTCCCCCCTCACAAAACTACGGCTTCCCGTTCAAAGTCTGCACTCTCAAACGGGCTCTTTCTAGTACCCGGAATTCTTCCCCGGGGGGTCGTGAGGAAGGGTGTTCTCCTGTCTGCGGGGGGAGGCTGACTGTCCCGTCTGCCTGTAATGGCCGAGCCTGGGAACAGCCCCTTCCCCTGGAACGGGGCAGCAGCTTCCTCGCGACAGTACCGTCGCCCTCCCCACAGGGAACCTGCCTGCTCCCGCCAATCCCGTCCCGTCCCGGGGCTGCGCGCGCGCGCGCACCCACTCACTCACCTCGCGCACGAGGCCACTCCAACGGCGAGGGGCAAAGGGGTGGGAGAATCAGCGGAGCCCTGAGGCTCCTACTTCCCTATTGGCTCAGCTTCCTACGGCAGGGCTTCCACATTTCCCATCCTTCCCGTCGCTCGTCGACGCGATTTTGCGTCACAGACAAAAAAAATCCGGAAGTTCAGGTCTCCGTTACTACGGCAACGGAGAGAAAAGAACGACTTAAGAAGCATCCTTTGAAGAGAGCATGCGCAAAAGGTTCCTTTCCCCTGTATCTATGATATATGGGGAAGCTTATTGGTTAGGATTGAGACCAATGGTAAGACGCTCTTTTCCAAAGGAAGTAGAGGGGCAAAACCCTACCGTCTTAAGTGTTGGGATTTATGTGTATATTCATTGTCTTCGTTCTTGCCGCTGATGTATGTATATCTGTGACGGAGGAATAGGCTTGGAATAGTTTAGAATGTTCGCGTCAATCATCAGCCCTGTAGACTGATTGGTCAGTTTGTGTTTCTTACTGGACGCTTGTGACTCTTATCCTTCCTTAGGATGATCTTTCACTCAGAGTAAGATTGTTTGATTTGGTAACCTTAGGAACTTTGTTCAATAAACTTAGTATGCTTTAGTTTCTACTCTGTTACACTCCACTACACTAAGAGCCCTCTTAAAGCGAGTTAGGCAGAAGACCGATACTGCATTAAAACCCATTTTTTAAAATCCCATTACGAAAAATCCCTAAAACATCAGCATTGTACACCGCAGGCTGTGCTACATACCCCCTTCCCTTTATTTGATCTAGATCCTAGGAGAGGAGAGCTGGGTAGACAGACCAATGGTCTGACTCAGTATATGGCAGCTTCCTATGTTCCTATGACTTGTCTCCTTAGCGAAGCAGGGTCTGCCTTAGTTGCATATGAATGGGAGACTAGAAGTGTGAGCACTGTAAGATATTCTCTTTAGGGGATGGAGCTGCTCTGGGAAGAGCAGAAGGTTCCAAGTTCCCTCCCTGGCATCTCTAGGATAGCTTTTTAGCTGCTTCTCTCACAAATACCAAGTAATTTTGTATATATTTGTTTGTTCAGAAACAACTCAATTTTCTCCTTCTCCTACCTTTCCCTTTCTGAATCTCCCACCACACACTCTATAGGATCCCCACTGGGACAAACATTTAAACAAAACATAAAATATAGTGGATAGTCTACAACTTATTAAATGAGGTAATTGTAGGAGCTGGCAGATGTTAGAGGCACCATTTGGGGAGGTTTCCATTAATTTCTGGAAGAGCAACCAGATTGGTCCTGACCGTCAGCTCATTGTCTCTGGAATCTTCCCTATGTAGTGTCTGAAACTTTTATCTACAAGATTGCTCTGTTGCTATAATTCTGAACAAACCTACCCACGTGAGGAGAAATGCCATACTAATCAGATCCAATATGACAATAGGAACTGAGATTATATTTGGGCAGTATTCAGCCTAAACCCAGCCACCTAATGGCACAGTGCAGAAATGACTTGATTATCAAGCCAGAGGTTGCCAGTTTGAAGCCCTGCTGGTATGTTCCCCAGACTATGGGAAATATATTAGGCAGCAGCGATATAGGAAGATGCTAAAAAGCATCGTCTCATACTGAGAGGGAGGAGGCAATGGTAAACCCCTCCTGTATTCTACCAAAGACAACCACAGGGCTCTCTGGTTGCTAGGAGTCAAAACCGACTTGATGGCACTCTTCATTCAGCCCAAATTAATAATTTGTTTGAGAAAAGTGGCTAAAGTGGCTCAGGGCAGTTTACATTAAAATCAAACACACATAAAACAATTAAAATAAAATGAAAATATTTAAACCAGATTAAAATTAAAACTAGATAACCTTACAAGTCAGGCTAAAAAGATGGGTCCTTCAAGGCTCTCTTGAAGGCCTCCAAGGAAGAGAATTATTTTATCCACAGGGAGCGCATTCCACAACCTAGGGGCGACAAGTGAGAAGGCTCATTCTCAGATGCCATCAGCTGAACGAGTAGCACTCCTCCTGATGATCTTAGTGAGTGAGGGAATCTTTTAGAGAAAGGCCCAGACCTAAGCCATTCAAGGCTTTAAAAAGGTAATAACCAGTACTTTGTATTTTGCCCAGAGACATATTGGCAGCCAGTGCAACTACTACTACGACGAATTTTTATACACCACTCTTCAGCCAAAGTTCTCATAGCGGTTTACATAGAAAAATACACACACACACACACACACAGAGGGACAAATGTGTTGGTAGCCCTCCACAAAAAGAAGAACCACCCACAATTATCTCTGAAATAACTTGAAACTGACAAACATAACGGGCACTCATCATTGATTATTCCACATTGAACAAAAATCAGACTTTGCTTCAGAGTTTTGATGCAACAAAATATTTCAAATAATAACACAAATGAAAATGGCATGGACAAAAGTGATGGGACACTTAACCTAATATTTTGTTGCACAACCTTTAGAGGCAATCACTGCAAACAAGCGATTCCTGTAGCTCCCAGTGAGACTTCTGCGCCTCTCAACAGGTAGTTTGGGCCACTCTTCCTGAGCAAACTGCTCCAGCTGTGTCAGGTTTGAAGGGTGCCTTCTCCAGACTGCATGTTTCAGTTCTTTCCATAGATGTTCGATAGTATTCAAATCAGGGCTCATAGAAGGCCACTTCAGAATAGTCCAATGTTTTGTCCTTAGCCATTCTTGGGTGCTTTTAGCTGTGCATTTTGGGTCATTATCCTGTTGGAGGATCCATGACCTGCGGCTGAGACAGAGCTTTCTGACACTGGGCAGTACGTTTCGCTCCAGAATGTCTTGATAGTTTTGAGATTTCATTGTTCCCTGCGCAGACTCAAGGCACCCCGTGCCAGACGCAGCAAAGCAGCCCCAAAACATAACCGAGCCTCCTCCATGTTTCACAATAGGTATGGTGTTCTTTTCTTGGAAAGCTTCATTTTTTTTGTCTGGACATAGAGCTGATGTGACTTGCCAAAAAGTTCCAGTTTTGTCTCATCTGTCCAAAGGACATTCTGCCAGAAGCATTGTGGCTTGTCAACAAATTCCAGTCTGGCTTTTTAATGTTTTCCTACCAACAGTGGAGTCCTCCTGGGTCCTCTTCCATTGAGCCCACTGTCACTCCAAAAGCGACAGATAGTGCGATCAGACACTGATGGACCTTGACCTTGGAGTTCAGCTTGTATCTCTTTGGAAATTGCCCTTGGCTTTTTGTCTACCATTCTCACTATCCTTCTGCCCATTCTGGGGTCAATTTTCCTCTTGCAGCTGCGTCCAGGGAGGTTGGATACAATCCCATGGACCTTAAACTTTTAAATAATATTTGCAACTGTTGTCACAGGAACATCAAACTGCTTGGAGATGGTCTTATAGCCTTTGCCTTGAACATGCTTGTCTATAATTTCTTTCTGATCTCCCCAGACGACTCTCTCCTTTGCTTTCTCTGGTCCATGTTCATTGTGGGACACACAATGATACCAAACAGCAGAGTGACCACTTTTCTCCATTTCAATAGGCTGAATGACTGATTGCACGATTGGAGACATGTGTGATACTAATTAAAGAAAACAGCTAATTTGAAAAATTACTCTAATCCAATTATTTATGATCTTTTCTAGGGGTACCAACAAATGTGTCCAGGCCACTTTAGAATATCTTTGTAGAATAAGCAATACTTTATTTCTTTTCACCCTTGCTTTGCTTTACTCGATGATATATCAAAGGCATGCAAGTATAAATGGGACAATTGCTTTTCATTTAATTGCTTTTCAGGAGGTATAAAACACTTTTTCAATGAGCTGTAAGGGTACCAACAGATGTGTCCACGTGTGTAAATAAGATGGTCCCCTGTCCCCAAAGGGCTCACAATCTAAAAAGAAACATAAGGTTGACACCAGAAACAGCCACTGAAGGGATGCTGTGCTGGGGTTGAACAGGGCAAATTGCTCTCCCCCTGCTAAATAGAAGAGAATAACCACTTTAAAAAGGTGCCTCTCAACTGTTTAAAGAACAGGCATAATGTGTTCTCTCCGGGATACCTGAGACCAATCTGGCTGCCGCATTTTGGACCAACTGAAGTTTCCAAACTATGTACAAAGGCAGCCCTACATAGAACATATAGCAGTAGACCAACCTGGAGATTACCAGCTGGTGTACCACTGTTTTCAGGTCATTCTCAAGGAACAGGCAGAGTTGTTGAATCAATCACAGGTGGTAGAATGCGCTCCTGGCCACAGCCTCAACCTGAGGCAACAGGGTGAGACCCGGGTCCAAGAGCACTCCCAAGCTACAAATCTGTTCTTTCTGAGGGAGTGTAACCTCATCCAAAACAAGTTGTTCTATCACAATTAAGTTCCAGTGAAATAAATTTAACCCGCCTCATTGATTTCCATGGCGCTTAGTCATGACTAACAAAACTAATGTTATTGTAATTGTGTTCAGCTGCCACAGAGACCTGTTTAAGGCAGTGTACATGTTTTAAATACATTACTTTAAATATCCATTAACTGTTTGGGGAATAATGAGAGAAAAAGTCAGAGCTGGTATGTTTTGATGTGAGGGAAGAAATTATTTCTTTGTTCTACAGAAAATATCCAGGCTTGCATTTTAAGAGGCAATTCTTAGGAGCTACCTGAAATTCTTATTTGACTTATCTACTTCTCATTATAAACCAAACCATGATAAAGCATGACTGAAAACAACTGAACTACAACTTTTAATTATAAACAAGTTTATTTTTTATTTTTAAAGGTGCCAAAAGCAATTGAAATTAAAGAAACTAATGTTAATAATAATCATAATCATAATAAGAAAAATGACAGTTTACATATGAATTACAATATCCTATTGTTGATCATATTTTCCATAGGAATGGCTTCTTTAAAGAACAACGAACAACTATGTGGAGCTACAGTCCTGTCAGCAGTGCAGCTGAGGAAGAATGAAATGATACATTCACCTTCCCTGGACTTTAGCTATAACTGAAAGTATATTCAGACAATGTCCTTTACCTCAGGTTAACAGAAACCTTGCAACACAATATAACCAGACAGTCTATTGATCTTTTCTTTTCCTTTTTGCTTCTTTCTTTGCTTGGGCTCAAGTTTCAGGCCTTGATGCAACATGTATATGAACTGGATGCTCAGAGCTACTTTTAAAGCTTCTATCCAGTAATGCTTTTACATGAAAAAAAAAACCAAACCTAAAGGCTTCCTTCCCCCATGCCAATTATCTCTATTTTGAAAAAGGTATTAATATATTGTACAATATGTTATACATTTAATATATTGTACATTTCCGTGAGTTTCAATAAAATTGGCAAATGAACTTCAAAAGAGTAGATCCAGAGTTTTTTATGTATCTCCTCCCAAATTCAACCAAAGAGACCTTTGCTTCCTCCACCCTTGGACTTCTTGGAAGTATTAACATGAGGAACAGTTCCCTTAGAAGTTTCAAACCACTCTGGTAACTTTCTCTTTGAAGGCTGTGATAAAGTCTAGAAAGGAAAAGAAAAACAATTATTTTCCCCCCCACACAGAGTCTTGTACTTGCATTAAGAACTGTTTGGATTCTTATTCACCTGACCTTTTACTAGGGATGTGCACAAACCAGTATTTTATATTTATATATTAGGCGCTCCTTTTATGGAGCGCCTAACTGGTTCAAAAGTCCGGCATTCGAGCCAGTTCGAAGGCCAGGGGCAGGAGTTCCTTTAAGATGCAGGGAGGGTGCCCTTACCTGCCCCGCCACTTTCCCCCAGCTGGTGCTCTCCCAAAGGAAGCACTCAAAGATCGAAGGCAATCTTTCCCAAATTTATTTGGAATCCAGTGGGTTTCCCCCCAGCAACCTAGAAATAGAAGCTTCCATAGTTCCCTCTTATACAAAGCTGGTAGCATAACACAGCCAAGTCAAATGCTATTCCAAAGAAAACCTGGAGTTCAGAAACATATTTGATTAGGTTGATGAAGAAACAGTTGATAACATATTTAATATATAATGGAGGTCTAAGAGCTATGACATCTAAAAAAACAAGCAGATAATAATAGCTATTGAACAAACAAATTTATATCCCGCCTTACAAATACAATACTTGACAAAGTGTTATAAAAAACTAAAAAAATTAAAATATTGTTAAAACTATTAATACAGCAGATAAGCTTTTTGAAAACAGTAGCAGATGGAAACATAAAAGCCAAGCAGAAGGTTTAAACAGTCCAGCTAGAGGTCAATGGTTTCTCAAACGAGGAGGTCCTTTAAAGTTCTTTTGAACACTGCTAGGACACAGCTTTATGGCTCTCGTCAGGAAGAGCATTATAATGGCAAGATGTCTCTATCCGATTATAGCTATCAAGTTTAAGGCAATGGTGGACAATGATCTTAGGGTTCAGACAGATATAGGACCATGTGCTAAAGGTGCATACCTTCAGGTGCACCAGCCTCAGGCTATATATTCCAGCACTTTGAATCTGGTTCTGAACAAACTGGTAGCCAGTGAAACTACCACAGGATGGGTGTCAATACTCAAGTAATATCTTGCTCTGCATACCCATTCTTGTAGGAGCATTCTGGACCAAATGTAGCAGCATCTGGTTTATGAGAGTCACCAATGAACATTTCTAGAATACCAAATATGGCTTGCCTGACCTCTTACAGATTATTCATGGACCAATAATACCTGTGACTGAAAATCAGTAAAGAGTTCTTCTTCCTCGGGACTAAGTGAAGGCTGATTCCAAGAAGCCAATTTGATGGAGGTCTGATGGCTCCGGACATCCTGTTTGGCACCAGAGAAATGCTCTTCACTATTGCTTTTTGTGATCTTTGCCTTCTAAAGAAGCAAAAATATACTTTACAAATATTATACAATTAAATACAAATATTAAACGAATATTTTTAAAAATTACAAATATACTTCCGTGGGCTGGATAAACAAACATTGTGTAAGTAGAAAATGCTTTAATATAAAACTAAAGCCAATCTTGGCATTTTATTTTATTTATATATGGCATGTTTATCCTGCCCTTCCTTCAAGGAGCTCATGCAGAATACCATGGCTCGCTCCTCTCTCTCCCATTCTATTTTCACAATAACTTTGTGAAGTAGAGTTAATCTGAGAGAATTTGACTAGTCCAAGGTCACTTCAGTGAACTTCTGGGCTGAACAGCTATTTGAATCCAGGTCTCCCTATCCCAGTGCAACACTAACCACTATACCACACTGCCTCTAACCCCGCACACATTACTTCCCTACTTTTCAAATTATAGTTTATTTGGCAAAACACAAATGCATTGATCTTTTGAGTGGTAATTATGCAAGGCCAGTTTGCACACGCATGTATGTCACTTGAAGTCTCAGCTGAAGTCTCAGCACTTAACTCCCAGCTGAATGTGTGAACTGACTGAAAAACACTGTGCAGTAATGAGCATCTTGAGCGCCAAAGTTCAAAGGCTCAGACACTCATTACTGGCTGAGGAGAAAAGACAGAAGGGAAGAAAAAGAAATCCCTTCAATGTCACTTCTCTCCTCACTTCTTCCTGGCTACAGAGAAAGAAAAAGCCTAAGAAGTGTTTGCCTTTGAGCTCGGCTTGTGGTGTGTTCTGGTCATTGCTGAGGCAAAATATTTACTGACAGCATTCTCTTATCTTTTTATTTTCCATTCAGCTTTCATTAGACTAGCTTTTAGTGAACAGCAAAATAATGCCAATATTTCTAGTTTGCCTTCTCCACACACTCTTTCCAACTGGAGAGCCAGAGGGAATAAAGAACATCGTTCACTCTCCACTGTTTTTAACAGGTTTTACTGGGGAGTGGCGAAGTGATAAATTGAAATTAAAATGTTTATATGTACAAAACCTCTTTGGTTTTAGAACTATTAGTTCAAGAAATTGTGCATTAAAACCATCTCCTCAAAACTAGCATTTTAATAAGAAAATCTCTCCCTAATGAATCTCCATAAAACTTGCTTTATTAGGTCAATGAGAGACTCTACTTGAAAGCATATTTAATTACCTGAACTTTGAGCTAAATTTATTGGCTTTTTAGAAATAAGTTTTTTCCCTCCCCTTCACAATTCTCATTACTAGACATCAGAAAGTGGACAAGCATCAAGTCTTTCAATTTTTCTCTTCTTAGCTAATTAGACTTTTAAAAAACTTGTTTATGCTGTGTATATAGGCAAATGGCTTAAGATGAAATACAAGCAAACAGACTGTATGTATATGAGCAAAGGAAATGGGGGTGTTGAGCCCTGAACTTATTAATTGCAAGAGCCCTTAGCTCTTGCCTGTGGGTTTCCCAGACACATGTGGTAGGCCACTGTGTGAAGCAGGATGCTGGACTAGATGGGCCTTGGGTCTGATCTAGCAGGGCTTTTCTTATGTTCTTATCTGCCAGGTTCTAAATTTCTACCTCTGTAATATTAGCTATATACCTTAAAGGTGAAGTGTGCCGTCAAGTCAATTTCGACTCCTGGCACCCACAGAGCCGTGTGGTTTTCTTTGGTAGAATACAGGAGGGATTTACCGTTGCTTCTTCCTGCACAGTATGAGATGATGCCTTTCAGCATCTTCTTATATTGCTGCTACCTGATGTAGTATCAGCGGTTATTCAAACTGGCAGCTTTCTGCTTGTTAGTCAAGCATTTCCCTGCTGCGCCACTTAAGGTGGGTGACATATACCTTAGCATTATTTATTTACTATGTGTTACCTATAGTGACATATCAGTAAATGGTTATGGGTTTTAAAAAAAATATGGACTTACTGAACCCCACCAGCCCCAATGGGCATCAACCACTGTGACATTCTCCTCTAGCACTAGTCTCCATAAACGATGACCACTGGACCAAAGGACTTCCATCCAGACTTCTAGTATACTTTCATCAGTCAGTTCCCCCTACCCACCAGATTTCAGCTACACAGAGTGAAAAGCAGAGGGTGGGGGGGAGGGAAAAGCACACTGGTTGTATTCCCAAATAGTAGAAAGATGCACAGGTGAGGGGCTAATGACAAAAAAACAGTTAGGCTATTTAGGTCGCCTGCATTTCCATCACATACAATGCTATAATTTAACAGATAGTTACCAAAGATGAAGAATCTGTATAGGAGGTATCTTGCTTTATACTTTCATTGGACCCAGAATCAGGTTTATGTATAGCTGTCTTGATTGAATCTCCCTAGAAAAGTAACATGAATTCTAGTAATATATTGATTTTAACAGCTGTTAGAGTGTACATGATTGGAACATAGGAGGCTGCCATATACTGAGTTGGACAATAGGTCCTTCCAGCTTAGTATTGTAATGTCTACACAGACTGGCAGCAGCTTCTCCAAGGTTGCAGGCAGGAGTCTTGCACAGCGCTATCTTGGAGATGCCAGGGAGGAAGCCTGGAACCTTCTGCTCTTCCCAGAGTGGCTCTATCCCCTGAGGGGAATATCTTATAGTGCTCAAACATCAAGTCTCCCATTCATATACAAACAGGGCAGACCCTGCTTAGCTAAGGTGACAAGTCATGCTTGCTACCACAAGACCAGCTCTCCAAGGTCTTCGTGCAAATAGCATGTCAAAGAACAAAAGATAGTTTGAGTGTATATGGATAAATAGAGCTTTTTTCAAATATGTGAGGTATTTTTCTTATGTACTCAGCACTATGTAGTTATTGTACTTCAAGCATTAGATCCATAAGTATGATTGGTAAAGTGAGATTTTTCTTCTTCTTCTCACCCTTGATTGGCCACTTTAAAGAAGAGTAGTAATTGGTATCTCCTCTTTTCTACCACTAGATGCTGCTGTGGAATCGTTCTAGAAGACCATTATTGTTTTTCATTATTAAATGTGGATTACAGCCTTCTTGCATATATGCTCCCCTTACCATTTTATCATTGCAGCAATCCTATGAGAATGTGAGTGGCCCAAGTTCGCACAGGGACTAAACTGGAATTTGACCCAAGTGCTCCCGTGTGTGCCCATGCTCTATTCACTATTTCACACTAGCTTTATGTGAAATAAACATGAACATACGCATTGATATGCTTATCCATTAAAAATGTGATAAATCCAATAATGCAACAGGAGTGCAATCACACTTCCCTAATGCCCTGAAGGTATAAACAAGATCACATTTGTGTTTCATATGCATAAATAGGCTGTAAGCAAACTGTAGATTGTTTAAACAAAGTTTTTGCTAATCAATCGATGAAAGCCAGTTTTAATCAGTGGAACTACAAGGTAAAGGCATACTTGTTTATTTTTTGACCCTATTTTGGTTCTGCTATATTGTAATAATAAGCAAGACTGTCACAGAAAGAAATCTTAGTTATTTGAATTTTAACTGATTAATTCTGCATAAATTTCCATATAAATAGAACAATTGTTCTGGAAAAATGATTTCCCTTTTAAAAAAAGATATGTCCATGTGTCACAGCAAGCACCTCACTCCTGTGCAAGAGAATGAAGAATACTCCTTCTAAGACAGAGAAACCATTCCTGTCACCTGTGGTTTTTATAACTACTTCTATTAAATATTTTAGAAGTCTGCTGCTCAATCTTTCTAATCAGAAGTTTTTAAAATCAATATATCTAGTTGACCAACTAAAAGTTGCAGTCTTAGTAATTAGGAAAAGAAATATTAAAGAGGGCAATTCCTTCTAGCATGAAATGCCAGCTCTTGTTTATTAAATTAGCTTGCGCTTGCACCTACACACACACAAACACACAGAGTTTTTAAAAGTGTTTGTTTTAATTGGTTTTTGTTTTGTTTTTTAGTGTAAAGTGCCTGGAGATGTGGTTTATAAATCCAATAAACCAACAAACTGGAGGTTTGAAGTCTGATGAGGCCACAGGAAAGCAGGGAGGCAGCAGGAAAGCAGGCAAGAAAATGGTCTGGAAGCACAGTCTAATGGTTTCCCTTCGTAATGAGTTGCCCAAATGGAGAGGAATGCAAAACATCTGGCTTCAGACCTTGATATGGGACTGAAACTGCCTTGATCGCCCTGGTGGATGACCTACACTGGGAGATAGACAGAGGAAGTGTGACTCTGTTGATCCTCCTGGACCTCTCAGCGGCTTTCGATACCATCAACCATTGTATCCTTCTGGGACGTCTCTCCAGGTTGGGACTTGGGGGCATGGTTATATGGTGGCTCCGCTCCTACCTGGAGGATCATACTCAGAAGGTGGTGCTGGGTGATGCTTGCTCCACCGCTTGGCCTTTGGCCTATGGGGTGCCACAAGGATCAAGTCTGTCCCCCATGTTGTTTAACATTTACAGGAATCCCTTGGGAGAGGTCATCCGTGTGGGCTGCGGTGCCATCAATACGCTCATGACATCCAGCTCTACCTATCTTTTAAAGTCAGCAGACACCAGGGAGGCAGTGGATGCTCTGAACCGGGGCTTGGAGGCTGTGCTGGACTGGATAGGGGCAAACAAGGTGAAACTTAATCTAGATAAGATGGAAGTGCTCTAGGTTGGTGGAACTGATCATCTGAATAATAAGGTAAATCTGGTCTTGGACGGGGTCACATTCCCTCTGAAAGACAAAGTCCGCAGCTTGGGGGTAGTTCTGGACCCAACGTTGTCCTTAGAGGCGCAGGTGGCGGCAGTGTGCAAAAGCGCCTTTTACCAACTACAGCTGGTACGCCAGCTGTGACTCTGCTTGGAGAAGTCGGACCTGACCTCAGTCACTCATGCGTTGGTAACATCCAGATTGGACTAGTGCAATGCGCTCTACGTGGGGCTGCCCTTGAAGATTGTTCAGAAGCTTCAGCTGGTCCAGAATGCTGCTGCAAGGATGCTAGTGGGTGAAAGTCATTTCATGAGTATCACACCCATCCTGCAGCAGCTGCATTAGTTACAGGTCCACTTCCAGGCTAGATTCAAGGTGCTGGTCTTGATCTTTAAAGCTCCACACGGCTTGGGGCCAGGGTACCTGTCGGATGACATTCGCCCATATGAATCTGCCAGGGCCCTCCGTTCATTGTCTCGGGCCTTGCTTATGGCCCCGCCACTAACAGAACCGGTTGGTGGGGACTAGAGACAGGGCCTCAGCTATGTCCCCTTGGCTTTGGAACATCCTCCCTGAAGAGCTTTGCTATGCTCCCTCCCTCAGTTTTTTTTTTAAAAACACACCTTTTTAAGAAGACTTTTTAGTTCTCTATTTTTGGTTATATCGGGTAGATTCTTTAATTTTTATAACTCTCTTTAATTTTAGCTTTTAAAAATGTTTTTAATTTGAACTTTATACCAATTTTGGTTTTTAACCTGACTTTTAACTTGTTTACGTGATTTGGTTAATTTTATTACTTCTATTGTATATTGTATCTATTTTATTGTTGTGAGCCGCTCCGAGCAGTAATGTATTTGAGGGACGGGGCATAACTATGATAGATAGATAGATAGATAGATAGATAGATACTGTGTAGTGGGCAGTGGCATAGGACCGACTCTCTGGGATCACCTGACTCCTAAGATCAGAAGGATCCCAATCTGTGATGTTAGTATCCTGGCTTGAAGCACAGCCTTCTCCAACTAGCAACCCCAACAGAGCAGGAAGCAGAAAATCACTACCTGACCTGCAGGCTCCCTGCAGTGACCAACGGTGCTCCAAACATAAATATGATATAGCAGCCCAGCATGATCCCTGTGCCACTGTACACAAGGAATGTACAGCATAAGAATAGGGTAATTTTGGCCAACACTATTCTCCCTCAAAGAGGATTTAATAACAGTTTGCTGCAGTGAAGAATAAGTCAATGAGAATAAGTCAAAAGACTACTGACCAAAGAACGGAAGAAAGAGAACACTGAAAACCCAAATGGATTATACTTTCCATTATTTTCTTGCAAGGTTAGACTGACAATTTCCCATTTTTAGCCTCCTTTCCAGTAGGCTTATGAGATCACCCGGCATTCTGTGTGTGTGTCTGTCCAAGTATGTGTCCCCCACATTAACTTCACATTGCCTGGACCAATATGAATCAAATTGGGTACAGTTGTAGGGACACATAGAGACACCTCAATGGCATAGTTTGTGATGATGTCATCCACCCCAGTCCAAGATGGTGGATGCATAAACTTTAGAGGTGCAAGGGGGCTCACTTGTGAACCAACTAACCGATTTGAACCAAATTTGCTACAGCTGTAGATACACATAGGGATGCCCAAATGGCATGATGTGTGATGATGTCATCCACTCCAATTCAAGATGGCAGCCACACGAACATCTGAGGCACAAGCAAGCTAATTTGTGGACTGTCTACACAATTTGAACCAAACTAGCCGACCCCACCTCCAAAGGTCGGTGGGGCTTCCATTTGGGCGTTTTCTCAAGACCCATGGTGTTCTCTCCCCCACCAGCCACTGCTTACTCTCCCCTCCGGCCACTACTTTATCTCACCTGCTGCCGCTTTTTCTCCCCCTCCACCGCCCATCGTCCTCCTGAGGGTGGCGGGGTTTGCCCGCCACCCGTCCTTGCCACCTGTCCTTCTCCCGTCGCCCTTCCTCCTCCTCTGGACAGCTGGGCTTCACCCGCCGCCCTTTTTGCCTCCTCCTTCCTTTCTCCTTTCTCCCTGGCAGCAGGGATGGGGCTTGCCACACCCCCACGCATCCCTCTAGTCCATCTACAGGAATTAATTATATAGAAGATTAGGTACAGTTGCAATGAGTGACACACAGGGACACCTCAGTGGTGTAGTTCGTGATGTCATCCACCCTGATTCATGGCAGAAGCATAAACCTTTGAGGCGCAAGTGAGCTAACTTGTGAACTGCTTAATCAATTTGAACCAAATTTGCTACAGCTGTAGGGACACATAGGGAAACCTCAACGGCGAAGATTGTGACGATATCATCCACCCCAATTCAAGATGGTGGACATAAACTTTAGAGGCGCAAGTGCACTAACTTGTGGACAGTCTAACTGATTTGAACCAAATTTGCTACAGCTAAATGGACACGTAGGCATGCCCCAATGGTGTAGTTTGTGATGATGTCACCCACTCCGATCCAAGATGGTGGACACTTGAACAATAGAGGAGCAAGAGATCTAACTTATGGACCTCGATTTGCACCAAATTTAGTCCAGATGTAGAGACAGTGAAAGGAAAGTAGGCTGATTAGTTCTTACTAGAACAACTTGGTTTACAAACCTTTGTTTCAATCCACAGGATTTCTCTGTTCTTCTGTGAGGATCCTGTACTTGGCTGTAGACATCCAGATTCTTGAGGTGGTCCTTGCTTCTCTGAATAATTCTGCTGGCCCAGCTGCTGACTTCTGTACACTTTCTCCAGCTGCGCAATTGTCATTCTTACATGATACAGTTCTATGTTTGCTGGGAGCAGGGTTCTAATATCTTGTATTCTTGTTATATCTTGGAGGGAAAAAGAAAATAATTGTTTTCTGAATTGGAAATATGACTTTGAAGCTGCTACACTCATTTTCAAATTCATAATTCTCCCTGCCAACCCCCACGGGTGGGGAGGGGGAGAGCAAGCAGGCGGGTAAGCCTGCAATTTCTACAGAGAGAACCATTTGTCTTGTTTCCCATTTATACTCAAGATATGTTTGTTTAAACTCAAGACAATACTCCTCCAATATATGTCAAACATAATTAGATATTGCACCTCTTTGCCCAAGAACAAGGTCCTTTCACTGACAAGTAAGTTTTATTATTTGTATCTTCCTTACATTAAAGGTTACAGAGTTAGGCTGAATATCTTACCAGAGTTGATGGGAGGATTTTGAATTACTTTAGTTATCATCTCTTGTACCTCATGAGTCAGACCAGCACGTTCTAAATTAACTGGGTATCCAGCTTTCAAAGCTTGAAATAAATGTGTTCCAACCACTGAAAGAGGTAAAGACCGACTCTCACTTATACTTTTCTAGGGAAGCAAGAAGAAGAGAGATCAATAAAGACCAATATGCCTGACTTTTCCTAGTTAGCATGCTGAATTTTACAACATTGATGATGATGAAGAACATTTATATGCCGCTCAAAGTTTTCAAAGCGGTTTACATAGAAAAATAAGTAAGATGGTTGCCTGTCCCCAAAAGGGCTCACAATCTAAAAAGAAACGTAAGTCAGATACCAGCAACAGCTACTGGAGGAATTCTGTGCTGGGGTTGGATAGAGCCAGTTGCCCTTGAAATCTGCTTTCATGGAAACAGCAACAATAATTTATTTATTTTTAACATTCTCAACATTGCTTCAAACATTATGTTTTTAAGTGTACACTAAAAACAAAAATGTGTGAACACCACAACTGCGTTTGGAAACATGTCCATTAGTCAGGTACACTAATCAGTCAGAATGAGCTGCACCTCCCTGTTATGTGTACACTCTGGCAAACCCATATACTATTTAGGGTAGTAAAATCGAAAACTGATTGTGAGAAGCTCCAAAAGGATGTCTCCAAACTGGGTGAGTGGGCAACTAAATGGCAAATGTAGTTCAGTGTAAGTAAGTGCAAAGCGATGCACATTGGGGCAAAATAACCCAACTTCACATATGCACTGATGGGGTCTTCATTCATTCAAAGCTTATTACGGTCTATGACCAGCACAACAAGGGGGGGGGATACAATTAAAATATAAATAATTGAAAGGGGGGAAAAGTCAACAGTCTAACCCATCAACAATATTATAACTGAAAGGTTATAGAGCAGCACTAGGACTGTTAATTAAAAACTGGTGCACTCTTCAAGCTGCTGCACAAAAGCCCGCCACTTTCCGAGTAATAGCAGGTATGCTGTCCTCAAGCAGGAAAGCCACTTGTTGGCTAGGCGAATTTCCTGGGAAACGAGCCAACAGTGGAGATATTAGTTCTAAACGTAAGTCCCTATAAAAGGAGCAATAAAGCAAAACATGTTCGATTGTTTCAACTTCCCCATCACCACAGGGGCACAGACGCTCCGCATAACGAGTCCTTCAAGGACAGCAGAGGGAAGGCATCTACATCTGGCCTGTGTAAAAGCCAACCTATATCTGGGGATGTCTAATTGTTGCAGATAAGATAAAGGAGCAACAAGGTACCACAAGGTAACTTGTGGTATCGTTACAGTAGAAACCCAGAGACTTAGATAAATCTTCCTGCCGCTCCATGTCTAATATTTTCTGTTTCACCAAGGCACGGGCTTGTGATACTTCCATTTTGAGCAGGGTAAGCGGAAGCAACCCCAATGTTGTCAGTTTAGTAAATAGGGGTCTAAGCTGTCAGCGACTGACCAAGAGAGGGATCTTGGGGCTGTGGTGAACAGCTCATTTAATACATTGAATTCAGTGTACAAGAGCTGAGAAAAAGGCAAATTCTGTGTTCAGGATTATTAGAAAGGGGATTGAAAATAAAGTTGCTAATATCATAATGCTCTTACACAAATATATGGTGTGGCCACATTTGGAGTACTGTGTACAGTTCTGGACACCATATCTCAGAAGGGACATTGCAGAACTGGAAAGTGTGCAAAGAAGAGCAACCAAGATCAGGCTTGGAGCACCTTCCTTATGAAGAAAGACCACATTTGGGGCTTTTTAGTTAGAAAAAAATACCAATAGCGGGAGATATGATAGAAGTCTATAAATTACACATGGTATGGAGAGAGAATTTTTTTCTCTTTCTCTCACAACTCTAGAACCAGGGGATCATCCCATGAAAATGAATGCCAAGAAGTTTAGGACTGACAAAACGAAGTAGTTTTTCACACAATGCATGATTAATCTACAGAATTCTCTGCAATGGGATGTGGGGATGGCCACCAGCTTCGATGGCCTTAAAAGAGGCTTAAACAAATTCATAGAGGACAGGTCTATCAATGGATACTAGTCTTGATGGCTAAAGGGTACCTCCAGGTTCAGAGGCAGGTTGCCTCCAGATACCAGTTTCAGGGGAGCAACAGCAGGAGAAAAGGCATGGATTCACCTCTTGCCTCTGGGCTTCCCACAGTGTTGGGCCACTGTGTAGAAAGGAACACACAGCCCTAACTTAAATGATCTGCCAGCAACATCTGACAGTTTCATGATAACCTTGGGACTATAAACTGAGTGACCATTTCAATAAATATTTACTACATCAGCCCAGCAGAAATTGTGACCCACCAAGCCAAACTCAGGTCACCAACCAAGTATTGTGGTCTTTCCCAAGTGTTTGACAGCCCTTGTACTTTTATAGTCCCAAGAACACAACAAAAGCAGATCTGTCTAACATTTGGTGTACTACCATAAGTGGCTGTTCAGCTGTGTTTAATTTTGTGGGCCAAAAGTATGGAATACATTAATCATGTTAGCATCTCATAACACTGGAATGTTATCCAAAAGCTAAATGTTGAGTTTACTGCAGGTTATAGATTAGTGCTCAAGCTACTGAACGAATTCAATTTCAGTTCTTTTAACTTTTCCATACTACACATATTGAGTCATCTTTTATGCATTGCCTATGTACACTTGGACAATTTTTTTCTTCCTATAAAGTAGATAGCTGTATGTTATGTTTGCTGACTCTCCACCAGACAGTAGACACAAGGGTACACACGGTAATCAATGGTTATTTGATACAAGGCATCAAATTACCTACACCTAATTGTATTATTGCTCCTTGTTAATTGGTCCTTGGGCATTTTAAATTTGTTGGCTGTCTAACAAGAAATACTCCTGAGAGGAGGGGGTCGAACAAGAAGCAAACTCAGCATCATTGCACTGAATCACTCTGTGAAAATTAGGAAAATAAAATATAGGACTGAGCCCAAGGGGGGGGGGCAGAGGTGCTTTTCGTGAATACTTTTGGCAGAGGCAAAAAGTACACCCCCTTTTCTAGTGATTTTTGAGAGGTTGTTCTGAAATGGGACAGACATGTTTGCCTATTCAGAATGAGTGCAATGCTGACCAATAGAAGTATTACCCTTACTCACAGCTGGCTTTGTTTGTCCATTTGCCCTCACACAGCCAACCCACTTGGCTACATAGTATAATAATGCTGTCATATTCCCCAACTAGCTGGAATTCTAGTGACTGCTTCCAGAAAAACAAAGACCCAGAAAAATGGTATCAAAGCAGTAGGGAGGGGAAATGGCAGCAAACTGGTAATGAAAAAAGGCAAACATTCATGTTATTCGGGGGGGGGGCGCTATTTCAGCCTCTCCACAACACAAAATCAACAAGCATTCAATGTAATCCTAAGAAAAAAATATATTTTAAAACCGTTTAAGAAATACAGATGAGCCCCATTTTCTGAGGGAATTCCGTTTGCCTCTACACCAAGGAAAATGGAACCGTGGATGGTAAGTCATTGAATCACTGCGACTCGGGGAGTTGTCTTGGCAAATGACAAAAAAGGGCCCAAAAAACCCATGCTCCATGGGTCTCCTGGTGTCCAGCAATGCCCTCCAATAGTGCTAAATCCAGAGTTTTTAAGTGAAAAACCATGGGTTAAAAACAAACAAACACATTTTAACAAATGGCTCCTCTCCTCAAAATGATGACCAGAAATTATCTCAGAGGTCATTTCCAGTCACCCCAAACCCACCAGAAATTAACCCTTTGTTAAACCCCACCCCCAGCATATGCCATAGTCAGGTGTCAATTACTCAACCACGGATATGCAGAACCGCGAATACCGAGGTTTGCCTGTATAGTATTTAGCAGTAAATACAATTTGATAGCACCATAATGATAATAAAATCTATTATAAGCTTTCATGAGCCAAAGCCCACTTTATAATCGTTCATGTCAAAATATATTTGTTAACCTTCTTTGTAGCTGTTGCTACAACAGACTAATATGGCCAAGCATTAGATGGCATGCTTCAGACACATGACTCTAGGTTTGCCACCTTAATCATGGATCGAGGCTTTCTGCCTTTAACTGGTGCATGTTAGTAAATTATCAAGTGCTACTTATTTTCCTTATATGAAGATACAATGCTAGGAAATGCTTCACCCGGTGATTTCTGCCTTCAGCAATGAAGGTTCTAGATCTTTGACCCATAAAAAGGTGGTAAACCTAGTACATCCCAAATACATCTGCTTGGAAGCAAGTCTCACTCATTTCAGTAGAACAGTTCCTCTTTTCTCTCTCCCTCTTACACAAATACAGATCCAGGTGGGAGCCAATTCCCTATGCAGTACTCCTACATAGCTGCAGTATGCATCTGCCACACCATCCATGTGAGTGAAGTCAATTCCATGAATCTTTCTCACCCAATCACCACCCTGCCTGGAAAATAGGTAACAGTCAAGTAACATGCAGTCGCACTAAGGGGAGTTTACACTTCCAGATAAGCAATACTTAGAATCAAAACCTTGTTTAGCCTAGTGATCTGTCTCTCTAACAACATATTCAGCTCAATTCCAAACTCAAAATTCTCCTCCAGCTATAGGGCTCACCCATTCCTGTATTCTGTAGCATGCAATTCAGCAGCAGCTCTGATAAACTTTTATTCCTCTAAATAAAATCATCTACATAAGTCATAATCCATTAAAGTTGTGCAGCCGTGAACTATAGCTGCAGGTTCAAGAGCTTACCAAGGACATATTCTTTTCTTGAAACAATGTGTAAGTTATGTGCTCTGAATCTGTTAAGGTGCCGCATCCACCATCCTTCTGGAGACCTATTTGTGGATGATCTCTAGATCTGGAAGTCTTGATGATATCCATCTATATAACAAGCAATATTTTATCTTATTATTATTATGGTATTATAAACAAAAAGCAATATTTAAGTCTAAGGGATGCCAGTACCAGTGCCCTGGTGGCGCAGTGGTAAAACTGCCACCCTGTAACCAGAAGGTTGCAAGTTCGATCCTGACCAAGGGCTCAAGGTTGACTCAGCCTTCCATCCTTCCGAGGTCGGTAAAATGAGTACCCAGAATGTTGGGGGGCAATATGCTAAATCATTGTAAACCGCTTAGAGAGCTTCCAGCTATAAAGCGGTATATACGTAAATGTAAGTGCTATTGCTATTGCTATTGCTATAGTACCTAAGCAAATCATGTGATGACTATGGAAGATGCTGGATCATCTTTTAAGGGCTAAATTAAGGAGGGAAACAACACATATTGAATTGAATCTGACCTGCAGGCCATTTGCTTGGCAGAACTCCTTGATTGTGTTCAGGAGGGGAACCAACATCACAGATTTTGCTTCCGAAACACCATCAACACTCTTAACATTTTCCACAGTTGTAGGCCTGAAAAAAAATAGTGAAGTCATTCTGGGATTTAACAACTGGTAAATGTACAGACTTGGCTACTGGTGCTTTATGGATATGCAGATACCTCTGGTTTTAGCTAATAAAAGTACACAAAATTACTACGATCATAGCTAAGAGTTATTTAATTTCTCTCAAAAGTCTATGGATGGAGTCTGCCCAAGGAATTTTAGGGGCTTACAGACTCGCCAGTCATGACTAAGCACCACAGGAACTAATGACACGTTAGTCAGGACTAAAGCCCCATTAATAATGGACTTGACTTAATTTAGATGCTGCTCAGTGTTTCCCCCCAAAGCATAAGGATATGAACAGGAAAAAGAGAAAGCATTGGTGAGCTCAGTTTAGTTTATCCAGATTTAACAACAAACTCACTACAACACTAGACACAATCACTCCTAAGTGTCCTCTCTGAACTGCTTCAAAATTAGCCCCATGGTGGTCAGAAGAATTACGGGAGCTGAAGTGACAAGGTAGACTACTAGAGCGCAAATGGAGAAAGACTCGACTCGAATCTGACAGGTTACAATATAGAACACATCTGAAGATCTATGCTCTGGCAATGCACACAGTAAAGAAGCTCTTCTTTTCTGCTCACTTTGCATCCACAGGTTCACATCCAGCAGAGTTGTCTAGTGTTGTGAGAGGGCTAGTACGAGCCCCTTCCCCCTTGAATTTGGAACCATCAGTTACCCACTGACTTTTCTAATGATTTTTTTCGTGGACAAAATCTCACATATTTAGGCTGAACTGGATTCTACCATTAGGGCAGAGATTGTTATGAAGGTATCCAGCCACTCCTCTTATGTGGTCAAATTGGATCACTTTCAGTCTGTGACTCCTAAGCATGTGGACACGCTGTTTTGGACTGTGCATCCTACCACCTGTCCTCTTGACCCTTGCCAAACGTGGCTTATTTTATCAGATTATGAGAGAGGGTCTGGTAAACATAAATGCTTCTCTGGAAGGGAAAGATGCCTCCTTTCGACAAGGAGACAAGGTATGGTCTATCATTAGACCATACTTGAGAAAAAACCTATATCGAATCTGTCCCAGTTAGGCAACGATAGGCAACTTTGCACATTTGCTTGTCTAAACAGCAGAAGTTGTGAGAATGAAGCAACTGAACTGTGCTTGGGCCCAGCTGAGTCTCCTTAATTGACCTCCATTCCTCTCACAAAGTTACCGCAAAAGTTTAATCCAATTTTAGCATATTCAGGCTGTGAAACATCGCTGGTGCAAATTCAAGGCTATCAGTTTAAAGGACATTTGCTTAACGAAACAATGACAGTTCTCTCTCTCTCTCTCTCTCTCTCACACACACACACACACAGAGAATTGTACTTCCAAGTCTCTTTCCCATTTGGGTATATCTTAATATATAAATCTTGCTAGCATGGGGGATATATCAAAAGACAGTTTTGTTGGCAGTTCTTCAAATTTATAGCTAATGAAGAGATGTGGATGTAGATGTTTACTAGCTGAAAGCAATTAAAGGAAGGAATTGAGAAATTATACCTTATTATAACACAGGAAAAAAATCACTGTTCTTGGGAAATATTGCATCCTTGTAGTTTTTAATTTCCAGGCTGGAAGTGGATCCTTCCCCCCAAATAAAAAATATCTTGAAAGTGGTATGGGCAGCTTCATACATAATGGACACACGTAAGTCAAAGGGAACCGCTGGTTTCCAGCAAGTGCGCACTGCTGGTACTACCACCTTTTCCTTACTGTCTGAACCCGGAAATGTTGCGTTGCCAATGACAGGTTCTCTCTGCCACATGGCATTTGCCCATTTGTATATCTGGAATGCGGAGTGGTGGAGGGAACCCAACATTGGCAACTGTACCTCTGAATATTGTGTTGAGTCACAGTTAAATTTCTAGGCTCCATGGCTCCCTGGTACCTGGGATTTGTCAAGTCCTGGCTTCTGTTGCATCCTGCTTCTGTTGCTTTATGTAAAACATTAGTATCTACTCTTGTTTTCCCATCCAGAACCTTCAAGTTATGTTCTGCCATTCTGCTAATAATTAAGTTATAATGGCATATTCAAATATAAATATAGAATTCTAAGTAATCTGTCTCATGAAAGTGCCATCATCGCTTGTGTACCACACCTTCTGTCCCACTGCTGTCTCTGCTTAAGAAAATTTTGCAGGATTTTGTAGTGCTTCAACTCACACGACTTTGGAGTTTATACACTATAGGGCAATTTTTATCATCATGCCACCTAGCACTCTGAAAACCCTACCTACTGTCACTCTCCAGCCCCAGTCTTGCTGACAAGAAGCAAATAATCAGCTTAGGTGTACTACTTATTCAAATTGAAAAATTTACCTTGTCATAGTCATATTGACCAGCACTTTGTTTGTTGCTAATACAGCTGGAGGGATGTCCTTCTCATTGGCTAGCTTCTGCCTGGCTGCAACCAATTTACCGTACAGCACTGTCTGTTAAAGGCAAAGATAATTTTTTAGAATTATTTCATTGAATACCTTACCCTCTGATTAACATTTTCAGATGGATGCAGACCTAATTTTAAAGAGCATAGGTAAATATTAGAGCTGTACTGTCACAAGAGATCAAAAAGACTTTGTCCAATTTAAAACATGTCACTGATTAACTGGGCAGTGTGTATGTTTTATAATTTTTAATACAAAATATTGGGGGAAAACATAGGTGACAGGCACCATCTTAGAAGAGGCAGTCTTCCTCATCCCTCACACAGAAGTGTATCTCTCTCCTAAGATAGCACCTTCTGTCAGAGGCGTATCTAGGGAAAACAGCGCCTAGGGAAAGCACTGAAATTGCGCTCCCCACCCCCCAAATATCTGACACCCATCTTTCAGATAACTGGAGGGAGAGAAAGCGGAATAGACGCTTTCAGGCAGCAAACGCTCCCTGAAACTAATTGGAAAGTCAGTGCTCAGGGAGGCTCCTGGGGGGCGCGTGCTCTGTCCCCCGACTCAGAGAGGATGGCAGCGGGCGCCGGGGGGGGGCAATTTTCATTTTAAAAAAAAAATCAACTGTGGTGGTTGGGGCGGGGGTGGGGCATGGCAGGTACTTGGCGCCCCCCTGCAACTGGTGCCTAGGGCACGTGCCCTGCCTGCCCCACCCTGGTTACACCTCTGTCTTCTGTAACACCTAAAAACAAAGACATGCTTTTTCTTTCTGATTTATTTTATTACATGCAAAATATATGCAAATTTTATTTATTAATAGATTGAATAAAACTCATACAATACACTGATTCAGATTTAGTTAGTTGAATTACAGGCCTCATAAACATATAGGTTTGGTTCAAACAATCAAACCAGTTTGTTGGATTGCGAACAAAACATATGCCTGCACACTTCCCATTCGCTCACCTCTAGCCCATCTAGATGAATTAAAAGCTTCTTGATTTGTTAAGCCAGTTTCCCATGATGTCCAAACTGAAACTGTAGTTTAAAGAATCCTTACATACCAGGATTGCAAACCAGGATCAAACTATGGTTTGCAATCCTGGTTTGTTAGAATAGTTTAAACCACAATTTCCTGTGACACCCAGAGAAGGAAATGGTGATTTAATGAACCAAGCAACTTTGAATTCAGCCAGGTGTGTGAGGGAAGGAGGAAAAAGCATGCAGGCATATGGCTTTTTCACAAGCCAATAAACTATGGTTTTTGTGAATTATCCTAACCAGGCCACAAAATCAAATATTGAATCACTTCAACTGACATACTAACTTGCAATTCTTTCTCCCTTCGCGATACAGCAGATTCTTCAGGGTTCAGGGGCACAGGAAGTAGTTTAGATGGTGACTGCACTATGGCACTATTAAAAGAAGAGGGGGGGGAAAGGGTGTTCCAATTTATGTTCGGGCAATATATCTAACAACTGAGAGACAGAAAAAGCTACTTTCCCTCAAATACTTCACATTATCTTATGTTTGCTTCCATCTCTCATTAGTACACTTATATTAACCCTTTAGTAACATGCATTTATTTTGTCACTAAATCAATTAATAATTTAAAAAGGCAGATTAATCTATTAAACACAAATCTGATGACAATAGCAATTCTAGCACTCTTACTAGGGATGTGCACAAGCCAGTTTGGCACCTCATTTCGAAGGAAAGTGCCCAAACCAGCTTGGGCATTTGCAGCCGAACCGGACACACATGGCTGCCGCACCATATGTGCGCCAATGCCGCATGCGCAGGCTGCAGGGAACAGCGCCACAGCTACCATGGCCTTTGCTAGTGTGAGCACCGTGCCTGGAAAAATATCAGGGTGGCAGCGGAGTAGGTAAGGACCTGCTTACCTGCTTCTTAAGGGAATCACTCCCCGCCCCACCCACACGAGCCACTCATGCACATCCCTAGTTCTTACAACTGCAGAATTCCACTTAACTGCTGTCCCAACCAATATTCTCCCAAGAGATTATATGAAAAATGGATGGAACAGTCATGAAGAGATACAGAAAGAGAGAAGTAAGATAACTTTAAGAAATACCACCTTTTATCTGAGAGTGTCCTCCCTTTAGAGACTTTACTTGCTTCTCTATAGGAGAACGTTTCTTTCAGAGATGTCTTCAGAAATACAAAATCATAAGGACAGAAGAATTAAATTAATATACATATCAAAATTTACTTTGAACAATTACAAGTAGTAAAAGACTCCCATCTTTTAAAATAATAATAGGGAAACTAGGAATGTAACTGAATACATCTCATCACAAGAAACCTTTAGTTTTCAGTATCTGGAACTGTTTAATAGAAACACCATAATAGAAATTTTAATAGAAACACCTTTTCATCACCATATAAAAATACATGAAAAAACAGTTGCTTTACTGTTTCACTCAAGATTGCTTCAAAGTTCAAAATAGTGACTGGACCAGTTCAGGTGACCTTCAAGAAGGGCAGAAGTTGCATGCTTGAGGAAGAGAGATCATGCCACCCACCAATTACATGCAGACTGCACATTTGCACAAAGACTTACATGCATAAAGTTCAATGTACATAAGCCCCAAATTCTATAGCCAATACAAAGGCAGTGTGATCTGGGTTATGCACACTGGATTTTATACATGTAGGCTTATGCAAATGTTTTACGTCCAGCAGTGCCAGAGGAAGGCCAGAGATGACCAGTGGACCAGGCAAGCAGATAAAATACTGGTCCCTTCCATGCCCCCCGCATATAGCCTCTAAGCACCTAGATATTTGTTCAAACCAGGCCACTGTCTTTGAAGGGAAAGCAAAACTCATGATACCAAAACTTTGTGATGACAAGTTATTTTTCTGTAATACAGACCTGCTTTTCTGGTGTTAACTTGGGTAATGTTGTGTTGGAGAAATGTCCTGTGGCTGAAGGTGTCTGTTTATGGCTGGAAAGAGGTGGAAAGAAAGTTCAGCCTTACTGAAATCAAAAGCCATTCCCAGGCAACCCCTTGACTATAGACATGAAAATGTAACATTGGCCAAAGTCCAAACTAATCCTGTACTGATGCACCAGAAATTTTTCATCCCACATGGGATGATTTTTGGAAATTTCTCCTTCCCTTTGTAGCCTTTTGTTCTTCCAGAAATTCTGTCCCTGAGGATCCCCTAGCCCTTAAGGACATAGTTTTAGGAGACAGAGTGGGCTGCAGAAGATAGGGGGATCACCTAAAATCACTGCCTCTTCTGGGATGGGAAACCCTGATGTGTTGGCACAGGGTTAGTTTGGATATGCCATTGACTGAGACTTAGGAGGCTCATGTCTATAGTCAAGGGGTTGCCTGGGGTAAGCAGGAGGCCAAGCAGGAGAATGAGGAGCAGTAGTCCAGGAGTAGCTCACGCTGCAGTTGGATGATGGGCAGACTGAGGAGGCAGGTCAGATTTAACAGTTTTATAAGGCCAGAGTAGGAATCCTTTTGGTTCCTTTTATCATTTCTTCATTTTCTTACTTTTATGACAGCATCTATTAAAACTGAATTTACTGAATTCCACAACTAAAATGACTCGCTTAGAATATGACAGCTTAACAGATACAAAGTAAAGAACAGCAAAGACAACGAATAAAATGCACACAAATAATGGTGTTTTAAAACAAGTCCTCCCCCATCCCAGTCAAAGCTAACAAGAAAAGTTTGGTTTTTATAGAATAGTTTGGTGTGTTTTTTAAAATACTTCAAGTGAGTTGCCTAGCCACATTTTCCTTGAAGAAGGTACTATTGTAGGGAAGCCCTTGACAGGTCACTACTGGCCAGGCTTTACAGGGTGAGGTGATACATAACAGCTCCTCTCTCCAAGATCTCAAGGCAGGCAGGCAGGCAGGCAGGCAGGCAGACAGACACACACCTAATTATCTGCCACACTGGTATTGGCAATACAACAAGTTAAATGTCTGAGTCACAGTGGAAGTAAAGAAAAGAGAACCCTAGTTAAGGCACTGCTAAAAGCTGCTTCACACATTAAGAAATTTCTGACATGAAAAATGTTTCTACGTAGAACATGCTAATGTGTGAAATGGCCCACTGGCTCTTGAATGTTCAGATCTCCTTAACAGCCTTAAGAATAGTCTGAAGTTCTACAGTGCAACCCCTCATTTAAAGGAACTGGGATGCTCTTGCACAGCTCCCATTCATTTCAACTTTGCTTGCGCAGGAGAACTTCCTAGTAGACTGTGACTCATATTAATTTGTGGGAGGAGAGGAGTGCCATTTGGATTCCCTGCCTTGGGGATTAAAGAGTCTCATCGTAACCAGGGTTAGTATTCCGACCCTTTCTACACCAGTGGCTATAAGTATGTTCAGTTTTGACATGAGAAACTACCATAGAAAGTTCTTAAACAAAACAGACCTAGGGTAGCAACCAAACTTGCATAAAGATGTAATAATTGCACGAGAACATTCACTTCTGTTCCAGGCTAGTTCTTGTGCAAACTGTTGCACAACTGTTACACATTCAAATGGGGAACTCTTCATACAACATGATGTTCTTTTGTGAGCACCAGTGTGGATGCTACTCATCATGTTTTGTTGCCTCACAGCACTGTACCTTCAGGAGTAGGAATAATAATTACCTTACAACAGATTTCCTTACATACAGTTCCTCAGACGGAAGCAGAAGTCTTCGTCCTGACGCCTTTCTAGCGTTACTAAACCAATCATTACCCTGAGAGGGACAAATAATGTTATTTAATATTGTGTTTCCAAAAATCTCTCTCCAATAGAGAAGCAGCTTTTTTGGTTGCAAAGTTACCTTCTTAGTAAGCATGATTGTGGTTGCAAATTTGCTTTGACCAGAAACCTCTTTAAGAAAGCCCTCCATGATAAGCTGTCGACCCAATGCTTTCCATGAGTTCTCTGGCCAGTCCTTTCCACTGCCATAGAGAGCATGATTTCGATATTTGTCTGGGAGGCGTTGAGAATTCTGAAATTAAAAATAATCTCACAAATATAACAACTCAAGAATAGTTCCCTGTGTCTCCTGTTCCTGCATGACAATGTTGCTTTTGAAAAACAGATTCTTATCTCTCCTCCCAAGTTGTGCATGTTCTTAATGGGGTGGCAGCTTTGAGCATGACTGCATCGACCAAGAAGAAACTATTTTACTGGGAAGTGGGGAGCGGGGGCACAAAGATATATCTGAGCAGGTTATACATGGCTGCAAGCCTATTTCTATCTAATAACCAGTTCCAATTAAAAAAAATATGAATCCATAAGATGGTTACTACATACAGTACACCTAAATCATCTCTTTCATTACACCACATCTGCAGGGAAAGGAAATATCCCATGGCAACTCAATATCCCATGGCAACCCATGGCTAGTACAAATATAACCCTGCCACATGAACATGCACTCATCCCCCTGCCAAGTCCCCCCTATCCTGGACTGTGAATTCCCTCACACACAGTTCTCAGTGGTTAATAGTTACATTGTTCATCACTCCCTTAGCCTAGGTCTGAACACCAAATAAGGAAACTGTTTTCAGGCTGTTCATGGAGACAGGCCATCCCTTGCGTGTGGAAGATCCCAAGTTTAATCCCTTGTATCTCCAGAAAGGGCTGGGAAAGATGCCCATCTGAGGGGAGAAGAGCTGGACTTGTGGTAGCAAGCATGCATTGTCCCCTTTGCTAAGCAGGGTCCACCTGGTTGCATTTGAATGGGAGTCTACATGTGAGCACTGTAAGATATTCCCCTTAGGAGATGAGGCCGTTCTGAGAAGAGCACCTGCCTGCTTGCATGCAGAAGGTTTTAAGTTCTCTCCCTGGCATCTCCAAGCTAGGGCAGAGAGAGACTCCTGCCTGCAACCTTGGAGAAGCCGCTGCCAGTCTGTGTAGACAATACTGAGCTAGACGAACCAATGTTCAGACTCAGTATAAGGTAGTGTTATATGTCTGAATTGATGAGTGGACAGGGATTGTAACTCAGTAGCAGAGCACATGTTTCACATGCAGAACCTCTCAAGTTCAATCCTTGGCATCTCGAGGTAGGGCCAGGAAAGATGAACTATCTGAAACCCTGAAGAGATGCTGCTAGTCAGTATACTGTTTAATCTTAGTTTAGTTTGGGTATTTCTATAACACCCCAAATGTATGCCTTTGGGCATTTTACAATAAATACAACATAATAAATAAATACAGCATAACAAAACCATTAAGACAATTTTCAAATCACAATTAATGGTGTAGCAATGTGCAGACATGACTGAGCCAGATACACCAGTGTTCAGACTCAGTATAAGGCAACTTCACGTGTTCTCATTTCAAAGGACTGGTCTGGTTTTTAAAGCCCTATACTAGAAGGACTGCCTTCTTCCTTTTGAACCTGCCTGCCAACTAAGAGAGTTTTTAAGAGGCTGATCTCTGAATGTCCCTGCATTTTGAGGTTAGTTAGATGGTTACTGGAGAGAGGGCTTCTTTTGTGGCAACATCTAAATTATGGAATTATCTCCCTAGACTGGTTCAGCTGGCACCATCATGTTTATATTTTAGGCACCGGGCAGAAGTATGCTTTTAGTAACATTTAAGATCCCATGTACTTGGTTTTTATACCACTCGTGCTGCTGTTTTTATTTATTTATGTATCTATCATATTTTTATACCACCTGATATGTACATCTCTAGGTGGTGATCATGGACTACAGTTATGTTGTTTCCTGCTGCCTTATTTTATAGTTCTTATTTTGATTGTGTTTTAAATACATTTAAACACATTAAGCTATCTTGAGGGCCTTTTAAATCAGAAGTCATTATAGTTATCTTAAATAGAGATTCAAATGTAACCAAAAAGAAATCTGGCAAGTGTAAAAAAAGAAGAAGCGGGAGGCACCACTCTCTACAATTGCAGCAGGCATGTATGAGAGGTTTTGTATCTTTCTTTGTCTTAACAGGGGTAGTATAAGATTTCAGCCAAGGCAACTTCTTAATTTGAAAACTCCCAGGAGAACTTGTTCACCACTGAACACGGACTCAGATTTCAAACAACAGGTGAAATCTGATCTCTCCTGCGATTCATCTGAAACCTGTCTAGGAGCACAGCTGTGCTTATTTGTTACCAAAAGAGTCTGCCAGGTGAACAAAACTGAAGATAACATAATTCTTCATAAACTATGGGTAAAACTTCCATAATTGTTTACTGTAAATGGCATATTTATACAATCTTATCTATTTAACTGCAATAGGGCAAAAGTTGTTTCTAACCATAGTACAATACAGCCAAACTCTTCAGCACTTTTCATGCAAAAGTAAAAATTACACAGCTGCCAAGTTAAGATTTACAGCTGGAATACTACTGGATTTGAATTAATCTTCAATTTCCACATAAACTCTATATGTTATAAAGTAAGAGCAACCTGTAAATTACAAAAGAGCAGCCAAAGAATTTTAAAATCAATGACCGACACCCTGATTAAATTTACTCTAGAAAGTCCCGATTAAATTAAAAGGACAAGTTAGGCATACCAAAGAAAATTTGTCAAGGCATGGTATAAACTATAGTCAAACAGTGAAATCTCCAAGGTTTATAAGTAGTGGTACAGAGCTTGATTTCTGCAATGAGAACCAGAAGGCACTGGAACACACACACACACAAACACACACACACACACACACTGAAAGCATTACTTAACTTCTATCAATCCAGCCCATAAAACTAGCACTTACAGATCCTCTGAGAAACAGCACTGGAACACCCATGCCAAACTTCTCATTTAAGGCATATATTGCAGACATCAGTTGGTATGCTTGCTGACCAAAATCCTGCAAACTATCTTCTTTGTCAATCACAGGAGTACTGTGAATGTTCCTAGAAGTGAACACACACACACACAAATGCGTAAGAAACCACATTGGGAACTTTTGTTGAAAAGTGGTATATAAATATTCATCATTCATTCATTAATTGCTGTATATTTATAAAGAGCAGACTCCTTCACACTTTTGCATTACATTTTAGTGTGACCAATATACAGAATCCAAGATGAGCATAAAAACAACCCTGCTGTATCAGGCCCAAGGCCTACCTAGTCCAACATCCTGTTTCCCACTATGGCCCACCAGATGCCTCTGAGAAGCCCACAGGCAAGAGGTATGTGCATGCCCTCTCTCCTGCTGTCGCTCCCCTACAACTGGTATTTAGAGGCATCTTGCCTCTGAGGCTGGAGGTGGCCTATAACCACCAGACTACTAGCCACTAATAGACCTGTCCTCCATGAATTTGTCTAAAGTCATCCAACCTAGAGACCACCACTACATCCTATGACAGAATTCCACAGATTAATTATGCACTGTGTGAAGAACTACTTCCTTTTGTTGATCCTAAATTTCCTGGCCATCAGTTTCATGGGATTACCCTGGTTCTAGTGCTGTGAGAGAGGAAGAAAAATTTCACTCTCTCTACAGCATGCATAATTTTATAAACCTCTACCATGTCTCCCTGTAGTCGCCTCTTTTCCAAACTAAAAAGCCTCAGATGCTGTAGCCTTGCCTCATAAGGTGCTCCAGGCCCCTGATCATCTTGGCTGCCCTCTTCTGCACCTTTTCTAGTTCTACAGTGTCCTTCTTAAGATACAGTAACCAGAACTGCACACAATACTCCAAATGTGACTACACCATAGATTTGTATAAGGGCATTAGCATTTTTATTTTTCAGTCTCCTTCCTAAGGATCCCAAGCATGGAATTTGTCTTTTTCACAGCTGCTGTGACTGAGTTGACACTTTCAACAAGCTGTCCACTATGACCCTCTCTTTCCTGGTCCATCGCCAACAGCTCAGACCCCATCAATGTATATGTGAAGTTGGGGTATTTTGCCTCTATATACATCACCTTACACTAGCTTACATTGAACTGGCCACTCATCCAGTTTAGAGAGATCCTTTTAGAGCTCCTCACTACAAATTTGGCCACTTCGCTTTTTACCCCTAGATCATTTATTAACAAGTTAAAAAGAGCACTGGTCCCACTCTGAGCACTCAGAGGGAACCCACTTCTTACTTCCCTCCATTTTGAAAGCTGTCCATTTGGTCCTACCCTCTGTTCCTTATGCTTCAACCAGTTACCAATCCACAACTGTGCCTTTCCCCTTATCCCATGACTGCTAAACTTGATCCCATGAAGCTTAATTTCCAGTAGCTGAGGTCCCTGAGAATCAGGTTTAGCCCACATCTCAAGGATGTCTCCAAATGCATCTCAAGGGGGTGGAGAGGAGATAAAGTCTTTCACATGCTGACACTGTAGGACTGAGGACAAAACCTGCCATTAACCCCAAAACAATGGGTGGCCCTGTCTGTTCTGACCAGCATCCCACAGAGAGCATAATGTGCATGTATGCACACAGAGATGTGCAACATTCTCAGCAATTCCTTGCAACATAGAAGCCCTCCCTCTACACACAGCTTACAGAACCAAAACGTTAGGCTATGAAAGGAGCAAGCTCAAAAGATATTCCTTTGAAAGAACAGGGATCACCAAGGACGCAGTACCCTTGAATCCCACACATCAGTGACTGGTTGACCCTCACTCCTATTTGAGAAAGGAAAGTGCTGCACTTGGCTTCCCAACTCTTTCTCTGAAGCAAGACTTGCCTCCACTCCTCTCCTGGCACTGGAGGGCCCACCTCCACTGACAGGAACATGATGAAGGGGCTGCAGTTTGTATCTATACACATTCCTGCAGTACACCCACTCTGTCCCCCATTCATCATTACAAGCATTTGGCAAGTAATTTCTCCCTCCATTGTTCAGTGTCTCCCCTGTTGCAGTGTGCCCTTCTCTCCTGCAAGGGATGTGCACACACCAGAAGATCGTGACAAGGACCCTGTAGAGGGGTAGGCAATGGTCTCTCTATGTACCCATCACATCCCTGAGCTGCCTGCCCAGTTCTCTACTCCATGTGTAACTCAGCAGGCTTAGGCAGAATTACTGCAGTGAGTGGCAGCAGCTAAAAACGCTCACAGGAAGTGGCGATGGCCACCAGCCTGGAAGGCTTTAAGTGGGGTTTAGACAAATTCATGGAGGACAAGTCTATCAATGGCTACTAGTCTTGATGGCAATAAGCTATTTCCATGTTCAGAGGCAGGATGCCTCTGAATACCAGTTGCAGAGGAGGAGCAGCTGGAGAGAAAGAATACCTCCATCTCCTGGTTGTGTGGCTTCCCAAAGCATTTGGTGGGTCACTGGGCTAGATAGGCCTTGGGCCTGATCCAGCAAGGCTCTTCTAATGTTCACATCATACCTTCTACCCACATGTCAAAATCGTTTCCATCACTGCTCCCCAATGCTCTGCTCTGCTATTGGAAGGCTCCAGGTTCTACTGCAGGAGGAACTGGGGACTCTCTTGCAAAGGTAGGCTAAATTCAGAATGCCAAATTGACAGGCACTCCTCTAGAATTACAGTAATCCTTTCTAATACTTGTGTATCATTATATATCTTAAAGATAAATATCTACTGCTTAAGGTACATGGCCAAGCAATCATGCAATACAAAAAGGTTCAACTCCAAGTAGCTCCCCAATATCTATATGTGGACTAGTGTTTCAGTGAGACTTAGTCATGACAAACGTAGTCTGGATGTTGCTCACATCATGCACCAACTCTGACTGTAGTGGCCAATTTTCTAGCAAGCGTTCCAAAAATCAAGTGAAATTGGCAAGTGTGACACCAACGCACTAGTGATGCTACAGCATGCTTGACAGAGCATGAGTAGTTTCCCTTGTCCCTGGCTACAATTTTGACTACTGAGCCAGGGTGTAGAGCAACACAGGGAGGGCAGGCAGGAGGATAGGCCTGTGCACCAACCACTGGTGCCTGTGCCACTTATAGCATCCATGCTGTGAGCTGTCTACCCATGAACTATAGAAAAAGTTATTGTTTTGTCAAGGATACAAGGATGTAAGGAGATGTAAAATTGTCTCTGCAACCCAGGAAATCTTCAAACAGAATTTGATGCTCACAGTCACATTCTGATACAAATTGAAAGATGTTCCTTTCATTTTTATTACTTTATGTTTTAAGGATGAATTTAAAGACATTACTTCATGCTTCATAAGAGAGTTTTAGAAGTGTCTCACATTTTATTTCACATTCTACAAGAGTCATTGTCACGCAGCGTTATCTAGGCATCATCATTTCAACATGAAGTGGTAAATCTTTTGGGGCATGTGGTAGACAACAAATATTTATATACCGCTTTTCAACAAAAGTTCCCAAAGTGGTAGAGTGCTTGACTTAGACTGGAAAGACCTGGATTCAAATTGATAGGAAGCTCACCGAGTGACCCTGGGCCATTCTCTGTTTCCCAGCCCAAGCTACAGCAAAGCGCTGCAATGAAGATAAAACGGGCTAAGCACAGGCACATCACCCTAAAGTCTTTGCATACCAATGTTTATTATTATCATCAAACAAAGATTACATTCTGAGAGTTAACTTTTGATTGAGAATTACTCAACGGCATACCACACAACAGACACTTCATATTAGAAGTACAACAACATTTTAAGAATACTTCATTAGCAGAAACCCATTAGAGACTTATTGTTACTTGTCATGTAAGCGGTGGGAAGATAGTTCTTCTAAACCTTTAATCTTTGGGAAGGAACATTTACCTGGATCTGCAATTATCACAACATTTTTCTGTTCCCATGATGCCCAACGAGGCCTTTCGGAGTTGTTTGTCTTCAAAATGAGACAAGATGATTCTACCCAGGGGAACATTGGGAATTAAATAAAAGAACAAGCATTTACATGTTAAATTGATTGAAGAAAACAATGAGTTGAAATCATCATCATTAATTGATTCACCAGGGAACTAATTATCTAGCCTTGAATCATCCTGAGACAGACATATTTTTTTCTAAGTATGAAATTCCTAATGCAGATACAAAAATGTCCTAGAACTCAAGTGACATTTCTCAAAATATTGATCTCAGCTTTGAAAGATGTTCATGTGTGTTTGCTGCTGTTTTTTATTTTCTAAAATAAACAAACAATCTAACACTCACTTTCGCCGGCAGCTGTTCAGGCTCAAGTACTTCTCAATCTTGGCCATCATCTTCAGTTTGTACAAGCGAAACCTTTCATTATGTATCTCATTGAGCAAGTGTCTTAAGGAGACAAAAAGAAAAGAAAACCCTTAAGCTGAAATGTTGACCATTTCCCATTCTCTCCCTGTCTCTTCCAAGACAATATAAAGTATACTGATTTATACAGATGTAAGGCATTTTTAGGGAATTTATCCCACATGGAATCAGAAGTCTAGGGTGCTCATTTGTTGCCCACTGACCCAAGGAAGCAAGGCAATCCACATGTTATCAATACAAGAATTGTATTCTCATCAGACTTGACAGGAGCAGATAACACCACGGCAGTCTCATGACCACTCAAGATTAACCTGAGGTCGGCACCAACAAGTCTCTTGAGTGAAACACACAGGTTGACTGAAGTATCGGCAAGTTAGTTAACGAGGCACAAGGAAAAGAGAGAAAGGAGCAACAAGAAGCCCCGTGTATAACCTTCACTTTATTATTGTACCCCATCTTGGGTAACCTTTCACCTAATTACCTACCCCCTTGTTTATTTTCCGATGATTGGTTGGTACCCCCCAAGTTGCCCCTCTCAGTGGTTCAGATACATCACCCCATAAAATTTGGGTCACAATTACGCACATTGTAGTTTTACTGTATCTTGTGCCATTGTTTTTAGAACACTTTAGTAACAATTGCCTATCTACTCCCAACACTGGGGCTTTGTGGTGGGCATGTTTCCCGAATTATCTTGATACATTCAACCACACCTGTTCTATACATCTTCCTGTCAACTGACAGTTCAGTAAAAAACACACAGAGAAGAGAGCCTACTTTCTTACAGGCCCCAAAGCCTAAACTTTCATCAAGCCAAATAGTGAAGTGAACTATCAAATTTGCCCCATCCCAGAATTCTATACACATATAAACACACAGTGTAAATTTGCTATAACTATAGACTTAGTCACTAAAGAAATGCTAGGAACTGCATGATCAAATCTTAGACAGTTAGCTTTTATATTTTGCCATTAAGCCTGTCACTATTCAACAATGCCTCTAGCAATAGCAATAGCAATAGCACTTACATTTATATACCGCTCTATAGCCGGAGCTCTCTAAGCGGTTTACAATGATTTAGCATATTGCCCCCAACATTCTGGGTACTCATTTTACCGACCTCGGAAGGATGGAAGGCTGAGTCAACCTTGAGCCCCTGGTCAGGATCGAACTTGCAACCTTCTGGTTACAGGGCGGCAGTTTTACCACTGCGCCACCAGGGGCTCTAACATATGCTCCTAGCTTCAGCAATGTACAATGATCCTATCTAAAGCCTACACAACAACATCCGGACTTATAATACATGGGCCTCAAAATAATATTAGTAACAATCACCACGACTACATATTTATATGGTACATTCTCAAGTATTCAGAGAGCAGTTACATCTACCTTTAAGAGCAATTCTACCTTTAAGATAGGCCAATACTTTTGTTTACCTGTTGAAACTCCCCCTTCTGTCAAACATTCCTGTTAGAATGGATGATGGATATACAACCTTTTTAGCTGATCGCTGTGTATCTACAACACTGTGTGGCCAAATTTTGTGCGGCCGCATGTAAGATCAGATCTGAGTTGATTTGAGTATCAGTGTTTTGCATTACTTGTGCTATTTTTATTGTGTTTTGTTTTGTTGCTGTGATCTTGGGTCAATGACCGTAATAAAGCATTCATTCAGTCATACCTGTTGAAACTCATGTCAGCCTGGGTCCACAATACATAGCAAAAGGCAGGAAGCCCATCACGACCAGCCCTTCCAATTTCCTGGTAGTATGATTCCATTTCCTTTGGAGCTCCATAATGAATAACTGTCCGGATGTCTGCTTTATTGATGCCCATTCCAAAGGCTACAGTTGCTACTACACACTGAAAAATAACCATAACATACTATCAATGTTTAAATGCACTTTAAATGATAGCATCCAAAGGTATTAATGTGTCCAACTGCATTCAGTATTTTATACTGTGGATTTGTCTAGTTTACCCATCTCAGCACATAACATCTGTCAGAAGTACCAAGTTCTCTCAGCTGTTTGCTGTGCACAAGAGTCTCAATTAGGCAATGAAATAAAAACCAGGTTGCTCACCTATAACTGATAATCTGGTACAGATCCACCAACATCCATAAGAATGGGTTCTGCGCCTGCGCAGGGACCACACAGTAGCCATGCCATATCTTGTCGAGGCATCCTAGCCCTGCCCCCACGCTCTGAGCGTGCTATATAAAGGCGGGCTGGACGCGACATTCCCTAGTTCTTGGACGTCCACCGTGGAGGACGACCATCCAGTCGAGCAGATGAGTTCTTTCACGTCCAACAGAGAGTGCCAAGGGCCATGGCATGCACACATAGCTGCACACATAGCTACGCACATAGTAGAGCACTACTGCAGAGGGAAGGATGGGAGGGTCTTATGGATGTCGACGGATCTCTACCAGATCATCAGTTACAGGTGGGCAACCTGTTTATCTGAATTGAGATCTGTCGAGATACATAAGAATGGGTGTTTAGCAAGCTCCTTAAGGAGGAAGGTACAGTAGTGGTTATTGCAACATCCTTTTCAAAACACTCCTCCCAAAGCTAGCCTCAGCAGCAGAGAGCACGTCTATTGAGTACTGTCTTATAAAGGGAGACTCCAAGGACCAGGTTGCTGCCTTGCAGATGTCCATGAAGGTCACTCCGGAGAGATGTGCAGAAGAGGAAGCATGTGCCCTGGTAGAATGGGCCTTAATGGGGTCTTGTTCTGAAGCTTATAGGTGAACAAGATGAGCTCTACTAACCATCTTGATAAGCATTGTCATGATATACATGAGCCCTTGGCGGGGCCTTTGTAGGCCACAAAAAACCATGTGTGGAGGATCGGAAGTCCTTCGTGCGCACCAGGTAAAATAAGAGTGCTCTGCGCACATCGAGTGAGTTCATGGATCTTTCCAGAGCAGAAGAAGGGATCCTGGTTGGAAGAATGATGTCTTGATTTAGGTGAAAGCTAGACACTACTTTTGGCAGAAAGGAATGGTCCAGGCGCACCAGGACTTTATCCTGGAAGAAACTTGTGTATGAAAAGTCGATCCTGAGAGCCGCGAGCTCACTTACTCGGCAAGCCGTGGTGATGGTGCTTAAGAAGGCTGTTTTCAAAGAGACTAGCTTCAACGATGCTGTTGTCATGGGTTCAAACGGCGCCTGGGTGAGCGGCGAAAGTACTAAAGAGAGACTCCAGGGCTCCACTGGGGCTTTAACTGGAGGATAGACATTTGTGAGGCCCTTCAAAAAGGCTTTACTCTTTGGATGAGAAAATAAAGCTTTACCATCACAACCTGGATGCTTTGATGAAAGAGCTGCCAGGTGGACTCGTAGCGAAACATTAGCCAGACCTTGTGACTTTAAGATGGAGAGATAACACCTGCCAGACAGACACTTGGCGAGGCAGAAATCCTCTGTCCTTGGCATAGGCTTTGAAGCGGAGCCACTTGCTCGCATAATTGTGCCTGGTCGAGGCTTTTCTCTGGTTGAGTAGAATATGATTTAGAAGCCTATTCGTCACGTGGTCAGTCAGAGGGCCTGGACGTCTGGGTGAAGGACATGACTGTCGTCCTGGGATAGAAGGTCCAGTTTCTGAGACAGATGTTGGTATTGATTCCTGAACAGTTTGTGTACCTGTGGAAACCAAGGTTGCCTTGGCCACCATGGCATTACCAGGACGCAGGCTATCAGATTTGAAAGAAGATGAGCCACCACCCTGGCGATTATCGGCTGAGGAGGGAACATATATGGTATTTCCTGTGTCCAGTTCGTTTGAAAAGCATCCCCTAAGGATCGGGGGTTGTGCCCCGCTCTGGAGCAGAAGCGGGCACATTTCAAGTTTGATGAGATTGCAAACAGGTCCACTGATGGTTGAATCCAGTGGTTGAAGAAGGAAGTTGTGTATTTTGACTTTAGCTCCCACTCGTGTTGTGTGTCTTAGAGGAAAACCCGGCTGAGGTCATCCGCCAGGATGTTGACCAGGCCTTTGACGTGCACAGCCACTGGTGAGACTTGGTGATGGATGCACCAGTGCCACATCTGAAGACTTAGGGCACATAGACTGCGGGATACAGTTCTGCCCTGGCAGTTGATGTACGCCAGAGCTGTCGTATTGTCTAGTCGTATCTGGGCGGATCTGTTCTGAACAACTGACAGGAAGGCTTGTAGTGCACAAAAGACAGCCAACAACTCCAGGAAATTGATGTGGAGTTGAGCTTGTTGTGGAGTCCCCTTCCCTTGGGCCTGGTGATGTCTGCAATGTGCTCCCCAGCCTACAAGGGAGGCATCGGTTGTCAACCAACAGAGGCGTAACTAGGGAAAACGGCGCCCAGGGCAAACACTGAAATTGCGCCCCCCCCGCCTTTTTAAAGGACTGACATCTTGTCTCACCCTAAGAGATGTGGACTGCCTTGCCCATTTCAGCTCATGAATTGGAACAATGGTCCGCACAGTGAACAGAGATCAAAAGTGTTAACTCCCATGTACCTGGCAGCTCTTTAAAAGACAATCTCTCTATGTTTTGTTTCATTGTCTGATTTTTGTTCCCATCAACTATATTATTCATACCAGTTTCCACTTGTTTAACAACAACAACAAACACTAGAGAAGCCCAGAAGAAATTAAAGTCACTCCTTGTTGACCTATTAGAAAGTTACTGGCATCTGACCCACAGGCAACCTGCCACGTTACATAGAACACACACATGCACACTTTCCCCCATGGTAGATTGCAGTCAACCGTTAATGGGGCGAGGGGGCAGCAGAAAGCAAATATTACAATAGCAGAAGGTAGGGCAACACTGCTCCTCCAATTAAAAGACCAAACAGGGTCTCTCTTCTGCTTTGTGAAACGTGTCCTTTACTATTACCCTTGCTTAAAGCCAAGGCAAGGGGGTGGTGCAGATGGAGGGGCTTAAGACAACTTTGAAACTAGCACATACAGCAGTGACTGTCACCAGCAAAAGGGGCAGTAAAACAATATATATACTCTCTTGTGATAGCTTAAAAACAGACAAGTTTATTGTGGCATCAGCCTATGATTCCTTGAGGTGCTGTACGATTGTTTTTGCTACAAGTCTATCCTCTGGAATCTAGCACTACAGAGCACAAGCAACACTCATCAAGCCACAAACCAATTAGCAGGTCCAATGTATAGGGAACCAAGAGGGCAGGAGTTTAGAAAATCAGCCCATCACTTGTTTTAGCCTGGTGCAGAAAATTCCTTCCAGCTCTAAAATGTTACTTATTCCCCCAACCTTATCAGTTGAGGCAGTAGCCTGAAGTTAGTTTTCCCTCCCCCCCAATAGCATATTTTCTCAAGAGGTTTGCTAGCCAACCAAGTAGGTTTTGATCATAACAGGACAGCCTTCCAATCCCTGCTGTTTTCAGCTTGCCAAATGTACTGGTACCAAGACACCTGAGCAAAAGGCAGGTAAGTGCTTTTGTAGTGGTGGTGGTGGAGAGGGGGTGTTTCTGCCTGCCTGCCTTGATCAAAACCTTTCCATTGATTCTGCCTGTCTGTCTACATTCATGTGAAGGCGAGTAAAGGGTTCTTCAAACGTACCTTTTGCCCTACAAGCAGTCTAAATTACTTCGGCGTGGAGTTTGAACAGTAAATACAATTATTAGGCAATGATATTGGGGGGGGGCGTTTAAAATGTGGGTCCTCTGATCCGATCCTGCTTAACAGGACATGGATGCCCCCTGCCCACACAAGAAGATGAAACTCTGTCCCGGTACCTCTTTGCAGGCATGTAGATCCTCTCCTTTGGCAGCAATGTCTGCCCAAAGCAGCGGCAGCAACAACAACAACACAGAAAGCAAGAGCAGCGGCAGGCGCCTCCGCCCGATCACTTTGCAATCATGCAAAGCAGTAATGCACAAGAACAGACAGCAAAGCTACAGTTTTAGTCTTTAGTGAAAGCAAAAGGGGACATGATGAATGATAAGGGTGTGTGTAAGGAGACAAGGAGGAGCTGAGAGGAATCAAACTATCCTTCGGTCATGTTGGCTCCACCCCCAGACAAGGAGCTCCTTCAGTAATGCAGGGCAAACCCACTGCTGTCAAATTAAAGGGGAAGTCAATGCAGAAGTAAGACACTCACTACAGACAGACCTAGAGGCTGTCACCCCTGCTCGTCGCTACCACCGCACCGAAATAATTCAGAAAACTGGCGAAATTAAAGGACGGACAAGAGGATATGCACCCCTGCAAATGCACGTGTACACGTGTGTGTAAACTGAACTAACACTTCCTACATCAGACGAAGCAAAGTGGACACTACTAAATCTGCTAGACTTTAAGGTGCCACAACTTAAGACTCTTTTGTGTGCACCCGCATGGTTTTCTGGTAGGGTTCCTGTGCCTAAGCGGCTGCATGACACACAGTAATCCAACAGTGGACATGTTGCCACTAGCCCCTCTCCCCCGAAAGGTGACACCTGTTTGCATTTCTGCCAGTGGATGGGGGTGGGGGGATACTTCCACACTATTCAAGCTCAGCCGTGCCACGTGTGCAGAGCAGGTAGCCCAGTTCATCCGAACCTTCCCTAGTAGAGCCAGGCCTCGTTTCGCTGAGGCGATCACCTCCGCCAGGGGGCGAGAGAGTGGCCGCTGGAGTCGGCTGGCTCCCACTCGACCCAGCGCTGCCAGGGAGCAGACAAAGAGGCCCGGCCTCTCTTCCTTCCAATCCCAGCTTGCACGCTTGTTTCTTCGGCATCCTCCATGCCTGTGTTGCTCCCGTTCGCTCACCGCCCGGTCCTTGCCGCCGCCGGCGACGCAAGGTGTGCTGGGGAGGCATGAGCTGCCGCTGCTGGGTGTTTGGCTGGCGGCGGCTGTACGATGGCCGGGCGGAGGTACACTATCCGTAGCCACCAATGCAAGACAACAGCTCTCACAATGCAGTGTTATGGGGAAGGGGAGCGGGGAGGCGGATCACACTAATCCATTACGGTTACTTACACACAGAGAGAAAAAAAGGGAAGTGAGCAGAAAGAAGCTGGCAGCTTGGGAAAGCGGATTGCAAAAAAAAGGAGGGAGTGGAGACACTAGGGAAAGGACTGCATGGATGGGTTTGGGGGGACTAAAGGAGGAGAAAGTGCCCAGGGAAACGGCAGTTCAGCTGAGCACCCGCCACCTGCAAAAGGGGTAAGGCAGGGAGAACGCTGTGGTGCCACGAGAAAGAACAATGAAAAGGTTCCTAATGTGGGGAGGGGGCGTGAAGGAAGGAACCAGATCTGCTGCCAGCAACTGCCCGGCCCCGCCTGCATCCTCCGATCCCTGCTAAAGCAGTACCAACCTCCAACCTGCCCGCCTCCGCTTCCTCCGGGAGAGATGGAAATTCTCCTGTCCTGTGGCTGTGCCCCAGGCGCGGCCTCCTCGCCAGGCCAGACACGCATGCGCGACTGGTGGGGGGGCGGCGCCGCGGGCGGGGAGTGAGCTCAGAGGCAGCGGAGTGATATATGATCAAGAATGACGGTCTGTTGACGACGACGATTCGCTGAGCAGGCAGGCACTGCAAGTTGCAACTTTAGGTGTCCGCACCGCGGTGCCCAGGAGCAATGGGGGGGGCGCCGGGACCCAGGGAGGGGGAGGGGGACTCAATGCGTCCCGCACTGCCTGCTGCTGTGCACCAAAAAAATTTTTTTTCGAACAAAAAATTTTTTTTTCCGGAAGGGAGGGGCTTGGCAGGGGCACTTTTGGCGCCCCCCCCCCCACGTGATCGAACAGGGTGGCGCCCAGGGCACGTGCCCCCCTGCCCCCCCTATCGTTACGCCTATGTCAACCAGACCGATGGGACTTGGGTCCGGAAAGGCACTCCTTCAAGGAAATTCCTGAGTTCTGCCCACCAAGAGAGTGATCTCAGCGGGATTTCTAGACACCTCCTCTGACTGTGCCAGACAGGATGGAAAACAGACAGAAACCACATCTGCCGCTTCCTCATCTTCAGGAGACTGTAGCAGATGAATGTATTACAAGAGGCCATGAGGCCTAAAAGGCGTTGAATTGCGAGCGCTGGCTGTACCGGGTGTAGTTGGAAGAGTTGCACCAGATCTGGAATGCGAACATACCTCTCCTCTGGCAAGAATGCTCTTTGGTTCTCTGTGTCCAGAACTGCTCCTATGTAGGTGGTGACCAGAACCGGTTCCAGGTGTGATTTTTTCCAGTTCACCTGGATGCCCAGGTCCTGAAGAATGTCCAACATACAGTGGATGTGTGAAAGTAACTCGTCTTTGTCTTTTGAGGTCAGGAGCCAATCATCCAAGTAGGAGGAGGTAGATGGAAATACCCAGTGTCCTCAAATGTGCAATCACTGCCACCATACACTTTGTGAAGACCCTTGGGGTGGTAGACAGTCTGAAGGGCAAGACATTGTATTAGAATACTTGGCGGTCTACGGTGAAACGCAGAAACTTTTGGTGTTGTGGCCTGATATTGACATGAAAGTAGGCGTCTTTGAGATCCAGCGTCGCAAGCCACTTCTCCCCTTGGAGAAGTGGAAGAATCTGTTGCAATGCCATCATGTGAAACTTTTTGATGCGGATAAACTTGTTTAAGTGGTGCAGGTCCATAATGGGGCGGATGCCCTCATCCCGCTTCGGGATTTAAAAGTAGTGGGAATAGGACCCGTCCCACCTGCCCGCCCACGGCACCGGGGCAATCGCCCCCTTTTCTAACAGTTCCTTCACCTCCTCCTGTAAGGCAACCAATGGAGGGATGAACCTCATTCCTGTGAACCGCAGGGGTCGACTTGAATTTGATGGTGTATCCTGAAGATATGATCTTCAAGACCGAGCAATCTGATGTTATACGGTGCCATGCGAGGGCATGGCGTGAAAGCTTGATGGAATTTGGTGGTGGAGACAGATGGTTGAGACGATCCATTGGCAGAGATGGTAGAACCCCAGCTGGCAGGAATGGGGAGAGAGGTGGTGCCGGTGAGCGGACAGATGTCTCAGGATCTGCTTCTGGGAGTCCGTGGTCTTGAGATGCTGGGACTGCACTGATTTAGATTTGGCCTAGAAGGGTTGCCTCTGATAATTTGGATAAGACTTCCTGAAATACTGTGATCTTGGCAGTGGAATGATGGTTGTTGCCTAGCATAAGTGGAGTGATATCTAGACTGGTAAGAGGAAAAAGTAGAATAGCAATAGCAATAGCAATAGCACTTACATTTATATACCGCTTTATAGCCGGAGCTCTCTAAGCAGTTTACAATGATTTTTTTTTTTAGCATATTGCCCCCAACATTCTGGGTACTCATTTTACCGACCTCGGAAGGATGGAAGGCTGAGTCAACCTTGAGCCCCTGGTCAGGATCGAACTTGCAACCTTCTGGTTACAGGGCGGCAGTTTTACCACTGCGCCACCAGGGGCTGGTGAATGTAAAAGTCTGCGATGTAAAAGTCTTTGCTATGAATTTTGACTTAAGTTGCTTCATGGTCGTATCAGTAGCTTCACTGAAGAACCCAGAGCCACCAAAGGCAAGACCCTCTATTTTGTCCTTCCTATCAGATTGCAAATTGGTAGACCGCAATCAAGCATGCCTATGCAGAGTAACTGCAGCTGTCATTGCCAGAGACTCACTCTCAGCGAAATGCTTGGTGATGCTGAGCAGTTGTCTGGTCAGGTCTCCTGACCTCTCCAAGGTGTGATGAAATTTCTTCTTAAACTCCTCTGGAGACAGAGTATCGAGGTCAAAAAGCAAATTTTCCCAGAGACCATGACTATACTTGGCCGTACAGGTGAAGTAGTTGGCGATGGAAAGACACGAGGTTGATCCCAAGGAGATCCAGTTTGCAACCTCCTTTTTCAGGTGGTACTGTATGATGTTTCCCAGACGTGGAGGTGTTGGTGCAGTCTATCACCAAGGAGTTGGGAGCAGGATGTTTCAGGAGATAGGCGTTCTTTGTCCTGGATATAGTACAGGCTTTCGAGGCGCTTAGATGTAGGGGTGAAGGTATGTAAGACCTCCCAGGTGCACTTAGTCACCCTCGTTATAACTGAGAGCATAGGTAGGGCCACTGGTACCGTGGATTGAGTCTTAATCATAAAGTTATAGATGGGGTCATCTATTGTGGCTAGTTCAGATCGAAGATCAAGGCCCAGTGCTTCCACCATGGTATGGACATGCCTGTGATATGCCTTCATCTCCTCGTTGGGTGACACATAGGTAGGAGGGGCCACGTCAGCCAAAGGCTCCACAATGGTGTCCTCTTCCTCAGGATCAGATTTGAAATCTGAAGAGCCATAATGCTCAGAGACAGATCAGAAGGTGATGTGGGAACCACTGTTTGGGTCTCTACCGTGGCAGCATAAGACGCAGTCTTCCCTGTCTGGGTAGCCACCGAATGTGTCGCAGTAGGCTTGGTTTGAGACGCTTGATGTTCAAGAAATGGAGAACTGGTCTGAGTGGAAGCAGAGACATACAAAGGAAGGGTTACAGTCGCTAGCGTCACCGGCGCTGGAACTGGTGAAATGTGTTTCCAAGGTCTGGCTGAGTCGCAAACATAAGGTACTGCAGGTGAAGAGGAGCCTATAGCCTGGCCAGACGTAGTATGGGTGAAGCCACATGTATGCCAAGAGAGAGGGGTTTGCAGATGAGCCGCCAAGAGAGCAGAGGAAGGGCGGGTGTGTGAAGCCAAGGGAACCTCGACCGTCGGTAGCGCAAGGGAGCCGACCGAGGAGGAGGAAGCTGCACCGCAGATTGAGAAGGAGTGTGTTCCTCAATCAGATCAACAATCTTGGCACTTTTCAACAGGAGTCGAGAGAGGTTCAGACCCCTGACGCTTCAACTGAGTCAACACAGTAGACTGCCTCGATGGCTTCGATGTAGACTTGGATGCCGAAGAGGACATCAATGCCGAAACTTTCAAGTGAGGCGACTTCTCTGAAGAGTGCCCCCGAGACTTGGGATGAGTCGATGTCGACTTCGATGTAGAGCCATGTGTTGGGGTCAATGCTGTGCCCTGATTGATGCTCAATGTCGAGGGAGATTTGGAGGTCAATGACAAGTCTTGCTTAGTGGTTGATGTCGAGCCACTCTTAGAAACTGGAGCCAAGGCTGGTCTCAATGTCCAACACATTGACTTCGACCTATGCGGGGTCGACGTAGAAGCTGAGGCGGATTTAGGCAGAATTCTTGCTGCCAAACTTGAAGGACGCAGCATCCCCAGTGTCGAGGGGCTCAGCATATCATTGTAAACTGCTGCTCAAAGACGAAGTGCCCGATTCTTCCGTGTCTGTTTGGAGAACGATAGGCAAATTTTACATGAGAACACATTGTGTTCCTCCCCCAAACAGATCAGGCACAGGTCATGGAGGTCCTTAGAGGGAAGTTTGGCAGTACAGCCTTCACATCTCTTGAAGGACTTCTTTCCCTCAGCCATTACACCAACAGCAGAATAGTCAAGTCCGTTTCGGGGGTCAGAGCTAGTCAAGGGTCAGTAGCCGTTCCGAGGTAAAAAAAAAACCACGAGGGAATGTTCATCAGCTGGTCTGCATCTGAAAATCGTTAAAAGCCATCAAACATGCGTCCAATACTCGAGTCAATCATCAAAATGGGTCAAAACCGTAAAATCAGTCCGCTAAGATAGCGAAACAGTAAGAGAACTCACAAAACTCACAAAGAACTTCCCGACTAGCGGCAGACCAAGGTCCAAATGCAAAAGCGGTCAGAAAAGAACTAAGGAACGTCGTGTCCAGCCCGCCTTTATATAGCACGCTCAGAACATAGGGGCGGGGCTAGGACCCCTCGACAAGCTACGGCATGGCTACAGAACCCATTCTTATGGATCTCGACGGATCTTGATCCAGATTGGCAAAATCTCTTCTTGCAAACATAAGTAGCAGCCTGTCACTGCTAACAATTCTGCTAATATCCAAAGGTGGCATGATACCCATATTGAACTGAAAAGGAAAGTGAAAGTGAATTTGAATGGAAAGCAATGATAGTGAGCACCAAATCTGGACATTGGAGACTAGGATTCAAATCTCCTCTTTAGCACACAACTCCTAACTGTAAAACAGGAAAAGCAAGGCACAACCCAGGTTTGTTGTGAGGGGGACTGAAAGTACTGTAAAAGCTTTCACTGTTGTACTGTGAACAGTGCAATGTTGTAAAAATAACTTGTAACATTCAACTGTGGGTCTGTTCACTTGTTTCTTGGCCCCCAATATTCGAACCATAGTGAGATCACAAACAGGTCTTGTGTTTAAGTAATCTCCCCTTCTCCCCACCAAAAGAGAGAAGATCTAACATTTATCTGTACATGAGATCTCCCTGAACCTGCAAGACAGATCCCACTCTATCATACAGAGTCAAGAATATCCCACATTCAAATGCAGAATCTTCCTGGTTTGGTTGTTCACTGTGGCTGCTCAGAAATTATGTACTGGCTACCTTTATTAAGATTGCAATGAACTGTAAAGGTGCTGGGCACATTTGATGTCTTGCTCATATTCTATTTTCTGTTACCTGTATTTTATGTTATTATAGTAAGTGTTATTTCATGGTTTATATTGGCAAGTACAAAGGATTTTATATTTTCTGAACAGCTTTATTTTCTCCATCGCTGTTGAGACGTGTATTTTATTCTCATAGTGCCTTTGACTACAAGCAAATAAATATTACAATAGTTGTAAACTAGTGGGCCCGGACACAGAGCATCTGAGCCTCTAGTTGGGCCCAGCCATCCTCCCCATGCTGGCATGCCTGGCTTTCTGGCTGGCCAACCGGCCGTTCCCCACCCCACCGCCGCCCCCCCTGGGCCAGGCCATCCCACTGCCACCGGCCAGACTAGCCTGGCCCACTGCCGCTTCCTCCATGCGGCCGGACCAGGGTGCGCTGCCACCGCCTCACCCCAGTGGGCAGGCCAGGGCCAGGCCACCCCCCCGCCGCCTCCCACCTCCTCCTCCCAGGTGGTGGGGCACTGCCTGCCGTCCACCCACCTCCTCGCTGCCACCATTATTTCTCCCCGCTGCCTCCTCTTCCTGGCCAGTGGGGCTTTGCCCACTGTCCACCCGCCAACCCTCCACCTCTGCTTCCTGGCCGTCGCCATTATTTCTCTCCACTCCAATGCTGGAACTCTTGCGCGCTCTAGAGCATCTGCGCGTTAGTACTTGATTGCTCCCCTCACCTCAGAGATCTCCCCACCCTCACCTGAGCTGCACTCCTGCTCCTCATCCATCTCGTTGCTTCCATCCCCCTCACTCTTCTTGGTCGTGGCTGCAGCATTGCTGCCGCCTATTGGCCAAGCTGCAGCCCCCTATCCCCAGAGATCTCCCCACCCTTACCCAAGCCCCACTCCTGCTCCTCCCACCAGGAGCAGCAGCAGCAATGGTTGACTGGGCCATTCCTCACTGCTGCCAACACCATGGCCGCTTGTTCCCCTCAGGCCACTGACAGGCCTGAGTTAACAGATTTTGTTCATCTTGTTTCCTCATCTAATTCACACAACAGCAGCCTCCTTCACCTGAAGGGGCTCTTTCCTTTTTGTCTTTTTGCAGACCCCTGCCTGCTATCCTTTTATATATAGAGAGAGATTCCTCTCCTCTACAGTCAAGAATATCTTCTGACCAGTAACAGTTGCATTACAACTGACTTTAACTATCACAGGCTCCTCCTCCTTATCTGCATATGGAAATACCCACTGCCCAATCACCATGGTGCTTCTGCTCTCACAGGCTCCTTTTCCCTATCTGCATATGGAATCCCCACTGCCCAATCAGGTGCTTCTGCTTGCGAACTCTGTCAGCCAATCACCTCCACCCCCTCTGTCAGCCAATCGCCTCCTTTCTGCCACGTCCCCAAGCATGGCCCATCTTAGAGAATTAATAATATAGATAAGTCCCATTGAAAGCAATAACTTGAAATATGCAGCCAGACCTTGTGTGTGTACTCAGTGGTACTTAGTCTGAATTCAACGGAATTTAATCCCATTAATTGTGTAGGGGATCACAGCCTTTGTTTAAATTAAAACCCATTTATTTCAATGGAAGTGACTATGCAATCCTTAAGCAACTTTACTCATAATTAAGGTTCATTGAACTGAAGGGGTTTACACTCTATTATGTGTTCAGGATTGCAACCACTGTTCCCTTTTAGGCATGCGCACACTCAAAAGTTTTTGGATGTCCGCTCAGTTCATTTTAGATCCCACTTAGGTTTAATCTAGAAGGCCCCATTTTGAATGCATGTCTTGATACTGCTGCCCAGAACAAAACTCATTCTGCACAGAGATGGAAAAAATTAGAGGGACCACTGCAACTTTCATAATTTTGTTGGATTGTGGCTACTGTGTATAGGCATGAACACAGAAGGTGCTTCAAAAAAACCCTGCAGTATATTAGTGAATAATATGCAAAGTCCTCTCCATATTTTTTGCATATGCATAAAAATCACCATGTATCATCCTATGCAAATTAAATTTCCCTCATACCTGAATTTCATCTCTCATGAATCTATGGTGGACATCTCGCCTTGCTTTGATTCCCATGCCAGCATGATATGTACCGCAAGAAAGGTTTAATTTTGTCAGCTCTCTGGCTACATGTTCAGTGGTCTTCCTTGAAGGGCAGTAAATAATAGTGGGGCCTTCAAATTCATAAGATCTAAGAATTGCAAAAATAAAGAAAAAGCATCTGTGTGTGAAATATCTGATTTGAACATTTGATGGCGCAAATAAAAAAGTTAGAACTATGCTATATTTATGACAATTTTCCCTTGTAAAGTTTCCTTCTTTAAAATTGGCTTTATTTAACTAACAGCTTGTTTGAAAACATTTGGAAAAATATGATCTACTCTTTTGCAAGCTACTGGTGCTTTTGAGAAGCACAACAGCACTTTCCCCCAAACAGAAGTTGTATCTTTACAAAAATGAAGTAATTATGGCTGATTGGAAGGTGGCATCTAACCTGGAAGGGCCAAGAACTCCCATTAAAGACTGAACTGGCCCTTGACTATTCCCATCCCATCACTCTATAGTTCACAACTTTGGGATGCTTCTCAAAGCATGTGGCAGTGGTGGCCAAGAGTATCTTTCCCCAACTCCGCCCTGTTGAGAGACTTAAATGTTTGGTGTTCATGCTCAGGTAGGTAGTGGAAACTCCTTCTGGTATTTAAATCATATTGTTTTAATGAGCTTTAATTGAATTTCTAAATGCATCAAAGTTGCTGCCATCCCCTAGGGCCTAGGCTTTAGGAAGAGGGAGGCTATGAACTTAAATAAATGTTTATACACATTTCTTTCAAGGAAGAGCTTTGGAACAAGTAGCCCATAGGTAGAATAAGCCAGAAGACACTCACCTATCCTTTTTCAAAAGAAACTGCTGCAAATCCCGAATGATATTTCCACTTTTCCACTGAACTTCCAAGTATAGGTTAGGCCGGTCAAAACTAGTACATGTGACCTGAGGAGTCTTCAGATGTAGACAATCTACTATGTCCTCCCTGATGGATGGGCTTGCTGTTGCAGTTAATGCAACAATAGGAACCTGAAATTTAAAATAAAAAACAGAATACTACCATGGAAATGGAGAGAGAAAGGAATGAATGAAGGAAAAAATGGATAACCAATCACTGTTGATTGTGGGAGGGGGAGGTGTCCGTGTGTGTGTACACCCAGATGTGCATACATAAAGTATGTTCTTGTGTACGAGAGTAATATAATTGTTTAACCTCCTTGGTAAGTTATGAGTCAGTATGTGGCCCATGACTCTTCTGTGTGCCCCTTGGATCTGTGAGAATTTTGAAAACATCACTCTTCATGAAAATTTTAAGTTTCAAATCTTCATTACTGCTGATAAAATGAAACAGTTCTAGCCCTAAAAGAGATCAGCCAGTATACCATGCCCACTTTTATAGATAAATTCTAATAAAAAGGAACCACATTCAGAGAATTCTTTTTCTTCTGCCTTTTTCATTACAAGTCCTATGAAGTAGCTCTTAAAAACCTTTGAATAAGTATTGCTCACATGATGGGTACCAATGCAACACACAAAAATGATTATATCCCTAAACTGTTTTTGTAGACAGAACACCACTTTACCTTAGGAAGTGTTTTCTTTAACAATCCCAAAGACCTGAATGAATTCCTGAAGTCATGTCCCCATTCAGAAATACAGTGAGCTTCATCAACAGCTATCAGTGTGATACCTAAGAGGAAATTAAAACAGATCCATATGATCGCAATGCTTTTGCAACACTAGGGTTATCAGGGTCACTTTTTACTTTGTTTCCTTGCATATTTATTTGTTGCATTTATATACCACCCTATATAAAACCTCAGCACGGTTTACAATCCAAACAACCACCAAAACCTAAAAACCATATAAACAGATTAAAATTACCAAAAATAAAACTTTTTTAAAAAAATTAAAACCATAAATTAAAAGCCTGATAAAAGGTGTGTTTTCAAAAGTTGTTTAAAAACTACCAGAGATGGGAAGATTCTGATTTCATTAAGGAGTGTGTTCTGGAGCCTCGAGGCAACCCTAGAGAAGGCCCAGTTTGGGGTCACCACCAAGTGAGCTGGTGGAAACCACAACTGGACCTCTCCTGGAGATCTTAATAGGTAGCAGGGTTCATGAATAAGGCGCTTATTCTTGAATACCCTGGGCCCAAGCCATCCAGGGCTTTATAGGTAATAACGAACACTTTGTATTTTGCCCAGAAACTAAATTGGCAGTCAGTGTAGTTCTTTTAAAACAGGAGTAATGTGGTCTCTATGGGTGGCCCCATTTTTTTGAAGCACGTTTCTGGCTCTTACAACAGAACCAAAATAAAAGCAGTTGTGCAAATCTGCAGATTCATACAGATTGCAAAATTCAGCACTTCTTGTCACAGAATTTGGGTTAGCATATCTCCCATGAGAATTCCCTTTAGCGAACTGATGTTGACATAGATTTGTTGGTACTCATCCAAACACCTGCAATTTCACTGCAGATTTATCTTGGTATTTGTGGGGAGAGAAAGATACACAGGAAAAATGTGACCTCAACCCTGAACTGCTATGCCACCTCCTCCAGCTTTTACTGCCTGGCAATTATCAAGAAAAGCACAGAAATATGAAGCACAACTTGGAAGGCCTAGAATAGATAAAATCCCCAGCAACTGGAAAAACTACAAGATTACGGAGCATTTTCATGCTGTTAACTATTTCCACATACCAATTGTTTGGTCAAGTTCTTCAAGCCATGACAAGTTTCCTGAACAGAATTCTGGAGTTATGTAGATAACTCTATAATGGCCCCTTTGAAAAATGAAAGAAAGTAGCATCATTACTCCAGAACTGAAGTAGTACCAAAGAATTCATCATATATAAACTGGACGTTTTGATGTTTTCTTTCAAATATAAATGTACTTTATTCCTACACCTTAATGTTTACTTAAAAGCTTAAGAGGATAGCTTTGAGTCTCAGCTAAACAAGATACTAGGAAGATACTTGCAAAATACTAGGAAGCTGCAGCTACTGCAGAATGAAGCACCTCACCTCCTAATAGCAAAGAATCACCAGAAGCACACTACAGATCCCCTATTCTATTTCAAGCACAGTTCAAGGCACTGGTCTTAAGCTATATAACTCTCAATAATCTAAGGTGTGTGCACATGCACATGCTCACAAGTTGTTGTTGTTGTTGTTTTTATGTCCACTCAGTTAATTTTAGATCCCACTCAGGTTGAATCAGGAAGGCCCCATTCTGGATGCACATGTGCACACACTGCCTTGATACTGCCGCCCAGAACAAAACTCATTCCACAGAGATGGAAAAAAAATTAGAGGGACCACTACTCTCAAGTATCCCATTCTGATTTCTGGAGATCAGGCAAGCACAGAACAATCAAAGGCAGACAGAGAAGCACTCAGTGGGTACCTTCCATTCTTGAAATCCTTCCCCTTAAGATTCTCACTCTGCTATGCAGTCTGTGAGTGCTACAGACTGCAGAGGGCTGTATCCCCAGATGTACCTGTATCCTTTGAAGTGACTACAGCATCAGGACTTGCACAGCCAGGGTATCAGGCACAATCTAAGCAGCTCTTTGGAAACTGGCCAGCCTAAATTACCTTCTTTGAAAATAGCCAGAGATTCATACAAGATCAGTGTGTACATTCACAATATGATAGTGTTTATATTTTATTTTAAGAAGAGATGTTGCTTACGCTTTGATTTCCCCCCTGACATTTTTTGACTGTGCTGATCCAAGTAGGCAAGCTTTAATTCCTGACATCCTGCAAGAAATACCAAAAGCAACGTTCATCAAAACTAAACATTGTTCTTTATGATCCTCACCATGAAATTCACTACAAAAGTGAGTAACTTGTTTTATTCAACTTGTTTTATTTGAGTAACTTTTATTTATTTGAGTAACTTGTTTTATTTAAGTGAGTAATGTTTTATTCAACTTCCCCCACCCCGACCCCGCCTCATCACCCATCTCAGTGTGGCCTTGGATGTTCTAAATAAATGACTGGAAAGGATGTACATGTAAACTGTTCCCTCTTACCAAAGTTCCAAGCTCACACCTAAAGAGGAATTTAGGAGTAGGATGGGAGGGTGAGCGGGCAGTTTCTAGATGTGGAAACAACAGACACATTCCTAGCATGCAAATCCCTATTTGTATGTTACACCTAAAGCATGCAAAGAGGAAGTGCACTTTCACTCCAATAAGGTCTTTAAGACATCCATATCCACTCTAATTCAGAAAGCGTCTTTTGCTTTCTTCACCATTGCCACAAATATATCAGATTTTCTATTGATTCCCTTTTGATTCTCCTTCAAGTAAACTTGCAAAGAACCAAGGACTTTTCATTACCATAAATAAATAAGAGCTCTACTAGCTGATAAAGTACAGCATCTGTTTTACAGTATAGGGTAGTTTTACTACTGGTCTTTCCAAAGACTAATATTCTTTGGTCACACACATTTTAAGAAGAGCATATATATAAACTATGAGAACAAGTGTACAATTCACTACATTTTGCATGACTTTTTCTCCAGGAGAAATAAAGGAAAAGCTTTTAAGAACTGCCACCTATAGTCAGCTGACATATACGAGTGCCTCAGTAGTGTGCTATATTGTTAAGTTTGCGCTAACAAGTATTAGTATAAATTTAAATGGGATTTGGAACCATCTTTGTCACTCCCTCTCTCAGCTTACATACTGTATTGACAATAATCAAGTTTAACAGCTTTCCCTCATTCTCAATGGCAAACAACAAGCAGTTTGATGGCCACTCGGGACCAGGCCTTCTCTGTGACTGCCCCGGGGCTTTGGAACATGCTCTCTGTCAAAATAAGAGCATCTCCACCTCTGATTGCTTTTAGAAAGATCCTTTAGAAAGATTTTAGAAAGATCTTTTAGCTGAAATTCATTTTAATCTGTTTAATTGTTTTTATCCCATAAAATTGTTTTAACTTTTTATTCTGTGAAATGGGTTTTAGTTGTTTTTACTCTGTTTTAAAACTGTGTGCACCACCTAGAGATACACACAAAGAGAAACAAAGCAAGCCTAAATACCTGCAACAGCATTTGCTCATATTTATGCCTTGTTACTTTTGCCTCCCTTCCCTTGCATCTCTCCATTTTTGAAACAGGTCCTTGGGGAAAGAACCTGACATTTTGGTATAAGTTACTTCAAAAAATACCATGTACACTGATGGAACTTCAAATAAATGAAGGATAAATGAATAGCACCATCTATGTAGCCTGAATCTAATCTGCAACATTACATTAACCAGAACTGAAATGCCTCTATGTATAAAAAGCAAGAATCAGCCAACTGAGCATAATGAACTGGGCTTGAGCTCATGGAAGCTTATGCCACAATAAATCTGTGAGTTTTAAGATACCCCAAGACTCTTTGTTGCTTCTGCAGCAGCAGACCCACATAACTACAGTCTGAAAATTGTCATTTAGTATAAGTGCGTGGAATTTGTGAACCCTGTGTTAGACAATTTGTGAATTCTATGTATTTGCGATGGCCCATTTTATAGTATCTTTGGTCTTAAAGAAATATAATGAACTAAATGTAACACATCATCTAAGTATATTCATTTGTGCTTCATAAATACTTTAAAAAAAACTTGTATCATTTGCCTACAGGCATTTACAAACAGCAGCAGCAGAAGGCAGATCAGTAATTTGGCAAAGTTATAAAAGCATAGTGCAAGCTATAAAGTGCAAGCATAAAACAAGCCTCTCTCTACAGCATCAACTTCTCAGCTGACTTCAGAAAACTAAATTATTATCTAAGAATGATGGAAGTGTCATCCAACAGTTCCCCAAAACAGTACACCAACTGTTAGCCAGCGTGGTGTAGTGGTTAGAGTGCTGGACTAGGACTGGGGAGACCCAAGTTCAAATCCCCGTTCAGCCATGAGACTTGCTGGGTGATTCTGGGCCAGTCACTTCTCTCGCAGCCTAATCTACTTCACTACTATAGGTTGTTGTGAGGAGAAACCTAAGTATGTAGTACACCACTCTGGGCTCCTTGGAGGAAGAGCGGTATATAGAATGTAAATTTTTTTTAAAAAATGAAATGAAAAGATGAATCGGTTACCAGAAGCAACATCTATATGTTTGGCTCCAAGTGTATTTCTTAAACAAGACTTCTGTGAAGTTTCTTATACATGGACAGGAGATGTTTTTGCATTCTGTGGGCTTCTGTTAACAATATGGAGATTAACATATACTCAAAGCTGTCATGGGACTAGAAAAAGTCAAAAGTCTTTTAGGACAAGCCACAACCCCATGACAAATTCAGACTTACTCAAGCTGCAGTACTTGGTCCTCCATCAAAGAAATAAGAGGAGAGATCACTATTCCAGTACCTCCAGTGTATATGGGTGGAAATTGAAAGCACAAACTCTTCCCATATCCTGAAAAGAAGCACATCTCTAATGAAAGGTGTGTGTCTGTCTGTCTACATACTAATAAGGAACTTCCCAGCTCAGTGAAGATACCACATTAAGGCATGTCCTTGTGATGTGTCAAATTTAGATTTTGAAGATATGAAGGAAGTCACATCAAGGCTAAAACTGACATCTCCCTTCAATAAACTCTCTCTCTCTCTCTCTCTCTCTCTCTCTCTCTCTCTCTCTCTCTCTCTCTCTCACACACACACACACACACACACACACTTAATTCCTTGGGTGATGTCCAAGATACCAAAAAAACAGGTTGCTTACCTGTAACAGGTGATCTTTCTGGTGATCCATGTTCACTCACCACTTGGGTTCTGCACCCAGTAACCCCCACGGAAGAATTCCAAGCTCCATGAGGCACTCTTTGGCACCACCAAATTGTGCATGTGGTGCAACCATTATTTTTGGCGGGAGACCACCTTTCTCCTCAGTTCCCAACTGGCCCCTGTGATAAGCAAAGACTGTAGATTGACGGAGTCAGGTAAGTCTTTATTACTGTAGAAATATCCTAGGAGTGGGATAGATGGGGCAAATGTTGTGAATGAACATGGATCACCTGTTACAGGTAAGCAACCCGTTTATCTCCAAGATGATCCATGTTCCCTCACAACCTGGGTGATTAGCAAGCTCTACTTAAAGGTGGTGGGTGCTAGGATATGTTTAGAGCACCTTTTTAAGAACTGCCTAACCAAAGTTGGCCTCCAGTTCTGCACAGATGTCCATAGCATAGTATCTGATGAAGGGAAGGTCTGTAGACCAGGTGGCTGCTTTACAGAGGTCTTTCATGCTGATGCCTGACAAGTGAGCCAATGATGTGGCCATGGTTCTAATAGAATGTGCCTTGATCTCTGAGAGAAGCTTTACCGCTTGCTGGTTACAGCACATGAAGATGAGTTCTATGAGCCACTGGGATAGTCTGTATCTTGAAATAGGTTGAGACAAACTGTTTGTTGGTTTATCTAAACAGTGTTGTCCTATCCATGGATTTCTCCAGAGGAGTGGATGGATTTAAGAAGAAGATAGGTAGTACAATGTCCTGATTTAGGTGACATTCAGAAACTACTTTTGGTCTAAAGGTGGGGTGTATCCTCAGAATGACTTTGTCTGGATAGAATTTGCTGTAAGGAGAGTCAGCACAAAGAGCTGACTCTCCTTGCCAATGTTATGGCAACAAGGATGGCAACTTTTAAGGACAAATATTTGAGGGAAGCAGAGACGAGAGATTCAAATGAAGCTTCGGTAAGAGAAGACCAGACCATTGAGAGATTCCATGGCTCAATGGGTTCTCTGACAGGTGGCAAGAGGTTATTTATTCCTTTGAGGACGGGAGAACACTGTGTGTCTGCCCCAGCCTTGGTGGCTTGCAGAGAGCACTGCTAAGTGTTAAGTGCTAAGTGCTAAGAGCACTGCTTGGTGTCTTGCAGAGAGCACTGCTAATTAGGTATAGAAGGATCTGATGGACTGACACATGGTAAGGGTCAAAGCCCTTGGATGCAATCCTCCCTGTTGACTCAATTCTTTCATTCAGGAGGATAGTATCTAAAAGTTGAGCTTCGAGGCCATCAGGTTCAACACTTGGAGATTGGGGTAGAAGACACGGCCTGCTCCCTGTGAAAGAAGGTTTTGGCAGAGCAGGAAGTGTTAATTATGATGACCCTGAGACAGACGCAGAAGGACAGGGAACCACAGCTGTCGGGGCTGCCATAGTGGGAGTAGGCTGCGCTGAGTCCTTTCCTGCAGGATTTTGCTCATGATCTTGGGGGTGGGGGGGAAGGGGAGGGAAGAGGTAGAACTGCTTTGTCCAGGGCATCTGGAAGGTGTCTCCAATGGAGTTCTTTCCTATGCCTGCCCTGGAGCAGTATAGTTTTCTCTCTCTCTCTCTCTCTCTCTCTCTCTCTCTCTCTGTGTGTGTGTGTGTGTGTGTGTGTGTGTGTGTGCGCGCTGAGTCGCAAAGAGGTCCCAAAAGATGTTTTGGAGAAGTTCTGGGTTTATCTCCCACGTGTGTTGTTAGAAGGGGTTGAAAGTCTCTGCTGAGTGCATCCACCAGGGAACTGTCTGTACCCTTGATGAAGGGTGCTGCTAGTATTTCCAGGAATTTTATATGAAGAGACTCTTGTAGTGCCCATTTGCCTTGGACACGGAACCCTCTGCAGTGGGCTCCCCAATCTTTTAGGGAGGCATCTGATGTCACTGTTCAAGACTGAGTTGGAAGCTTGAAAGGCATACTTAGTGAGAAGGGAATCCATCCTGGCCCAGCAATGTAGAGATTTTAGTACAAATGATGGAAGTGTCAGCCACATAGTCTGACTGTCAGAGTTTGGTTTGAACACTAGTAGAAACCAGTTTTGGAGTCTGTGCATTTGAAGTCTTGCATGGGGCATGGTAGCTGTGCATGAGGCCAAGCAGTCTTTGCACTGTCCGAGCTCTTTGCTTCAGATTGAGGGAGAATGAGGAGTTCAGATCTAAGATTAACTGTCTCCTGTCTTTCAGAAGGTATGATCTCTTTGTTTGAGAGTCCAGAACCACACTGATAAACTGGATTCATGTTTGTGATGTTAGGACTGATTTCTTTAACTATGATTCCTAGTTCTGCTTACAGGTCTATCATGTACTGAACCTAAGAGACTAGGGTATACTTGCATTTTGAAGTTGGCAACCAGTCATCCAGATAAGAGTAAATTGAGATGCCCATATCCTCAGGTGTGCTAGATGGCACTGACACGTTTCATAAGGACAATGGGTGCTGTTGATAGTCGTAACACCAGGATCAAATACTGGTAATTCGTGGACCCAGTGTGAATCTTAAGTACTTCCTGTGTTCTGTCCATATTCCAACATGGAAATGGGCATCTTTCAGGTCTAGCATCACAAACCATTCTTCCCTCGTTGGCAGGGGAAGAATGCCTTGAGAGGAGGTCATTCTGAATTTCTTGGCTTTTACAAATTTGTTTAGGTTGCGTAGGTCCATAATGGGACAGAGGCCTCCACTTTAGGAAAAAGTGGCAAGTTGTATGGGAGAAGGGAGTTGCGTTCAAGACACTTCCTGGTCCAAAGCGTCAGATAGTCTGCTTGACATGGTCAGAGGTGAACTCAGGTAATTTTGGAGCCTGTACCTAAAGGCCTTTGGAGTTCCATCCCGACCCACCACAAGTTAAGCACCATCCCCCTGTGACACATGCAGTATTTTTAACATGTGGGTTCTGTAGGGCATAAACAGCAACTGAACTCACAAGAACATAACAATATAAAATAGATATATTTATGCAAATATGCATTAGCAAAAACATTTCAAAACACAACTTAACATATTCCCATCCCACATATCCCCCCCCACTCCCCCGCCATCTCTAAAGCAAAGGTCACACTTGGCCACACAGCACAGCACAGGCTGGCAGCACAGCACCACACCACCTGGGACAGACTAAAGAAGTTTTGGATTTGGTCTTCAGTCCAGAAGTCCAGGGGTAAGACCACCTCTGGGAATAGTCTTGGGGCTTGGTCCTTTGCTATTGCCTTTGTCTAGGGTTGTATTGTCATTTAGGTGTGTATCTAAAAAAAAAAAAAAGACTTCTTATCGTCTTTCCGCTCTGACTGCTTGAATTGGTCTTCGCCGTATAACGGGACTTCATCTTCTCCATAGTTTTGTCTGTCTGTGTACTAAACATACCATCCCCTTCAAATGGCAGATTCTAGACTTTATCCTTCATGCCATGTCGTAGAGATGTAGAACGCAACCAAGAGTGTCTCTGGAGAGGCACATCACCTGCAATGGATTGTCTTTTCTAGGTGCTTTGTCGTGCTTAAACGTTGCAGGATGACAGCGGCAGATTTAGCTAGTGCTGTTCTGAATTTCTCACAGTACTCCTCTGGGATGTCCTTTAAGAACTCCTTAAGAGTGTTCCAGATGGAGTAATGGTACTTCACCATGCAAGCCATGTAGCTGGATATTTTAATGTCCAATATGATGTAGAGTAAAATCTGCACCCCACTGCATCCAGTTTCTTCTCTTCCTTATCCACTGGAGCCGAGTGCATTCTTCTTGATTTACTGCTAACAGTACAACCAGTGAATTTGGTGGAGAGTGCTTAAAGAGGAAGGGGCAGGGCTCCTCTTGTATCCTATAGAAACTTCCCACTCTTTGGTGTTGTCATAGAGACTGAGATGGAGCGTTCCAGCACCCTTTTGTGGAACTGGCAAGGACAGGCAGCATTGGCAGAGATGCTGGTTGGGCAGCTGAGGAAGTGACCATGAAGTCATACACAAGGTCCTTAATCTCAGGCATTGGTACTTGCCATTCCAAGCCTAAAGCTTTTGCCATGTCTGCCACTTGAATTCGGTATGACTTAGTCTCCTCTGTAGACGGGTTAGATGAAGGATGTGCCAGTTTCATCAGGGGAATGATCCGAAAGGTTCTCCGAATGGTTCCCCTCAGAAGAGTAGCCAAAGTTGTATTCCCCCTCAGAGTGCTCTTTTCCTCTTTCAGAAGATTTGTGTGGAACAGGAGAATGGTGGATGACCTCCAGGTCTGTTTCAGTTGGGTGGGTAGGAGCTGGAGACAATACCTTTCAGTGGGGGTGCAAGGAGCTTTTGGCTTCTTGCAAGGAGATGCTGTCACCAGTCTCTGAATAAGCTCATGTTCTTTTACAGGGGCTTTTTCTGGATCACCTTTGAATTTCACAGATTTCCATAGCCTGTATTTAGCAAAGTAATATGGTAACACAGGCAAAAGGCAAGTAATACGGATTCCTCTAACGCCTGAGACCCCTAATGTAGCCCAGGTCAAGGGCCCCTGGAGAGCTCCGGTAGTCCATTGGTCATGTCATGGATGCAACGTGTGGAGCGCAGTGATGAAATCTCTCTCTGTGAGGTAAGATGGAGAGCAACATGGAATTACCTTTGCAGGGGATGCCGATGGCACTGGAACAGATTCCAAATCATCACCCTTGTCTAATCCATGCAAAGGGAAACCTTTAAAGGGAGAACCTCATGGGGTACTAGCAGTGGAGACCATTTGTCCTGTGGTATTGAGGAAGCCTCTCTAGAAGAGAGGTGCCCTTCCTTGCTAGAGATGGAATGCACAGATTGGGCTGAAGAGTCTGGAAAGGTCTATTACAATAGGTGATGTGACTAGTGGTACACTCTTAAAAGGGGTGTCCGCTTTACTGGTCAATGATGCCCTCGATATTGTACTCACAACAAATTTTAGTCTGACAGACCATTACATTTGTGTTTCTAATGGCGTCAATGTTGGGCATCCAGCTTTTAAAGGCTTAAGTATCCTTCTTCTTTATTCAAAGAAGCTCAAGATGCAAAGGCATTGGAATCCCCCAAAGTCACCCTCGATCCCGAGGGGCGGTGTTGGCTGACATCGATACCATCAACATTGATGGAAATGGAGGCTTTGGCATCAGAGTCAGGGGTCTGAGAGTGGTTTTGTAGAGTACCACTCTAAGATGAAGTTCTCTGTTTTTTGTTTGCCTTGAAAAGGCTAAACACGTTTTGCAGGCTTTCACCTTATGTTCCTCTACTAGGCAAATTAAGCATTTGTTGTTCCTCTCAAAGGACGGCAGAGTACACCTCCAAGAGGCACACTTATTAAAGGTTTTTCTAATGTCCATCAGACCAATAGAGAGGGGTGAGATGAAGGGGAAACAAAAAAAAAAAAAGACCATTGCCGAAGCCAGAAAAGTCACAGAGAGGAACAAAGCCGAAACAAAATCCAAAGAAGCAGCCGTAAAACTGTCCATAGTCAAGCCAAAGAATCAAGAGGAAAAGTTTTTGAACACAGGAACTGGGATGAGAGCAAATCCTTCACGATGCGAGCAGTGCAGCCGTCAAGAAGGAGCTGAGGAGAAAGGCACTCTTCCACCAAAAGTAACGGCCGTGCCACATGCACGATTTGGCAGAGCCGAAGAGAGCCTCATGCAGTGGTCCCTCTAAGTCGTGCACACACTCACAAGTTTTTTGATGTCCGCTCAGTAAATTTTAGATCCCACTCAGGTTGAATCAGGAAGGCCCCACTCTGAATACATATGCGCATACACTGCCTTGATACTGCCGCCCAGAACAAAACTTAGTCCGCACACAGATGAAAAAAATTAGAGAGAACACTGGCCTCATGGAGATGGAATTCTTCTGCAGGGGTTACTGCACAGGCACAGAACAAAAGTTTTGAGGTAACATGGATCACCTCAAATATCTATTAGATATTGCTTCAACCTGCCACCAAATCCAACTAAGTTTAAAAAAAAAAGGAACTTTGAGAAAGTCAAAGAAAAAACTAAAGAGTTGCACTCACAAGAATAATCTCAGAAAGGAATGACAAGGGATACAGGTTTTTCCTCTGCTTTAATTTGGGTGGTGGTGGTGGTGGTGGTGAGGAGATTGCTCTTTCAATCTTCAGTTTCCCACTCCCAGTTCTAGTCTTTCAGATTTACATTCCAGGTTTCCGGCTCTGCTCTTTATGTAGTTTCAAGTTTTGAGAATGCCCTCCCATCCCCTAAATTTCCTCAAATCTCCACTACGCTTATTTGACTATCCAAACACTATACTTATGGAATAGTATAAATATGTATTTTATTATTATATACTCCTAGTCCAACCAGATATCCTAACCATTTCCCAGTTCTTTATCAGAGTTCAAAACAGCAACAATGGCCTCCACCACCATGCAAACCATCTTGCATGAGTTTATTAGAAGTCACTTAAACAATAGTTCACAATAAATACATTGAACTCACCCGTTGCCATCACAACAAGATTGTCCCTTCTGTCTTGCAAAACTGAAGATATCACTTTCCACTGGACCCTTGTAATTAAAGAAAAAACATAATACAAAATATCCCATTTCACCTCTAAGGTCTGACAATAACTGGCTTTTAGTCAAATCAACATACAAACTCTCATGTACTACATACAGGTTTCTTTTTACAGAAACTGAGATCTTATGAGCCCTAAAATCTTCCTATTTACTTCCTCAGATTGCTTTCTCTATGCAATTTCTAGTTCTTTGTGGACTACATTTTTTAAAGATATCAACCTTAATTTATCCTTTATAAGCTTCCTCTCACAGGGCACCCAGGCAGCTTACATGGGGCACCAGCCAAGCAACTATCACCTCATTTGGATCAAGAGTATGTCCTAGAACACACCTCACAACACCCCCTTGGGGCTGTGCATTGCAGGAGATGGTTGCAATGGTGAGCAAGTTGTCTTCCAAGGACATTTCTCCACCACTGCTACTCTTGACATTACAGAACTCCTCATAAGCATAGAATCTGAAAGCCACCACACTATGCACAATGGCCTTAATTCAGTGGCCAACTACTACCACCATTTATAATTACATTTCAAAATAACGTTTTCAAACAGTTCACACAGAAAAAGTATAAGACGACGGTTCCCTGTCCTCAAAAGGTTCACAATCTAACAAACAAACCAGCAACAGTCACTGGAAGGAATGCTGTGCTGGGGATGAACAGGGACAGTTGCTCTCCCCCTGCTAAATATACAGAGAATCACCACTTTCAGAAGGTGCCTCTTTGCCCAGTTAGCAGGAGTTACTGAACTTATCTAAACAATACAGTTGGGGCAAAGGACTCACCACAGGAATGCCAACACATGTGATAAATTAACAGACTGATCCTTATGTTTGGTATTTTAGGATTTCAACTGACTATTCTATCCTATTGCCACACATACAAAATATAACTAAACTTACGGTTTAAAACATGAATGGCCAAAATACATCTTTAGGCATGCTATTTGTTCAGCATTAGGTCCAGGCAAAAAGGAATCTTTAAGGAAACAGGAAATAAATATTTAATGTTAACTTAAGTTGGAAAAATAACGGAATCCCTAAGAAATAGTTTCTGTGGGTAGTTATTTGAGAGTAGAATAGCTAATAACCTACTATGCTCCCATAATTTTCACCCAAACTGGGTGAAATAATCTGTAATCTGGGGGCTATGTAGGATCAAATTAACTTTTAGTCACATCAGTGATATGGGAAGAGCGCTAGTCTTGTGATAGCAAGCATGAATGCTCCCCTTTGCTAAGCAGGGACTGCCATGGTTTGCATTTGAATGGAAAACTACGTGTGAGCACTATAAGATATTCCGCTTAGGAAATGGGACCACTCTGGGAACAGCATCTGCATGCTTGGCCACCTACCATCCATCACTCCCTGAACAACATATTCCCTCATGTCATATAACAAATTACTTTTGAAATCCTCTCCTTTCAAAAGACATTTGTCCTGTGACAGGTGGGATTGCTATTTGAGAGACATCAGTTCCTTGGGCATGCAGAATTAAGAGAAGATTTTTGGATGAATGTTAGCAAACCTCAGTTCACAATTCAGTATTTACCCCAATGCTCCTCTTCCTCCTCAATGCCTTCATCTTCATCCTCGTCATCTGCAATGAGGTCATCTTGCCTCTTTGCTTTATGCAGACTAGAATCAGTCAAACCCATCTTGCACTTGTCTAAACCTTCTAAAGACTGAGAGAGAGAGAGAGAGAGATGAGATATTGAATTACTGTATGTTTAGGTCCATAGAAAAGTTATTAGAAGCAAGTACTGTCCCATAGTAAATTAAGCTTACTTTTTTAAATGCATAGAACATGTAAAACAAACTTATGAAAAATTGCCATTAAACCAACCACTTCATCATCTTGCCAGAAAAAGCTTCTTTGGGTCACATTACTTTTAAGGACAGAGGATCAGGGTCAGTAAAAGTGGCAACTCTATTTAGCAAAGCCACTTAAGAGGAAAACGTTCAATTGTTTTCACTTAAAATACCAGTATGTATATTTTTAATGGTGTATTCTTCCTTGTCAAACACATTATTCTATAGCCTTTCTTCAGATGATCGGTTAAAATGTACTATACCCAGTTCTTTTTTTGCAACGGTATGTACTGATACCGAGTACTGTCACCTTGTCCTGAAGCAGCAATCTCAGGTGGGGAGTGAGTTTCTGAGTGCCGCACTGGCCACTTTCAGAGCTTGGCCATGTCCCCTGTGTGTGCGCGACGCACAGGGAGTGTCACCAAGCTTCTAACACACCCAGCACCGCACCCAGAAACTCACCCCCTGCCAGGGATCACAGCAATGTCGCATGCTGCTTTGCATCACATGCGTGGGGGGCATAGCCAGGCTCTGAAAGCACCAGTATGCCACTGAGGCAAGAGTACTGGCACCTTTTAAACACCCACATTATTATTATTATTATCATCATCAACATTTTATATCCTGCTCTCCCTCCAAGGAGCCCAGAGTGGTGTACTACATACTTAGGTCTCTCCCCACAACAACCCTGTGAAATAGGTTAGGCTGAGAGAGAAGTGACTGGACCAGAGTCACCCAGCAAGTCTCATGGCTGAATGGGGATTTGAACTCGGGTCTCCCCGGTCCTAGTCCAGCACTCTAACCACTACACCACGCTGACTATACCAAATACTAGATTTCTTCAATGGAGGAAAATGATATAAAGGAGCACTTGAACTACTAGTATATTTTTAATTCCTCCCTCTTTCAGGAGTCTGATCTAGTTGTTTATAATACCTAAGTAATAAAAATCACAGAAATATAGTGGGGAAGCACAGTGTTGTAACTTTGTTGAAACAACATGGATGCAGATTGATCACTGCCCACACAAGAGACTGCTGAAAACTCCCTGTAAGCTGCTCTCAGCTGTCTAAAAGGAGCAGGAGTTGGATATAAGTGTGTATGTATAAGTAAAGAAACAGAAAGAGAAGAGACAGTAGTTTTAATGCGATCTTATACCAAATGGGATGATTGAAACAGAATACTCCCTCAAGTACCACTGGTTTTACTGAACGGAAGTGGTGAATCAATCTAAATTCAAACGATATGTCAATTCCCATCAGTGACAAGGTATCTCCCAGAGAAATGCAGACAATTGGTAACAAAGCAAACAAGAAGAAAAGTTCCAGGCTTGGTTTAAAAAGAGTGATCCAGCACCCAGCTTTAGTCTCATTAACAGATGCCTACACTGGAATCATGCTACAGCACCTTTCCTCAGTATTGCTTGCTGGAAGTTAATTACTACTTCAGTGCATGCATACACATAAACATTAAACACACAAGCTAAGATTTGCCCACAAATCTCTCTTTTATAAACCCCATGTTTGATTATTTTGTCCATTTGGAGTGCTGGAGTCCTGGAGAGGAGAAGCACACATGGGCATCTCATTAAAAAGAAGGCAGCCTCCTGCACATGAAAAAGGGCTCATTAAGACCTACATCAATTCTTAGGTGTGCCTGTGGAGGATATGGATTATGCCCTTTGCTTTTGTTCTTCTTTTAAGAAAAAATAACTTGCTTCCACAAAGGAAAAAAGAGGGAGAGGGGAGGGCGGAAGCAGAGGTGGGGGTGGGGAGATTATATCAGCAAAGCTGTCCTTTTTATTTTGCCCTATAATGAAAGCTGAGTGTATAACAGCCATTTAAAAACACAAAAGATACATTAAACCAGTGATCTGCACTATTTTTCAAGCAGGGGCCACTTTAGCACAGTGGGGCCATTTCCCATTGTGCTGACCTCCACAGAGTCCTGTGCTTGTGTCAGTGCTGGGAGGGCCATTTAAGAGAGACAGAGCCCTCTCTTATGAGCTCTAGGAAGAAAGGACTGGAAAGGGCTAGACTTCCTAGCACTCTGCCTATGCTGATCAGAAGCCATGGGGGTGGGGCCAGAATGGAAAAGGGGAGAATAGAAGACAGACAAGTGAACGTTTTAGGGTTTTTTTTAAAAAATTAGAAATAAGTGCTAGCTGAAAGGAGAAAAAGGAGATGGAAGGGACAGAAAAGGGGATCAAGTGTAGTTCTTGAATAACTGGAGTAGAAAAATCAAATAAAAAAGGTAGGCCTCAAATAAAAGCAGTAGTAAAGGAATGGCTCTCTGGAGTAAAGGAAGGACTAATGGACTAAAGGGGACCACCCAACAGAGGCTTCTTAAAGGTCATTTGAATAGCCCTGCCTTCTGGAGCAAGTGGGTGGGGATAACTTACAATGGGTGCCCTCCTACACCAGCAGAGAAGGAGCCCTCTCTCAAAAGCTCTAGGAGGAAAGGACTGGGAGGGATTATGTTTCCCAGCACTCTGTGCCTGCGTGCACGGTTCAGGGGCTCAAGGGGCTCTTGGAAATGAGCCCCCACCCCCACCCCACAAAGTTGGACAAAGTGCAACACTGCACAGTGAGAATGATTGCTACCCCATGGTGCCATGGGGACTGCACAGAAGCTTCACACATGCCCAATAAACAATTAGTCAAGGAGCCACACTTGGGGTTGATGGCAGCCGCCACTGGGCCCCAGGCCTTACAGTGAAGAACACCACATCAGATGGTACCACGAGGAAGAGGGATGGGATCAGGTCATCCTAACTGAATGGAGTATGATTAGCCAGAGCGGTCAACATATACTTCTGAACGCAGTCTGAGCCTCTGTACTTTAACCTTAACTGAAATACCACCTAGCTCTTATTTATGAGAGAGAATGATCTTTCCATTAAGGAAAGTCAGAATAACCTGTTCTAAGGAAAATAAAAGCAAGAGGTAGTCTCATTCACTGACCCAAGCATCACCTTTTGTGCGCTATTTCAGCTCAATACTCGCATGCCTGGATTAGGTTAGAGCCAGTTCAAAGTCCAGATATAATTTCAGAGCATCATCCTTATTAGATTTGTATACCACCTCACCCAGATGGCTCTAGGTGGTTCACAATTACAAAAACAGATTTAAAAAAAACAACTCATTAAAATCAGTTTAAAATCATTTCAGTACTCACTAAAGGCCAGTCTTAAAAGATACGTTTTTAGGGCTCTTTTAAAAGCTTCTAAAGCTCTTAAGCCTCTAATATCCACAGGGAGCGCGTTCCGGACCCCAGGAGCAGCTACAGAGAAGGCCCGGTCCCCAGATGGACCTCTCCTGATGACCTTAAAGTGTGGTGGGGATCATACTGAAGAAGGCGCTCTCCCAGGTAACCCAGTCCAAAGCCATTTAGGGCTTTAAAGATAATTACCAGCGCTTGTATTTTGCCTGGAAACATATTGGCAGCCAGTGCAGTTGTTTTAAAACAGGCATAATGTGGTCTCTACGAGAAACCCCAGAGACCAATTCAGCTGCTGCATTTTGAACTAACTGAAGTTTCCGAACGACATACAAAGGCAGCCCCACGTACAGCACATTGCAGTAGTCAAGCCGAGAAGTTACTAGTGAGTGCACCACAGTTTTGAGATCATTATCTTCAAGGAACTGTCATATCAAACAAAGTTAATAGAAAGTACTCCTGGCCATCGCCTCCAGCTGAGACACCTGGGTGAGGCCTGGGACCAGAAGCACTCCCAAACTACATTCCTGTTCCTTTAGGGGATGGTGCAACCCCATCCAGAACAGGAAGTTCTGAAATTATTAGTTCAGGAATTATGACCCCTCACCATCAGTACCTCTGTCTTTTTTAGATTCAGCTTCAATTTATTATCCGTACTAATACTAATATTTTGCTAGCTGCCTCATAACAAGTTGTTCTCTTTCTTACGTACAGGAGAATCTTGTTACTCCCAGGGGATCCGTTACTCACCTACTACCATGGGTAACGGAACTGCGAGTAACAAGGCACTACAGCTATGGAGAAAGGGGGGTTAGGTTCCAGGGTGGATGGGAAAAAAATTGTAAAAGCCTCAAAACGGCCCAGAACTTATTGTGGCATGCTCCACAGGTCCCCCTTGTGCCCAGGAATGGCCCCCAAAAGAAGAAATGCCTCAAAAAAATCACGGAAAGTAGTCCAATTTTTGGAAGCAACAAGCCACAAAGTAGCTTGAGACAAAATGGAGGACTGAAGTGATCTCAGTGGTCACTTCTGGCCCTCTAGGAACCATAGATACATGGAATTTAACCCTATTGTATCCACGGATACTGGAAACGGGTGTCTATTAGACACACCACGGATACGTGGAATCGCAAACAGCAGTTCCACTAATAACTAGGTTCTCCTGTGCACATTAACTTCTCAGCTCAATACAACATGATTCGAGGATTTGTCTGCTAATAGCTAGGAAGTTAAGTAAGAGTAAAGCAATGTCCCTAGCCACAGTTTATTTTGTTTATTACATTTTTATCCTGCCTTTCAGGGAACTCAAGGCTGAAGATATAGGGCCCACATGTGGTCTCCCACCCAGGCACTGACCAGACTCAAACCTGCCTGTTACCTTAAGCAAGGTTGCTACAACATCGGCCTTCAGCTCATGCCCTGGGCCAACCTTTTGACTGTTGGTTCTCATCCAACTGAGGAACAAAAAGGGGGGCCCTAGACTATAGATGCTTTTGTTTACGTCCCAGTGAGCAAAATATTAAAAACTAGCACACTGATGTCAAATTTGGTAGGCTGAGTAGGTAGGCAATATTGACTTCCAACTCCCCCAGTTTCTTCCCATTGCCCACCAAACATTTCCACCTCCCACACTGCCCATCTCAACTGTTTCACCATAACTGACTTCCTGAACTCAATAAAGTTGCCTTAAACTGAGCTGGTTCATATAGCCCAATACTGCCGACTCTGATTAGCAGCAGCTCCCCAAGGTTTGAGTCAGATCTCCTGCAATCTGAGATTTTTTTAAAGCTGAGAACGCTAAGGGCTGGATCTGGGCATGCAAAGTATGTGCTCTGCCACTGAGCAGCTCTGGCCCCTACTGAGGACCAACATACACTCTACTGGGTTCAGGGAGCTACTTCTAGATGAATGCAGGTGAGAAGGATGGGAAAGAGCAGCCACCAAGTCACTCTGCAACTACCAAGAAATGTCCGCCTTTAGTCCTCAGCTAGGCTAGGCTCAAAGCTGATCACAAAGGAGCACTGTCTCTGCACTCTGCCCAGAGTAGAGACAGGCTGGCAGAGCTCTGGCAGCTGTGTACACAAACACCTGGATCAGTGCCATAGTTCCACCTATGAGTCTCCATACACCCCTGCCCTCATCCAAAGAAGCAGTAAAGAACTTATGGAACTGCTGATCTTGCCTACATGAAAGGGATTGAATGAAAGGAGAAAACAAAATACCTGGGAATCAAAATATCATAGCACTGCAAGACAAAAAATTGACTGATATACAAAGCAGTAGTTCCCAAAGAATATCAACGGGTTATTCCCCGACAATGAACTTCTTATTAGTGATATCATTTACTAAACTGTATATGCATTAACACCCAAAACATCAACTTCTTTATATATTTTAAGTGTTCTGAATACTTAGAAAACCTACTTTAAGCATCTCCATTTCAAGTTCATCATCACTTTCAATGGTGCAGGGAGGATTCTCTTCATCCTCTGTGAAGCTTAAATCCTAAAAGGAAAATTTTAGTATTAGTCTCTCTCATTATGGCTCTAATCCTCCTGCTTTAAAGACTACTAAAGCAGAGCCTTCCTCCCCCCCTCTTTGTTTTAATTAACATTTCGCAACTATGTTCTCAGTATCTCCCCAACATAACAGAGATTTAGAGGGGGAAAGTAACATAGGCCTGACCTGAATCAAATTCCTTGCATGTAGATTGCAAAAATGTCACTCTAAAAGCTGGAAAAAAGGACAACAATCACAAGAATAACTGAACAAGTTCTCCTTCCCGCAGGCAAACCTGCCAAAAAAAGTTGTGCAAGCATATCAGAGGGCTTATTACAAGAACCTAGGTTGCTAGTGAATTTTAGCAACAAAAACAATGTGTCAGAATAACCACACAGAATTCTGATCAGGGCCATTCAGGCAGACCTAATTATTCACGGGGGGTTCCATTCCCACAGACTACCGCAGGTAATGAAACCATTGATTAATTTAGTCTATGGGAACGTGGAGGTTAGGCTTCCAGACTAAAAACACAACCAAAAACCCACCAAAACGGACCAAATATTGTGCCCTACTGTGCTCCATGGGTCTCCTGGCATCCAGCAATGCCATCCCCAAATCTAAAATGGTCCCCAAAATTGCAAAGCCCCCCCCCTTTTTTTTTTTAACTGAAATGAGCCCAAAAATGGCTTCTTCAAACAAAATAGTGACCATAAGTGACCTCCGAAGTCACTTCTGGTCCTCTAGAAACCATGGAAACGTGAGTTTTAACCCTTTCGTATTGCAGAATATTGAAATTGGGTGTTAGACACCCGTGAATACACAAAAATGAAGATATAGAATCCGTGTATAATAAGGTTCTCCTGTATTTTGAAATGCCCAGGGCTAAATAGCCAACCTATCAATTCATTTCTATCAGCACCAAAAAACAGGCAAAGGGCTCCTCAAACCCCGCCCCCCCTTCTTGGGATCAACAACGACAGAAGTTTTGTCCCATTGCCCAGACCTCAGAAATTATGGCTAAGGTGCATAATAAAGGTTTGATCACAGCCTTGCTGCTGTTCAGACTGGGGTGCATGAATGCATGTGTGAGAAAAGTCTAATATCAGCACAGGAAAAGACAGTTGACCACTAAAAAGGGGTAAGGAGATTCTTTGAAGAAAGGTCTAAGTTGGAGCCTGAGGGGAACCACTGGGGGCTCTGTTAGGTCCCCATCTGACTGTCCTTGATTTAAAAAGTAAGATCTCAATTAAGCGCTTAATTGCGGGAGCTGCTTATTGTTTTTAAGTAACTTATTATGAATGATTGTATTTTGTTTTATTGTGTTTTAGCATTGATTATTGATCGTTGCATTGGACGTATTTGCTACCGCTATACTTGCTGGCCAATGGCTGTAATAAAATTGATGATGATGACTTACAAAGTGGAAGTCTAAAAATATAAATACCTTACTAGGATGCATTTCATGGCAGTTGTTCAACAGTAATGCTTCCTTTTTAGTCTTGGTTAGAGAACTGGGCATTTGTTCCCTTATTTTACTTTAAAATCAGCCTGTTCACCACTCAACAGAAGTAAAAATACAGGATTAGGGACTAGTGACCTTGCACTGTTGTAAGGAGATGCCTGATCCACTTGCTCCAGAGCTGGGAGCTGCCACTGAATTGTGCAGCCACAGCCAGAGCCACTGGCGCTACTGTGACAACACTAGCAAAAAGCTCTTATGCAGGACAAAGGGGTTTTGAAGGTGGGGGGGGGATATGCTTTACTGGTAGTACATCCTAAGAGCCATGAAAGTAGCCTCAGTTTGCCTAGGAAGAACACTGCAGAGTTGCTCAAGATTTCTGGAGGCAAAGGGATCCTATCCACCTCACATACAATGCCACCTTAGCCATCATAACACAGCTGACATGTGGGATAAAATCAGGCTGCTGATTGAACAATAGCACTTTTCCTAATAAAATTAATTAGCCACAGAGACATTTACCTGAGATATATATGTCCTTTCATTTAGCAGCTCTTCCTCAGCCTGATGCTCCAGCATTTGAAGTTCATATTCAGTTATATCTAGTGACATTAAAAATCCTTTTTCTGCAGTTTTGTTAGGTCCTCTGTCTGAAGCACCATCAATCTGTTCTTTCTGATTAAGTTCTGCTTCATCTTCACCTTCATCTTCCATCTTGGTCTGAACACCACCTAGATTACGATCCGTGAAATCATTTGAATCACACATGATTTCGGAAAGCAACTCTTCTTTACTACACATCGTATCTGGATCGGCAACATTTCCCGGTTCTGCTTGACAGTTAGACTCAAGATGCAATGCTTTTCTTAGGGCATCAATGTTTTCTGATACATCAGCCAATATTTCTACAGCTCTGTTGAAAAAAATGTTGAAATGGCAGAGTAAGCTCAAAAGATGCTTGGTGTATATAATATATTGTAAATCTTGAAAATGTAATCCCATATTTTAAGTTAGCCAAGAGGGCAAAAGTAACTGATTCTTTGATCTCTCTACATAACATTGATGGCCTCCTTTCTGGCTAAAATTAAGAGTAACGAGTGTACACTCAAGCACTGGTGTTCGCACTTGCGCATGCACACACACACACACACACCCTTGATTTTCACATCTCCAAGATAGGGCTGAGAGAGATTTCTGCCTACAACTTTGGAGAGGCTGCTGCCAGTCTGTGAAGACAATACTGAGCTAGATAGACCAATGGTCTGACTCAGTATATGGCAGCTTCCTATATTCTTCATTCAGATTTCTTGTATTTAGGTGGTTTTCAAGTGAATTTAAGCAATTTCTAGTAGTTCCAAATTTTCCCTTTTTATTTCCTGAGTTTCAATCTGTTCGTGGTGGTGACTCTTGGAGAATTCAAGTTAATTTTTGGTGGTTCCAAATTTTCCCTTAGGTTCAATCTGCTCATTCTTCTTGGTGACTCTTAGTGATACCTGGTGATTTTTAGTGATTTTCAACTTCCTCCCCTTGTTCTTGAGGTGCATTCGCAACTGCAGCTCCCTTAACCCTGATTCCCATTGAGTTCTTAGTCTTTTGCCAACCACGGGGTTTTGCAAGAATGGAACCCTCGCGGTTGACAAGGGATGACTGTATGCGGTTCCATAAACATACAAATAATGTACTAGGTTAGCTATTAATGCTATTTGGAAAGATACACGCTATTTATTTGCACTGAATAGCTTCAAATGAAATGAAAAATGAGCAGCACTTAACCTTTGAATATTTGTAGAGTGTTCAAATTTGCCTGGAAGACAATTAGCCATATCCATCATCTCCTCTGATAAGGAAGCCAGCTCCTTCTTTATTTTACTCGGCATTAGTGCCCCATCTGTAAAAGTTTTTTTTAAAAAATCTTAATAGTGTTTTACAAATCACAATCCTCTTCTAGTTATCTGGCACAAAATTAGAAGGTAGGGGGCGGATCATGGATTCATTAGTTATGATCTAAGACTAATTTCCTTTTAAATTTTGGGCTTTCTCACAAGATTGGAGCCATCAAGGTAGTGGATGTGACATTGGTACACTGCTTTGGATATTTTCACATAGGCAAAGAATCCCAATATATTTTATACACACCTCATGGGTCACTTTTAACCATCATATCCCTCCTTTTATGACAACCAATAACCTTTTATTTGTTATAAAAGTATTTAGTGGCAATGTTAGATTAGTGCAATGCACTCTACCTAGGGCTAGTGCCCCCAAACTGCAACTTGACTAAAATTCAGATGCTAGCCAAATATCTGTCTGAAGGGGGTGCATTAGTTGCCAATTTGTCTCCAGGTTAAATTCAATGCTAGTGCTGACCTTGAAGGTCCTGGCCCAAATCAAAGGAATCTGAAGGAACATCTGGAGGAAATCTTCCTATATGCTTCCCACCAACGTTCCAAGATCCCTATACACTCTTGCCACATGTGCCTTCCTTTTCAGGTTGATGTTGGCACAATTTTGGCCTTCCCAGAAGTGGCATCTGTCACTGGATTTCCCTCCCCAAAAAGGGCATCCTGCCTGGCTCCTTCTCAATCTTTGGGATGCTTTGTAAAGAACTTGCTATTTTAAGGCAGCTTTGGGGTAGACTTGTAAGGGTTATTTGAATGTACTACTTGCTTGTTCTTGTTGGTGAGTTATTAGATTTTGCTGTGTTTTTTATCCTGTTTTTATTCGAAAGTTTTAACTTAATGTAAGTCACTTCAAGAGTCTGAGTGGCTAAGTTCAGTGGGGTAAAAAAGAGTAAATAAGATTATTGATCTGGATCCAGATTGTCATGACCTAATACCACTGAAATTAGGTTTAAAGTCCCATTAATTTCAGTGGTATTAGGGTCATGAATAACTTAGTCTGGATCCTGCCCTATATCTATCAGTCCTACATGTCACTTTACAGAGGAAAACAAGCAAAGACAGATGGTACCTGCCTCAATCTACATTCTGTGTGGGACACAAAGGAAGAGGATGGAAGGGTCACAAATAACAAGGAGGGGAGGGGAGGGTCAAGGGAGTTATTATGCAAGTTAAGTGATTTACTTTTTGTAAAAAGGCAAATGCAAGGCAGCTAGCAAGCATTAACAACAATCATTGACACAATAAAGCCACAGCAGCAATTAAGATGCATATGATCAACAGAACAGAAATCAATCCAAATCAGCACAGCATCAATTTGGTTACATGACTTGTACTCTGATATAGCTGAAAAGGACAAAGAGATAAGCCCAAAGTTTCATGGAAAAGGTAAATTTTGGGGAGAGATTTTGAGGGAGAGGACTGGCACCTAGGAGTTCTGGAACAGATCACAGTACTAATTAGACAAGCAGCTATCTCCAAGTGACTAAATATGAAGAGCTTGCCCAAAATGCAGCTGTTAATTAGGCTCCTTCAAGGAGCCAGTCAAAGAGATTATTCAAAAAGAGGCTACTCCATTATCAGTTTGTTTCGGGGCCCAAATCAAAGCACTGACGCCAAGCTTTAAAGCCCTAGATAGCCAGGATCCAAGGATCTGAAGGAGTCACATGCATCCATGCACAGGACCACCATGCACTGTCCTGATTATATTCCACAGGAAACTAGTCTTTAGTGTTAAGAAGTTAAGAAGTGATGCACTGCCTCTTGGAAGACATTCTCCAATGCCTTTGTAAAATATGGTTATCAGGAAGAAATACTAGTACTTAAACATTCTTTAGAGGCATGCAAACCAATGGTACATACACCAGATAGCCCATTTTTTACTCAAGTAAATGACCATGCTCACTGTATTTTTTTCAGCCAAGATAAAAAGAATATAAACTTGCCATAGTTCAAGAAAGCACATCATACAAGGTTTGTTTATCATGCAGGCCAGTGCATGTTAGAAAAAAACAATAAGAGAAGATTCAAGTTTAGTGTCATTGCACTGGTTGCCTATTCGCTACCGAGTTCAACTTAAGGTCCTGGTTTTGACCTTCAAAGCCTTGTGGGGTTTGGCACCTGTCTACCTGCAGACCCGCCTCTCCTATCCAGTTACATCCCATCTGGTCAGATCTTCTCAAATGGCCCTTTGGTCGGTCCCTGATTTCTGAGAGGTTCGGGGTGCTAGGACCCGTGAAAGGGCCTTTTCGGTTGCTGCCCCACTTGTCTGGAACTCCCTTCCCCTTCAGATTCATTTAGCTCCTTCCTTATTGATTTTTAAATCTCTATTGAAGACTTTTCCTTTTCGCCAGGCTTTTACCCTTTAACTATTTGGTTTTTTCTCTTTGTTAGTTACTTTAATTTAGAATGTAATTTTAATGCTGTCTTGCTCTGTACGCTTTTGTATACCGGAGTGGGCAATATAGTAAATGTTTCTAATTAATTAATTTAATTAATTAATTAATTAATTAAAGAGAGGGTAAAAGTTGGATATATTCTTTCCTTTGAAGCTCACCTTTTTCCACATTGAGCAGCATCTGCTTGGGACTACTCATAGCTGCTAGTTTTTGATAAATGAGGAAGCCAGCCTATGACACATAAGAATGAACATTAATGAAAATTAATGCAGAGCTAATACAAGCTATCTCTCAAAGTGCAGAGAGTTTCAGAAAGCAGGCAGGGAGACAGGGGAAGAAGGCTTAGATGATGTGTAATTACGAGCTATGGGTGCATACCAAGGACTATGGGGCTGGCAATTAGGGTACTGATGAAGGAAATTTTGACAGGCAAAATATGGAAGAATGGCACATTACGGCTGGATAACAAGGGGCATTTGCAGAATGACTGGCCTCTTCCCCCATTTAAAATGTTGGGTGGTTGGTGAAAAAATATGGATATGGACCCTGGGTTTCTACCAAGTGGGAAGTTTAGTCCTAGAAGCCTCTGGCTTGGGGTCTCTACTGTTAAACAACAAAAGTGTGACACAATCAGCAAATACAGTATCCTGAGGCAACACTCAATCCCATATCTCTTGTACCATTCTAGTGTGAATTTGCAATTCTGGGATATGGGCTCATGAAAGAAAGAAAATGGAGAGGTTGCTACTCACAACCATCAGAACACTTCAGCAGCACCAAACGTTTTGCAAAATTCAGACTGATAGACGTAACTTAGAAAGATACCATTTCTTTGTACATACATAAGCATCTGTAGCTGCATACAGCTTCTGCTCCTCAGTAAGTGGAAATTGTTCCCAGTTACCACAGCGAACTTGTTTGTCTTTCAAAAGCTGATTGTGGAACAAATGCTTTACTAGATCGTTCAGACTCCATATCTCTTTACATTTTAGCTAAAAATAAGATTGCAACAATTACATACAAACTATTTTTTGAAACTACAAAGCATCAGTTCATAGTGATCTATTATGGGTGGAGATGGAATGACTCATGGGTTCAAAGCACAAACTGAATGTTTAAGCCAGGCCTGCTCAACTTCCACCCTCCTGCAGATGTTGGCCTACAACTCCCATAATCCCTGGCTATTGGCCACATAGCTGGGGGTTATTGGAGTTGTAGTCCAAAAACAGCCGGGGGGCCTAAATTGAGCAAGCCTGGTTTAAGCCAAGTCTCACTGGAGCTGTCTCCTATGAAAGAGTTTCATAATGCAAAACTTCCTTAGGTACCTTTTACATACATGTATGTAAAAATTTAACTATGGGTGCCAGATTGAACATATGAGTATTTATCACCCAAGTGAATGTGTATAATTAGCTGAAAAAGGTAGTCATAGAGTGCTCATGTTCTGTATCTTTGCAGGTGAGTGGAAATCCTAATGGATATCATGCAAAATAAAATAAAAATTAGGCAAGAACATGATCAGGTGGCAAGCAAGAAGTATCATTCGAGATTTTCTGAAAGCTAAATTTTCAGCTACCAGGGCCCAATTACTATCTTTCCAAATGCTTATAGATTTCAGTGACTGGGAAATTAATAATGTGTGCTGGGCTGATCTGGAGCCAGCTTCAGCAGACATACAAGTAGTGTCTTAAATTTTTCAAAATGTCAACAGGATATTTATGCTTCCACTGATAGCCACCAGTGTCAGTGACACGCAGCCCAATAAGCTAGGAGGTGTTCTGTGCTGACTTCAAATAGCAGTTCCTCAATATTCAGGTTATTAAAGCTGCAAAGCTTCATGCTATACAGCATGGAATTAAGAAGTCTGATAAGCAGACACAAAAGTGAAGAAGAAAGTACATGGCACAATCAGACCAAACACACTGATCCTAGAAACCTGCAATATGAGATATTGGTTTCCCTTTCAACATATATTACATGTACATTACCATATTTATTAAAGTTTAAATGTACTATTATTATTAAATATAATCAGTATCTGGAGGAGAATCACTCAGCAATACTCTTCTCCATCTCCAGCAGAGGCTTGTTTCCCAACCAAACTTCTATGAGTTCTCCATTGAGCATCCACTTTAGTATGCAGAGTGTCTCATTACCTTTTCATTGGCAAGGTCAGCCAACTCGACAAGGTTTTCCAACTTGACTTCAAAATCTCGCATTAGCTTCCATTTATCTCCTTCAATACCAACCCCAGCCTTCTTAATCCGTTTATCTTCCAGCAATCTTCTGAGTCCCACAGGAAAGTCTGAAAATATTAAACAAACATGCAAACATGCGTTTAGTTAAATGTGTGTCCTGCTTGTTTTATTATCAACTGCAGGCTTCTTAAAATAATGAAAATAATAATGTAAAACATCTGCTTTCAGATAAAGATGCTTTAATTTCTATTTCTGTAGCTAAGTTTAGTTATATTGCTTTTAAAAGGTATAATGGGACATCATCCCAATTTTAAACTGTATATATATGTATACACATTTTAATGCTTATTAGTCTTTATTCTCTGTTTGGTCAATGACTGTAAATAAAATTACAATACAATACAATAATGTATTTTAACATAAAACAATAACACAGCTACTGTAAAGGGGCAGGGAGGAGCCTAACTGCAAAATGCATTAATGACCCAAATGAGGTCTAGAGGTCAGTGAAACAGAAAGACTTGTGTTCAAATTCCTGCTCTATCACTCTAACCCACAACTGAGTTCTTGATCCATAAAATGCAAATATTAATAACCAGCTAATGGGCCTGCATCCCAGAGGCCTTGTAAGAATGGAAAGGCATAGTCACAAGGTAGCCACCTCCCATTTCTGCCAGTTTTCCCCTCCCATGCCCCGTATCAGTGATCCAGAGTGCCCCTCAACCTATGTTCCCTGTAACAGGGATTCCCAGACAGGTACTGTGGTCAACAACACCTGAGGACCCCTGTTACAGAAAACGCTGCCCTTAGCCCTCAAGAGAGCATACTTTGCTCAAGCCGTCTTGCAAGCAATTGCTAAAGTGAGTGGTGGTAGCGCACCTCTCTCTGTGACCTCCCTCCACCAAAACAATCACTACTGCACTGTGTAATGGAAACATTTGATTAGATTTTTGCCCCATACTTCCACCAAGAAACACAGAGTAGCATACATAAGGGTATCTCATGTTATCTCTCCAACAACTCTATGGGGCAAGTTAAACCGAGAGTGACTCGCCAAACATCACCCAGCAAGCCTTACGGCTGAAAAGGAATTTAAATCCAAGTATCACAGGTCCAAACTCAACACTGTCGTTAACACCACACTGGCTCTGTGGAGTTAGATGACTTATTCCTCCTCCCTCTCTGCATTTTCTGTGCCTAAAGCCATAAGGGTCACCTTAAGTGGCGCAGCGGGGAAATGCTTGACTAACAAGCAGAAGGTTGCCAGTTTGAATCCCCGCTGGTACTATAATCAGGCAGCAGAGATATAGTAAGATGCTGAAAGGCCATCATCTCATACTGTGTGGGAGGAGGCAATGGTAAACCCCTCCTGTGTTTCTACCAAAGACAAGCACAGGGCTCTGTGGGCGCAAGGAGTCGAAACAGACTTGATGGCACACTTTCACTTTCAAAGACAGAAGACAGAGAGGAGCCGAGAAGGTAGGTACATTAGCTTAGTGACTTTTCCTGCACTTGCTCTTCAGCCCTGTTCAATTGTTACAGAATCTAGGGATGCTATACAACAGCCCTAGGGATTTGCACATGGCCACAAGTTTCACCCCCACACTGATATGCTCTGAAATTCCACCCTGTGCCCTGCACGATTACAGCATTAGTCTGCAGAGACAAACACTAAACTCTTGGAGAGATCCTTCCCATGATCGCAGGGCCGGGTGCCCTAACATCCCACATCACAGGAAGGAGCCCTCCACAAGTAAAGCATTTCTCTCTGCAAATAAATGCTGTGGAGAGTGGGGCTCTGAAGCCCATGCTTGGAGCAGGACTTGCAGGCACATCCTTGGGGATGCTGAATGCTAGTACAGCTTCCCTAGATGCCACAGTGGACAGGGCTTTTTGTCTTCTACCCTTAAGGACAGAAGCCAACCGAGAGCCCAGACCAACAGCTGCAAGTCTCCTCTGCCCACTGCCACCAGTTTCCCAGATCCAAGGAAAGCAGCAGCAGGAAATCTGAGCAGATATTCCCTGCATAGCAGTAAGTTATTTCATTTTTACACTGCCTAGTGAAGTTTTCTCTCTAGGTGGTTTATAAAATAGAACAAAGAATTAAAATATCAATCAAAACAGCCAATTAAAAGCAGTTTAAAACCATTAAAACAGCCATCAAAATGTCTGGCTAAAGAGATGCCTCTTTCGAACTCACGTAAAAGACCTGCAGAGAGGGCAAGCCTTGTATGAATGAATGAATGCTTTATTACGGTCATTGATCCAACATCACAGAAACAACACAAAACACAATTAAAATACAGTAATACAAAACACCGATCTCAAATAAGCTCAGACCTGATCTTGCATGCGGCTGCACAAAAGCTGGCCACACACAGTGTTAGCGATCAACTAGTTTAAAAAGTTGCATATCCACCATCCATTCTAACAGGGATGTTTGATGTGGTGGGGGGGGTGCGAGATAAGAGAAGAACTAATATCTCTGTACAACGAGCAATATAGAAAAATATGAGGGTTTTTTCATAGTTTCGACACACTGCCCACAAGGACAGATTCAACTGGTAACAGGGATTTTACAGTACCAACTAGCAAGCCAGAGGTTGCTGGCATGTTTCCCACACTATGGGAAACACCTATATTGGGCAGCAGCGATATAGGAAGATGCTGAAAGGCATCATCTCATATTGCATGGGAGGAGGCAATGGTAAACCCCTCCTGTATTCTACCAAAGACAACCACAGGGCTCTGTGGTTGCCAGGAGTCAACACCAACTCGACGGCACACTTTACCTTTACCCCCCAGTACAGCAGATGGAAGTGCATTAAATTGTGTGAGAGAGGCGCCCTTCTCTGGGACAAGGTAGTTAAATTCATTAAACAGTGGGCTGGTTTGGGTAATTCATAAAACTACCAATAAAGTTTCTTGCAGAAATTCGTGCCAGGTCACTCTGCTTTTCAGTGTCTGCTATACATTGTTTTATAAGCCCTTTAGCAGCATCAAGGCCCAGAGGCATTATAAATTGTGGGGGAAATCCATGCTAGGGCAAACCTTGTATATTGGCTGGAAGCACATTCCAGAGCCTAGCAGTGGCTACAGAGAAAGCTCAACTCCAAATCGCCACCAGACGAACTCAAAACAGTTGCTGGCGGACCACTACTATCCTTAAGGACAGAAGGCTACGTTAAGTATCCATGCACTGCCACTACTTCCTTTGATGTGAGAGCTCAAAAGAGGCAGCAATGTACAGGTAGAGATTCGCTGTAACAGCACATTCTCATTGTGTTTCCTTCTCTGCTGAGAAACAGAATTCCGGAATGGAATGGCTGGGCTGAAGAAAGACATTCCATTTTCCTTCCCTTTCTCCTCCCAACCAGAATTAAACAATCATGGGGCTGGTTCAGAGGAGACATCTGAGTCAGCCTGCCTACCACACAATTAGAAATATGCACAAGAATGTCCTGCTCCCCCTCCCAGATAGCCTTCTCCTAAATTCACCAAGATGTGGTTCATCCAAACCGCCTCCTTGCACACAATCTAAGTACTAAGTTATTATAGTATTTAGACTGCGTCTGAGGGGGGGGGGACAATTCCAACAAACGTGCTCCATGCAAGGCTGCCTTTGTCCGTGGTCCAGAAACTGCAAGTGGTGCAAAATGCATATCGTAGTAGCCAGGTTTCTTTCTGAGTCTCCTCAAAGAGATCATATTACTCCTATATTAAAAGAATTACACTAGCTACCAATACGTTTCTGGGCAAAATACAAAGTGCTGGTTATAAACTATAAAGCCCTAAACAGCTTAGGTCCAGGATATTTAAGAGAACAACACTTTTGTTATGAGCCTTGCTGCCTACAGAAATCATCCAGGGAAGTCCGCCAACAGTTGCCACTGGCTTCTCTGGTGGCTTCTCAAGGATGGGGCTTTTCCATTGCCACCTTGAGGCTTTGGAATGTGCTCCCTGCTGGAAATAAGAGCCTCCCCATCTCCAATAGCTTTTTAAAAGACTCTTAAAATGCATATGTTCATCCAAGCTTTCAACTAGATGTGCAAAGTTGTGAATTTGTTTTAAACCACCTGGAGAAGCAGGTTTGGGGTGGTATATGAATATAATTAATTAATTAATTAATTAATTAATTAATTAATTAATTAATTAATTAAATTCCACCACCACCCCACTCCAAATAAGGGAAAGTGAATGGGAGAAGGAGCAGGTAAAAGGTAAAGTGTGCCGACAAGTTGATTTTGACTCCTGGCGCCCACAGAGCCCTGTGGTTGTCTTTGGTAGATTACAGGACGGGTTTACCATTGCCTCCTCCCGCGCAGTATGAGATGATGCCTTTCAGCATCTTCCTATATTGCTGCTGCCCGAAATAGTACCAGCAGGGATTCAAACCGGCAACCTCCTCCTTGTTAAGTCAAGCATTTTCCCGCTGCGAGCAGGACATCATCCTTAATCACTCAGTAAGTGGTCTGGGGCTGGTTTGTATTGTTCAAACCAGTCCCAGGTTGCTGCAGTAAACCAACACACCAGCCTTTTCATCTCATGTTATCAAAAAAAAAAAAAAGACACTTTGTTTTACAAGAACCCATGCTGCCTGGTCAGGTGCATTACAGCAAGAGATTACTGTGCATGGAGATTAGATAAAGTGTGCCATCAAGTCAGTGTCAACTCCTGGCGAACACAGTGGTTTTCTGTGGTAGAATACAGGAGGGGTTTACCATTGCCTCCTCCTGCGTAGTATGAGATGATGCCCAACAGCATCTTCCTATATCGCTGCTGCCTAATATAGGTGTTTCCCATAGTCTGGGAAACATACCAGCAAGGATTTGGACAGGCAACCTCTGGTTTGCTAGTCAAGCCGTTTCTCCACTGCGCCATTAGGTGGCTACACATGAAGATTAGTCATCCTTTATAAAGCCACCACTTGCAGCTTGATATGGTCACAACCATTCCTGCTTCTCACTCTTGACTCTCGCAGCATGCTCAACACTGACTTGTGCTCAACATGTAGACCATCTACATATGGAACATATCACAAAGTAGTTTCTTCTAGCGTAATGGAGATTGCATATTTGACTGCTACTCCATGGTGCAAAATCTTCCCTATACATAGAAGACTAGCACGTCAAAGAGTGGGTTCTCAATTAGCATGATTTAAACAGTTTGCAAAATTCAGCTTTTCTTGGTGCCTGATTCTGGATTGCCCGAGTGCAAAGTTTAAATCTTGTCAGTGAAACCTACACACAGATTTGTTCCTATAGAACAAAACAACATCTGTTTGAAAAAGCAATGAATGGTCCTAGAACTTCTATGGAAGGACAACCTCATGAGTTAATTGTGTTTAGAGATTAATTAGAACATCACTGACTTGACATCGAAGAGACATGAAACAGGTAACATTTCTTCTCAGACTCGCACAGCTGGATTAAAGCAACTTTCCCTTCCTTCCCTTTTGTATAGGACGGTGGCCATTCAATGTCAAATCCTAGCACAACTCCATCAGGCAAGGTTGTACTGAAAGATAAAAATGCATTTCAGGCTTTGTTTCAAATTAACCTGAAGATCTGGTGCTAACATAATAATGACTCTGATAAACCAGGGTTGACAAATCAGGAATCAGCCTCAGGGACATATACAACCCCTTTGTCTGGAACAAATCCCTCCCTCCCTTTTTTGCTGTCTCCATGGTTTGGTGTTACAACTGCATTAGCTATAGTTAATAAGCAAGATTCCCCTCTTAATCAGTTTTAAAACAGGATTTGAAGTGGGTTTGCAAACTGTGTATGAAACTAAAACTGGTTAGAATTAACCATGATTTGTTTTGCTGCACATATTGCACTAAACTATAGTTAAGACAAGAGAAGAAAGGAGGAATTTCCACCAGAGAGGGAAGGAGTACATGACTCCAACTGCCTGGCTCCCAATTTGCAAACCATGATTTGCAGGAGTTAGTGTAACATCTGCTGTAGACCAAATACATTGACAAGTACAACAGGACATCTGATCTTACATAAAGAGGAGTTAATGTATGCATTATGGAAATAGTTTTTTAAAAATCAAATGGAAAATACTTCTGGACTCAGGAAAAAAACCCAGAAGGGATAGTGATCAGTGGAAACGCTCCAGAGTTTGGTGTAAACATGGAGGGGAAAACCTCTGGTCAGTCAAGGTCTGTCTTTTACCCGAGTGCTGATCATTCTACAGATTGGAAAGAAAGCTGGCCCAAATCCAAAGGCACCTAACCAACCATTGGGTATCTGAGGATTGGCCTGTTTAGGGAAACCAAACTGCAACAGGGTTGTTTAGATTTAACTTAATATTCATTTGCTATTGCTTGGCAATTTATTCAAGAAAACTTTAATTCTGACTGAGAAGTAGTTTTTGAACTCTTTTTGCTTCTGAAAAGGACTACATAAGTGGATCAAAGAATAACTGTTTGAATCTGCTCCCTTTAAAAAAAAAATTAAAAAAGAATATTTCCCCAACAGCACCTTCACACCAGTGTTCCCTCTAACAGGGATTCCCAGATGTTGTTGACTCCCATAATCCCCAAGCAAAGGCTATTGCAGCTTGGAATGCTGGGAATCGTAGTCAACATCATCTGGGAATACCTATTAGAGGGAACACCGCTTCACACTTAGCAGCTACAAAGAAACCAAATGTGATGGCCCACCAAAAACAAGTAAACCAGGACAATGGCCTAAACACAACATGTAAGAATCACCAACCTACTATAAATGTTGCAATATCCATTCAAATCATAAAGAAGAAAGAGGAAGAACACAAAATTTTTGAAGATAAAGAGAAACAGAAAGACTGCTCAAACATACCAAAATATCACTAAGGCTTAAAACATAAGCAATTCACAATGAACTCAATGGAACATACTTCCAAGTAATCATGCATAGCATCAGGCTGCAAACTTGCATGAGGCATGTTATTTTTATACTAAGATAGGGTTGCAAAGAATAAAGCAAATTTTCAGTCTCTTACACAATATCTTCAGAGAGTAAGGAACAATCACTGGCATTATAGCTGTAAACAATGGAACCATGGAATTCTAAGAAAGGAAGGTTGTCTTCCAGAACACTCCGATGGACTGGATTCTTCTGTGCCATAAAAATGTACAAGACAGCTTTTAGAAGGCACATTGAAGAAATTGCTCAAAGGATCACTCATACAAGCATAAGTCACAGTGCTTTTGTCAGCATACACATTGAAAAACATTATCTTAGACACTCATTGCTGTAGGTAGGCAGAGAAAAGGTATGACGGTGCAGTAACAATTAGGCCAGAGTGATATAGAGTGTAATCTCTTAAATTAGAAACAAATGCACATTTTCATTTTGCAAAGCAAGCATGGCAGCACCTTTAGGCACATTACACTACCTGGAAACCTACTGCATGCAATGGATCCATACACTTCTATAGGCAGGTTCACACATAATATGGTACCTCAGGTTCGCGCATGGTGCCGCAGCCCTGGGAGTGCACACTGCCTCTATTTCCAGTGCAGGTTCAAGATTGGTGGATTCGCAAGACACGACCAATCTCAGCAGACACTACCCTACTTCCTGCAGGAAAAGTCTGTAACTTACTTCAGATCTAAGTTACAGATGTTGGGTTGGAGCAAGTAGGGGAAGATATGCCAAGACAGGTAAGTTCACACAATACAATCAATCTTGGCATATTTGAACCAACACTGGAAGCAGGGGCAGTACACAGTCCTGGGACTGCAGCACCTCACATGAACCTGAGGTGCTACATTATGTGTGAACCTGACCTATGTGTCTTGCTGCAGAAAATCACACACAGATATTGCACAGTCCACCCTGCATTGACATCTCACCCTTCACCTCTTTTTCAGTTCTTGTTATTCTCATACAAGAATCAAAACATGCATTCTTATTCCCTACCTTTGTGTCAACCAGAGCATGCACTTTGTTCTGTTCAGTCATCCACTGAGGAAGTTTATTTGGTGGAGAAACCATGTTCTCATTAATTTATTCATCTGGATTTGTATGTTAACTAAAAAAAAGAGATGATTAAAAGTTATCCACTTATAACTTTCTTCAAAACTGCAGAAGTCTCTTAACAGATTCACTCAATTAAAAAGTCATTAAAAACAAAGGGCAGTCCACAACACTGAAGCTGGCTCCTAGTTCCCAGTTCCTTCTTCATCACAGAGACAAAGAGCTGTATGAGCAGCCTGAATAAGAAACTAAGTTTTGAAGCCACTGCACTCCAAAAGAAGCTTTAGGTTACACATTTTCTATAACCCCATCACCAGAAGACTGTCCTCTATGAGATGCACAAAGGTTCAGCATGACCCAAAACATGGCTTTTGCACAAAACGCATTAACAACCCATACAAATATAGAACTGGGGATGCTACACCACAAAATAAGCTTCAGGACACCTCAGCTCATGAACCTATCTAATCAAGAGACTTTTGCACAACCTTTTAGACACATGTTTGAACACAGCCAAACACGCCGCCCACAGTCCAAGAATGCCAAATATATGTAGAAAATAAGTCATGCTGTATACCCCAAGATATGTTTTGGCTCACCATAAATCACTTACCCACAGAAATATGTGACCCTCTCCCAAGAAATGTACTGCTATCATGTCCAGCCCAACACTTTGTTTTTGCACACAACACACATGCTCGCTTCAGCAGCACATATACCAAAACTGGAATTGAACACAACACTGCCAAATGCACAGCCCCCAGTTCAGTAATGTCACAAACATAACTAGAAGAGGAATAAGGAACTGATGTTATACACTATACAATATAAAGGCTGTCTGTGACCTTTAGTCACTCACAGACAGTGTTTGTTCATTCTCTCTCATATATATAAAAACTAATGGCACAGCGGAGAAATGCTTGACTAACAAGCAAAAGGTAGCCGGTTCGAATCTCCACTGGTACTATATTGGGCAGAAGCGATAGAGGAAGATGCTGAAAGTCATTATCTCATACTGCACAGGATGCAGCAATGGCAAACCTTTCCTGTATTCTACCAAAGAAAGCCACAGGGCTCTGTGGGCACCAGGAGTTGAAATCGACTTGATGACACATTTTACCTTTAAACTAACAATACCCCAAACTGAGAAAAGATCTAGAAGTACTATTAAAAAATATTATGCAATCCAAAGATTGCCGAGAGTGAATGAAGTCCTTAGGAGCCAGTAATGGATATAATCCATCCATTACTTTTGGGTTAACACTGGTATATGGAAAACATTGAAAGCTTCAACTGTAGCCAGTGAAAAAGCCTTGGCTATCTTGTTGCAAGCAGAACATAAGCTACCATGGAGCGATCACAAGGTCCAGGTAATCTCGATACTTTGTCCGTACTGAACCAGGCTTACTTGAGTCCTCGCACAAATGACACTAGAAAGTAGTGTATGAAATTACCTGAGTCATAATTACCTAATGCACAACTTATTTTATTAATTAATATGAAGACGGCTGGGTTGCCATCAATGAGAGGCCTGAAAAGTTGGGGTAACAGAGTTGGTGTATAAAAGCCTAGGAGCCTACATTTGGGAGCTACCTTTTCCTGTAGGGCATACTTTAGCTTTTACAAATAAATTCTGGGGAGAAGAAAAGCTTTTTAATAGGCCTTTCCCGCTTCCTTCCCCCCACTCTTTTTAACCAGATTCCCTTTGTAAAAAAATGCATAGAGCATAATTTGATTTTTCTTGAATAGTTTGGCTTTAACAGCTTCACAATAGCTTGAGGAGGGCTTGTTTCTCAGTTGGAGTTCTTCCCTGATTAGGCAAGGCTCTTGTCTTTTGCCTTGTATTAATTTTAAGGCTATCTCCTTCAATGAATTAATGAACTGCTTCTAAATCCTAAAGATTTCTAGAGATTCCTCTGTTTGAAGACTAGTAAAGATCAAATTTTATTTCTTTATAATTTAAATCACCCTTTTGTAGCCGCTAATCATTACTGGGAAAACGTAGTGCTTCTAAGTGATCTAAACACTGCAGAGGTTCATCTGCAGTTGCCACCGGCTCGGCTCACTATGGTGGATACTCAGGGACGGGCTTTCTCCATTGTTGCCCCGAGGCTTTGGAACACACTTCCTGCTGAAATAAGAGCCTCCCCATCTCTTACAACTTTTAAAAGGGCAGTCAAGATGCATTTGTTCATCCAGGCTTTTAATTAGATACTGTTTTAATTGTGTTTTAATAGTTTAAAATTTTAATTTTAGAAATGTTTTAATATTTTATTGGCTATTTTTATTGTTTTGTAAACCGTCCAGAGAACTTGTGTTTTGGGCGGTATACAGGTGAAACTCAAAAAATTAGAATATCGTGCAAAAGTCCATTAATTTCAGTAATGCAAATTAAAAGGTGAAACTGATATATGAGACAGACGCATTACATGCAAAGCGAGATAAGTCAAGCCTTAATTTGTTATAATTGTGATGATCATGGCGTACAGCTCATGAAAACCCCAAATCCACAATCCCGGAAATTAGAATATTACATGGAACCAAGAAGACAAGGATTGTAGAATAGAACAATATCGGACTTCTGAAAAGTATAAGCATGCATATGTATTCAGTACTTGGTTTGGGCCCCTTTTGCAGCAATTACTGCCTCAATGCGGTGTGGCATGGATGCTATCAGCCTGTGGCACTGATGAGGTGTTATGGAAGACCAGGATGCTTCATTAGCGGCCTTCAGCTCTTCTGCATTGTTTGGTCTCATGTCTCTCATCCTTCTCTTGGCAATGCCCCATAGATTCTCTATGGGGTCAGGTCAGGCGAGTTGCTGGCCAATCAAGCACAGTACAGTGTATACTTTTCGGAGGTCCGATATTGTTCTATTCTACAATCCTTGTCTTCTTGGTTCCATGTAATATTCTAATTTTCTGGGATTGTGGATTTGGGGTTTTCATGAGCTGTACGCCATGATCATCACAATTATAACAAATTAAGGCTTGACTTATCTCGCTTTGCATGTAATGCGTCTGTCTCATATATCAGTTTCACCTTTTAATTTGCATTACTGAAATTAATGGACTTTTGCACGATATTCTAATTTTCCGAGTTTCACCTGTATTTGTTGCTCAGAATTGTGTAGTGTCTTACTGTACAGCACTTCAAAAAAATAAAAACCTACAGGTACCAAAGTAGAAAGGATCAGCAAGACATAAAGATAGGCTACACATATTTGGACAAGGGTAAGGGAGGCCATGACAAAGACCACGAGACAAGCTGGTAGATATTACAAATGGCCAATGAAAAGTATGCTGGAAACAGAGACCTAGAACAGAGTCCAATCATTAAAAAAACAACACTATACCATCATTGAACAGGATTCCTGTTATTGGAATCCTGTTCAATGGTAGTATAGTGGAATAATTGAATTCCAATAATGATATCATTGGTACTGTTTAGTGGATTGCAATGATTAGTTCATTGGAATCATGTTCAATGGGACAGGGTATAAGAAAGGAAAACCGACAATGGTGGGGTGGCCAGCTCTTCTTAGGAGACTTGAGTGTGTTCTTTTTCTTGTTACCTTCAGTTCATTCGTTCATTCATTCAATTTCTATACCACCCTTCCAAAAATGGCTCAGGGCAGTTTACACAGAGAAATAACAAACAAACAAACAAGATGGAACCCTGTCCCCAAAGGGCTCACAATCTAAAAAGAAACAGTTAACACAAAAAGCAGTTGCATTACTCTGCAGACTCCTGTAACGGGAATCTTTTGGTGAGAAACCAAACAGAATGTGTGTGTGTGTGTGTGTGTGTGTGCACATGCACACATCTTGGTCTGTTTAGTTTTCTTTTGGACCAAGTGGGCAAACAGACTTGGGGGACTTATCCAAATCTCTTATCTCTCCACTGCTGTGGTAATGCTTAGATACCTCAGTTGATGAGTGAGATATTTTTGAACATTTATATAGTTTATTCTTCTTTACTATCACCACCTAAAATTATTTCTATACGAAACTTGTTTAAGCTAGAATTCTGCTAGAATAAACGTTCAGTTAAACACTAACTAGCTTGAGGCCTGTCTCTCTGCTTTTGGTTTCTACAGTACAGTCAGTCACACTTTCTCTGGAAGAAGAAGAAAAAAGACTATACTACTTTTACACAGAGAGAGCTGGAGATAGGCTGTTATCCCTTTAAGAACTACTACAAACTCCTTTACACATTCAAGGACATGCAGATTAGCACAAGCCTGCTGGCTCAACCCCCCCTCAGGATGGGGGCGACATAGGCAAACTCACCTGACCTGACACAAGCTTTACCCAGGGTCCTTCTCAGCGCGCACCTCCCCCGCTCAGAAAAATCTTCCCGCCAGTCGCACCTGAAAACCGTCACTCCTAACCCAAACACCCGTCGCATTACAATTGCGTCCGCATCACTTCAGACCTTCCCTCTCCCTTTTTATCCGCTGCTGTCAACTCTAGAAGGTGAAATGAGGTGAAGCGCATGCGCACAGAGGCTTCCGCGCCCGTCGGACGATGGCACAGCCGGGCATTCTGGGGGTTGTAGTTTGTACTTTTGTGAGGAAAGGTAGGAGGGGAGGACTTTTCTTGACCGCCTATAACGGAAAACGAATCTGATCTCTCCCCACGCATCGCTGCTCCGTTTACCCCGCTCGTGCGGGCGAGACGCGTATTTTTGTAGCTTCCCTGAGAAAAAACCGGACTTAAGAGACCGGGGGAGGGTGCAGAACCGGACGGCAGTAGGACCTACCCGGCCGGTGATGCTCTATCCGGCTCCCTGCGGGCGGCGGCAGCGCGGAGAAGGCGAGCGCTGCGGGGGCCAGGCCAGGCCAGGCAGCTGCAGCGGCTGACAGGCAGGCAAGGAAAGAAGTTGGCGAGGGACATCTGAGAAGGATGGAGTAAGTGCTTCCCTCCCGCTTCCCTCTTCCTCCTCTAGATTTCCTCTCTTCCTCCCCCGCCCCACATGAGTGTCATGGCGGCAGCGGCGGGGGTGGTAAGCTTTGTGAGGGGGAGCATTTGCGGGGAGGAAGAAGGCGAGAGGGTTGTCTCCATGGGGCTGAAGAAGAGATAGGGAGGGCCACCAGAGTCACTCAAGTGTCGGGCGGTGGCGGGGTGGGGCGATGAAGAAAGACGCGATTCCCAGAAATTAACAGGGCGGGGGGGGCGTTATTTGACCCTGGGGGGGTTGTAGTGGCGGGGTCTGGATAGGAACAGGCTTATAAGGGGCGCGAAGGCCCTCGATTGGGAAGGGCGGTGGTGTGTCTCTCGCAACCCCTTGCACCGATTCCACCTCACCTGACCTTCGCTTTCCCCACCCATCCCGCTAGGATTGCCACCCTGTAGTACCCTGAGCCGCTGCCTGACAGGCAGAAATTTATTAAGCCTGAAGCTCTTCTTGGCGCGAGGAGATGGTTTGCGGGGGCGGCGGGATCTGAACGGGGAAAGCTTCACCTCCTAAATGTTCGTGTCGGCTGTTACAGGCACAAGAGGAAGGCCAATTTTGAAAAAGTGGCAATAATATAGGGCTGCTGTAGTGCTAATGCTTTTACTGGTCTTGCTCCTGTGCCATGAACGGCATCCTGACATGCTGAAACTTCGCAGGCAAACGCCCTACCATCAGGAAAGGTTTCATCTGCAGAACTTCAGCATGTATGGGATGCAAGGCATAGGAGCATGGTCAATTTTTATTTTCTACGGCAGTCCTATATTATAGCTACCCCTTTAAAATTTCCCTTGTGCATATTTTAATATTAGTCTGATACTCCGCAATATATCCGATGAAGCTTTTTCCACAAAACCTCCAGGCCAGGAAAAGCTTCACGTTCCCAGCTATCCATAACACACCCAATCACTACAGGTTGAATCAGCTTTATTTTCCCCCCACTCCCTGTATTTGTTGTGTAAAAAAACAAGACCATTAGTGGAGCATCTTTCTAGGAAAACTAATTATATACAGAGAGGCTACTGCCGGGAAAGCAGAATAGGCCCATTTGATATCTATGGTGTTATGCATCTTTGTTATATATTTGTTGTTTTCAGTTGATTGGTAAAGATGGAGAGAGGCAGAGGAGGAGGAGGAGGAAGGAGTGTGGGGGGCTCTGGCCTACACAGAAACATTTACTCCCAGTCCCAGCAGCAGTATCATTATCCTGCCTCCTCTTCTCAGGCGGGCTGCATGGAGATCCAGGAGCTGGCCTCCAAAAGAGTAGACATCCAAAAAAAGAGGTTTTATCTGGATGTGAAGCAGAGTTCCCGAGGCCGCTTTCTGAAAATAGCAGAGGTCTGGATAGGAAGAGGCAGGCAAGACAATATCAGGAAAAGCAAGCTGACTCTCTCCTTGTCTGTAGCTGCTGAGCTGAAGGATTGTCTGGGAGATTTCATAGAGCACTATGCCCATTTGGGTTTGAAAGGCAGCCAGAGTCATCGGAATGAGCACACTAATGGCAAAGAGCAAGATTCAAGAAGGCGGCAACACCATCACCCGCCATCACCTCCAGCATCAGTTGGATCTGAAGAGCATCTTCACAGCGTCTTAAAAACTGAGTATATTGAAAGAGACAATAGGAAGTATTACCTAGATCTGAAGGAAAACCAACGTGGGCGTTTCTTAAGGATTAGACAGACCTTAATTAGAGGACCTGGCATGATAGGATATTTTGGTCACAGTTTGGGACAGGAACAGACTATTGTCCTTCCAGCGCAGGGGATGATTGAGTTCAGGGATGCTTTAGTCCAGCTCATTGAAGAATATGGTGAAGGAGATTTAGAAGAACGGAGGAGTGGAGGCGATGAGCCTCCTGAACTTCCAGAGGGGACTTCCTTCAGGGTGGACAACAAGAGATTCTACTTTGATGTGGGGTCCAACAGGTATGGTATTTTTTTGAAGGTAAGTGAAGTGAGGCCTCCATACCGTAATACCATCACTGTCCCATACAAAGCATGGACAAGATTTGGGGAAAACTTTATCAAGTATGAAGAAGAAATGAGGAGAATTTACAACGGCCATAAAGAGAAAAGAATGGATATCAGAGGGGACAGTGGTGAAGAACAAGAGGGTCTTGATTAGATTGATTTTCAGCAGACCAAGAAGCAAAATAGAAAAGTGGCTAGAGGTACCGACATGTTGTAGTTGGAAGAAGTTGCCTTTCTTTTTGTAAGTTCTTCCCTGTTAGTAAATAACTCATATATATATATAATACATGAAGGGTCTGGTTATCATGTTAAATTATACCCAACAACATCTCTAGTTAACCACCCAATGAGTCTGATACGTAACTTCTACAAAACTATGAATTATGTATAATAACACTAAATCTGTTGTTGTGACCTTTTAAAGCATCTGTATAAGGTTTGTGTTGCACTGTAACATGATACAAATAAGCCGGATGGAATTAATATCTTCTAATATTAACCACAGAGCATTTATGACCAAAACTGATCTTTAAATTTTTAAATGCTTGTATTGGGAACAATACCTTAAATAAGTATCTGCTGGTGACTTTATGGTAAATATCTTGAGGGAGGGGGAAAATCAAACCTCTAATGTATTGGCCAGTAATTAATTTCCTGGTTGCCTATTCTTATGATAACCCAATAATTTGAGTGTCCCAACAACATCAATCCATGTTTAAGTTAATAGGTTGCTTCAGATTAATGTTGATCATTAATCGCCCATTGTTTATGGACAGTGTGCATCATGTGAGGAGAGTTTATTTAAATAGTGTTATGAAATTTCAAAAGCTATTTTTATATTTGTGGTGTTAAGGGGTTCCAGCAAGCTGCTGTGGTGTGAGAATTTGATAGGTGAGTTATGGTTGAGACTGAAGTTATAAAGAGAGAGGCTAAACGTGTGTATGATAGAAATTATGACTAACTTTTTTTTAATCTTTATACTTTTGAGAAAATGCTTTGAGAGATTTTGGTGCATCACTTAATTGGTATTGAGTGCATCTCTACTTTCACATTTGTGCAGTTGAAGCATTCAGTAATGACTGTCGGCGCTTCCTTTATAATAATGCCTTTTAATCTTCTAGTATTCCAAACTATCATCTATGCCACAGTCCCCATTTTGTCCCTCTTCTGTTTAAAAAATAAATTAAAAAATCACCCACAATCCTCCATCTTAATCTACAGAAATAGAACTAGAAACGAGAGCTCTAATTTAAAAATTAACCTACAGGTACTGGGAGTTTTTGTTTTTAAGTAATGGCTGGAGGAAGCTGTGGAACATTATGACGAGCATTCTGACTGCCTGAACATGACACAGAATATGAATTTTGGGTTTTTTTAATCTTGCAAAAGCTTTTCATTCAATTAAATCAGTTTTTAATCCGGGGCCCAAGATTTTTGTCTCCAAACACCATAACATATGCTTTAGTCCTTGAGACTGTGTAACTGTTTCTGTCTTTTGAGCCTTCTAGTTTACATGTGCAGAAACATCACTCCACAGTTGCCTTCCATCAGAAAAGCTGCATGTGTGTATTGGCCTTTTTATAACTAAATGCTGATTATTTTTTCATATCCACATGTCCTGGTATCCAAGCAAAATTGTCTTTAGTTTTAATTTTTTTTATTTATCACATCTATTTCAACATCACAGCAAATGTCTGATCTTTCCCTCATATTACCCAGAGCTGTATGTGAAGGTGGAGAGCATTAGTTTTGTGCCAAAAGTTGTCAAAACATATTTATTTACAAATAAAAGAAAAAAACATTATCTTGCACCAAAATCACCAAAGGAATGTTAGAATGGTGTGTTACAATTGTGACAATGAAAAAGAGAAGTATGGACTTTAATTTCACTGTTTTAGGTGATTTGCCCAGTATAAGGGAATTGGACCTGCTGAGCATTCGGTCTAATTCCAGAAACAACAATTAATGAAAAATGTCTAATGTAAAGCTAAGATTTCTTATTTGATTGTTTTAATTACCAATAACCCACTGGGCCATGATCCATTTTTGAAAAAATAAGTTAATCATGGTACAAAATATTCTGGCTCAGGCACTTAAAGTAATGTTCTGAAGAAAAAAATTAGAGTTTGAATGAAAGTGTATTGTTGGTTTGATAGCATAATTACAGGTGGCCCACATTATTTGGAGGTTCCGTTCCCGCCAATTTCTGCAAATAAAGAAACCTTAACCCTATGGGGATTGGGTGGTTAGGTTCCTAAACACATTGAAGTGTGTTGAAAATCACAAGAAAAAGCAGGGGAAGCAGAAATAAGCACAGTACCTTGCTCCCCAGCAATGACCCCAAACTTCCAAATCCTCTGATTTTTGTTTATTTTTGAGGTTTTTTCTTTTGCAGAAAAGAGCCATAAAATGGCTCAGCCCTACAAAATGGCAGCAGAAATTTATGTCAAAAGTCATTTCTGGCCACTCAAGAATCATGGATAGGCAAAAATTACCCTATTTTCACCCGGTGACTAATGAAACTGGGTTCCTGTGATCCAACTGTGGATACACAAAACTGCGGGTGCCGGGACCATGGGTAATGAGGGCCCACCTGTATAATTAATTGAATACACCTGGATTACCATATTGCTGATTTGCTGCTGCATATCCCAATGCCTGTAGTAACCATTATATTGTCAGGTTCCAGAATATGGGATCCATGAATGTAGGAACTCCAGATGCTCACATTCTCCCAACTCCTGTCTTGCTAAGAGGAATTTTCCCCACCCCCTTCATATGCAACATGTTTCATTTTAAAGTGATATTAGTATTAGTCCATATACTTTCACTGTAACTCTGTCTTGCTAAACGTATTTCACTGAAATACCCTGCATTCTCCATATTGACTCTTAATGGGTTAAAGTATACTAACTGATTAATCTGTAATGAAAGTAAAAGTATACTAATTGATTTATTTGTTCCTCCCCAGGTTTTTAAAAAAGCAAATAGTTGTGAAATGGTATCTCTACCACTTCAGTCAGAATGCATATTTGTTCACACACTGACATGAAAAGGTTTGCACTACTGTTCCTAAAACTTTTTTGTTTTTAACCAGACTTCCAGTATTCAGTTGTGATTATTCACACACACAAACACACCATTTCTGTCACCAAAAAAGATCAAGTTTCACCTATATGTGGTGTGGGTTGTCATATTCTTCAAATAAACTAATGCACATGTGAGCATCTGAGACTGACTACACATGAGCCTTAAAGTTGCCATCTGCTGTGTATAGTAGATTTACTGGTTTTGGCTTATCCATTGGAAGTAGTGGTTTTTTCACATCTTCAAATCCAAGGGTTATATAGTGCAGACTTAAAAAGCTATGATTTTAACTGGTAATTTGGGAAAGAGTTTCTCTTTACATCTGGCAGTGAATTCCCATCTTCGGAGAGTGGCAATAACATGTTGAGTGTTTGCAGAAGGGTCTGTTATAATGTAAAGAAATATTCTTTGCATTCCCCAAATGCCATGTCCCTTAAACTTGAGAAAAACACAAGCATATTTGCACTAAAAAGCGTGGCCAAAAACCATTCTAGGAGGGCAGGGTGGATTAAATCAGTCTGTACCTCTTGAATTATTTATTCTCATGAGAGAATTTTACATTAAAGCCCTGACCTCTCTTTTAAAACTGTATGGTCCAGACGGAAAGTCTGTCAGTTTTGTGATTTCATAATAATGCACTTTATATTTTATAAATAATAGAAGCACATTTCTGCTTTTGGCCCGGTACAATGTGTTTCAGTATAACATATAGTCTAAATCAGTATAAAAAGGCCTTCTGCATTCATGTCTGTCAGTGATCTGTTGAAACAATTAGATCAAATTACATTGGCATGGTGGAGAAGAACAGGCACTGTGCTGACATTAATTTAAGAATATCAAAGGCCTGTTATCAAAAATCAGCTTTTTCAGAAATGTTGAGTACAGATCTAATACAAATTGAAAGTGGTCAACATTTTTTTAAACTCAAGCTACAACACGTTAAACAGATTCTTAAATATTTTATTCTTGCAACTGATGTAGAACTCGGTTAAATAACTCTGTCTTATCTGTAATTTTGCAATGGTGTCACATAATCTGTCTCCTTTCCTAAAAGGCTGTTTTAGGGGACTGGATTTATGTGGCTTGCACACAGTTGGTAATATGCCATTTGTGCTGATTCTATAATGTAATCGTTTTGTTGCTAATGTACAAACTTAGAAAGTTATTGAATAGAATAGAGATATGAAAGTTCTGTAGTACAGTTAGAATGATTAGGAAGTATCTTATATAGCGCATCACACCAACTTTATGAAGAGCAAGGGAGTTTTAGCTGAAAAAACCTGACAGGTTTAAAAACTAGAGCTGAAAATAGAATGCTGTTTCGGATTAATAATAGCATACATATGTACTTTACTAAGAAAAGATCTATGCTTTAACATTAACCATCTACTCTTCTAAGGGCCAGTACACATTGTCCTTTTGTCTTACATATGAGCAATTGTACTTTTATAGCATATTAAAAACATCAAGTGGATACAAAGTTAAATTAGCATAATCTTCTATAATACTCCTTCCTGAAGAGTTAGGGCTCACTATACCATGCGTTGTCTCTTTTGCCCAAGCAATTGACTAATCATATTCCAGAAAATGTTCTGTAATATTTTTTCTGTTTAGGTAGGCTTGAAATTAAGATGTTATAGAAGCCATTTCTTTATGTTATGGGAACCATCTCCTTTACCTTATTGTTCCCACACAATGTAATTGTTAACCGTTCCTTCTTCCACTCATCTGCTGCATGCTCTTCCATCTCCAAGGAAAAGAAAATGGCTGAAGCTGGGTTCAGACTTTTGCAAGCAGGCTGATTATGGGTAACACCTGACTCATCCTCATCCTGGCACCTGCCAGTACTTGCCAAGGGAGAAGTAACACAGCCAGTATTCATAGCATCACTTTTTTTCAGCCACATAACCTCAAGAATTGTGTTTAACTCTGTGTATGGCCTGTTTACATGGTACTTGTCTCCACATTAGTGTGTACCCCAGGGCAGTTTGGGATTGCTTGCATGTAGGAAAAAAGGACAGTGTGAACCAATCCTAAGATTTAATATACTTGATTATATGTAGAAATAAATGTTTAAATGACTGTATCTTTAATGTATTCATATTATTGTATATTAAGCATCTGACTTCCCCAGTATAACAATGGGGTCTAAAAATCAGATTTATCAGATACATGTTTAGTTCACTGAGCTATTTAATCTATTAGTTACCCCACACTTTCAAAATTATGCATTTAAAAATATTTTTATTGATTTGTTATAAAGCATAGAGAGGCAGGCCTCTCAGTAGAGTTGAAAGAAAAACAGCAGGTCAAAGTAAAATGGCTTCTTAAAATGTGAACTAAAGGTTAAAGTGCAGAATGAAGGTGTAATATTGAATACTATGGTGTTCCATGTAATATTTGAATTGCAAGTCTCAAAATACTACTGATATTTATGTAAAACAAATCTAACCTCAAAAACGGTATCAAATAATTCAGAACTGGCCTTTTGTATAAATTATCCATGTGGTATTTCTTGAGGTGAGTGTTCGAAGGTGTTTGAAGGAGGTTTTTGATGTTATATGCATGTTAGTGAAATTATCTGCTTTTTATTTTGTGTTATTAAAATGGTTTAAAACCTCCATAGGGAAGTGAGCCAGCATGGTTCAGAGGACTAATACTCATTTAGTGACAGCCTTGTTAATTGAAACAATAGTAATTTGTGCAGTAGCAATATGTTTATTTTATTGTTTAGCTCCACTGTAGATTACCTGCAGTTTGGGAAAATAAATTAGACTCTTTATAGTCCTGCCATGCTGGTACAAATACATATGTGCACTTTAAGCATTTTGCATTTTATTTTCTGTTGTATTTGTCTGAAATGAAACTCAGTTTTTCCATGTCATGGCTTTCAAAATCACTTTTGTTTCTTAAATACATTATTTGATTTTTAAAAACTGGAATAAAGTATCTTTTTTGGTTAAATTAGACGGAAAACAGAGTCGGTAGTTCTCAAACAAATGAGGTCCAGTTTTGGGAGTAAGTCACTGCAGTGACACACAGTACTTGGGCATTTCTGCCAGAATACTTTCCAAGCTGGAAAACACTGCTGTGGTGGCAGTATAACATCACTGTTACTAATAATATGCTAGCTTGTAGGCCTCTTTCTAAGCATTTCTCTCCTGCTGCAGATAGGCTTGATGCAGAGATAACCTTTTTGAGCCTGCAAACCATAGTTTGGAGGATCAGGAACAAACCCTGTGCTCATGTGTTATCGCTCCCCTTGTGTGCTTGGCAATAGGCAACTTGCTGTTTTTCAGGAAATAGTTTGATTCTGGTTTGGGAGGCTCATATAAACCATGATTTTTTTCAGTGCCAATGCAGCTACAAACTATAGTTTTTTAGATAGACAGTGAAGTACCTCTCTTAAAACAAATATGTGAAGAGAGGAAGAAGTATGCAGGCACTGTGACTTGTTCTCAATCCTTCCAAAAATAATTTGAAGCATCAGAAATGTTTCATTTGAACCATCGCAAAGTTTTAATCGGCCATAAACCGATTAAAATGACTTTACAGCAAAACAAGTGATCCTGTTTAGCAATTTTGGGGTTCTTGCTGAAGATGCTATTAAGTGCTTCAGTGAGAGTCTTTGACTTATTAGCAATAGGCATTCTTGAGTAAGTTTCCACAAGTAATTATTACCCAGACCTGTATGTGTTCATTTAACAGATAATCAAGTGATCTTCTTATACAGTATATACATGGAATTTCCACTCCTTTCACAACTCCTGAAATTATTCTATTAGTGTCATCCAAGCTTTTTATGTGAATTGGTTTTTGCAGAAGTCTTGGAAACCAAAGTTCAATTTAGCAATCCTATATTGTTTGTTTTTAGTTACTTTATACCCTGTATTTGTTTAACAAAGGCTTTTGTAGGTTTGTGCACTCTGGCTCTTGGCAAATGTGTGTCTCCTTTACAAGATAGATTCATATATTATACTTCTGATATATTTTCATGGTTGCTTTATTGTTTTTAACATTAATACAATTCTTGAAAGAGCATTTGTGTTTGACATGTAATGTGAAATTGTAGACCCAAGCAGTTGATTAGCAATGGAAAAAACCTTACTGCAACTACAACGTTCATATTTCAGAGATCAGAAACATGATGGGCTTATAAACTCCTCCCCTTGCTTACCTCACCTGCATTAATTCTGTTCCTGTCTTCCATGGTTTGCTTTAACCATGGGCATTCTTTTCTATCTGCATTGCTGCTAGCTGTAGCATAGCATTAGATCTATATTAGCACTAACTATGATTATTTCTAACCAGCTTCCCTTTTAACCAAGGTTTGCAAAACTATTTCAAATTATTACTTTTGGACTGTATGTACTGCTTTTCAACAAAGGTTCTCCAAAGCAGTTTATTTCCCAGCTGAACATAACCTTTATAACATCCCATAGTTAAGGCAAATCATGGAAGTGGAGAAGGAATTTGCATGGGGAAAGGGAGGAGAGAGCACATCAGGTCATTGTGTTTAAAGGGAGAAGTTGTGAATACAAACTTTCTACTGCTCATATTCTTTTCTGTTGCTAGGGTCTGTAGCTGATTTCCTCTAGCACTTTTCTTGCTTATGTGATAATGTAGGATTAGGTTTCTTTCATGTTTAACCAAAGGCTATACAATTTAAGCAAACATTTTGAACAGGTGTTACTAGAACTTAGTGTCCTCTCTGTTGTGTCATACCAGTGTACCTGGATTCTTTTAAGTTTAGATTCTAAAATAATTATGAGCAAAAGGTGAAAATACTAAGACTTTAGTGGCAAATTCATACTGGCTTAGATTTGTAAAATAAATGGAAACCACAGTGAAGCAAAAACAGTAACTCCTCCTTAATTTTCCACCTGTCTTTCCCCCACTTCAAAAACTAAAAGAGAAAGCAATTGAGTTTTGAAATGAACCTGGATGCATTCTTCCACAGCTTTGTCCCATGTGCACAATAGAGTGCGTAGCATTTTGGATCACAGTATTATTATTTATTTACACAGTCAGACAGGTGTTATTGACTGGTTTGTTTTATCCAGACATCGAGTACTTCCCAAGGACCTAGGATGGCTGAATTTTATTGTCAATGTTGTTGCTGTTGTTATAGATATCGTCACAGAATATAGGCTGTTCCCAGTAAAGCTGCTTTTTGTAATTGGCTGATGGTGATTTCTGTGGCCCCTATGGTGTTGAGGTGCTCTTCAAGGTCTTTTGGAACTGCACCCAGGGTGCCAATTACCACTGGGATTATTTGGGTCTTTTTCTGCCACAGCCTTTCAATTTCAATTTGTAGATCTTTGTATTTGGTGATTTTTTCTATTTCTTTTTCTATTCTGCTATCACCTGGTATTGCTATGTTGATTATTTTAACTTGTTTTTCTTTCTTCTCGACTACAGTTATATCTGGTGTATTGTGTGGCAGATGTTTGTCTGTTTGTAGTCGGAAGTCCCATAATATTTTTACATCTTCATTTTCTTTAACTTATTCAGTTTTATGGTCCCACCAATTCTTGGCTACAGGTAGCTTGTATTTTTTGCAGATGTTCCAGTGTATCATCCCTGCTACCTTGTCATGCCTTTGTTTGTAGTCAGTCTGTGCAATCTTTTTACAACAGCTGATTAGGTGGTCCACAGTTTCATCTGCTTCTTTACAAAGGCGGCACTTGCTGTTTGTTGTGGATTTTTTGACTTTTGCTCTTATTGCATTTGTTCTTAGTGCCTGTTCTTGTGCAGCCAGTATTAAACCCTCTGTTTCTTTCTTCAAGTTGCCATTCTTAAGCCATTGCCAGGTCTTGGTGATGTCTGATTTTCCACTTATATTGTGCAAATATTGACCATGCAGGGGCTTATTTCTCCATTTTTCTGCTCAGTTCTTGACTTGTTCTTTCTTGTAGGCCTGCTTTCTTTCATTGGTGTTGAATAGTTTCTCGTTCTTGACCATTTTAAGTGCATCTTCTTCACTGTCCCTTACTGTATATATTCTTCAAGGCCTCTTTTCTCCTCCTCTACTGTTTGATGGACTTGCAGCATTCCTCTTCCACCTGAGCTGCAAGGGAGGTAGAGCCTATATACATCACTCCGGGGGTGCAGAGCATGATTGATGGTCATGATTTTCCTGGTCTTACGATCTAGCGTCTCTAGCTCTGCCTGGGTCCAGTCTATTATTCCTGCAGTGTATCTGATAACAGGTATAGCCCAGGTGTTTATGGCTTGTATGGTGTTCCTGCCATTGAGTTTGGACTTTAGGATTTTTCTAACTCTCCTGATATATTCACTTCCTATTTTTCTTTTAACTTCAGTGTGTGCGATGTTATCAGCCTGGAGAATGCCCAAGTATTTGTAATGTTCTTTCTCTTCCAGGTTCTTGATGTTGCTTCCATTGGGTAGTTCTATTCCTTCTGTTTTTGTTATTTTTCCTCTTTTCATTATTAATGCAGCACACTTGTCTAGTCCAAACTCCATTGCTATATCGCTACTGACTATATGGACAGTGTTTAGCAGTGATTCAATTTCTGACTGGGACTTTCCATACAACTTCAGATCGTCCATGTACAGCAGATGGTTGATTTGACTTGATGTTTTAGATGTTTGGTATCCGAGGCCTGTTTTGTTTAGTATTTGTGAAAGTGGGGTCATGGCGATTACAAACAACAGAGGGGATAGTGAGTCCCCTTGGAAAATGCCTCTTCTAATGCTAACTTGTCCAAGTGTCTCGCCATTGATTGTTAACTGTGTACTCCACATGCTCATTCCTTTTTTTATAAATATCTGAATGTTTTTGCTGACACCAGTTGTTTCTAAACATTTTAGTATCCATGTGTGAGGCAATGAATCGAAGGCTTTCTTGTAGTCAATCCATGCAACACTTAGATTTGTTTTTCTTCTCTTACAATTTTCTAAAATCATTTTGTCAATCAGCAGCTGGTCTTTTGTGCCTCTGGTGTTCGGGCAATTTCCTTTCTGTTCAACTGGAAGCTGTTTGTTAGTTAATAAGTGTTGCATGACTTCATCTGCTATTATTCCAGTTAATAATTTGAACATGGTTGGCAGGCAGGTGATCGGTCTATAATTACTTGGAACTGCACCTTTTGCTGGGTCTTTCATGATGAGATGAGTTTTCCCAGTTGTTAGCCATTGGTCAATATCACCTCCTTGCAAAATGTGATTGAACTGATATTATTATTATTATTATTTCAATTTCTATACCGCCCTTCCAAAAATGGCTCAGGGCGGTTTACACAGAGAAATAATAAATAAATAAGATGGCTCCCTGTCCCCAAAGGGCTCACATTCTAAAAAGAAACATTAGACAGACACCAGCAACAGTCACTGGAGGCACAGTAAATATATACATATTACAATATGCTAACAGTTTTGTGGCAGCAATGAAGCCTCTGGCACTACACTTTCTGAGCAGGGTTGATGTTGCAGAGGCTGAGCAGCACAGGTGATTTTGGAGCAGGGAGCTTTGAGTTGGGATTGTTTAACAAGGAAGGAGGAGAGTAGACCGACATAAAACAGGATCCTGGGGAAATGGGAAGAGGAGAAGGAGGAGGTCTGGAAGTGGGAAAAGAGGCAGTTAGAGATGAGATACTTAAGGAAAGATGGAGAGAAGAAGAAGCAGGACCTAGGATTGGAGATAGTATGAGGCCTACACAAATGTGACCAAGGACCAAGACTGAGTGAGAGAGTTCTTCACAGAACCTAGAGCAGGCCTGCTCAACTTAGGCCCCCCAACTAGTTTTGAACTACAACTCCCATTATCCTCAGCCACAGTGGCCAATAGCCAGGGATTACGGGAATTGTAGGCCAACATCTGCAGGAGGGCCGAAGTTGAGCAGCCCTGACCTAGAGGAAGATTAGAAGGACAGTGGGCCTAGAAGAGGAATGAAAGCACAAGTAGAGTACAGGAATGAAGGGATTTGGTCTGATGGGGTGAATGTTATTGGTCAAAATTATGGTCTGAAGCCTCAAGTTTAGACCCCCATGGTTTGTATCAATATATGTATAAAAACATGCTTGAGCTTCATTTGCTTATTCAGTGATGGGGTGGTGGTGGTTTCAAAGTTGTTGGCTGAAATTTGGTATACATGTAGTTCCATACACCTTGATTAGCAAAAAGAAAGGTCTGACATAGGCATATTTTAATCTCTCTTCCTCCAAGCTTTGGATATGTCTCCTAATGGAGGGTAGTACTCCAGCACATAGCTGCTTGCTCTAGATCAGGACGTAGGGAGGATTACTCGTGGCAGTCAGGAAGATATCTGTGCTTGAGAATCCAATTTTCATTTGCAAATTATACACGTGTGATAATACCTGTATAGTTAAGATGAGATATAAAAATGACACTTCACCATTATAAGCTCTGAATGGTCATAAGCTCCAAACCATCTGTCATGAAATTTGGCTTGAAGTAATTAGGTGACAAGTGTTACCACTAGTCCAACCATGATACAAATATGCTGAGAAGTGATCAAGATACAATTTGAAAATGGACCCCATTTTCTATTAAAAAGAGAAAGTGGGAGAAATAATGGAAAGATACTTTTGAAAAATGTAAAGGGGGTAAATAGAAAGATTCCTGTTCAAAATGTGGGAGAAATAATAGGAGGATCCTTCTGACAATATGTGGAGGAGGGAACAATGGAAAGGGGAGGCAATAGTGAAGCAATTCTAGTTAAGCAATTCTTCTTTTTAAAATGGGGGAAGAAGAATAAACTCCCTCTGGTTTGGAACACATACTGTGCTCATGCAGCTCTGTCCACAGCATCCGTCACGGAATAGGATAAATGCATTCTGGTATGTGCCCTCTGACAGCTTGTTCAGTGTAGTACTTTGTGTTCCTGTGCTGTCTACAGATACCTGTAAATGGCAGCCTCCTTATACTTGGTCTCCCTTAGCACTGAATGAAGAGATATACACTCTATGTATGCTCAGTGGTTGTGACCTCTGACAGTGTTTGCAATATAGTACAGTACTCTGTGTCTTTCTGTGCTGTCTACAGACACCAGTAAGTGGTGTAACCTCTTTATAACCTTGTTCCCCATAGGATTTAATGAAGAGATATGTACTCTGTGTATGCTCAAAGGCTGTAATCTCTGTTGACATATTTTAAAATGTGTCACTTTGTAAACAGCAGAAAGAGAAAGACCAAAATGAGAAAACACCAAACAGGATGATTAAATATGCCACAACTTTAGTAAAACACAATAAAGGTGGCAACCTAATATCAATATGCTAGAGGTATCTATAATCTCTTCTTAAAGGTTACTAATCCATGTTTGCATTGAAAGCTTTCTGCAGTGCATCTACCAACTATTCCTCTGAATCCAGTTAATGAGGAGAGCAATATATGAAGTAGGATTTCTGTGTGAATGAAGTAGAAACTGTTGATTCTTTGATGACCGGCATTGCAGAACTATGGAAGAAATTGCTCCGCTAATGCTTCTGGAGTGTTCTTAGCCCTCACTAAGTGTCATTTTTCACCTTTAATTTTCTCTGACCTTCCATTTGCAAACTTCTGAGAATAGATTGGAGGGCATGACAGGATTATGATCATGGTCTTCCCATTGTATGCCCCCAGCATCGGGTACTGAGAAGTATACTGTCTATGAACATGGAGGTACCATTCAGCCATAAATAGGACTCTTGGGGATCCATGAATTTTCCAAGATTAGTCTTCATTTTCTAATACAGGAGTGGAATTAGCCACTTTTGCCAGATATTGTTTAAGTCCGAGAAATAGCTAAACCTGCAGAATGCAAGCTGGTGCATGTTAAACAAGATCATATAGGTGAAGTGTCTTACATATCTCAAAGAGCTGTAAAATTATAAAGGTAACATGCACACTCACACATATTCTGTTCGTGTAAACTTTAGTGCCTTAAAAAAAAAAACACGCAAGGAAATTAAAATATCAACTTTCAGTCTAAGATGAGAGCTAAGATGCTTACAATGTTCATTTGTGCTGTAAAAAGCTTGGAAATTGCAAGTTAAGATGGTCACTGTCTCATATTATTCTGACTTTACAAATTAGGCTCCATGCACCCACACTTTGCTTTGGTTCTCGATATTGTGCTGTGGAGGGATGCAACCAGTTAAAGTTTCAGATGCAGCTTCCCCAATCACTTAGAGACACACTTCTGCTTGATGCATTTCTACAATGCACAGTGCTTTCCCAAAATGCAACATAGCAATAGTAAATTCCAGGCAGAAGTTCAGCAGCTGCTGCAGCTTCCTCTATCACTCCTCCCGTGAACCTTTCTCCCCCTTTCTACAGATTGCTGGCAATATACGGTCTTTCTGGACCCTCAGCCTGAATGGAGCAGGAGAGAAGGATCACCAGGTTGCAACTCTAGCCTGGCTTTGTGCACTGCACTTCATTGCGTTTCCATACTTGCCAATACAGAACAAGAAGGCAGGAACATTGCATGGTTGCCTCAGCACATGCTGACATGTTCCCTCCCCCCAAAATGGCAAATGTCCAGGGTGCTTCTGGGGAAGACTTGAAAATGTTTGTGAACTGTGCTCTTCAGCTCCCACCCCTTTGGCTTAGCTGCAATTGGAGTAACAGGCTGCTGCTGCCTTGGTTACTCAGTATTCCCTTCTGTTCCTCTGCTTTTGTCAGAGATGCCACCTCGGTTTATTTTGTCTCAAATGTAATTGAAAAATATGTCATTACTGTATCCAGTGTCACTGAGTTCCACAGATCAGTTGGCAAAATAAATGGTAATGGCTATGGAATCTCTTCCATTTGTAGGCATAATTTTAACATATGGCTTTTCAAGTATGAAAGGAGTTCCTCCTAAATGCTTGCTGGAATCAGACTTGATCCAACTCTCTGCAGTTCCTCCATCTGATTGTACAGTACCACTTTTTGCTGAACTACAAACAATTGGTGTCCAGTTAGACAACTTTCCAGAACTGATAGTGCCTTTATAATCCTGTGTAGCTAATAAGTAAGTGTGGGTGTGTGAGAGCCTGTCTCCCCACTCCCACAGGGGGCAGCTCCACATCGAAGGGGCCAGGAATGTGACCAGGAAGCATGGGTTTCAGCGTGCATTCAAACTTCTGCAAGCCTTAAAATATCTAAAATAAAATTAACTGGATAAGAAAGTACCTGAAGTGTGTTAAGGAAAGTGAAGACTAAGGAGAATATATACATGTTTGGGAGTGGTTTTTACTAAAAGTAGGTATGTGATACCTGAAAATAGGTGTCCTTTGTCAGTGTAAAGTGATCAGGCAAAGTAGTGAGCGGTGAAAAAGTGCTATCTGTTTTGAATGCTTGAATGCATCCATTATATGTTCAGTACACACTATCCAATCCTTTAACTCTCCTGTTTTTGTCGCTTAGTTTCTTTGTGCTCAGATGTTGCTTTCCATTTTTTGTTTCTTTCTGCAATGCTGGAAGAGGCTGCTAGTATCATTCATCCAGCGCTGAGTCAGATGCAATAACATATCTTGACACATTTTATTTCAGTTGGACATTTTTGTTAAAATGCCATTTAGTTTTCACATATGGGCTTCCCCAATTTTCTTCTTTCTTCAATTATATTGGAGGCACCTCCAGGAGTGCCAGCTGTGAACCGGAAGTATAGTTCAGATCTCAATACACAGATGACCTTAAGCAAACCAGTATTTTCTCAGCCTTTCAGAATCCTTTGAAAGGGAGTTCCTAGCATTCCCAGCTTCATTTTAATCAAGTTTGGCAATGGTCAGATGTTAAAATGAATAGGGTGGTTGCTTCCATGTGAGAAGGAAATGCTGATCTGCAACCCAGTCCCTTAATCCTGAGTTAGTGTGCAATGACTGTGTTGGGCCATAATGGCAACAGGCTTGTAAAATATAAGAAGCCTGAACTCTGCCTAGACTTAAATTTAAGATTCCAAATTGTCTTTTGCTTCAGTTTTAGTCAAATATGTGGGTTTTTTATTTTCTATGGGGGTTTTGATTGTTTTTTTGTCAAGACTTTTCACATTTGGGATTAATATAAGATTGTTATAAACAAATGCAATATATCTAATCCCCTTTCCCGTGGATTGGCATGCCTTGTGGTGATGTGAATAATGAGCAAATACTCATTTTGTAGTTTTTATTTTAAAAGCTTGGGTCCTTTATATTTTTTCCTTCATGTTTGAAGAACAGCTTGATAGAGAAGAGATGTTAATTTGTGATGCTTTGGGGCTATTCAGTAAAGAATGCTAGTGATGTACTGTAACAAATAATGGGACAATCAACTCCACTAGTAATGCCACTTCATATTTAAAATATTTAAGTTTGTGGTTTTGTCAAGCCAAACCACTGGTGAATGAAACTATCTGTCAGGATACAGTGGGGGCTGGGCCAAGGAGGTTATCTTTGGGGAGGAAGAGATGCTCAGGCCTCCTCCAGGATTTCCAAGGGGGCCTTGCTCCCCACCAGCTGCCTGATAGTATCAGCAAACTCACAGAGTGGCAGCTTGATCAGTCAGTCCCTGACTTGTCTTCATAGGGACTCAGCAAAGCACACGGCTGTTTGCAGCTGCTGCTGTTGTGTTTAAAGATAAGAAGCAGGAAAGGCTCTTCAGGTGAAAATCCTTGTCTATGAAGAAACGATGGAGGGGAAAGAGGAGACTGGAGGGAGGGAAGAACAGATTGACAAGACTGGTCAATGCATTACTGAGGAATCCATCCACCTATCAGGGACTCAAAAGACCTGCTCTGCCTGTGGGAAGAGCAGTTCTTTTCTTCTTGGGGAATTGGGCATAAGAATCTGAGTTCACCCAGAGAGCACCAATTAGAAGAAATGCACTCAATATAGAAGAACACTAGCAATGTGACTCAATGTATTGTTGGTGTTCTCTCTGGTTAACTATTGTTTCTGCTCCCTAGTTAGCTGTGATAATTTGTTCTTGATTCATTTAATAAAGCAGGGCTTTTTTATGTACAGCCAAGACACACAATATGCAGTTTCCAAGGAAAAAAATGTGCAGTTCCAGAAGATCATTTGTGTAGTTCAAAAATCCAGGTCATGTTGTTTTATGTTAACTTGTGTAAAAAGTTATTGATGACAATCTGCATCTAAATTGTAGTAGATCATGCTTAAGGATGTTTATGCAAACTTATTTCCCTTTCTCTCTCTCTCTCTCTCTCTCTCTCTCTCTCTCTCTCTCTCTCTCTGTCTGTTGATGTCCAGAACTTATAAGACTTGCTGGAGGAAAGGGTCTTTGAACATCAGCAGAGTTGTAATAACTAGATTCCTCCACTCACATTTTCAAGGATCATCTCTACCATATTGACGCTAGCTGCATTGGCATTAGCAGATGTTTCTTTCTGGCAGAAAAGAGGCACAGCTAAGTTGTGTTCTCACATCCCCTTTTCCTCTCCATTCATACACCCCTCCAATCAACAAAGCAGCTAATTCAGACAGTCTAGCACACCCAAGGTTTCCAGAGAGTCCTATTATCGTAGAAGCTATTCTGTGCCTCTTAAGACAAGCAGAGGACACTGCTTTCAGGAAGAAAAGACTTTAGCTGTCTGCCCCAATTGGCCAGCTTCTGTAGTCCAGTTGTTCATGACCTACTAGAAGTAGGACGAGAGAAGTAAAATCAGCAGTGAGCAAAACTCTCCACACGCTTAAGGTCCATTCTTCTCTGGTATATGGAATATGTGGTAGAAAGATTATTATTTCTTTAAGGGTTGGCTTTTTTTAGTTATTCTAGGATCTAATGTAGACTGTTTACTAAGAAAAATGAGAGCTGAGATCCAGGAGCTTTCTATTATGTATATGCATCTGCTCTTGATCTTAGGCTTCTTTTTAAAATAATCACTCCCAATAAAGTTTTGTTGGATTTCATGATTCTTATGTGAAGCGTTCATATGAAGGTTCATATGAGGAATAACAGTCTTCTGCATTAGTGCTGTCAAATTCTCAGTTTTGAAGATTTTCTCCCATTCTGAATAGGATTGTAAATATAATGGTACATAAATCCAAGGAACAATGCATCAGAGCAAGCATAATGAAAATGTATGAGTGTGTTGTTGTGGTGCATGATACACGTGTGAATTGTAATCAACATATCATGGGATCTTTTTGAGGGATCTGAGGGCCAGAGGCTTATACCATGATGTGAGGGACTGAAATTTAATTCCTCTATTTTGTCTTCTGTTATGGTTGTATTGTATGTTTTAAAAAGGCAGTGTAAGGTCAAAAGGTTAGCCTAGGAAATCATTTACAGCTTGAAGTGAAAAGGTTAGCCCAGGAAACTGCGGACAAGAATGCAAAATCTGATTGGTTACTTTAGAGGAGGGAGGAGTCGGTTTAGAGTATAAAAGGCAGTGTTTGGAAAACCGGGGAGGGTGGGGGGAGATTGAAAAAATAAAGCCAGAGGAAGAGGGATCAGAGGTGTGGCAGGAAAAAGGAAAACTGCTGGAGGCCTAAGGAACTTATGAGACTGGCTGCGTTAGGGACACAGTCTTAGACAAGAAAGCTGGGTGTGTTTATAACCTTTGCTCATAAGGTTTTTAAAATAAAATATTCAGAAAACAATATCTAAGAATATACATTGGATTGTTTTGTTTTCCTTTTTAAGTAAAAACATAACTTGGTTGAGATGTCTTGTTATCTCTGAGTGTTGTTCCCCATCCATGCTTACTTGCTATCCTAATCTACCTGAGTTGTTGGGGAGTGGGGGATGCTGTGAGCTGTTTAGTGGAGGTGGCCAGGGAATAAAAACTTACACTTGGTGGCAGTGGTGAAATCCAGAAGGTAGGAGAAGCAAGAGGTTGATTTGCTTCCCTTCCCCGTCCCCCTTATTCACAGGGCTGTGAATGTGGTATATGCTCAAGGATGGGTTGGTGATTGGGTTCCAGAACAGTCAGAGAAGAGGACAAAGCAAGACACAAGTTCCTTTGGCACCTTCTCCTAGGGAGGCTCAGTCTGGGGAGCCAAGCCCAAAGGATTTTTTATATAGGGCCAGCAGGGATCCTATTAGGCTCCCCAGGTCCTGTGACCCTTATAGGCTCTCCAAGTCATTCTTCCTAGTCATTCTTGCTGACTGCTTGCTTCTTTTCTTTCTTTTCTTTCTTTTTGGACACTGTGGGTCAGCAAGACTTAAGGCAGCTAGTCCGTCTCCCTGTGAGCCACCTTGCTGGCAGAGAGAGTGAAGCACCAGAGCCCTGGCATTTTACACCATCTTACTGAGATATTTGAGCAAGCCTACAATCAGTCAATAACTTCATTATGGTCTTTGACCAAAATGACCAGCATAAGGCAAGAAAACATAACATTGGCAGCTGTTGAAGGCTATTAAAATCAAGGGAGTATAAACAGTAAGAAAGCTATAAAATTGCTAAATGGTTAGAACCTATAAGGCTTATAAAGACTGTATTATGGCAGCTGGAGCACAGAAAGTATAAGCACCTTGTATCAGTAGTTACAGTATAACATTATAGGAGAGTAAAAGGTTTTGCAGCTAAAAGAGATTAGAACTGTATGGGTTAAAACTTGTTAAACTTGTGGGATAGCTAAAATCTGTAAGTAAAGGCTATAGAGTTACTGTAGAATTAAAATGGAAAACTATAAAATTGTAAACATTCATAGATTATAGGTGGGGCTCTGTGCTGCATCAGGTCTAGTTAGCATTTACTGGTGCTCAGAGTCTGGTGAATCTTGCACGCAGCTGTGCAGAACTTAGCAATGTTTGTAGTAGAAGGATTGCAGTCAGAGAGTAATAGGGAGGTGTAGAATTGATGAGGGTGGCCAGGTAACCTAGACAGGGAGAATGAGGGTATTGCTGGAGTCTCTGTAGAATGTGCAATGAAGAAGGACATGCTCTGTGATTTCGACTTGCCTGATGTTGCATGGGCACAAGTGTTCCTGGAAAGGGATCTTCCTGTATCTTCCATCTAGTACAGCCAAGAGGAGGGCACAGAGTGGACCAAGGTGAAGGCCCTTCTGTGCTTGGGGACCTCAAGCTGTGTAAAGTAAACAGCAGATGTTGCTATTAAGACTTTTTGAGATAAGGAAGTTCAGGACCCTGCCGAAGCCATCTTGGTTCTCTGTGTCCATTAAACACTGTTTGAGGAGTGTTCTGGCCTGGTCATGGCCCATGGAGAGGAGGTGGGCAGGGAATAGCCCAAGTGATGCTATTTTCGCCACTAGAGTTTGTTTCCCTGTGGATTGGTAATTGTCCTGTAGTATTAGCGGGGATAGGCCCATTGGGAGGAAGGATAGTCTTAGCCAGTAACGGAGTATTGTCAGCCATACTCTGGCCTCCACTTTCACCAGGCCCACCTTAGACTGGCATTAGAAACACAACGGGGTGCTTGAAATGTTGTTCTTAGGGACTTGGAATGGGCAAGTTCCAGAGGGGCAAAGTTGGAGAAGGGTCCCTGCTGTGCGCCATAGAGGAGTTGGGCCAGCAACTTGACTTTGAATAATTTAAGGGCTGCAGGTATGTATTGTCCCCCCTTGTACAGAATAATTTGAAGATGGTGGCAACATTCCTCTGGGTGTTTAATGTGACATGGTTGCCATGGGTCTTCCTGATGCCAGAGGCGTGGAGGACCACCTTCAGGGACTCAGCAAAGCACACTGCAAGTTTATTAAATATGTCCCATCTTTTAAAAAAGATTTTTAAAAAACTTTAATATGCTATTTTAGGTGGGGGGTGCTTTTTTCACTAGATGGTAGATGAAAATGCTAATGTCAGATAGCTTTTCATTAAGGATTCTTGATAAAATTACCTTCCTCATATTGTGAACTATAAACAAAGAGATGGAATAACTTTTTTCTGAATTTCCCCCCCTTTTCCCCAGTTTTATTTTGGACACCAGAAACAGTGGTTTGTCTAGTGCTGATTTTATTCAGGCTTAATTCAACTTCCTGTCAATATATACAGTTCCAGAGTAGTAGCTCTGTATATTTGTTATAGAATTCTGTGGTATCTGAAAGACTAACACATTTATTGTGGTATAAACTTGTGAGATGGAGCTGCACCAGATGCAAAAAGTAGTTGCTTCAGTGGGTAGGTAGAGATAGCCTATAAAATTGACTTTTACTAAGTGAGGCCAAAGGAGGAGATAGCTGTAGATGTGTCACAGTACTACACAGAACACACATGACTACACAATCCAATAAAATTATTACAAGTTCCAATCAGTGTGACCATTCCAGACTAGCAGCCGCTGGTGATGAGTAGACATAGCAAGATCACAAGTTTACAAGAGCCCCTGGTGGCGCAGTGGTAAAACTGCCGCCCTGTAACCAGAAGGTTACAAGTTCGATCCTGACCAGGGGCTCAAGGTTGACTCAGCCTTCCATCCTTCCGAGGTCGGTAAAATGAGTACCCAGAATGTTGGGGGCAATGTGCTAAAATCATTGTAAACCGCTTAGAGAGCTCCGGCTATAGAGCGGTATATAAATGTAAGTGCTACATGAACTCCTACAAAGGGACAACCACTTTCTGTAGTGAGCTAGCCATTCCTAGGGATTGTTGGAACTAAGATCCACAGTGTCAAATGTGGTAACTATTTCCCCATTAGCAGCTTAATGTTGGAGTCTCCCTTTGACACTTTTTGATTGTAATATAGTGACTTTTTGAAGTCTTCTACACAATATCCTGGATTTGATCCTCCATGGATTTGAGTGTTGTTCTAAGTGTCTGATGTATATCAATGTATCCCTTGTGGTGAGACTAACCTATTTGGTTATTATTATGGCAGAAGAGAATTATTGGCAGATAATGTTATACGTTATGTTAGGTGATGTGCTCGTAAATGAGCCCTTGATGGCTGATAATGTTGGTCCTATGATTGTGTCATTTGAGTAGATGTAGGGACAGTTCAGGCCAGAATTTGTTGTAAGGCCTAGTTTCTAGGTTTGTAGCTCTGATGGGCTGCTGGTGGATAACCAAACTAGAGAGCTGTCTCAAAAGAAGAATATATGCAGTAGTGCTTGCTGAAATATTCCCATTTTAGGCTTTGGTGGTTGGTTACTGGTAAGTCTTTATGCTTAAGAACTTCTTGTGTGTAGCCATCAGTTTTGATAATACCTACAGTATTTGGTAGTATGTGATCTAGTACATGTGTATATTAAAATATATGCTGGCTGTGCTTGCTTGCTTGCATCCCCATTTTCTTGGTTATCCGGACACCTGGATATTCAGTTGATATTGGTTCTCAAACTCCTGTATTAGTGCACTGGTCAATCAAGACCATTTTGAACCTATCTAGGGCTGCACACTTGCAGTCAGGCCTATTCAGGGTGACATACCTTCAGCCCTCCTGCATCATAAACATTCAATAGGGCCTGCATGGATCTGAAAAGCCATTGGCTTTGCAAAAGAAAGTAATTGCAGTCAGGTGTATAGCTGTGGTTTTGCAGGGGAGCAGGGTCTTTTCCTTCACCTTCTGAGATAATTGCATCCCCATTGCATCATCAGTGAAGAAGGCCAACATTGGGTCATGCTCTCTAACATCTGCCTGCCCTAGTACACATGTTAAGGGTTGTGTGTCACATCCTTGCTTCCTACTCCTGAGAGTCCAACCAGGCCACCCAGAACAATAGATCCCAACCGCCCAATAATCCTTAGGAGAGACTTTTCTTCAGCAGTAAGATAATGTTCCCTCTCCTATCCACACTACATCCTACACTGCTTCTTTTTGGATGTATTCTGATCTTAGTCTCTGCAGGTCTTTTTTTTTAATTATTATTTTTTAATTTAGCTGCCCCCGCTGTTGCTGACAGAGTCTCTGGAAGAGGCTGGTCTGAGTTTCCTAGATCTGAGTCTCATCTAGCTGTTTGCCTTTTCTGCTCAGGCATCACCACATTAAAGCTGCACTTCTGCCAGCTTCATCAATCATAGATCCGCAGTCTGCATCATTATCGCAGCCTTCTCCGTTTGTGAAGGAAGTCTGTGATTGCATTTTTGCAGCACCAAGCCTCCTTTGGTTTATGTAGAGCAGGCATTGGCTTGTTGCCCCTTTTAGGAAACAGTGTTCTGTGAAATCAACAAGCCCCCCCCCAAAAAAAAATCTGGCTTCTTGATTCTAGCAGCATGGGTGTTGTTTTTTTCTTCCTTTGTCTCCATTGCACCACCATGGAGAGAGGGGGCTACTGTTTTCACCCCTGCTCCTTCCAAAATAAGTAAACATGAAAATGTGGAGAGTTTCTGCATAAACAGCATTAAATATTTAAAATATTTCATTTCTAGTACCTGGTTTCCTGAAGCCTTCATATAATTTATATTACTGTGTATTGTCTGTTTAGCTTCTCAGCATTTTATGAAGTGAAGAGTGTAAAGTGTAAAGAAAATAGCTGCATACAAGAAAGCATCATTTTTTCTTATGAATGAAAATCTAACATGAAGTTCAGTAATACTGTATTCATATTCTTAATTCATTAGGTTATATTCTGTTGCTCTGGTCGTAGCAAAGAGAGCTTAATACATAGGCAAATAACTATTTTGCAAGGATAGTCTTGAATCTGGTTTTAAGAAGCATTGTTTTGAAACCGACTCCCCAGCAAAGTGCATGTTGATGCATCAGTAAAGCCTGTAAGAGGAGAATACAGTTTATTTCAGTCTGTGACTGGTCCTATAAAGAGCCTGTTGCTCATGTTTGCAGGCTGTTCAGGCGTACTTCAGCTCAATTTCTGACTTCATAGTAACAGAAATTTCAGAAAAAAAACATGTTCTGAAAGACTTGAAATAAGCACTGGTACTTTACTTCCCAAATTTGTCTTCTGCCAATTAAGTTGATGGACCTGTATTGTATTGTACAGCTATATGCAATGTAAATTGTTTGTACATAATTGTAATCTGGAAGATAGCACTGCATATTCATTTAAACATAGTGAATTGTAAAGTGGAGCACACTTTCCATGGCATGTGTAGTACTTGTGCTCTCAGTTCTTACTTCTACTCTCTTAGGTACCATATCAGTCTAATTAGGTTTGGGATACTGACCTAAACCATGATCGAAGCAAGCACTTTAAGTACTCGTAGTCACTTTTCTTCTTACTATATGGAGCACCGCACTTTTTATAAATACAGTACTCCTAGCACTAAGTGTAAAACATGTCCCTCCCCCATTTTTGTGTAGTCTTTACAGGGTGTGTTTTTAAAAGGTGGTGGCTGTATAAAGAGAGCTTTTCATGAATGTGACCACTGCCTGGTGCCTCTTGACTTCATTATATCTTTAAGAATTTCATACACTGCTGAAAAGAGAAAAAAACAATCCAAGCTATATTTTGTGACATTTAAAAATAACCGTTTAATTACTGACATCTAGACAGATCTGATCTGAAAAAGCAAACAAACTCATATGCACACCCATAGGTGCACAAGCTTTCAAAAACACCAAAGACACAGGAAAAACATTTAAAATTGACCAGAACAACACAAGAGCATTAGACTGACAGAAAATGATTTCAGAAATAGAGTCTTGTACATGTAACTTTTGGTAATGGAAATTTTTACCATGGGTCTTCTCATGGATAGGCAAAAAATGGTGGTGGGAGAAAACACCAATCAAAAGTTAGTTCACTCTGTATCTGCATCAGTGCAGACACTGCATCACAATGCTATTGCAATAAACACAGCATTGTGCCTGTGAATTAAAGTTTGACATTACTGCACTGTAGTTTCAATTGTAAAGGTTTTTTTAAGCAGGATAAAACTGCAGTGCATTTAGACGAATAGACATGGCAATCACTATCCATACTGCTACATTTGTGGAATAGTCATAGCTTATGGACAGTTCACTGAGGCAGGGAGTAGTTCTGTACAATTTCCATTGTTAAATTCCTGTCTGCTATAAAAATTAACATTGGTATTCATTCAGCTGTAGAAGAAAGTAATCTGAAAATGATATTTTTTCAAACCATCAAATTTATGATATTATTTGAAAACTTTAAAAGTGAAATTCCGGGTTTCATTTTTCCAGGCCTTAAATAATCAAATTCGCATTTATCAAGAATTCAAATCTTCATACCCTTTAATGTACTCTTGATCCAACTACCACAGTGCACATACAGAAGGTGATGTCTGTGCATGCATCACTGGATTTAGAATCATGTGGGATTCATAGCGGCATCTATCTTTTAAGGCCACTTGTACAGTTCGTGCCATTGTATGAGAAATATTGGCTCTCATACACAGTGACATTAACGGAAGAGAATTCTTGTAAGAGACCCTGAATGCTGCTGCAGCTCCCTAAGCCAAGTCTTTCTGAGGGTCACATTGCCAGTGGCTTCATGGATGGGAGAGCCCAGTAACAGGATGAAACTCTGCTAGCAAAATGTGCCCTCCACACAGTTTCTAAGCTCCCCCTTTCCTCTATGAATCTCCACCTTCAAATCCTCCGAATCTCCACCTGCAACACAGCCCCATGTTGTTGCCACCTGCAACACAGCCCCATGTTGTCCTTCAGCAACCCCTTTTTGGCATGCTAAAGGGGATGCAGCAGCACTGAGAGTTGCTTGCACTAACTCTTACACTGGTTCCGCCGTGTATGTGAGCCTGTGAATGCAGCCGGGATCAATTGGTGGTTATTGATGGCACCATTTGTTCATTCAGGGATAAAGGCGGACTGAATGCAGACTATCATAATCAGTTATGAACAAAGCTTGGTTGGAGCCTTACTCTTAAAATGTTTAAATAGGCCCTGTGTTGTACATTCAATCTAAATAACAGGTTTGTTGGTTTTTATACATGACATTTTCATAGCGGAAATAATTCTGAAACAGCTTTAAATACCTAAGTTTTTCTATTTTGAATTCATTATATCGGCCATACGTTGCATCGATTCTCTTGTAGCAGGGGTGTCTTTTGAAACGATCCTTTTTAAAGATTCCTTCCATATTTTGAGCATTCAGTTATGTCTCATTGTCTTTATCTTAATACACATACACATGCGCGGGCACACATTTAGCGGCTTCACTATCTGTGGTATTTGAAAACAGATGCTACTCCATATATAATACAGCCAAATGCTTTAGTGTGATATCGTCTTAAAATGTAGCAATGTCCCCTTCCCAAAGCTAATACACAATAAGTATGATCCACAAATAGCTTAAGATGATGCATTACATTGAAAGGACAGGATCCAAAGAGTAGCACATGAGATCCTCTGCATGCACACAGGCTTTGGGGGGACCTCGTCCAGCCACAGCCCCCTCAAAGGTTTGCTCCTGTAAGTCAGGGGACCCTCCAGAGCTGCATTCAATGTAACACAAAGGGCTGCATCCAGACGAGGATGTGTATGGGCCTCTTTGGATCCTCTCCATGATAGTTTAATCATGTCTGAGGTACGTTAAATGGTCTGCAGGATGTGTGTTCATTTTGGAGGTTTAGTAGAAGAGAAATAAAGAGAATTAGTAGTCCTCTTCAACTAGATATCTCTTTCCCAATACAGTATTCTCTTTTTTAAAACCTGCAAGTAAAATGTTTATGTACAGATATTTCCAAGGAATGTGCTAATATTCTTGGAATAACTTGCTGCATAAAAAAAAAATCAGAAAGAAATTGTATTGGCACACAGGCAGTGTTTAACAATAGTCTGTGCCTTTTCTTTCTTTTTTTCCTTTTAAAAGCATATGTAGTCACTTTAATTTTGCTTTTTTGTTTCCTTGCATAATTATAAATGTATAAAGGTGATTTCACAGCTGCACCTATAATCAAAATACAGCATTACAACAGTCAGGTTAATCAGAACCATGTGCATAGCAGGTAGCAGTTTATCCAGTGTGTGTATTCTTCCCCAATGGTACTATTTTTCAGTAGAATATTCTTAACCAAAAGGTGTTTTAAAGTCATGGCATGAAAAACCGTAAATGTAAATGAGTACGTGTAATGCTAACTAAAGGAATTTCCTTAAACTTATGTGATGCTTAATATTTTCCTTAGGAAGCTTTTGTTTTAAAGGTAGATCACTGTTCTGAAGGATGTTGGTCCTATGGAATAAAAATAATAGAAATAAAATGCATGTTACAAATGTAGACATGGTAAAGAATTAAATGTGAACTTACTGTACGATACTGACTCTGTTTTCAAACAATCTGTTTTACTGTTCTATAGTTAACATATTTTTAAAAAAGCAAATGTACTGTAATTTAGCACTTTTTTCCTATGTACCCTGTTCTCACTATACTAGAGGTACGAAATGGCATAGATGTGGAATATGTAATCATGCCTGCATGAATACTTTAGGGTTTTTGCTTTCCTTGATGTGCAAGACTAATCTTTGTAAACATCATCTTAAGTGCAAAAAACCCTTCTATCCTGTCAATCTCTGGCTATACCATAACCTTACAGGGTGCCAGAATTCTAAGCAACTTAAAGTTCAGGGTCTCTTTACATGTTCTCTTTTCCAAAATAAATCTAATGCAATTCAAAATTTGGCCTTACAAGAAAAGTGTACCCTAAGACATAGGTGATTTGTAGGATCATCCATTTGAGCCCTTAAACTCAGATTTGAGCCGAAGGGTGGATTCACATATGCCTTTAACATAGGGGTTTGGATATGGCCCCATGCACGCTATCAAACAGATGCACATCTGAAAATGATCTTTGATAGTAAAACACATAGAGATATCATGCCACTGGAATGTATCCCTACATGCATTACTATGAATGAACACTTCACTTATGTGTCGATCTGCATGGTGGGGTGCACCATATGTACAAAAATGGACTTGAACATTAAAGGCACATGCAAATTCACCCTGAGAAAGTGTGCACGACACAATAAAGTCACATAATCTAATTATAAACATACAAAACAATAGATGAGATAGAGTGTACTCTTGTGAAGAGACCTCTCAAGCAGTATACTAAGTAATAGCAACACTGAAGCGGGTAATTTAAATTATATATCTTGCTATCCGTTCTTGTTTCGGGGTAAGAAATGAACAAAAGCCTTGTAGACTTGAGGTAAGATGATCGCACAGATGGAAGCAAAGGTGCATGCAAGTAGATCAATATGTTGAAGACTGGAGATACTGGTGACTGACAAGTATTTTTTCAAAGACAGGGTACTGGGTATGGACAGGTATAGGATATCGGTTAGAGGAAGGAGATTCAAAGATGAAATAATATAAGTAAATTTTGCTGTATAGATTTTGGCTGTGCTTGTACAGAATTGAGCCTTAGTACTTAGTTCAGTATTGCATTACAGAGCACGTTTGAATGCTCTCTCACATCAAAACACTTGCTGGCTATGGAAAGCTAGCATGTCATGGGGAAAGGGTTATATCATGGTATTTTCCATAATATACTCATTTTCTACGAACAGAGAATTTCCCACACATTCAAACTTCCAGTCCCTGCTTTTGGAAGTAGTATTGTTGCAGAAAGACTGTGATACATGCTTCTTCTTCTTTTCTTTTCTTTTTAATGTGGATGAGCTCTGAATTAGTCAACAAGTGATGGCACACAGTTTGAATGTGTGAACTGCCTCCACTGAAAGATTGGGTATGAGATAATGTCAAGTGATATGAAAGATCTGTCTGACCAGTGATGGTGGTTACAATAAGTGCTGCTGGTTATGACTTGTGTATGTGTGAACTCCTCAAAGTGATGAAATGCTGCTTTTTCACTTATCAAAGCAATTCAATGAAAAGGACCATAATAGATAGCAAAGACAAGTCAGAGGGCAATGGCAGGCAAAGAACTAAAGAAGATAGTTTCCGAGATTAGGAGGGAAGTGTTGAACATGTAGATTTTATGGGGACTTATGGAGATGATAGTGGGTAAGGAGACTAATACCAGTGGGAACTTTTCTCCCAGAGCTAATAACTGCTTTGGCAGGATTGCAGTGCAAGGTTTAAATATCCCCTCCCACCGGACCAGAAGCCCAATCCTGATTAGCTTCCCCCACAGGAGCGATTTTAAACTTTAAAGAAAACAAAGCTCACAGGGCCAAAGCTGTGTGTTTAATGTAATATAATATGCAGTTTGGCCCTGAGAAAGGTTGAATGGCAATAAAAGGGAAGATGATAAAGGAACAAGCAAGATTAGAGGGCAATAGGGGTGTTGGCCAATGAAGTGAAAATGTTTATAGATTCTGACCCTTATTAAGTAAAAGTAGGTTGTTATCAATTTTAAGTTGCAGTTTCACTTCTAAATGTGTGCAGTGTTTTGTTTTTTTTAACGGATCAAACAAAGCATTCAGTAGTGGTCTCAACCAACAATAAAATGCTTGGAATGTGTTTGCTGAGGCCATGTAAATATCAGACCCTGAATTTCAAAGAGAGGTATGAAGTAATCCTGCCAACAGAGTCCCTGTGTTACACTCAAGATGCTTCTAAAATGTACAGCATTCTCTAGTATTAACAGGGTGTTCAGATGTGACTTGTCATGTACTGTACTCAAAGGTTCATTGATCAGTGACTGTATTGTACTGTATGAATAATCATAGATTGCCTTGTATTGTTTATAATAAGACTGTACCAAGTACCACACGGATTTCCACGTTCCAAGTCTGTCAGTAACGCATGTTGCCAGTTAGATCCTAAAACTATGTGGTGCTAACTCTTCCATATCCAATGGTGCTTTTGTGGATGCTAACTGCTGACATGCTGGGGGGGGAAGCTTGAAGTTGAAAAGTCTCATTTGTCTGTTTGTAAAAGTAAAAAATACAAAAACAAAAATGTGATTTAAACTTGAATTGTTTCACGGTACCATTGACAATCCAGTGTTTTATATGTATGTACTTTTTATTGGATTTTTCAGCTGATTCTTCAAAAAGCAGCTCTCATCATTTCTGCTTTGAAAGAGCCTGTATTTCACCCAGCAACCGTTTATCCATGTTTAATTGTTAGTCACTGCTTATCCCAGAATCTGTTAGAATCAGGTGGATCCTAAGCCTGCTTGTGCAGTTTGAAAAATTGTCAACTAAGTTCTGCCCTTTTGTCATACAGTCATAGGCCCTGAAAAGGTGATGATCTTGTTGAAACACCTGTGTAAAAGCAGGATCTTGTATATTCCAGTATCTCATACCTGATAGCCCAGATCATCCTGCTTATAATAAACCACAGGGCCATTTCACAGATTGCACTAAATCAGGTGTGGGTTTGTTACTGCATGTACAATCAGCAGGGAGCTGCAGTTAATCATCACACCATAACTAATAATAGAATCTATTATTCTAGGTTCTGTAATAAGAGAGACTATTCAGCCTACAAGGACTGAAGAGGGCCTCCTAGGCCAAGCCCCTGCTTGATGCAGGAATTCCAGACCTGGCACACTCCCAACTGGTGGTTGTTGCCTGTGTTTGAAGATCTCCAGCGAGGGAAAGCTCTTGAAAATTGGTTCTATTGTCAAACTGTTTTCATCATTAAAAGTTTCTCCTAATGTTCAGCTGGAATCTTATCCCCCTTTATCTTAAGCTGATTAGATCTAGTCCTGCTCTATGGGGCAGCAGAGAACAAATCCTTGTCTTCTTCTTTGTGACAATCCTTTTGGTATTTGAAGAGTTCTGTCATGCCCCCTTCATTCTCTTCTCCAGGTCAAACATGCTCAATTCCTTGATGTTGTTGGCTACAACTCCCAGCATCCCCAGCTGCAATGGCCTTTGGCCAGGGATTGTGGGAGTTGTAGTCAACAACATCTGGGAATCCCTGTTACAGGGAACACTGCCTCTGACCATCTTCTTTGTCCTCTTTTTGAACTCTTTCCATTTTGTCTACATCCTTCTTAAAATGCAGTACCCAGCATTGGACACAGTACTCCAGATGAGGTCTGACTAGTTCAAGATAAAGTAGAACTATTACTTTTTACTACCAACGTTGGAGAATTTATTGCCTGGGGGTTGTTGATGATGATGATGATGATGATGATGAATTCCCGATTAGCCTTATCTGACCAGAGCTTAGCAGTAGGGGCCAGATTCTTGCAGTAGGGGCCAGATTCTTGTCCAGGTTCATTGCCCACTGAATGGGAGATGAAACACAGATGACTCAAAAATAAAGTTTAAAAGTGTATTTGTATCTTACCAACTTTAAAATTGTTATTACAAATATAGATTTGACAAACAAAAAACACAAATATAATTCACAACAGTACACCTGTTGTTCAAAGGAAGAGATCTGGTCTTGTGGTCGCAAGCATGAATTGTCCCCTTTGCTAAGCAGGGTTCACCCTGGCTTGCATTTGAATGGGAGACATCTGAGCACTGTAAGATATTTCCCTTAGGGAATGGTGCTGCTCTGGGAAGAGCATCTGCATGCTTGTATGCAGAAGGGTCCAAGTTCCTTCCCTGGCTTCTCCAGATAGGGCTTAGAGACACTCTTGCCTTACAACCTTGGAGAAGCTGCTGCCAGTCTATATAGACAATACTGAGCTAGATGAACCAATGGTCTGACTAGATGGACCAATTATATAAGGCAGCTTCCTATGTGTGGTCTGGCCAGCAGCTTGGTTACAATGACAAACTCTTAATTTTCAAATTGACAGGTAAGGTTTCTGCTGATAACAAATTACTGACAACAAACAACTGACAACAGTTGTCAACAAATACGTTTGTTGTACTGACAGCAAACAAATTTGTTGACAAGGTGGTTCCTTCTCCCATTGTGTAATCTGGCCACTAGTATACTGCTCCTTTTTGCCCAAAGGCTTCTCATAACGGCTTAGCCTCATTCCTCTTTCTCCTCTTCCCCAACAAAGATGTCTTAAAATAACACCAACTACTGAAGAAGTTAAAGAAATTTATAAGCAGGTTTTTGGTCAAGCAAGCAAATATAGGCTATCATAGACATAATACTGCAAAGTCCCCTTGGAAACTGTAATTCTGTTAATGCAATTTTAGGCTGCACTAGTATTGCACTGTTGACTCATGTTCCACTTGTGATCAAATGCAGAACTTTGCATTTGTCTTTCTCAAATTTCACGTTGTTAGTTTCAACTTGAGTTTTCCATTCTGTTAGGTTATGCTGAATGTTATGTGTACCTCAGGCATTAACTATCCCTCTCAACTTTGTGTCATCAGCAAATTTGATGAGGATTCCCTCTATCCCTTCATCTAAGTCATTGATAAAAATGTTGATTGCAATACTTAGGGATTTAGACAAATTAAAAACCAAATGTGGGGAAGATGATTTGTAAAGTATTGTAACAACAACAACAAAAACACACTCAACATTATAAATAGCCCAGGGCTGGCCTGTCAGTTGGACAGACTGGCATGCAGATAACTCTGAATTTCCTGATGCCTTGGAAATGCAATGAGCCAGCAGGCAAAGCACTGATGATAAATTCAAGGAAGAAGCAGAGGAATTATGGTCCAAGTCTGTGGATGTTGGGGAAAGATTATGCAGGACCTGGTACAAATTTAATGGTATCACGCAAGATAGCTTCTGAAATGGTTAAATTACTCTGAAGTACATTAAAACAAGTGATGTTAGAACCATTCTGCAAATAATAATGTACAATTAAGTGATAGAGAGTGATAAAAAAATTACACTGTATAGTTTGACTGCATATGGCAAGAGGGATGTCATGTTTTTGAATGCTACCACACATTTTTAAAAACTGCTGTGAATAAAGTGAACTAACACAGCAGGGAGAAGGCGATACCAAACCATTTTTCCTGATGTGCTTGTTTACTACATGCATGATTTATTATGATAGATTATATAGATGAACACTCAATACACTCCCACCTGCAATCTGAAATGATACAGTTCTGGATTCTACCACCTCTCTCTGCATCATGTGTAGAAAAAAGTGGTTCTTAATTCTGTGAAAGATGATGTACAGTTATATATTCCTCATCCTGAGGTGCCTGGGCAAATAGCTAAACAAAGGGGGGGAAATAGCTTGCAGGCATAAGAAAAAATGTAAACAAGTAAAACTGAGATCTCATTTTAAAACAAAAAAAGCCCCAAATGATGCTTTTTTCCTCTCTTGCTGCACTTGCTAAAGATGCAAACATCCTTGCTCTATTAGATTTCCTAAATTCTCATTAATTAGAGAGTATTTTTATTTTGCTGGGATGAAATTTTAAATAATGAGCTGCTTTTTGGAGGAAAAAATATATATTTTTATGTCGGTTTGACAAGTCTACTTGCCCCATTACTGAATTTGCATATTGTTGTTTGCCACTGTTTGTTCTGTCTTACAATAAATTTGCTTACTTGTGTAGTCTTAAGCATTTAGTCTGTTTTTAACCTAATTTTGAATTGATCAATTTCACTTAAATTTGTGCATCAGTATGCACAGCATTGGTATGCACATGCGCAGCGGCTGTTTGCATGGCCAGCAACACCATACTGACCATGTACATGGCCGCAGCACATGCGCGGCAGCCATGTGTATGCCGATGGCACGCACAGGCTGCAGGGAGCAGTGCTACAGCCATTTGTAGAGCAAGCACTGTGCTAAGCGATGGGTCTGCACAGGAACAGGCAAGGACCTGCTTTTTAAGGGAACCACTCCCTGTCCCGGCTGCATCTGCTCGAGCCCATTCAGGCTCATCCCTACTTAAAAGTTTCCTTCTTTGCCATCTCTTGAGCAATCTCCTTTTAAAAAAAAAAAAACAATTTCTATACCGCTTTTCATTAAAATAATCTCAATGTGGTTTACAGTATAATTAAAACAATGCACAATTAAAATACAAAAAGTACATATATTAAATATATAAATATATAAATCTCTATTTAAAAGTTTAACTTGGTAAAGAGGCACCTTTTAACGTGGTGATTCTCTTTATTTAGCAGGGGGAGAGTAACTGGCTCTATCCACCCCCAGCACAGTACCTCCACTGACGGTTGCTGTTGTCTATCTTATGTTTATTTTTAGATTGTGAGCCCTTTGGGGACAGGGAGCCATCTTATTTATTTATTATTTCTCTGTGTAAACTGCCCTGAGCCATTTTTGGAAGGGCAGTATAGAAATCAAATAAATAAATAACCTATATAAAACAGTAACACACAAAATGCAGAGCAGCAGCAGTAAAAACTATATTCTCATTTAAAAGCCTGGGTGAAGAGCCATGTCTCTACTTGTTTTCTACAAAGTGATGGATGCTGAGGAGCGGATGCTACCCGGGATCCCATTCCAAAGCCTAGGGGCAATGTCCTGCCTGCTTGATAGTCGAGCCTCTCTCACCATTGGCACGTGGAGCAGAGCCTCTTCCAATGATCTTGTCAAGCAGGCAGAAACCCTTGGGAGCAGGTAGTCCTTCAGATATCCAGGACCCAAACATTTAGGGGCTTTAAAGGTCAAAACCAGCACCTTTAATTTGACCCAGAAACAAATTGGTAGCCAGTTCAGCTCTTTCAGAATGGGTGTAACATGATCCCTACAGACAGCTCCAGATAAAATCATAGCTGCCGCATTTTGCACTAGCTGCAGTTTCCGAATATTCTTCAAGGGAAGTCTCATGTAGAGTGTATTACAGTAATCCAGCTGTGACATAACTAGGGCATGGGTAACTGTGGTCAGATCTGCCTTCTTGAGAAAGGGATGCAGCTGGTGCACTAGCCGAAGCCATGCAAAATCATCTCTGGCCACTGTCTCCACCTGAGCATCAAAAAGCAGAGCCAGGTCCGGCAGCACTCCCAAGCTGTACACTTGCTCTTTGAAATGGAGTGCAACCCCATCCAGAATGGTCAAATTCCAATTGGCTCTCTTACTGACCAACAACATCTCCATCTTGTCTGGATTCAATCTCAGTTTACTAGCCCACATCCAGCCCATCACATCCTCCAGCCTCTGATTCAGGTCATCCACTGCCTAAGAGAGAGCTGAGTGTCATCTGCATATTGTTGGCAACTCAGCCCAAGTCCCCGAATGACCTCTCCCAGTGGTTTCATGTAGATGTTGAACTGCATGGGGGACAAGACTGAAACCTGCAGGACCCCACAAGCCAGTGGCCAAGGAGCCAAGCAGATATCCAGGAACCAAACTGTTAAGGGTTTTAAAGGTCAAAACCAGCACCTTTAATTGGACCGAGAAACAAACTGGTAGCCAGTGTAGCACTTTCAGAATGGGTGTAATATGTAGTAGTCCCCCAGTACCCCCTTCTGGACCCTCCCCGCAATAAAGGACCAAAGGCACTTGAAAGCAGTGCCTCATTCCCCATTCTCGAGAGGCGGTCCAGAAGAATACCATGGTCAATGGTATCGAATGCTGCTGAGAGATCCAACAGAATTAACAGGGACACACTGCCCCTGTCAAGTTCTCAGCATAGGTCATCCACTAGGACAACCAAGGCAGTTTCAGTCCCATATCCAGTTCTGAAGCCAGATTGAAAGGGATCTAGATAGCCTGTATTATCCAAGACCCTCTGCAGCTGAGATGCCACCTCATGCTCTATTGTTTTGCCCAAAAACGGGAGAGTAGAAATAGATCTGTAATTGTTCAGGTTGGAGGGATCGAGGGAGGACTTTTAAAATAGTGATCTCACCACCGCCTCCTTGAGGCACAATGGCATCGTGATTGATTGATTAAGTGCTGTCAAGTCGGTGTCGACTCTTAACGACCACATAGATAGATTCTCTCCAGGATGATCTGTCTTCAACTTGGCCTTTAGGGTCTCTCAGTGGTGAATTCATTGCTGTTGTAATCGAGTACATCCGCCTTGCTGCTGGTCGTCGTCTTCTTCTCTTTCCTTCAACTCTCCCCCGCATTATAGACTTCTCAAGGGAACTGGGTCTTTTGCATAATGTATCTGAAATATGATAGTTTGAGCCTGGTCATTTGTGCCTCAAGTGAAAATTCTGGATTGATTTGTCCTATGATCCATTTGTTTGTTTTCCTGGCTGCCCATGGTATCCTCAAAAGTCTTCTCCAGCACCAAAGTTCAAAAGTGTCAATGCTTTTTCTGTCTTGCTTCTTCAAAGTCCAGTTTTCATATCCATAGAGTGTCACGGGGAAAACCATGGTCTGAACTATTATAATCTTTGTAGGTGTAGACACATCACGGCATCTAAATATGGCCTTCATTGTAACCCTACCAACTGCTAGTCTGCCACGTATTTCTTGACTGCTGGATCCTTTACTGTTGACAGTCGATCCTAAAAGGCAGAAGCTATCCACCACTTTGATATCTTCATTGTCAATTCTGAGGCTGGTTGCTGTACCCGATGTCATTAGTTTAATCTTCTTTACATTTAATTGTAGTCCCATTTTCCCCACTGTGCTTCTTGATTTTAACTACTAGAGCTTGTAGATCATCCTCATTCTCAGCTATCAGAGTGGTGTCATCAGCGTAGCGCAGGTTATTGATGTCTCTTCCAACAACTTTAAAACCACGTTCATCTTCTTCCAATCCAGCTGCTTTCAGTATATGTTCAGCATATAAACTGAATAAAGGAGAACGTATACAGCCTTGTCTTATTCGTTTGCCGATCTGGAACCAGTCTGTTTCACCATGTTCTGTCTGGACTGTGGCTTCCTGTCCTGTGTATAGGTATCTCTTGAGAACTATGAGATATTCTGGGATGCCCATTTTCCTAAGGATATTCCACAACTTGACATGGTCAATGCAATCGAAGGCTTTTCTGTAGTCAATAAAGCACATATTTACTTCTTTCTGGTATTCTTTGGCTTTCTCCATTATCCAGTGTGCATCAGCAATGGTGTCTCCTGTTCCTCGGCCTTTTCTGAAACCAGCTTGAACATCCGGCATTTCCCTTTCCATCAATCTGCATTGGGTGATCCTGAGCATTATTTTGCTAGCATGTGAAAATAAGGATATTGTGTGATGGTTTGCACAGTTTGTTACGTCTCCTTTCTTTGGTATAGGGATATAGACTGACCTCTTCCAATCAGTTGGCCACTATGTCATTCTCCAGATTTGCTGGCATAGTTTGGTTAGAGCCTTGACTGATTCTTCTTCTGTTGCCTGCCATATTTCTGTAGTTATTCCATTAATTCCTGTAGCCTTCCGACTTGGTAATGACCGGAGTGCTGATCTTCATCTTCCCATACTAGAGGTTCTTGCAAGTAGGGAATATCTTCTAGAGTATCTTGGATGCTGATGTCCCTGTTGTACAGATTTTCAGTATACTCCTTCCATCTCCGTTTGATCTTCTCTGAATCAGTTACTATCTGTCCTTTGGCATCCCTTAACATACTAATTTGAGGTTCAGAGATCTTTTGGGAAACTTGCCTTGTTTTCCATGTCTATTTCCATCCTCAAGGTCTTTACAGATGTCTTTACAGATGTCATTGTAGTATTGCTCCTTGTCTCTTCTAACAGCTTTCTGAAATTCCCTATTAAGTTCTAGAAACTAATAAGTTGTTCTCCTGCTTTGTTTCTATTTCCTAGGCTATACAGGCTAACTGTGTTTTCCTCCTTAGCCTTTCCACCTTTGGCATTCCAGTCTCCAACCGCCAGCATCACATCTTGCTTGCATGTTCTGTAAATTTCAGACTGAACTTGAGCCTAAAACTCATCAACTTCCTCTTCTTCTGCATCAGTTGTTGGGGCATAGACTTGAAGAACAGTCGTGTTAAAGGGTTGTCCATGAAATCTAATTGATATTAGTCAGTCACTGACGCCATTGTACCCAAGTACTGTCATTGCTATATCCTTCCTGACTATGAAAGCAACATCTTTCCTTCTTTGGTTTTCATGTCCTAGGTAGTAAACGGTATGATTTTCTGACTGAAAGTATCCCATTCCCGTCCATTTTAATTCACTGATGCCCAAGATGTCAATCTGTAGTTGATTCATTTCATCTTTCACTGTGCCGAGCTTTCCCATGTTCATGCTTCTTACATTCCATGTTCCCATTGTAATTCTGTCTTTGTAGCTTAGCTTTGTGTTTTCTTTTCCCGCACGGCAACATCAGCTGCTAGATGTCCAAAAGGCTTTAGTCTAACCGTGTCATGAACACCATTGGTACTCTGGGAGATCCTCAGCTCTTCTTCAGTAGCATGTTGTACCCCCCGACCTTAGGGGCCCATCATCCGGCACTACTTCGACAGTCATTCCATTTTGTCTATCCATGTGGTTTTCTTGGTAAAATACAAGAGTGGTTTACCATTGCTTTCTCCTGTGCAGTATGAAATGATGCCTTTGTCATTGTCACTGAAGTTATTGTCTGCCTCCAGCACCTTCCTATATCGCTAATGCCCAATATAGGTGTCTGCTTGCTTTAGCTGGGCAGCTGGGATGATCTTCACACTTTGGTTGACCCTACTGGGAGTATACCTCCTGGCGTACTTCGCTAATCCCTCCCAGGAACATCCCACCCGCCACCATGAGGCGGCAGCATAGCAGGACTTGGGGGTGGGTGGGGGGGTGTCATCCTGCCCTCCCTTAATGAAGCATTGATTATAGCCTCCAACCACCTGCCTGTACCTTTCCTGGCAGTTTTTATTAGGCAAGGATCTTTCTAAACCATTTTGTGATTCTCAAGAGCTGACACAACACTGATTTGTTTTAGCTATAATATATGCCAACCCAGTAGGCTGGAACAAAACAGCTTAGGGAAATAAGACTACAGCCTACAAAGAAAAGCTACAGATGCTGTTAATGTTTTCTACACTAAGAAGTGGAGATCTTTAACTGATAGCGGAATCAAATGTGCAGCTACGTTGGAACATGGTAAGTTTAATGAGGTGACCAAGGCCATATCAATCAATGATGCTGAACTGCAGCTAGAAATGGAAGTAACATACTTAAAGCACCAACTGTTGTGAAGTTCCTTGCTTATCGGCTGGTATTCTAGTATTAGTAGAGACTGTAAACTTCAAAGTTAGGATTACCAAGAAGTAGCCTCTGGCCTAAATCTGGCCCCTTTCATTGCAAGCAGAGGCCAGATTGATACATAACTATTCTAGTGTGGGAGCAGCTTCCACATAGTTTGGTCTCATTATGCACAAGCAACATCTGTAAAGAGGATCCATGTGGATTTGAAAAGACAGAATTCCTTTCCACACTAACATCACATCAGACACCTGGGAAAGGTGGGCAGGAATGACATTTTTCCAATCTATGCTGATGTGTGAGGGTATACATCGTTCACTCAGCCCATATTCAGTTCAGTTATGCCACTTTTTGTGGGTCCACCTACTAACAAAATCTCTCAAGCAAACTTGTCTTTGTGCTTTACAGTTTTGCAAAGTGACTGTTTAATACTTACTTCAAATGGGTGTCAAACAGGATAAAGTTAAGTCATACTGAAAATGTGCTGAATTATTTTTTTCAATTATCTGGAACTTTTCATTGAAGGTTACCCCCTAAAGAAACAGAACCAACCTCTTAAGGCTGTGGCCTCTGTCCCGCACTGTATTTGTTTCTGCTTTGTGTTATTTGCTGCTTTCAATTATTTCTCGTTTGAGAAACCGTGTGTGTGTGTGTGTGTGTGTGTGTGTGTGTGTGTGTGTGTGTGTGTGTGTTATATAAATAATGTAATTTATCACACACACTCTCTCTCTCTCTTTTGGCCCAAGATTTACTATTTCCTGTATTTGTACAGTAGTTATGTGGGAGTGCCTAACTGAACAGTTAATTTAATCTGCATAAGAAAACACACTTATTCAACAGTATTACAGAAAGCTACAAGCATTTACATATAAACCAATGTTTCTCCAAGGAGGAAGCAGAAGTGGAGGAGGCACAAATCCTTCTCTAATCTCTCTCAGTGTGTCTCTTGATCAAGTCAACAAGCAGGGTCCTAATATAATAACTTTGTTTAACAAAGCAGCTAACCCACCTCCTGTGAATTAGCTTAATGCCAGAGAGAATGATCCACTTACATTTATTGCCATGCTCAAGGTTAACAAGTCAACTATCTATTTCCTCTTATATATTGTAGACTTTTAGCATCCCTCCCAAAGATTAGTAAAGCATGTCCTTAGCCTGTTCCCTTCCTTGTCTTTTGAGGTACTTGCCACTATGCTAGAAACATGAGTATATGTATAAGATGTTCTTACACGTATCTCATAAAAGATGTGTCTGAGTCTGTCGCATGATCCTTGGCCATAAAGTGTGACAATATGGTGAGGCCTAGTTTACACATTCAGATAAAGTATGTGCAGTAGCCTTCCTGGGGTAGAACCTTTTGATGGTATCCAAAACCTTACATTTTAGGGTAATCAACACACCCTGTCTAATGGTAGGGTCAGTCACTACCCCTGTGAAGATGGAGGCAGGGGTGGGTTGACTTGATGGAAATTGATGGAAAGCATCCTCAAGGATAAAATTGTGAAGCACACAGAAGAACAGCCCTGCTGGAAGAGAACCAGCATGGCTTCTTGCCTCACCAACCTTTTGGAGTTCTTTGAGAGTGTCAGAAAGTGTGTGGATCAAGGTGATCCAGTTGACATAGTATACCTGGACTTCCAAAAAGCTTTTGACAAAGTTCTTTATCAAAGACTCCTGAGAAAACTTAGCAGTCATGGGATAAGGGGAGAAGTACATGTGTGGATTGCTAACTGGTTGAAGGACAGGAACAGAGGGTAGGTATAAATGAAGAGTTTTCACAATGAAGTCAAGTGGGGTCCCCCAGGGATCTGCACTGGGACTGGTGCTTTTTAATTTATTCATAAATGATCTAGAAGTAGGGATAAGCAGCGAGGTGGCCAAATTTGCAGATGATACCAAACTCTTTCGGGTAGTGAAATCCAAAACGGATTGTGAGGAGCTCCAAAAGGATCTCTCTAAACTAGGTGAGTGGGTGACAAAATGGCAAATGTGGTTCAGTGTTGGCAAATGTATAGTGATGCACATTGGGACAGAAAACCCCAACTTCAAGTTTACGATGGGATCTGAGCTGTCGATGACTGACCAGAGAGAGATTTTGGGGTCGTGGTGGACAGCTCGTTGAAAGTGTCGACTCAATGTGTGGCAGATGTTTAAATGGCCAATTCCAAGCTGGGGATCATTAGGAAGAGGATTGGAAATAAAACTGCTAATATTATAATGCCCTTATGCAAAACGATGGTGCGGCCACACCTGGAATACTATGTACAATTCTGGTCACCACATCTAAAAAAGACATTGTAGAACTGGAAAAGGTGCAGAAGAGAGCAACCAAGATGATCAGGGGCCTAGAGCACCTTTCTTAGGAGGCAAGGCTACAACACCTGAGGCTATTGAGTTTAGAAAAAATACGACTGTGGGTAGACATGATAGAGGTCTATAAAATCATGCATGGTGGGGAGAAAGTGGATAGAGAGAAATTCTTCTCCCTCTCACATAACACTAAAACTAGGGGTCATCCATTGAAATTGATTGCCAGGAAATTTAGGACTAGGAAACGGGAGTATTTTTTCACACAATGCAAAATCAACTTGTGGAATTCTCTGCCACAAGATGTGGTGGCAGCCAACAACCTGGATGGCTTTAAGAGGGGTTTGGAGGAGAGGTCTATCAACGGCTACTATTCGGAGGTCTATAGGCCACCTCCAGCCTCAAAGTCAGGATGACTCTGAGTACCAGTAGCAGAGGAGTAACAGCTGGAGAGAGGGCATGCCCTCAACTCCTGCCTGTAGTCTCCCAGTGGCATCTGGTGGGCCACTGTGTGAAACAGGATGCTGGACTAGATGGGCCTTCTTGGGCCTGATCCAGCAGGGCTGTTCTTATGTTCTTATGACTTGCAATCACACTGGCAGGCTCCACTGCCTCCATGCACTCTACGTCTGAACCAGTTTAGCATGTGCATAGTGGCCTTCACAAGTAACTTGCACAGTGGGAAAATGGGGTGCATAGGTCATATGACTGGAGCGGTAGCATGCAGACCTTAGGTAAAGAATAGGTATTGTCAGGGTCTGGCCAACTTCCAGGGAAGATCACGGGACAAAACGGAGCTGCTGCAACAGGATACAGCTCGGAAAGTTCGTCTTGACCAGACTTGGCTGCATGCTGTTGACACGGAGGTTGACAAACGTTGCTTTTCAGCAGTGAGTAGAAAGCTGGTGACGTAATGTATAGTGCAAGCTGAGAGCTCCCAGCTGGCAGTAATTCAAGGCTTATCAGCCCTCTGCAAGAGGCGTTTGCTCCTCCTAATAGTCTCTAATTGAGTCCTGCATCTCGTAAGACGCCGCTGTTGTGGAGTCAGTGGAGGTTGATTGCTTAGCTCCTCTTCGGATTGGTCCTTCACAATTTCTGCTGTCTCAGGTTGTTGTGCCTGCTCTGAATCATTAGCTGGATCTACCACAGCCGTTTCATGAACACTGACAGCCGGGCTCTGCCCCTCAGACACTCCTGCATCGGCTGGAAAGTTGACAGCTTCCCCTTCCTCCTCGCTGTCTGAGATCGAGGGCGTGACAGGTATGGTTTAGCATAGCTGATTAAGGTATAGAGCAAGATCAATGGTAGGCCTTATGGTATAAAAAGAATCAAGAGTGAGCGAGATTTCTTCAGTCTAACAAACTTGCAAGAAGGAAATGTCCAACACAGAGGTTGAGCCAAGGATTCAGAAGAAGGGGAAGAATTATTAATCCAAGCATTTTGCCATATTTACTCATTATCTAAGGACTGGGTGAAAGAATGTTGAAACATACTTGGCTGTATATTGACAAAAGGTTTTCAGTCATAGGACATCTCTGCTTTACAGTAGCTCAATACTGTTAACCTGCCATCGTAACTGCCATAGATTGTGTGCCCTAGCCACACAATCTTTGGTCACCATTAGCCAAGCTACACAGTTAGGTTACAGAAGCTGAGTGAGCAGCCTGTGCATGGTGCCAAGACACATGTGGCCACTGCACATGTGTATCCCGGCACCGCGCACAGACTGCTGGCTCAGCACAGTAGCCGCACGCAGCCTTCTGAGCGCCACAGCAGGAAAAGCGGCAGAGGAGCAGGTAAGGACGTGCTTTACTCATCCTCAAAGGTCCCGTTCCCCACCCTGCCAAAATGATTAGGTGGGCTGCACGGAAGCAATTCATGCATATCCCTGCAGCTCACCCCTGTGAAGCTGATGACTAGGTAAGCAGTATGTCTGCTCAGTCTGCTGTCTAGGTGCAGAGTTCTCAAGGCTGCTTCTTAAGTGTAAATTCCTTACCTGGTTAGGTTTACCACACACATGGTCCTCCTCCTCCCCAATGGGTCACCCAGCCTGCTCTCCCCAGCCAGGCCAGCAACTTCATCTCTTGACTCAAGGCAGGGCAGCCAGCTAGCTATCAAGCCAGACTTCCTGTATTCTGGCACAGCGGTGCATGCATGGTCTCCCACTCACTTACTTGCTGTTCTCTGCGACTACAATCATGTGTAGACGGCTTTTCAACAGAAGGTTTAACAGGAGTTTTCAAAGAAAAATAAATAAGAAGATGCTCCCCTGTCTTCAAAGGGCTCTCAGTCTAAAAAGAAATGCAAAGTAACACAAGCATCAGCCACTGAAGAAAAGCTGTCTTGGGGTTGGATAGGGCCAGTAACTCTTCCCATAATAAATAGAAGAGATTCGCCGTTTTAAAAGGTGCCTTTTTACTCCTAATGGCGCTGCAGGGAACTAACTTGTTTAGGGAGCAAGAAGATGCTGGTTCAAATCCCCGCTGGTATGTTTACCAGACTGTGGGAAACAGCTAGATCAGGCAGCAGCAATATAGGAAGATGCTGAAAGGCATCATCTCATACTGTGTGGGAGATGACAATGGTAAACCCCTCCTGTATTCTGCCAAAGAAAACCACAGGGCTCTGTGGTCACCAGAAGTTGACACCGACTCAACGGCACAACTTTACTTCAGTTAGCAGGGGTAACTGCTGACTAAGTAAAGTTAGACAGGTAACTGCTAACTTCTCACTGCCGCCGCCACTGTCACCACATGAAGGAAGGAAGCTGCACCTGTTGGGCCCACCTATCTGTGCTTCTGCATCATGTGGCTCTACAACCTGTCACTGAAGCAGAACCTCCCTTTTGGCTTCCCCACTGGATAGGTGATCAGTAGGAAGGGGAAGGAGACAGAAGAAGAAGGGAGACTGCTCATGAGAGCAAAGTGTTCTGAGCCAACAAAATGTTCCAGCTGCTTCCCAGAACTTTGGACACCACAACATGTACAAAAAAAGTTGTTTTGTCCCCAAAATAATCTCTATTCCTCCTAATGCAAAAAAGGTCACAGGGTCCCCCAAATAGTTGCATATTGTCTATAAAAGTCCCTAGTTGGCAATCCTATCTGGCTGTCAAGCAAGATTGTCAACAAGTCAGGAGCAAGGCTTAGAGCCCAAAGTGCAATAACTGCTTCCCGTGGCTGGTCATCTTATACAATTAAAAAATATTTGATCTATAGCGTATGTCAGTTATCGATGTCCTGAACATTGCAAAATTGCATATCAAATGTTTTCACATTCCAGGATGGCACATACTGAATGTTTTGTTACTCAGCTCTTATCAACTGGAGCGTTCCTGTCTGTTCTCATAAGTGTCTCTTTTGTAACCAAACGAATGCCCTTCAGATGCAAAAAACATGCCAGCTCAAACTGCAGTCTCTGGTCTTTTTCTATTCCAATTACCAGTGCCTCAGTAATTCAGGGGCAAGGGGAGAAAGAAGGAACTGAGCTAGGTGTAATACAATCAGTCTATTTTACCAGCTCAAGACACTGGTATACATTTCACCAGATACTCTGCAATAGTGTGTTATTGCTTGTAACTACAAACAAATCCCTTTTGGCAGTCATGTCCCAGAATTCAACGAGTTCTGAATTCCTCACACCAAGAATCTCTTGCTTCATGAGCAGGTATAGTAGCCATCTTAGGTTTTAGCCTGTCAGTTCCCAATACAGATTCAGGTCAAGCCAGTTGGCGCATAACAAAACTTGTGCAATGACAGGCAAACCAGACAGGGTCACTACAGGAAAATGAAGAAACTGGGGCTAGGCTCTGTAGGGGAAGAATGGCAGTTCAGTCCCCAAATTTCTTTATTTTATTTATATTAGTTGGTATACAGGTGATGCAATGCGCATGATAAGATGGCTCACAATTTTTCCTTAAGGACCTTCATTTATTGCATAAAAACAAAAACAGATTTAAAAAACGTTTTGACATCAAATACGTTGGCTTCAGTGTTCTTCCAATTCTTTCTCTGGATCAATTTTTTTATATTGTTCTAGATTCCACTCTAACCGTGGGACAATCTAAAGAAAGGGCCATAGATTTGGGACAAAGTAATGGTTATAGATTTTCCCTAAAGAGAATGAGAGGAATTAAATACGTACCTGGTTTTCCTGTCTTGAAGATAAACTTTATTAGACAATGTCAGAGAACTTTACAAAAAATATGACATCAAAGCTATTGTAGTAGCTCATTCAGCTAAGGCACTGAAACAACAACTGGTGAGAATGAGGTTATATGATAGGAAATGCAAAAGGACAGACTACCCAGTATGTGAAGCAGGAGAGGGGAGTCGTAAACGGAAAGGAGTAGCGTATAAAATAACATGCAAAGAGTATGGGGAGATTTTTATATAGGAGAAACTGGAAGAGAGTTAGTCATCAGATTCAAATAACACCTGCCAGACATGAAATATATTAACAGAGAGATACCATGGTCAGTGCACATGGCAAAACAACAGGATGGGATAACAATGCCTATTAAAGTGAATGTGTTGAAGGTGGAACAATGTCTGGTGCAAAGAAAAATCAGGGAGGCGATATATATAGAGAGATAAATTAAAACCCAGTGTAAATTGTAAGGAAGAGTTAAGAGAGACGGTTAAGTATATTGGTTATTGAAGGGTGTGTAACAGAATGAAGATAACACAGCTGCATGTCCTTGGCTGGCATTTTACTTTCCTCTCGCTCCACCCTTCCCTCCATCTTTCCCTCTGCCTTATTTGTTGATTAAGAAATTGCTACTTGGTTGTGTGTAATTAGAATGGGAGCTAGAATAATATTAAAAATGTGATCCACAGAAAGAATTGGAAGAACACTGAAGCCAACGTATTTGATGTTGAAACGTTTGCTTGTTTTTATCTGTTTTTCTTTTTATGCAATAAATGAAAGTCCTTAAGGAGATATTGTATTTAACGTATTTCTATACCACCCAAAACTTGTGTCAAATAGCCAAGCAAAACCAGTTTGGTGAGAAAGCAGCAAAGCAAGACATCTTGAGACAGTTCTTTAGTATTGAATGTCAGTATCTGGCCACCTGGCAGGGAAGTTCACAGTACCAAACGGAGCTGCAGGAACAAGATACAGCTCGGAACAGTTCTTCTTTATCGGGCTTGGCTGCAAGCTGTCGAAACAAAAGTTGACAAACGTTGCTTTCCAGCAGTGAATAGAAAGCTGGTGATGTAATTTATAGCACAAGCCGAGAGCTCCCAGCTGGCAGGAATTCAAGGCTTATCAGCCCTCTGCAAGAGGCGTTTACTCCTCCTGATCGTTTCTAGCTGTGTTCTTTGTCTTGTAATACGCCTCTCTTGTGGAGTCAGTGGAGGTTGCTTGCATAGCTCCTCTTCGGATTGGTCCGTCACGTTTTCTGCTGTCTCAGGTTGTTGTGCCTGCTCTAAATCATCAGCCGGATCTGCCTCAGCCGTTTCTTGGAAACTGACAGCCGAGCTCTGCCCCTCAGTCACCCCTGCATCGGCTGAAAAGTTGACAGCTTCCCCTTCCTCCTCGCTGTCTGAGATCGAGGGCGTGACATTGAAGAACTACAAGGATTTATTTAAATAAAGGGTTACAAACAAATGTAAAATCACCTGCAGCTTAATTTCAGCTGTAGCTCATGGCTGAAGAGAGAGACTGAAACAAACAGCCATCTCTGAAGAGACAAAATGGAGACTAACAAAATCCCCCGCAGTGGTCCCTATGAGACATTGCAGCTGAGAGCTGATGCTGCCAGGGTCCTAGCTCCAACAGGCTCATGATTCAAAAACAACAAAAAATCTTCCTACTTTACAACAAGCTACCAATTATTGTCTATGGTGAGCCAAGCAGAAATATGACCCCAGCAAATACAGCACAAAAAATGAGTGTGGAAGGGAAAGCTGGTGCCAAAAGACTGGGGTCAGCAAGAAGCTTCAACCCATTAACTTGGAAGAGCTGTCGGTAGGACAGTCTTCTCTGTAGCCCACCTCTCTTTTCTCACTAGAGTCATATGGTGCTAGCCTGACCACAGAGCCAGACCAATATAGGTGACACACAACCAAGATGTAGCGTCCATGAGAGTACCTGTGCCACCTTGAAGGTCAGCAGGGCCACAAACATGCCCCCACTTGAGTATACGGGTGATGCTTATGAGTAATATTGTCTTTGTTCCACAGCTGTTATTTACCAAACTAGTTGCTGTAGCACACTGCCTTATCATGTCCTCCATGTTCTCAAAACAATTACTTTGCTTCTACAGAGCAAAACAAATTCTAAAGTAGTTGTCAGAACTTCTTACTTTAGCAGATATAACAACTGCATGAGGCCTGCATGTAACATAAGCACAATGGCTATAATTCAATTTGAATTTAGAGTTGGTGGTTTCAATTTCTGGGGACCTTTGATGAAGCTTCACACATGGAGGTGCGTGTGGTATTGGTCCAGCTACACATGCAAGGAATTAGCTAGCACGACATCTTAGCTGATGTTCCTATTTCTACGACCCAACGGAGCAAACTACATCCAACTGTTCCAGATATAAAGCAGCTTTTCTCTTTCTGGTGTTCCTTCTGCTGCTGCTGTGCAGTTGCTGTTCTTTAGTTGTTCCATAGTGACCATCAGGAAGAAATAGTCTGGCCCCCAGCAACCAAAGTACCAGATGCCTTTGTCCCTGGGAGGCAGAGCTTCTTCTCACCTGGAAGCATTACAGACAGGGCTTCTACCCCAAAGCTCCTTCAGAAGAGAGTGTGTGTATTCACACACCAGCCAAACTTACCCCAAAGTCCCTTTGAGATCCTTGGACCCACTCCACACACAAACTGGGCTTTGTCTTGCAAATTCTAGGTTCTCGAGGTATTTCTGGGTTTTTTAAATGCTGGTTTTAAGCTACTTTTTTGGAAAAGACTGGAGCAAATAGGGAGAAGCACTGATGTAGAATAATTAGCATGATAAGAGGAATACTTTCTTAAGAAGTGCAGATGTAGCTCTTTAGTACCTCTCCACCCCGGCCCCCATTGGCTAGAATGAAAACACGGAGGAAAACATGTGAACTTGTTGCATCAAAACAAAATCCAAGAGCAGAGGGGAAGGGCTGCTTCCCTCAATGCCATGAGTGTGATTCGAAGTAGCTTCGCTCAACATTTACCCTACAGCATGAAGCCATGTGCGAATAATTCCCTAGGCAGCTAGGTAGTCTGCAGCTTCTGGCTCTTGACAGTATCTTCTTTATTTTTCCAGTGATCCTGCTACCAGCCACGGTTGTCACTGTTTGAGTGCCTTCAGAGAGATTCCTGTCAGCAGGAGTCTACCCACTGGGCCCAGACTGGCTGGAAAGATGCACGGGGCAGATTCAGTGCCACTGTTAATGCCACTGTTTTCACACAAAAAATGGGGATTGCAATATTCATGGTGCCTGTCATATGATTCAATGGTATCATATGATATATGTTTCAAGGCCACAACGGAGTTTGGATAACAGCAAAAGGAGTTAAAGACAAAAGGGAATCAAACATTCTTGCTTATCCCCAGCTAGCATGGCTGTATACTCCATTGATTTTTATTGTTATCTGCCGAGCTTATTTAAGGATCTATTGAAAGGTGCCCTAAAGACTCTGTCCCTGGTGGAAAAGTAGTACACAAATGTCTGCTGAAATCTTGTTTGCTACACTGTGTTTGTTCTACAGGTGCTTTCATAATGTCTCAATGTGCATATCCACGTGCAGCTTCAGAGAAGAAATTACCAGATCTTGGTGCGCGCAAGATAGCGGGAGCCTGCTATCCGAGGAAGTGCCCTCCCTCTTTCAAGTGATTGGGTTGGCTGGACTGGTGGCAGAGGAAGGAGCACAGTCAGCAGGGCTGCTGCCTGGAGAGCCGCTGCTGCTTCTTTGCTAGCTACTGAGCGCCTTCTTTCGCCTTCCTTTCCAATGGCTGCACTAAGAGATGAGATGGGATGGCTCTTGCTCTTGCTCAATTTGCTGCTGCTTCTGCTGCCTCAGCAGCTCTCCCCCCACCCCCCGCTGCCCCATGCCCGCCCCAAGTTTTCTTGCCTTTGCCCCTGGCTGAGAGCCGTCACTGAAATCCCTGGGCCAGGCTGGTCTCCTCGGTTCCTTCAGCCAGCCATGGCTCCAGGGAGTTGACTGGATTGAGTCACTTGTGAATGGTTACATAGGAAGCTGCCTTACACTGAGTCAGACCATTGGTCCATCTAGCTCAGGACTGTCTACACCAGGGATTTTCAACACGTGAGTCCCCAGATGTAATTGGACTTCAACTCCCATAATCCCCAAACAAGGGCCACCGGGGCTGGGGATTATGGGAGTTGAAGTCCAATAACATCTGGGGACCCATACGTTGAGAAACCCTGGTCTACACCAGTGGTTTCCAAATTGGGAGCCTCCAGATGTTGCTGAATTGCAACTCCCATCAGCCCCAGCTATAATGTATTGTGGCTGGGGATGGTGGGAGCTGTAGTTCAGCAACATCTGGAGGCTCCCAGTTTGGGAACCACTGGTCTACACTGACTATCAGTGGCCCTCTAGGGTTTCTGATGGATATTTCCCAGTCCTACCTGGAGATGCCAGGAACTGATCCTGGGACCTTCTGCATGCCAAGCAGATGCTCTTCCACTGAGCTACAGTCCTTTCCCTGGTGTCAACAGAAATGTCAATTTTAGGATACTTCCACATATACAATAACTCTCTGCCCACCCTAGATCATTCAGGGAATCCCTCTTGCATGTGCTGCATCTGTTGGAGAGGGCCTTCTAAGTGGTGGCTCCTGCCCTGTGAAATTCCTTACCAGGGTAGCTGAAGGATGACTCACACCCATTTGAATTTGCCTGAGCCTTAAGATCTGCCTTGCAATAGGGATGTGCACGGAACCAGCAGAGGCTGGTTTGAAGTGGGGGCACTTTTAAAGGGCAGGGGAGGGTGAACTCCTCCCCCTCTCCCGCATTTCCCCTGCTGGCACTCTCTTATAAACCGGTCTGGCGGGGCAGCAGCATACCTACCTGCTGCCCCGTTCCTTCTTGGTCCGGACGTGGCTGGAAGTACCCCACACGTGTGCACGTCGCTTGCTAATGATCTTGAGATTTCATGGAATATGTGGAAGGAGTAAACTGGAAGGTTAGCTCCATTTGCATCTTGTCAAACTTTGTACTTGGAAGGACAAGACACTCAGCTCTGACCCTGACCTGGCTCTCCCATTAAGCTCCACCCCAGAAGTGTCTAGCCAAGCCAATCAGTTGTAGCTATGAACTAAATGGTAGCTATGAACCAATCAGGAGAAGAAGGACGACCAGCAGCAAGGTGGATGGACTTGATTATGACAGCAATGAATGCACCACTGAGAGACCTTAAAGGCCAAGCTGAAGACTGATCATCCTGGAGAGCATCTATCTATGTGGTCGCTAAAAGTCGACATCAACTTGACAGCACTTAATCAATCAATCCATGAACCAGTCAGGGAGTTTCTTCTCTCAGGCAGCCAGAACCTTCTGTCTCTGCCTGGAGACAACCAATCATAACACTTTGTAACTAGCCCTCCAAAACTCTGCAGCAGACAACTTTTACCTCAGACTTGGCTGTAAGAAGTTGCTACCTTTTAAACCCTGCAGAGCCTGGAGGGGATACAGAACAAACTGAAGAAAAACAAACCATAAAACATAATTGGAAGGAGTCATTCCTTCACAATTGGCTATAAAGATGCAACACATACCGTTAGAAAGACACAGAATAAAAAAGAATTATACTAACTAATTCTAACTAATACATAATTTATTATTATTATTATTATTATTATTATTTACATAAGATCTCTAATAGTGGTGATCTTTATAATAGGAGAAAGAAAGAGGAGAAAGAAAGGAGATAATAGGAGAAAGAAAGAGATAACAGTTTCTGAGAAGAAAGCCATTCTGAATTCTAAGCAACGAGAGGTTCAAGAAGTGGGGTAAATTGAATAGAAAGTGGCAAAAGCTAAACCTGCCCCTTTCCTTCTTACCTGTCCACTTTATACTCCAGAAAGCAACTCTCTGTTTTATGTCATCTAAGGTTCTGATTTGTTTCTACTTGTTATCTAAGATTCCCTTTGATCAATGTGACCTGAACCCTGCTAATAATGTTGCGGGGAAAAGATCCCTCTAGAATCCAGCCTTCCTGTTTGATTCAGCCACTTTGCTTTCACTTTGTCTATCACTTGGATAGAGAATGGGGCGTCTTGCCAGAACCAAAGAGGATTAGACTCAATTCTCGCCAATATACTTGTTGTCTTAACTGAATGAAGTCAAACAACAAGGGTACGTGCTCAAAGAAAGCGCTTTATTTCATGTCATGAAAGGCTTTATTTCATGTCATGAAAGGCACGAGTATCATCAGAGCGCATCTGGATGATACTGCGCGCCGAGTTATACAGCAGGTAAGTTTTTATAGGTTTTTATAGGTTTCAAACATACATGCATATCAATAAAGCGATTAATACACGTCATTAGTTATCAAACTTACATATTCCAGAGGTGTCATCTAGAGCCTGAGAAGATGATTAACTACCTGGCTTCTGACAACTTTAATCCCTATGGTATCTTTTCATACCAGCCAGACCCTCTTTCAGCTGGCGAAGGAATTCAACTAATGGCCTGTGCTTGACCACTCCTGGTACCTGTTGTCTCGGTGGGCCCCTCAACCCACATTCTTGGGAGGGGGCCTTTTGCTCTTAACTCTGGCCTCCTGTTAGCTTCATATTCCATTAGGGATGTGAACCAAACTTTTGAGTTACACTTTAATACATACTTTTATATATTTTTATATACTTATTTGTAGGCCTGGATTAAACATTTCATTATCAATAATTCATTTTATATTTCCCCCGAAATTTTGATTGGACTTATCACTATCATCAGTTCTACTGCTACCACGAACCCCTCTTAGCCTTTTCTCCTCAAGAATTCAAGATGAGTAAAAGGTACCAAGTACAAACAGAAGTGCACCTAGATAATTTTGGAGCCTGGGGAAATATATAGTTAGTTAGTTAGTTAGTTAGTTAGTTAGTTAGTTAGCCCTTTGTTATGCTGTTATCCAAACTTAACAGTGGCCTTGGAACATATATCATATCATATACCATATCATATCATTGTATGATACCATTGCATCATACCACAGGCACCATGAATATTGCAATCCCCAAGTTTTTGCAAAAACAGTGGCATTTACTATCATTTTCTGCAAATATTACACAGAACACAGATTCAATCCTGCCACTTAAATTAGGTCATGCTACAATATGCGTAGCAAAAGGACAGAACTTTTTTTGGTATTTTTAAAGAAGAAAATCTGAATAAGATCCCACATTTTGCATGGACAGGGCTGCCACTTAAATTAGGTGAATACACTATTTCTTACACCAGTGGGCTAGGAAAAGGCAAACTTGCACCAAGTTGATAGAGAAGGATAAAGCAAATGAAGGTGACTGGCCCACTAGTCAGCCAGTCAGGGAGAAAAGGGTCCTGGGGAGCCCGAGGGAAAGATAGCAGGGAAGGGTGGGGCGGGGCAGGCTGTGTGTCAAGAGGGTGTTGTTGGACTGCCAGCAGAGAGGGACGCTGGGTCAGTGACTCACACATAAGGGTGCTGAAGGCCACAATCCCCCAGGAGCCCCTGTAGGAAGATGCCGAAGCTGTTCATCAGGGCTGCGCTCTCCCAGTGATAGCCCTGCCCAGCCTCAAACAAAGAGGAGGCATCACCATCGCGCCCACCACTTCATAGAGAGGACAGCCTGGACATGTTGCTGAGGGAGCCATTGGGGGTGAAACATGGCGGACAGCATGCATCATGAAGGAAGCGTATGCCTCTAGGAGGGGGAAGGAGTGTGAGCATAGCACAGGGGGGCTCACACTACTGACGTCCGATGTCAGCTACTACGAACAGCGGAGCTCTTATCCCTGGATTTCCAGACCAAAGTCCAGGGCCTCCACACCCTCTGGAGCCCCCCAAATCCTCTTTAGTCTGTCCAGGGTGGTGTGGTTGCCATGCTGCCAGCCTGCACTGCTCCGGGCAGCTGAGTGTGATTGTGACTTGCACCAGGCACATTAGAGACAGAGGGGGGAGTGGGGAAAGAAATATGTGGGATAGGAATATGTTAAGTTGCATGTTGAAATGTTTCTGCTGCATACTTGTATAAATATACCTGATTTATATTCTTACATTCTTATGAGTTCAGTTGCTGTTTGTGCCCTCAGAAAATACTGTGTGTGTCACAGTGTGTGTGAGTGTGTCGGGGGTGGAGGGCCAGAGGCCAAAGACTAGGGCCTCCTCAGCCCCTGGGCCCCCCCCAAATCCTCTTTAGTTTGTCCCAGGGGATGTGGTCGCCTGGCAGAGCATGATGATGCTTAATTTGCAAGGAGGGGAGCCTCCAAAGGCCTTTAGGTCCAGGCTCCAAAATTATCTGGGTGCACTTCTGGGGAGGGCTTCTAAAGGCCTTTAGGTCCAGGCTCCAAAACTAACTAAATGGACCTCTGACTATTAATTGGCTTCACTAGACGCTTCTGGGGTGGAGCTTAAAGACAGAGCCCAGTCGGGGGCGGAGCTGGTGACTTGACCTTCCAAGCAGGGCAGTGCAGTCTGGCAGTAGGCTATGGCGTGGCCACCTCTGGAGGTTGGGACATTTTTAAGGGAATTAGGGGAGGGGGCAGGCAGTGTTGGGGACCAGACTTCTACCCAGAATTCTTAGGTGACGGTCACCCTGAGCCTGGCTGACTGCTCTGAAGAGGCACGTGCTTCCCACTTTTGCCCAGAAACAGAAAGGGTGCACGGGGCTTCTGCTTTCTGATAGAGACTCTATGAGGAAGCATGAGCTGCCACAGCTCTGAAGAGCCACATGTTATACCCACTTCTGGTCAGAGACTGAGTTCTCTGCCCAGAAGCAGGAAGGGTGCACATCTTTTGAGCTGCAGGAGTGGGGTGGGGGGCTTCTGCTTCATCATAGAGACTCTATGAGGAAGTAGAAGCCCCCACAGGTTGGAATACATGCACCCTTCCCCCTTCTGGGCAGAGAACTCGGTTCAGAAGCGGGAAGGGTACATGTCTTCCAAGTGGTTGGCTAGGCTGGCTGATGGAAAGAGCACAGAAGGGCTGCTGCCTTGGAAAGCTGAGCATGCCTCATTCAAGTAGTCTGGTTGGCCGGACTGGCGGCAGGGGAAGGAGCACAGTTAGTGGGGCTGCCTCCTGGGGAAACAGCAAGCCAACCTTGATGCAACTCATAAGAACATAAGAACAGCCCTGTTGGATCAGGCCCAAGGCCCATCTAGTCCAGCATCCTGTTTCACATAGTGGCCCACCAGATGCTTCTGAGGAGCCCACAGGCAAGAGGTATGTGCATGCCCTCTCTCCTGCTATTGCTCCCCTGCAACTGGTATTGAGAGGCATCGTGCCTCTGAGGCTGGAGATGGCACACAGCCATCAGACTAGTAGCCACTGATAGACCTGTCCTCCATGAATCTGTCTAAACCCCTTTTAAAAGCCATCCAAGCTGGTGGACATCACCACATCCCAGGGCAAGGAATTCCATTGATTAATTATGCGCTGTGTGAAAAAGTACTTCCGCTTGTCAGTCCTCAATTTCCCAGCCTTCAGTTTCTGGTTCTAGAGTTGTGGGAGAGGGAGGAAAAATTCTCTCTGTCTACCATCTCCACTCCATGCATAGTTTTATACACTTCGATCATGTCTCCTCTTAGTCGCCTCTTTTCCAAGGTAAAGAGCCCCAGATGCTGTAGCCTAGCCTCATAAGGAAGGTGTTCCAGGCCCCCGATCATTTTGGTTGCCCTCTTCTGAACCTTTTCCAGTTCTACAATATCCTTCTTAAGATACAGTGACCAAAGCTGTACGTAGTACTCTAGATGTGGCCGCACCATAGATTTGTATAAGGGCATTATAATATTAGCATTTTAATCTTCAGTCCCCCTCCTAATGATTCCTAGCATGGAATTAGCTTTTTTCACAGCTGTCGTGCAATGAGCTGTCCACCATGACCCCAAGATTTTTCTCCTGGTCAGTCACTGACAGCTCAGATACCATCAGCGTATATGTAAAGTTGGTGGTTTTTTGCCCCAATGTGCATCACTTTACACTTGCTTACATTGAACTGCATTTGCCATTTTATCACCCAGTTCCCCAGTTTGGAGAGATCTTTTTGGAGTTCCTCAAAATCCATTGTGGATTTCACTTCCCTAAATAGTTTAGTGTCATCTGCAAATTTGGCCACTTCACTGGTCACCCCAACTTCTAGATCATTTATGAACAAGTTAAAGAGCACTGGTCCCAGTACCAATCCCTGGGGGACCCCACTTCCTACCTCCCTTCTTTGTGAAAACTATCCATTTATTCCTACTCTCGGTTTCCTGTCCTTGAACCAGTTACCGATCTACACATGAATCTGTCCCCTTATTCCATGACTGCGAAGTTTACTCAAGAGCCTTTGGTGGGGAACTTTATCAAAAGCTTTTTGGAAGTCCAAGTATACTATGTCAACTGGATCACCTTGATCCACATGCCTGTTGACACTCTCAAAGAACTCCAAAAGGTTAGTGAGGCAAGACTTGCCCTTGCAGAAGCCATGCTGGTTCTTCTTCAACAACCTTCTATATGTTTAACAATTTTGTCCTTAAGTATGCTTAGCCTGATTGTAGGGACAAGTTATATATTTTTGCTAGGAGATCGGCAATTTCACATTTGAGTTCCTTCAGAACTCTTGGGTGGATGCCATCTGGCCCTGGCAATTTGTTCATTTTTAGCTTTTCAAGACAGTTTAGAACATCTTCCCTTGTCACCTCAAATTCACCCAGTTCCTCAGCCGCTAAACCTACAAAACTCAATTCTGGAGATGGTATATGGTCAGTATCCTCTGCTGAACTAACTCAAAGAACTACCTCAGCTTCTCTGCAATCTCCTTATCCTACTTAATAATCCTTTTCACACCCTCATCATTTAAGGGTCCAACCACCTCCCTGGCAGGTTTTCTATTTCTGATATATTTAAAGAAGTTTTTGTTATTCCCCTTGACACTTCTAGCTATATGCTCCTCAAACCCTCTCTTTGCATCCCTTATTGTGTCTTTGCATTTCTTTTGCCAGAGTTTGTGTTCCTTCCTGTACTCTTCATTTGGGCAGGACTTCCATTTTCTGAAGGAAGTCTTCTTCCCTTTTATAGCCACGCTGGCATCCTCCTGAACTTGGTGGTACCTTTCTTCCTTCTTGGTATACATTCCAACTGTGCTTCTAGTACTATGGTTTTAAATACATTCCATGCTTTCTGATTTGACCCTCCTGACTTTCCCTTTCAACTTCTTTCTTACCAGTCCCCTCATTTTTGAGATGTTTCCTCTTCTGAAGTCCATCGCATTTATGTTGGACTTCCTTGACAATTCTCCACTTGCATATATGCTGAACTGGATCACACTATGGTCACTGCTACCCAGTGATTCTGCAACTCTGACATCTCGCACCAGGTCCTGGGCACCTCACAGAATTAAATCCAAAGTCAACATCTCTCTGGTTGGTTCCACGACTAACTGTTCTAAGGCACAGTCATTTAGCACATCTAGAAATGTTGACTCTCTCTCATTACCTGAATGTTAATGTACCCAGTCTATGTGTGGGTAGTTGAAGTCACCCATTATTACTGCCCTGTCTCTCTCTTTGACGCCTCTCTTACTTGTTTCTTCAACTCCAGGTCACTTTCAGCGCTTTGATCTGGAAGGCGCTAGCACGTACCTAGTAACACATTTCCTTTCAGTTCTCATAATGTTGCCCATAATTATTCTGTAGAGGACTGTGGTCCACCTAGGTTTTCTAGCTTATTGGAATCTATCCTTTCTTTGATATACAACTCCACTCCTCCCCCAGCCCTCCCCTCCCTCTCCCTTCTATAGAGTTTATATTCAAGAATAATCATGTCCCACTGGTTCTCACCATTCCATCAGGTTTCTGTTACACCCACTATATCTGTGTTTTCATTAGTAACCAAGTACTCCAGCTCACCCATCTTGGCTCGGAGGCTTCTGGCATTGGTATACAGACACCTATATGGCAGGTCTCTCACCTGGTGTTGGAATGTGCTATCCCCCTTACCATCATTTGATCTATTTGGCAAGCTGTCCTGTGTTTCCTTCTGCTCAACTCCTGGTTCTACTCTGTCCCCTTCTGGTTTATCCAAAACATGCTCACCTTCACACCTTAGGGGATTTTGCCTGCCGAAGCAGATGCCACCCTGTTCCTGCCAGCAATAACCCAGGCGTCATTTTAAAAGCTGCCCTGCGAACTTCTTGATTTTTAGAGCCAGCAGTCTGGTTCCATTTTGGTTCCAGTGGAGCCCATCCCCTTTTGTACAGGCTTCACTTTCCCCAAAATGCATCCCCATGCCTAATGAATCTAAACCCCTCCTCCTGGCACCACTGTCTCATCCATGCATTGTGACCCCTCAGCTCCGCCTGTCTCGCTGTCCCTGCATGTGGAACGGGTAGCACTTCAGATAATGCTACCCTGGGGGTCCTGGACTTCAGTATGCTACCAACAGCCTAAAATTGGCTTCCAGGACCTCCTGACTGCATTTCCCAACATAGTTGATGCCAATGTGCACCACGACAGCTGACTCATCCCCAGCACTGACCAAAAGCCTACCTAGATGCAGTGTAACGTCCGCAACCTTTGCACCAGGCAGGCAAGTAACCGTGCAGTCTACACACAGGTCACAGACCCATCTCTCTATGCCCCTCATGATCGAATCACCCACTACTAAGAGGCCCCCACCCCCTGGAGGAGTATCCTCTGTGCGAGAGGATATGGTCGCATCACCCAAGGAAGGGGTCCCTGCTAAGGGAGTGTTTCCCTCTTCCTCAGACCGATGTCCTCCTTCCCTGAGACCCTCATTCTCCATGACAGCAGAAGCGCTGTCAGCGTGGGAGTCAGATGTCTCTACCACATCCCTGAGGGTCTCATGCACACACCTCTCTGCCTCCCTGAGCTTCTCCAGGACAGCCACCTTGGCTTCAAGGGAACGAACTTGTTCCCTGAGAGCCAAGAGCTCTTTGCACCGAGTGCACACCCACGAGTTCTGCCCTTCAGGTAGATAGTCATACATGCAACATTCTGTGCAAGACACTGGGAAGCAGCCCCTCCCCTGCTGGCATTCTACCTTCATAACTAGTTTTATTGGGTATTTAAAGTGTATGGGGTTTGAAGCCAGGTACTGGGTACAGTTGTCAGCTAATTAATGGTTTTTAGTTTTGTCCTCCAAGAAAATTACAAAGGTTGGGTAGTACTCGCCTTCTTCTTGCCTTGTGTGTCTCACCACAGCTTGGAATGAATTAATCCCCACCTCAGGCTTCTCCTCTGGCAAAGACACAAACACTACCAGCCAGCCAGCCATTCAACCCTAGGAGATTCTAGGAGATTCCCAGACCTAGCTTCTCCTTCCCCTCTTGTTTTCTTGGTAATTTATTTATTATTTTATATCCTTTCTGTGGTAATGTTGCTACAAGCTTGTTGCTTTCTCTCTCCTCAAGACCAGCAAGCAACTGCCTCTCGAGAATGCAGCTTCCTCCTTTTTTTTTCTTGTTAAAACATAATCATGGATTGAAAATTATATTAAAAACATTAAAGCCTTTCTTCTTACTTTTAATTAATTTGGAACTTAAATGGTTGTCCAGGCAACTGTTAGTGCACACATCCATAAACACCACCTCTCTATTTGCTTGTGCTGCCTAACCAACATGGTGAAGAACTCCTTCCTTCCAGTGCACTTTACAAAAAATGACTTCCCCCTTTCAAGTGCTCTGATTGGATGCCTGATGAGTCTATCAGCCTAGACTTCTGTTCAATTGGTTCAGGGCGGTTCAAGCACCACCCACTTTTCAAAAACAAAGGGAAACATTGCCATTGGCTCCTACCATATTAATATCAACATTTTAAAAGCTTAGCATGTTTTCATGTTTCCGTTCAGGAAGTTGCTACCGGCACCCACCTTAGAACCTTTAGTTACAGGCTGCAGAGGGAGCCAGACCAACCATACAGGACACAAAATGGCAGCAACTGGGGGAGAATAGACAAAATGGCTGAATTAAAAAAATGTAGGGTGAGCACTGCCCACTTTGCCCACAGTCTTGATCCACTATTGTGTCAGTCAGTGAGCACACTGCACACAGCCAGAGGCGCTCTTACCCCTGGACTTCGGGGCTGAAGTCCAGGGCCTCCATAGCCCCCGGGGGCCCCCAAATTCTCTTTAGTCTCTCCCGGGTGGTGTGGTTGCCCAGCGGAGTATGATGATGCTAATTTGCATGGGAGTGGGGGCATCCAAAGGCCTTTAGGTCCAGGCTTCAAAATTATCTAGGTGCACCTCTGCACGCAGCACATGCTGAGAGTTAAGAACTAAGAACAGCCCTCTCAATCAGGCCCAAGGCCTATTTGGTCCAGCATTCTGTTTCACACAGTGGCCCACCAGATTCCTCCGGGGAGCCCACCTTGCAACTGGTATTGAGAGGCATCATGCCTCTGAGGCTGGAGGTAGGGATGTGCCCAGAACCGACGCCTGCCGGTCTGAAGGAGGTGGGGAAGATTACCTTAAGGGTGGGGGAGGGTGCTCTTGTCACTCCCACCGCATTTCCCCCACTGGCGCTGTGTATTCAAATAGTCCAGAGGGGTAGCAGCATACCTCCCTGCCACCCTGTTGCTTCCTCAGACCAGAAGTGATTGGAAGTTCCTGGTGCGTGTGAACACACTGTATGTGTGCATGCATGATGTGAACTTCTGGTCACTTCCGGTCCAAGGAAGCAACGTGGTAGCAGGGAGGTATGCTGCCACCCCTCTGGACCATTTGAATACACAGCGCTAGTGGGAGAAATGCAGTATTAGGGGTTAGAGCACCCGCACCTGCCCTTAAAGTTATCCACCTTCCCACCTTCTAAACAACTCGAACACCGTTCCATGAAACCAGTTTGGCACTCCTAGAATGGAGTGCCAAATGGTTCCATGCACATCCCTAGCTGGAGGTGGCCAACAACAGTGAGAGCACCTACCAGTAAGCAGCCTCTGCCGCCAGAAGCACCCCCACTGACTTGTGGCATAGCTGCAACCTGTCCATCCATCAACAAAGACACCACCGGTTGGAGGAAGCAGCAACATGGAAGCTTCAAAGGAGTGGCACTTACTGGGAAGTAGAATGGACCTCAATATTTGTGGTTCTTCTTGCCCTTATCAGGTTGATCACAGCTGATGAGCCCTGGCTTCAGATGTCCACATCTCTCTCCCTTCTGTGGTCACCTTGGACTGCATTATGGCAAGTTCTGCCTTTGTCATTGGCAGCCAGACAGAGGCTATGATGCCCCATACATTTCAGAGAAATAGCTCCAGTGATTTATGTGCAGGCACACTAACCTTTTGAGACTTTACTTATTTGCATTTAAATTGCCACACTGAGCAGTTGAGACAGAAACAATGTCTGTTTATATATTTTCTAAAATGCTCCATCGGAATCAATGCACAGCTTATTCCCCCAAAACTCATATTTTTGCTTTCCCCCACTTCTTGAGAGGAAGTCCCATTAATGCCAGTGAGACTTACTTCTGAGTAAACATTAATGGTAGCAAGATTTTATTATATAAAATAAAGGGGGCAGATTATTTTAATAGCAATAAAATTAGCCATGGCTTTAAGAAAAAATGTAAAGAGCAATGAGAGAAGTGACAAAAGTGTGCTCAGGTACACCCACGCCCTGGGGAACCAGCCCCCAATACATCACCTTCGATACAGAAAAAGAAATGAGTGCTTTACAGGAGTAAAATGAGAGACAAAATATCAAGATGCTATAAAGCATTTATTGGAGCCAAACACAGCTCTCAAGCTGTTTGCGGCCAAAGCCAGGAGTCAGTTACTGTATGGCGCGCAGTTGGGCCCCTATCCTTCCTATAAACACCTGGAAGCTGTACAAAATAAATTTCTTCGGGCAATACTAAGAGCACCAAGATGTGCTCATTCTGAGATGTTGAGGTATGATCTGGGTGTTCTGAGAATTGAGGCTAGAGCTTGGATGTTGATCCTAGCATTTTGGCTTAGGATAAACTTCTCTCCCCAAGGATGGATTACGGCGATTTTGGCCGATAGTTCTCAATCTTATTGGGCCCAGGCAATCCATGCTAAAATTCTGTTATTGAGATTCTCCATGGATTATCTGGTTTTGTTGAGCCATAATCAAGCTCTACAGGCTCTGAAGCAAAGAATCTTGGATACCTAATATCAACAAGAGCTTCCCATGATCCCAGAATGTTCGAGAAGAAGTCGACTGGGTTTATGCACTGCTGTGAGGGGTCCCACTACCTATCTGTATACCTTATAACCCACACTATCTGAGGGCTTTCTATGGAGCAAGGTATGACCTGCTCCCTTCGGCTGTGCTGGCGGGGAGAATAAAGGGAGGGATGATATAATCTGCCCCTGTGGTTATAAGGAGATAGAAACCATCCAACATGTATTGCTCCATTGTCTGTTTTACAGAAAGATAAGACGCCTCCTGATATTTCCTTGTCTGGCACCCTTTCCAGGATGCTCAGAAGATTTTTGTGTCTCTTATCTTTTGGCAGATCAATCTCCAACTATTACATATAAGGTGGCGAAGTTTTGCTCTAATGCTATGCGGTTATGTCAGTTTTTTATTTCATTTGTATGTTCTTCCTGAATTTTTAGTTTATGTTTATATTTATTGTTAGCAATTGCTAGTTAAGTCTTTGATTGGTACTGTATGTGACTGATGTTTTATTATTTTCTAGCATTTATTTATTTATTTATTTATTTATTTATTTATTCATTCATTCATTCATACATACATACATACATACGTATTTTTATACCGCCCAAAATGCAAGTTTTCTGGGCGGTTTACAATAAAATAAAAACTACCAATAAAAGATTAAAACATTTCAACAATTAAAATGTAAAAAGTTAAAACTATTTAAAAAAACTATTAAAACACACTTAAAACAGTATCTAATTAAAAGCCTAGGTGAACAAATGTGTCTTGACAGCCCTTTTAAAAGTGGTCAGAGATGGGGAGGCTTATTTCAGCAGGACGTGTCTTCCAAAGCCTCGGGGCACCAATGAAGAAAGCCCATCCCTGAGTAGCCACCAGACGAGCCAGTGGCAACTGCAGATGAACCTCTCCAGATGATCTCAATGGGCAGTGTGGTTCATAGCAAAGAAGACGTTCTCTTAAATACCCAGGGCCCAAGCTGTTTAGGACTTTATAGGTCATAGCCAAAACCTTGTACTTTGCTTGAAACTTATCAGCAGCCAGTGTAGATCTTTTCAGATAGGAGTGATATGGTCTCTCCGAGATGACCCAGAGACCAACCTGGCTGCCGCATTTAGGACTAACTGCAATTTCTGGACTACGTACAAAGGCAGCCCCACATAGAGCGCATTGCAGTAGTCAAGTCTGGAGGTGACCAGCAGATGTACCACTGTTTTGAGGTCATTTAACTCAATAAATGGATGCAGCTGGCATATCAGTCAAAGCTGATAAAAGGCACCTCTGGCCACTGCCTCAACCAGGGACACCAGATAGAGTTTTGTGTCCAGAAACACCCCCAGACTGCTTACTTGTTCCTTCTGGGGAAGTGTGACCCCATCCAGAACAGGCAGATCAAACTCATCTTCTGAGTTCCAACCCCACACAATAAGTACCTCCGTCTTATCTGGATTCAGTCTCACCTAGTTGTTACCTCTCATCCAGCCCATCATTGCCTCCAGGCAGGCATTTAGGGAGGTTATGCCTTCTCCCGATGATGTTGACATGGATAAATAGATTTGGGTATCATCAGCATACTGATAACACCCTGCACCAAATCTCCTGATGATCTCTTCCAGAGGTTTCATGTTGATGTTAAATAACATCGGAGACAATATGGAGCCCTGAGGGACACCATACTGAAGTTCAGCTTTTGAAGAACAACAGTCCCCGAGATACACCATCTGGAATCTGCCCAAGAGGTAAGAGTGGAACCACTGCAAAGCAGTGCCTTTCACCCCCAACGCTCTCAGGCGCTCCAGAAGGATACTATGACCAATAGTACTGAAAGTCGCCGAGAGGTTCAAAAGGACCAACAGAGTCACACTTCCTCTGTCAATTCCCAACTGGAGATGATCCATCAGGCCAACCAAGGCAGTCTCCACCCCCTAGCCCACCAGAAAACCAGTCTGAAACAGGTCTAGATAATCAGTTTCATCCAAGTCTGGAGCTGGGAGGCCACCACCCTCTCAACTACCTTGCCCAGCCACGGAAGGTTGGAGACAGGCCTTTAGTTGCTCAACTCTAAGGAATCCATGGCAGGCTTCTTCAGAAATTGTCTAATAATTGCCTCCTTAAGACAAAGAGGCGTCCTGCCCTCCCTCAGGGAAGCATTTATGATCTCTACTAGGCCTTCTACAACAACCTCCCTGCCAGACAGTATCAGCAATGTTGGGCAAGAGTCAAGAGAACAGGTGGTAGGCCGCATTGCTCCAAGCAGCTTGTCCACATCCTCATGAGTCACAAACTGAAACTGATCCAGCCTAACCACGTAAGAGGAGTTGCTGGACACCTCCGATTCAGACACTGCAGTAATTGTGGGGTCTAAATCCAAGTTGGCCCAAATATGAGAGATTTTGTCTACAAAGAAATCATTAAACATGTCACAGAGAGTAATAGATGGTTCAAAATTCTGATTCAAGGAAGGAGGGACACTCACTAGCCTTCTCACGACCCTGGACAACTCCGCTTGGACGTGAACTTATATCCCACTCTTCCTCTAAGGAGCCCAGAGTGGTGTACTAAATACTTAGGTTTTCTCCTCACAACAACCCTGTGAAGTAGGTTAGGCTGAGAGAGAAGTGACTGGCCCAGAGTCACCCAGAAAGTCTCATGGCTGAATGGGGATTTGAACTCGGGTCTCCCTGGTCCTAGTCCAGCACTCTAGCCACTACACTATACTGGCTCCTGAGAATGCAACAAGCTCATATCACAGAGCAGCAAAATTTCCCAACTAGGTGTGTAATTGACGAATCCTTGTCTATTAACAAATATTTGACATAAAATTTGTCCAATTGTCCCAGAAATTAAAAACAAAACAAAAACAGATTCAATTAGTCTCCACCTAATATCCATATGAAAAACACACTGCAAAAGCACATGGGCAAATTACTTGATCTTTTCTGAATTACAGGGGCAATATCTCTGCTCAATCAGCATGGGCGGAACTGGGGTGGGGCAGCCAGGGAACATGCCCTAGGCGCCACTGAGGGAGGGGCACCACACCAGTTCCTGCCACCCCCACTCCATTGCCCATGCCCAGCCCCAGGGCCCCTCAGGCACTTGCCATCCTGCTTGCCTTCTGCGAGGCCTAGGATCGCTTGCAAACTGCAGAGCAGCTCTTCTCTCCCCACCTCTCAGCTGATTGGCGGGTGGGTGGGGCTTACAGAGAGGCCTCTGTGTAGGCCTCCCTGAAGCCTGAACTCGGCAGGCCCCAAAGAAGCCAGGAAGAAGAAGGCGGGCAGAGTTCTCTGCAGCAGCAGACCCTCTACCCAGACCATCCAGCACAGCTTTTGCCAGGTAGACTGTGAATTCCTTTTTGTGGTTTACCCCCCCCCCCACATATAGGGATCTGCTTGCCATAGGGCTTTGATATGGGGGGTGGGGGAGACTGAGAAGTCTGAATATTTAATTTAAAACAGAGTGGAAACTTTGCTGGCTTTAAAAACAAAAACTATCTTAAAAGCCCTATAAGTGGCTTGTTTCATGGAAGAAAATTACAAAAACTTCTGGAACAATATTATATTCATTCATTCATTTATTCATTCATTTATTCATTTTCTTATGTGTGAACTGCTCCCCAATAACTCGGAGGGACTTCAGGGTAAATCTGGCCAACATGTGAATGCAGCTCCTCCATTCCAGAGGAGATGTGTGTTAAAGGGCTTTAAAAGCCTCATATGAAAAACCTCCTGGAATCAAACTTTACTGAATTTGTTCAGAATTCTGAGAAAACAAACATAGGCTAAAGTTTGATTCCAGGAGGTTTTTCACATGAGGCTTTTAAAGCCCTTTAACACACATCTCCTCTGGAATGGAGATTCTGCATTCACATGTTGGCCAGATATACCCTGAAGTCCTGTGAGTTATTGGAGAGCAGTTCACACACAAGAAAAATAAAATAAAATAAAATAAAAGCACAACACATGCTTCACAGTTCTCACTCAGACATTCTGGGTTGCAAAACAACTTGAACATAAGTGCATTTATACATGAATGAATCAATATAATATTGTTTGTTCCAGAAGTGTTTGTAATTTTCTGCCATGAAACAAGCAACAGGCCTTTTTAGATAGTAAAAAGCCAGAAATTTAAAGCCAGAAATTTTTCAATCTGTTTTAAATTAAATATTCAGAGACTTCTCAGTCCCGTCCCCCCCGGCATATCAAAGCCCTATGGCAAGCAGATCCCTATATACCTGGGGTGGGGGAAGGGTAACCACAAAAAGGAATTCACAGTCTACCTTGCAAAGGCTGTGCTGGATGGTCTGGGCAGAGAGTCTGCTGCAGAGAACTCTTCCATCCTGCCTCCTTCCTGGCTTGTGGGGGAATGCCAAGTTCAGGCTTCAGGGAGGCCTACACAGAGGCCTCTCTGGAAGCCCCGCCCACCTGCCAATCAGCCGAGAGGCGGGGAGAGAAGAAGAGCTCTCTGCAGTTTGCAGGCCACTTGGATCCTAGGCCAGAGCCGGAGGACAAGGCAAGCAGGATGGCAAGTGGCTGAGGGGTCCTGGGGCTGGGCAGGTGGGCAATGGGGTGGGGGTGGCAGGAACTGGTGTGGTGCCCCCTCCTCAGTGGCGCCTAGGGCACGTGCCCTGGCTGCCCCCCCAAGTTCCACCCTTGAATGCAGGTGGTGTGCCTTTCTCTTGACAAGATGCATCCTTTCTTGCCTCGTTGCAGGCACTGTCATGGTTAGGTGTGCAGTGGCTTGTGATATCCATGTTGAGATCTGATTTGGCAATTTTGCTGAGCCAAGGCAAAGGGATGTGTATTAGTTGCTAGGCAACAGCAAGGGACTTTCAGCTGCTGTTTTGTTGGCTCCCCGACCCCTGGGCCAAATATCCCATTTACTTTTGGAGTTGGCCCTGGGCTGGCATATATTGATACAGATATGAATTATTCTTTATCAGAAGAAAAGAGAGAGACACAGAGAGAAACTATTTGCTAAATGTGCTTTCAAAATTCAGCCATCTGGTCTTGGCAAAATAAGGAAATTCTATAAAAGTAGTTCCATTTTTATTAAGGGGCATCCAAAACAGTCATATCTCCTGGAGCTGTTTATTTCTCTTAAGTTAAAACAATTACAAGACTAAATGTTGGTCACTCTGGCCAGGAAATTGAATCCTTTTAAGAAAATCAATGTATGACCATCCAGTTAGCATAATGTTAATAAAATGTAATAATGGTGTCAGGATTACAGAAACTCTCTCTTCACTTTTAAAAGGAAACTTACATTGAAGATTGGATGATATTCCTGAATCATTGCCAGAGTATCAAGCTTGTTGCCTAGAGCTGTCTGAATCAGGCGCACCATTTGTCTGAAACATCACCTCTTTGCATTACTGCATTCATGGGCACAGCACTCCCATGGTGATGTGTTGTTCTAGGTGCAAACACTCAGCCCAATGTATCCCATTAAGAAGGCATCTTCTGTTGATTCTAATGATTCTTCTCAGTGCATGCACAATGAGCCTCAAGAGCAAACATATTCTTGTCCTTACACTTGACCATCTTTAAGGGCTGTTAGAGATGGTCAAAGACAGGCATTCGACCACTGAGTTGTGTAGCTAATGCAGTGGTCCCTGCATTGCTGTCTTATTTCATTGTCATATCAAATCTAACATCTGCAGTGACAAGTGCTGTCTTTCAGGCTTTCCTTCTTCTCTCTTCTCCGGCAGAAAAACAGCCTGGAAGCTAAAGGTCTAATCTCATTGCTGATCCTGCATTTGGGAGGAGGCCTGCTATGTAGGGTGCCTCTTCATTCTGTTTCCCTGAAGTATCAGCAGGGATGGATTGCCCTGGGTGGAGGTCTGATACAGAGCTCTCATGATATAAAGGTGGTCTCCTTGGGTTCTTCTGCCAGAGTACAAGCAAGGCTGGAAGGTCCTGGGAGGTGGCCTGATATGGAGGCTGCCTTTTTTGGTTCTTTCCTGTCATGCTCTACAGAGAGCCACCCCCACGGCTTTTCTTCCTGCAAAGGAAATGGAGGTGCCACCTCCTAGCTGTTCCCCCAGGGCCAAATCAGTCACTCAGTTTGACTCTACCTGGATCTAAGCCGCCAGCTGCTGCTTTGGCTCTTGGTGGAAAATAAGAGGGCTGGAGAATAACATTTGGCCTTGAACTTTGGCCTTCCAGCTGTTGTTTGATTACAGTTCCCATAGTCCCCAGTAGTCGCAGTAGCCAATAGTCAGGGTTGATGGAAACTGTAGCCAAACAGCAGCTGGAGGGCTGGAGTTGTGCAGCCCTGCCCTAAATCAAGCTTCCTCTTCTGCATCACCATTCCATCCTCTTCCACACGGGGCAGATCCCTCTTCAGGGCCAAAATCCAGCCTCCTAGCCATACATGTTGGGGCAGACAAGCTCTGTATGAGCCTCCTGGCAAGGAACTGTCTATCTTGAGCTACATCTTGAACCTCTCAAACATCTCTTGGCCCTGAGTGGACTGGCCAAGAGAGTCTTTTCTGTAGCTGAGTTTGACCCAAAGACCTTTTTACCCAACTCTACCCAAAGAATATTCAAAGCAAGACAAATGTATTTTCTTTAAAATAAAACATTTTATTTTTTTAAACAATAAATATGCAAGTTTTATTGCTGTTCTATCTCTACATCCTATTAAAACAAATATTTAATTTTTTAAAAATATATACACAGCATTTTATTGCTACTTATGTAAATAGTAGCACAGTTGTCTCTTTTAATTTGCCTTCCCCTTCTTCCTCAGCAACGTCCAGCTCCCTTGGAGGAACCACGATCCCCATTGTGGCTTCCACCCTGGCCAGTCTGCTCCTTAGCCGCCTCAATTGTCCCCTCAGTGCCTTGAAGCTTTGTAAGCATTCCTGGCAGCTGTGGAGGTCTCTTTGGCCTTGAAGGAGAGAAAACAAACAGGGTGAAGGAGCCTGTCCTCCACCATGTCAGTCCCTGCATGGACTTCTAGTCCCCTTCCATGCCCAGCACAGACTCCTCCTCTCTGTCTTGAAAACCCTCCATGGCTATAACCCTCCACCCCCACCCCCCCGGTGAACTTGCACCTCGTCAGGTTGATTTTTGCTCTTCCAGCTTCTCTGTCTTCAGGAGCCACCTGAAGATCTCCTGCTCTCTAAAACAACTCTTTCTCTTCCCTCTTGCTGACCCTTGGGTCTGGAACAGCCACTCAGATGTGGCCCCTCATCTCTCTCCTATCCCTCCAATGATACCTGAAAACCCACCTCCACTGCGCAGCCTTTGGCGTAATGCCTCAGTAGAGGCAGCTCCATCAGCTTTAATTGAATGCCCCTTATGCTTTTCTCTCCCATTCCTCCTCTTCCTCACTTCTCTCTCCAAAGCCAAACTTTAGACTGTAATGCTCCTGGTGGCAGGGAACTTTTGCCCATGTACATTGATGACACTATAAGGAGGATTTGCAATATGCACAATTGTATACCATCCTCCTTGGTTTCCTGTTTCATCTCAGCTTAAACTCAAAAGGGCTGATATTTGTTTTCCTTTTAGCATTCATATTCTGCTCTTCCTCAAGCAGCTCAGGGAGGTTTATACATGGTTATTTTTTCCTCACAATAACCCTAAGAGGTAAGTTAGGTTGTGGGACAAGTGACTGGCCCAAAGTCACCCAGAGAGTTTCATGACTGGATGAGAATTCAAACCTGGGTCTCCCTGGTCCTAAGGAGGTACAGCTGAAATACAAACACATCTTTCCCCCACTTCAGCTTCCCTCTACTTCTTCTATCGTATCCCTGCCTCTGTTTTTAGACTATAAGTTTTTTAGATTGTAAATTCACAATGAGGATGGAAAAGGTAGAGGTTATGGAGTGCTGCCTCTGTGAGACGGTCACGCAGCTGATGGACCTGCATCTCTACCAAACTCTGCAGAGTTTCTTTCACATTGCTGAGGTCCGGCTCCAGAGGAGGTGGGGAAGGAGGAGGAGGTGGAGAGGGATGCAGGAGGAGGGAAGAGGTGGAGGTGGAGGGTGGGATGGAGGCAACCTCAAGGTAGGCAGAGGACAACGATGAATCAGACCCAGAGGGCTGAAGAAGTGCAGCAGGGCCTGCAGGAACATCTGCAAGAGAGAAGAAGCAGGAGGTCAGCTGCAAAGGCTGACATCCTACCACACCCACCATCACTTGCCCTCACTGCTCACTCTGAGAAGCTGCTTGGATTACAGGCACTGGAGCTTGGACACATGAAAGACAGAAAACAAAGGAACACTTCAGCAAGCACTGACAACCCACTCACAGGCCTCCCCCCAAAACCTTAGATGCAGACTCAAATCAAGCATTTCAACATGAAATAAACAAAAGAGCCGTTCTTAGCCCAGCAGCAATTTCAGGGGCATGCTGTGAACATCCCTTCCTTTTCCCACCGCTGCAGCCGAACTTCACTGCGGATGAGCCTTGTCCGCATGTGTCCAATTTGCAGGTTGATGGCCCAGAGAGAACGAGGGAACTGTTGGGAAATGCGGCGAACCCTCAGTTCGGCAACAAAGAGAACAAAAAGGAACAAATGTTGTATGTGCTGACCAGGCTGAGTACTGGTGACTTGCAAAAAGGGCAGTGTTAGGGCTTAGTCCATCATCTGGGCTGGGTATCAAAACTGCAGCTGATCTTTGTGCTGGGTGTATATGCAAAAGGTTTCTGAGGTGTTGCAATACTTACGCTGCTGGACATAGTCATGCTGTAACCCTTTGAGGAGTTCTACTTCTTGCTGAAGATAATTATCAGCAATGGAAGGCTCTAGTAAGGGCTCTGGCACAGAAGCTACTTCCTTTGGAGTGTCTGTGAGGATGGAAGGACCTGGCACTGAGGTATCCTCAATGAGCACTTTCCCCAGTAGGTCATTGGTGATGCAAGGTGTTGGAAGGGGTTTTGGCATTGAGGTTTCCTCAATGAGCTCTTCCTCCAGGATGTCGTTGGTGATGCGAGGTGCTGGAAGAGGTTCTGGCACGGGGGGTTCCTCAGTGAGCTCTTCCTCCAGGATGCCATTGGTCATGCCAGGTGCTGGAAGAGGTTCTGGCATGGAGGGTTCCTCAGTGAGCTCTTCCTCCAGGATGTCGTTGGTGATGTGAGGTGCTGGAAGGGGTTCTGGCAAGGAGGGTTCCTCAATGAGCACTTCGCCCAGGATGTCATTGGTTATGCAAGGTGCTGGAAGGGGTTCTGGCACGGAGGGTTCCTCAATGAGCACTTCGCCCAGGATGTTGTTGGTGATGCGAGGTGCTGGAAGGGGTTCTGGCATGGAGGGTTCCTCAATGAGCTCTTTCCCCAGAGTGTCCCCCAAAACAATGGGGAGTCCCCCAGAAAATGGTGCAACATGGGTTGGGTTTCTGGGATGACCTGAAAGAGAGGAAATAAAGCAGGAATCAGGAAATGATCGTGGCTTGTAGGCTTGATAGAAATGGCCTCCCTTTTCTGCCTAGGTTAGCCAGCTGGGAAGTAGCATGGGATTGTGAGTGAGGTGGGCCACCCAAGGAAACAAGCAAGGAATGAAGAGGAGTACATTGCATAGCACTGACTGGCAAGACAGCCCTCACCAAGTACACTTCAGAAGGGAGTGCAATGGTCAGGCTCTGTCTGCTGTACGTACAAGTGCAGCTGCCTTCTACCAAGTCATACTCTTGGCTGTCTTTGCCCTATTCTGGCTGGGAGCCACTCTTGGGCAGAGGCCTTTTCCTAGCTAGCTAAGATCCTTTAACAGAAGATGATGAAGTCTCAACAGGAGACCTTGTGCATGCAAAGCAATTGTTCCACTACTGGGCTATGGGCTCTCCCTTCTGTGTGAGGAAAGAAGCTTCTCCTTTGAGCAGAATGGGAGCTGATGGTTGACATGGACTATCTCTGGTTCACAAACCAACCCCCAGTTACAGCCTCTTGGCCTAGTGGGGTGGGGGGTCTTGAAAATCTGCCTGGATGCCATAAGCAGGAAGCATAGTTGTGATCTCAGGAATGCGGGCCTGGCTCCTAGAGGTAGAAAACTGTGGTCGGAGAAAGAAAGAGTCTCTTTGGACCAAGCTCAGAGCACATTGGCCAGGAAATGTTGCCCTTGTTTTCAGGTGATCCTCCAGTTCCATCTTGACCCATGTAATTGTCAAAAAATGAGATACTTTGGAAATAATTAGCTTCCTCTTCTTGAAGGCAGGGAGAAAAAGACCCAGAGGATATTTTGGGGCTGGATGTGGGCAAAGGGTTATCGCAGGACTTTTTCAAAACTGCACAACCTCTAAATGAGAATGACCAAACCTACCTGCCTGCTGCCACAGCCCTTTCCCAATGTCCTCCTCGAATGGAGGATAGCTAGATGTGACTCACAGAGCAGCCCCCCCCCAGTCTCCTCTAACACTTTCAGCTGCATCAACAGCAAAGGATAGAGGTGGCTGAACCTGCCCTCCTGCTATCCATCCATCAGATGGATGTCTGCCCATCTCTCTCCATTGTCTAAGAGAAACAGTTCTCCAAGGAGGCTTTCCCTGGGGGGCTGGGGAGCCCTGAGGAGAAGCAGGCACTCTCATCATCCATTTACCTGTCAGTGCCCCCTCTTCATCTTCATCCCTGCAGAGATAAGGAGAAATATTCTTAGTAGCAAATCACAGGAAAGAGAGGGTCTCCTCCCCCAGTAATACTAGGGGTATTACTAGTATTACTAGGGGTATTACTAGTATGTGCCCTCCCTCTAATTTTAATTCACATGTAGCCAAGTATGTCCTCTCCCCTAATCCTTCTAGCTGGCCCTGCTAATTTTGGATAATTCCATAGTTGGGAGCAGTGAATGTAATTGCCGTTGAATGTCACTCACTGCATTTTGCTCAGAGTATTTTTCATTGAGCATTGACTGGTTGTGGCGGGGCGGGGGGTGGGCCTGCTCTCGTAGTTCACAGTCATGAGGCCAGCTTTCCCACCCCTCTCCAGTGTAGTTTCCCCACTTTTTAAAAAGTCTCCCCCCCAAAGGGACATATATATGCTGGAAATTGGCATTTGATTCAGCAGCCAATTACTGGCATTCTGAACATGGAAAGGAGATGGGCTTACGTTGATGAGGCAATATATGCCACACCTGGGTTTGGGCTATGTCTGAACACCTCCCCCTCATCACTCCCCCCCCCTTCATCTGGCCACACCAGAGCCAAAAGCATTAAGAGGAGTCAAGGGTAGAGAAGAGAGCAACTCACTTTGGTTCTGCCTCTGGGTGAGACCTATGGGAACATGAAAGAAGAAAAGGTTAGGTATGTTCTTGGAATTAACATGGGGGTGCTGGGGGGCAGCTTTTGAAGTCAGCTTCAACTGGTGGGCAGGATTTCCCCACAACCCCCCAAGTGGGCCCACAGGAGCCAGCCAGTAGCTCCTGAGTGATACAGCTTCACCGGTCTAGGACCTCCAAGCTTAAGAAACACAGTGGAAATCAGCCAAGTAGGTGACCTTCGAGGGCCGCCTGCATTTCAGGGAGAAGCTGTGTGGTGTGAATAGTGGTGGTGAACTTGTGACCACTGAAGTTCCCACAGGGAGCACAAACACGTGTGAACACAGCAGGCTGGGCTTCAGTTCTCTGCCCAGACAGGCTAAAACAACGGAAGGGCATCTTTAAAAACCAACTCCACACCGCCATTAGATTTTGCTTCACCCACCATGCCAGAGACTTACCTGCAGGCCACACATGACCAACAGCCACCCATCTTGACAACTAAGCTGATAAGCTGCTAATAAACTGACAGCCGAAGACAGCCAATTTATCAAAGATGCTTCAGCTAATCTAAAACGCTGCCAAGTGAGCCTGCTGCAGAATCTTTGCAGGTTTCCAAGGGGAACCATGATGGCAGAATTCTGTGGCTGACTGTGAAGTCACAAGTTACTGTTACTGGTCATGCTGGCTCTGGTTTGAATCCAAACACTGTCTTGGGGGTGCAGCTCAAAGTGTCAGAGCACCAGGGGCGAGTCATCCCAGTCCTGCCCTCCCTGCACCCCACATGTCACTTTCTATTCATTTGACTTTCCCCTTCTGTTAACAAATTCTGAAGGAAGGGGATGCTTGTGGATAGGGGTGGGCTGCAGCTGCTGCTTGTACAGTTGGACACAAAGTTTATAATAAGCCTTGCATGAGTCCTCTGTAACATGTAAGAGGGCAAAGGCAACAGCCACATCCATTGCATGTCCCCAGCTAATTTCCCACCTAATCACTTAGATTAGATTTCCACCTAATCACTTGCTGAAGTCCTTTAGCTAGGAAATTCCTCTAAATCACATTCAGCACTGAGGCCCGTCTCTGTTCAGAATACACAAAAAGAAAGCCAATTAACTTGTGGAACTCACCACCTCTAGATGCGGTGATGACCACTGGCTTAGATGGGCTTGAAAGGGGGTTAGAAACATTCACGGAGGAGGAGAGATCCCTCTGTGGCTATTAGTCATGATGGCTATAGAGAACCTCCAGGTGCACAGGCAGAATCCCAGATGCTGGGGACATGCAGTGGGTGCGGCTGTTGCCTTTGCATTCTTACATGTTACAGAGGAAGCATGCAGGTTTACTATAAACTTTGTGTCCAACTGCACAAGCAGCGGCTGCAGCCCACCCCTACCCACAAGCATCCCCTTCCTTCAGAATTTGCTTACAGAAGGAAAAAGGCAAATGAATCGAAAGTGACTGAGAGGGAGGGAGGGGAAATAAGAAAGACAAAGAAAGAGGGGAAACACAAAAAATGAAGATGGCCCACAAAGAATGAGAGGGCACAACAGAAGGCTGTAATGTACTTTTAGTATAAGGTTATGGCAATGGAAAGCAAACAATTATCCCCGCCCCCTCTGTTTCTTCTTAGGAAACAACCCACATCCTTATTAAACTCAATAGGCCCAACTGTACAAAATCTTAGTTTCTGCTGCATATAGTTTGATGTACTGCACATTAAAATGAACATTGGACAAAGGGACCTCCTCTCTGTCCTCTCAAAAGACCCATCATGGTAGCTCATGGCCCCACAGGGGATGGATGAATCCTGCTAAAGATGCTACTCTTACATTTTTAGGCATTCTAGTGATTGCCTCCTTACAGCTATTATTTCTGCCACTATAGTTAAACCATATTTTGTTGTTGGAAGTGCTTTTGCTTAATGTTTTGTTGACTTTCTGTCAGCTGGTATGTATCCCTCACTTTCTGCCCCTCTGGCTGCCGCTGCCACCGACTGCAATTACTCTCCAGTATATTATTTTATCAGGAAGCAAAAAGGTGTCACATAGAAATACGGAAGCACTCAGTTGCTGTTGAAAGTAACTTTGCTCAGAGTGTTTTTTGCTCTGAATGTTTTTCCTTGAGGATTGACTGGTTGGGAGGGGGCAGTGGCGCTCTTACCCCTGGTCCATGGCCTCCAGGGGCAGACTCCAAATGGTCAGGGGGGGACCCCTCCTGCAACCACCTGTGCCCGCCTCACCACACCGTACGTCCGGTGTTTTTGTTTTGTATAATTTAAGCGAGGAGTGGCAGCTGGGGAGGGAGCTTAGCAAGACTTGCCTACCTGCTCCCCCGGTGTTGTCCGAAGTGACCGCTGGGCTTGTCTATTCAGCCCAGTGGCTCTTGATAACTGCGAGGCGCTCCAGCGCGTGGCATCATGGGCTTGTGGCAATCTATTTTAATTGTACCGGTGTGCTGTAGCACCTCGCAGTAAACAAGAGCCTCTGGGCCGAATGGACAGGCCGAGTGGTCATTCTGGTCACCACCACCGGGGGGGTGGGAGGCAAGTCCTGCTCAGCTCACACACACCCGGCCCACCCCTCAGCCACACACATGCCATGGTGGCTTGAATTATGCAAAACAAACAAACAAACAAAAACAACAGAGGCATGGCATGGCGGGCGCAGGGTGGCTGCTGGAGGCACCCCAATTGCCTAGGTGCATCCCTGGCATGGGGAAGGGCGGACCTGCTCTCATAGTTTACAGTCATGAGGCCAACTTTCCCACCCCTCTCCACAGAAGTTTTTCAACTTTTTAAAGAGTCCCCCCCACAATAAATAAAAATAAAGGACATGTTTCAGGTGAAAGAATGGCAACAAAAAGAAGAAGGACCTAGGTGAGTCCAATAGAAACTCTATATTGCACCACAAGAACCTACCCACACAAAACCTTTGCTGTATGCAATATTAAATAAATCTGTAAAAAGACATTAAGGGGACACATTCAACTGCAACCTAATATTGTAAGGATTTTTCTCAAAACATACCAAAGGATGAAAGTTGCTGGATATTTAATATATACTGTTTTAGAATTACCCACATATATACTCAAATCAATACATAAATCCTTAAAATCATCAAAATTCACATATGCATACACATTAAAATAACCAATAATACCCATTATGTTAATATTTCATATGGGCTAATACATAAAATCTAAAAGCACCCAACTATTCTTTTAATAATCCCTTCGTTTTATAGCTTCATGAGTTCCAAACTTCCAAAACGTGCACAAATGCAAAGAAGGGGGTCACAAAACTCTATATGGACTTCTTGTACCACATGTGCTGATGTTTTAAAATCCACATCCATAAGTAGCTTCCTCTGTCTCAAAAAGGTGATAAAACCAGCTCCACATTCTACAATGCATGCGTAAGCACTCCTTTCTGTACTGAGCTGAAAATGCCATCAGATAAATTCTGATTTTCTTTATATCTATAGCCCTATTTAGATGTTAGATTATGTTCATATATTAGATTATGTTCATATGTTACAGATGCTACACATGTACACATTTTTCTGTGAATGCTTGGATTCATTTAAAAGCTGGACCTGGGTACAGCCCCCTCAAACACAGGCTACAGATATGAAGTGTACCATTGTTTGTGCATTGAACGTAACTTGTGAATAGGGCTTATTTGTACACATAATATGCTTTCAAGGACACTGATTCCAAGTATGCTTACATGGCAGTCCAAGGAGCACACTTCAATTCCCTTAAAAGGAAACAGCACTAGCATTTTATGCTGTTTTTGTAATATCTTTTATTGACCGAACAATCAATCAAACTATATCAGGGGCTATCAATGGCCAGTTATGGAGTAGATGGCACGATTCTGTCATTAATACAATGTAGCAACACATGTATTTTGCCATAGGAATGTTTACAAAATATATAATGCGTAAAGGTGGCATAAAGACACTGGTTGATACCAACGCTGACAAGGCACATGTGAATCCATGTCAGCATCCAGACTGCTGCTGCTCCATTGCACTCATGAGAGACTGTCCAATGACAGTCAAAATGAACATTTTGACTTCCCCTTCCCTCTGAAGCCCACTGTGTGTCCCCAAAAGATGTCCCTGAGGATTTCACAGCCCTTTGGAACATATTTTTCTGATGCACAAGGGCCCCCTGTCCAAACATCTGACACCCATCTTTCAGATAACTTTACCATAATATCATCTGAAAAATACAAGTCAAGCTTGTTAATCTTTTAATATTTCAAAAACTATATGCCAGACCAAAAAATGCTGGAAAACTACAGATTTCAGTATGCTGGGGCTCATGAAATACCCAAATACTATGTGGAGGTATACTTGGAAAACTAAACAGAAGTGCCTATCTAATTCTCTACTATGCACTGTAGCATCACTATTACATAAGTTTTAAAAATAAATGGAGAATTTGACTTTTCCCAGATACTCTGAAAATAATTAAAGGATATACAGAGTAAACTGCGTCACTGCTTGGAATATATTCTAGTATTTCAGACAGTTAAAATGAGAGAAAGAGAGCAAGAAACTCCCAGTGGGCCTTAAAACCAAGGATTTCACACTGATTCAAAGACAAACTCACCATTAATAGCCATATTATTAAGACATCATATTTAACTCACTTATCACAAGAAGCAAAGTAAGAGCAAATGAATACAATCCTAGCTCATAAGCTTCAGCTGAGTATTCACAAGCCCTGATTCTCTGTACATAGTGCCAATCTGAATGTGTACAGTGACTTATATTATATTAATTTTTTTTAAAAAAACAATTCACCTGTAGCCCCTTCGAGGGGCTTCCTAAAGGCCATGAGGGGGTCTGCAAAGGTTCCCCTCCCCCCTCTGGCCTCTAGGGCCTCGCAGGGACCATTTGAGCATGTGCGGTGGCCATTTAAAAAAAAAAATTTTTTAATGACTGAAAACAAAATGGCCACCATGCATGCTCAAATGGCCTCTGCGAGGCCTGGCATGGCCTAGGGACTCACAGAGGCCATTTGAGCATGCACGGTGACCATTTTGTTTTTGGTGGCCATTTTTTAATTTTTTTTTTAATTTTAAAAAATGGTGCCCCCCTTCAAGTGGCACCCAGGGCACATGCCCTGCCTGCCCCACCCTAGATACGCCCCTGGTTAAGAATCATTTTAATCATAAATATTATACCTCAAAATCTTTTACCACATGTATTACACCCAGTGTGATATATCTTATCCGATGCCCTTGCAAGAAAATGTATGTTGGTAAGACATCTAGACAATTGAAAAGACATATTGGTGAACGTTTGAGTAATGTTCCTCCAGTGCCGGTTGCTGGTGTCTATCTTATGTTTCTTTTTAGATTGTGAGCCCTTTGGGGACAGGGATCCATCTTATTTATTTGTTATTTCTCTGTGTAAACCGCCCTGAGCCATGTTTGGAATGGTGGTATAGAAACTGAATAAATAAATTAACAAATAAATAATGTGAATGTAAGAAAATGGGTGCCCCTTTGGTAGCTCATTTTTTGAAGAAAAATAATTCCTTTAGGGATGTACAGTTTTGGGCAATTGGAAAAAAAAATCTTATGGAAACGATGCTACTCAAAAGAGAAGCATGGTGGATTTTGGAATTGAATACAGGAATTAAATGAGAAACTTGATTTTGTTTGCAATGCTTAAATGAAGGGTGTGATATTCCTTTTCAGTTTGTAGATGTAATGATATACAGCCGGATTGGTTGGCAATAGTATAAATTTGTTTCTCCAGATGGTAGTGTTATAGGCTTGTGAGAAAGTTAAGGATTAGTTGTAGAATTTCTTTTTGGAACACTCTAAATGTAAGTTGCTGTAATAATATATGTTATTGGTGCTCCATTTTTAATTAGTTTTAAATGTGTTTTTATTAAGTAGTCTAAATGTATTTTTAAATGTAATTTTAGTGCTGCCCTTGAAGAAGGCCTTTTGTGATTAAAATGTGTTGGGTTCCAATAAATGGTTTATAGCATCTCTTGATATTTCGGCTCCTTTTGTTTTTTGGTTGGAAGCTTCCCATCTTTTACAAACTGTTTTACAGGAGTAACACCAAATGCCCACAAGATGGGGCTGCTTTTGACAGCCAGCCTCGGCCACAGAGCTCTTTAGAGCTGGAGTCGAATGTGTCCTCCCCACAAAAGTTCCTTGTTAGTATAAGATGGTCAAAACAGAACCAGCAAATATAGCAGGTCCAATATAACGATTCCTCCTCAAATCAAGGTTGGTGAACACTGGTCAACTGCCCTGGAACTCTGCTAACACAGCATTTAACTGCCACCTTGTAACCTGTATGTGCTCACTCACACAACCTGGCCGGGGTGGGAGGGGGAGAAGAAAAAATGTCCATCCACTACTGATTAAGGCCTAAACTGAAACGTTCAATTAAAATTCGAATAAGTTCATCAAATTATTTCTGACAGGGGCGGGTGTGTGAGTGTGTTATATACATACGCACACCGTGGATTTGACCTTACTGGACTAGCATCTTTTAAAATTATTATTTCTTTGGAGATGGTGGTGCCTACTGCTGAAAAAAAGGAAACAGCCCAGCAGGGCTCCCTGCTGCCCCCCACTGCCCTGGAAGAAGGACGGAGGCGGAGAGCGCGCGGCTCCTCCCTTGGCGTCCTTGCCCCGCCCCTTCCTCACACCACGGCACAGCACGAGGCGCGCGGCTAGGGGGAGGGGCCGCGCGACTAGAGCGCGAGGCGGTTGCTGTCGGCAGTTGCTGCCGGGATGGTGGCGGTGTCGCGTTACCGCCCGCAGCTGCCTGGCCGGCGGCGAGAGTCGACCAAGCAAGGCGTCGGACCCCCTCCTCGGGCAGGGACTCGGAAGAGTCCGGGTCAGAAGCAAGAGGAGCACCCGAGGAAGCGAAGAGGAGGAGCGGGGTATGCTGAAGAAGACGACGGTTTGATCGGACAGGAGGACGGGAGCGGCCGCAGATGGATAGTGAGTGACTGACAGCCCCCCAACCCCTCTCCCCTCGGGGTGGGAGTCGAGGAGGTAGCTTTCCTCCGCCGTCGCCTCGCGGGAGTCAGTAGCCTTGACTTTGGCGACCGAGCTACGGAAGTCGGTCGCCCCCTGCCTTCTTCTTTCTCCCGGTCTGCGCTCCCCTCCCCAGCGACCTCTGCCCGCCACACACGGAGCCCCGTCAAGAGCTGTGGTGGTGGGGCTCCGTATTGGGTCTCGGATCTAGCAGCGGTCCGCTGACTCGGGCACACACACACACACACACACACACACACACCCGTGTGTAGGTAGAACAGCGGGTGGTGGGGAGATGCCTCTCTGGGCATTCCCAGGAAGGGCTGAAACCAACGGCTTGCCTCGCCTGTTGCTCCGCAATTGGTCGGCGGAGATAAACTGCTGCTGGATTTGGAGGTTCAGTTTAGCTGTCGTTGCTAGTCGCTAGTCTTCCGTTAACTTGTCTAATTCCGTTTCAAAGCGGGCTTAACGTCTTTCGGTAGCAACTTTATTGTGCGTTAGTTGGGATAGAGGTTGAGGGGAATAAACAAGCCGGCGGTGAAACAGCCGGCCGTCGCTTTCCCCACATATTACAGGAGACTCTGTTCTTTCTTGCCCCCTGTTCTCGCCCCCTCACTTTCCTCCCAGTCTCCATCTCTTGCTTCTTCCTTCGCGATGTCACTAGTATTGGGAGTAACGGGTTTGGGATGCTTATCTTGTCTGTATGTTTGGATCTGCTTATGCTCTCTCACTGCATTGGCTTACGCGGGGAGGGGTTAATGCGCGTGGTTTGAATTCGGCCCTGGAACGCCAGATGAAATGCCAAGTAACGTAAGCTGTGTGATGTCACAGAAAGGTGTTTCTGAGCCGGTGTAACTGCAGAGAGTTCCACACATCAAGGATTATTACCGGGAAGGTCTCCCAAGGTGATCGTTACAGACTCTTGTCCCGGCATCTTTCTTTAGAAATTAGAGATACTAGTTGATATCTTCCAATGGCTATTCCTGGATTTATTTATATCTGTGTAAACCATTTTGGGAACTTTTGCTGAAAAGCAGTATGTAAATGTTCACCGCCATATCTTAAATTTATCAGTAGTACTACTTGAGAAGTAGTCTAAACACTGTTAGATTTCAATGGGAGTACTTCTAGTAAGTTTAGTCAGATGTCAGCCACTGGTCTGGAATTGATTGGGGCAAATTTTGGGGGGTGAATGGGGTTAAAAGATGTTTAAGGGTAACTAATTGGTGGCATAATAGTGTATGCCCAATCTTTGTTCCACGCTCTGTTACTGAACTGTTGCTGATGGGATTAGGGATGTGCAAACTGATTCGACTCTTAACCTGGTTTGTTTGTTTGAGTGATTCAAATTCAAATTGATTTGATCTGTATAGGGGGAGCATAGTGAGGGGGAGGAGAGCCTCCTTTTTTTAAAAAAAGGGGGTGCTAGAGAATTACCTGTAGTGTGCAGAGCCCACACCGGCAGGAGGCGGCAACCTACCCCACCATCCCCTTTCACTGCATCCCGTCAGCTGCTGCTTTAAAACACGAGGCACCTTTGAATTGCTCAAGAGTGGTAACTGCAGAGCTTACAGTAGCGGGAAGGCGGCAACCTGACCTGCCATCCCTCCACATGGCCCAGTGTGAGCAGGTGGGCTGCCGTGAGTGGTGGTGGGTAGGGTTGCCACCTTCCTGCCGCGGTTCAAAGGTGCCTCTTGTGTTTAGAAGCAGTGGCCATTGGGCTGCAGGGGGATAGCGTGGGTTGCTGCCTCTCCCCCCACCCGCTCCACACAGTAAAGGTAACTCTTGAGCGCTGCTTCTTTAAAAAAAAAAGTCTCCTACATCCCCTCGTCCCTTCATACAGGTCAAATAAATTCAGATTTGTTTCAAATAGAATCAAGTTTGAATTAAATCTACCTGTTTAGGGCTGATTCTATTCGTGTTTGAATTGAAATGCATTTTTAATTCAAACTTGAAGCAATTTTTTGATTCATGCACATCGCTAGTTGGGATGAGAGTGTATGTTCATAAGAAATCTTGTGTCCCAGACCAGTCATTGAAATTGGTGCTCTGTGGTAAAGTGTGCATTTGGGAGAAATGCATTTGACCACCCAGAGAGGTAAGTTTGGGCTGGGTATAAATTTGATAGATAGATAAATAAATAAATATCCAGAGATCCATTTGTCAGACCATCTTTGCTATTTTATTCAGTATGACACAAACAGAACAACTTTCTGTACCTAACTAAAGCATTGATCTTTATTTTCAAAAGTTTGTTCCTAATAGCTAGAAGCTACTTAAATTAAGGCTAAAGCCCTGAACACTGCTATTATAGTTATATATGAATACTGTTGAATGTGGGATTTACTTGTAACGTGAGTTTAGGAAAAAGATGACAATTGGCAATAATTCTGCTTTAATCTCACCTCATGCTGTGGTTGACATTTATTTTATAGCAGTGGACAAAGCGTTTTTCTGTTGTCCTCTGACAATCAGGTGTGTTGGCTCATTGGTGATGTAGTCTTGCATATGCAGTGCAGCTGAAGTGGTTTCCAAAACCAGGTTTTTGTTGACAAAGGAAAATCTACAAATGGTTGTGCATTAAAATGTTTCTTTGGTTATAGCTTTAATTATTAAAATATTTTCCTTGTGATTATTTTATGTTCAGCTATTAATGAAAATGAGGTGAGGAAAAATAATTAATGTAGCAAAAGAAAGAGGTGTAGTTGGCAGCACTGACTTGAGCATACTCTTCTAACTTTTATTTAGAAGTTGTTATATAGTTCACCCAAACTGAAAATACCTCATTTTTGCTGCAAACAGTAAGTATAGAAATTGCTTTTACATCTACTTCCTAGCAAACTAGAAGGTAAGCCTATATCAATGAGGTTCCTTTAAGAAGTCTACATTTATATATGTCTATTTTTGAAATAGTTCATTAGGAAATATAATTAGTCATTCTTATGAGCAAAAAACGATTGGGAAAGCTGTTTTCCAAAGGAATGTGGCAGAACTTGAGGAAGTTCCCTTCCTGACATCTTCAGATAGGGTTGAGAGAGACTCTTGCATGTAACCTTGGAGAAGCCTCTTCCAGGCTGTGTAGAAGACACTGAGCTAGATTGGTCTGAGTAAGACTAGTCTAAGCTGCCTTATACCGAGTCAGTGGTCTGACTTGGTATAAGGCAATTTCCTAAATTCCTAATTGGTAATACAATCCTAATAACTGAAGTAACTTAGTACTGTGCACACCAACTTCTAAGCTTGCTTTCTTAAAAAGTAGTTGTATGGAAAACCTTTAAAAATATTCTGCAGTGTGTGGTGAAATACTAAGAGTAAGGTTTAGCATATGTTTGTCAAATTAACTATACTGTACTGGTTTCTTTAAATGAAATATTTTATTAGGAATTCCTCAACAAGGTGTATTAACTTCTGGCTTTTAAGTATCAAAAATCAACATGCTCACAAGTAGTTGTGACCTGCATACTCCCGTTAATAAGTTTTATCTGGACTTAACAGAGGTTGTAGCTTCAGATGGGAAGATGGTATGTTGAAGGCAGTGTAAAGGTAAAGTGTGCCGTTGAGTTGGTGTTGACTCCTGGTGACCACAGAGCCCTGTGGTTGTCTTTGGTAGAATACAGGAGGGGTTTACCATTGCCATCTCCTGTGCAGTATGAAATGGTGCCTTTCAGCATCTTCCTATATCGCTGCTGCCTGATATAGACGTTGCCTATAGTCTTGGAAACATACCAGTGGGGATTCGAACTGGCAACCTCTGACTTGGTAGTCAGGTCATTTCTCCACTGTGCCATTAGGTGGCTTGAAGATAGTGTAAAGGTGGAAAATATAATAAAGTAATTGGGGGAAATTTGTGGAACTTGTGTTAAAATCAGGATTACAGAGGAAATAAGATGACAGATTTTTTTCCAGGGATTCTATTAATTATTGAGGTAATGCTTTAATATAAAAACTCAGAGTACCACAAAGCTAGAACTGTTTAATTCCGTTTGAAAACTAACTCTAGAAAAGGGATCAATAGTACTAGTTTGGTTAGAATGACCTTTCTCAAAGCAGAGTCTGTGTGCTTGACATATTGGGTATATTGAGTTGATGGATTGTATCAACTGTTATGCTAACTACCATGCCCATTTCTGTTTTAATCTCTCTTTCCAGCATGCATTTTTTGAGAGCTTGAAAGTTCTGTAGTAGATTTCAAAACTCTGTGACAAGTACTGGTAACATTTGTTCTAAAGTCTGCAGTTTTCTTGCTATGCAAAATTTTATGCATATGTATGAAGTTTTTGATATAGAAATGTTTGCAATCTTTAGTGGTCTAATATGTTGCTGTTGAGTGGAACCCATAATTCTGAGTATCTCCATGCTGTTACTTTTAACAAGAATTGTGTTATCAATGGGAAAATTGTATTGTATCACCCTCTAGTGTCTGGTTCATAGATAACAGCCTGCCACAAATAATTTTCTGAGCTCTCAAAGTTTAAGATACTACTTAAGCTCAAACTTGGACCTTAACATAATAGTTGCAATGGAAATACTGTAATGCAGTCCAAGAATAGGCCTATCTATTTGAAGCTACAGTTGAAAGATATGGCATTTTGCATTTTTGTCAAAAGATTAGTTTTTGCAGTTTTGCTAATTTTTTACTGTGTGTGTAATCGTATATGTAATTGTTTGTATACACACGGAATATGCATCCATACATTGTTAATCTTTATTGACCTTTTTCTAAAATGCTATTGCAAGGTCTTCAATGCAAAAGAGAAATGTTAGGCACTTTCACACCCTGTTGACTTGGAGAGTAGAACATTAACTTGCCCACTGAAATCAGTTGGACAACTTTGGTTGGATTGTTTGGCATCTCATTTATTTATTGTTAAATTTGTATACCGCCTTTCATTAAACAATCCAAGGTGGTTTACAAAAGTTTAAAAAATATAATAAAAACCGCTAAAAGTATTAAGCTAAAAATGACAACAAATCTGATTTAAAATATACAAAATACAAACAAAAACCATACACAGATAAAAACACACAGAAGCAGCAAAAAAAGATCATGTAAAGGCCTGGATATTTAGTATTGTTACTTTGAATCTGCTGTTCCAAAGAAATATAGCCTTCCATTCTTCAGAAACATGCAAATCATAAAACTAGTTTTCAAAATCTATAACTTGGAAGACTCCAGGATTCACTCCATTGACAGACTTGTAAAACGCATGGTATTTTCTGAAAGATTAAAAACTTTCCATTGAAAATAGTTTGAGAACTAAGAACAATCATTTGAGAATTAACAAATCAACAGAAGCATATGAACCGAAAGTGAAAAAGATAAATAAGTTTGTGTATACGTTAATTAAAATGTCTGAAGAAAATACTGTATTTTGAAATTCAATGCCGTTTTTCAAGTTCTTATTAAAAGAGGTGAAAATCTTGATGTTCACATCTTCTAAAAATGTCAGTAAACAACAGTTTCAATTGGTTCTCCAGTCTGTTCAGCAACATAAAAACCTGCAGTAAAAAAGGATATTCTTGTCTTAGAGTGAAATAGTGGAAGTGGACTATACAGTAATATAGTAAGTGGAGAAAACAAGCAATCAGAACTGGCAAATGAGGAACAATTAAAACAAACCATGCAATTGAGCAAAAAGGAGATATAACAGTTTCTGGCTTTCCTTCCTGCTTTAGGTTGAAGACAAAAAAGAAATGGAACCAAAGGTGCGAGCAATATGGAAAAGCATAACATCAAATACAAAGGGATCATTTTTGCCAAAACAAAATTGTTTGAAAAATTTTACCATTCCTAAAAGAGCCCCCGATAAAGGTACGGTACAGTAAGTACAAGACAACTGATAATTCTTCTTGGTGTATTACGGACCTGAGACAACTAAACAAAGACCCGTCTTTATCAGAAATCATGCCACTTTTAGAGGCATTGGACTTAATAGATGCATACTTTCACGTTTCATTTGTATATCCACACACAGGGGCAGTTTCTGAGGTTTATAATAGGAACAGCGTATTGGCATGCCCTTTAGCCTCTTCATTAAGCAAAACTCTTAGCAGGTGTATGGGTATGGTAGCCTGCCATAATCTGTGGGAGGTGAAGTCTTTGGCTTCACAGAACCATTTTATTTATGGTAGCACCACAGTCACAGATTGGCATTGTTTTTCTACATCTTTAGGTACCAAGTCAAAACCTTCTGGTCTTGGCCTTGTGTATGTTCTCACACCTTCAGCCTTTTTATTTGAATGTTGATGATAATGCCCATGGAGGCATTCGCTGTTCCAACTGTTGAATACGTTCCTGTGTGTGTTGCTTTCATTGTTGTTAATAGTCTTTATTGCTCTAATCCAGTTTGTGTAATCTGAGTTGGAAAGGTGCATAGTAACTTAAGAATAAATTCTTCTTCTTCTTTTTTGGCACAGAAGCTGTTTTTAGATGTTGGGGTGCTTCTTCAGCACATCTAAACTATTGTGATTTTAATTGTAAACAATCATGAATTCACATGGTGAAAAATGGCAAGATATACTCTTAATACACTAGACTCTGGTTGATAGTCTAAGGTGGCAGCAGCTTGCTGTGCACCCACACTGTGGGAGACTTCCAGCTGTAGTGTGGAGCATGCAGGTTGGCAGGATAATTTTTGTCTTTCTGCTCCCCTCGGAACTACCCTGTGGCATCTGAAAATACATCCCTCTGAGGACTGCCAGCCAGGCTTCCCTTTAAGGTGCACGGGCATGCACTACCCCTGGCTCCCCGCATAGCCATTTCTCGTGGCCCTCCAACTGCCCGACACCCCTCTGCCTCCTCCCTCCCACCCAGACGGGCCTTGGCCGCCTGCTCCAACAAGTGGAGGATGGAGGGAGGAAGAGTGGCATTGCCCCCCCCTTTGGAGGCTCTCCAAAGGCTAGTGTTACTCAGTGGCGGCTGCCAGCAGAGACATCTACCTGCAGCCAAGGTGCGTTCCTCCTCCTGCCCATTCTTCCCTTTGTTGTGAACTATACCTGGTTTCGCACTCTGTACATGCTCAGAGGGAAAGAGGGAAAGTCACATCATACACAAACTGAATTGGTTCTTGGAGATGGTGACCATGTAGGATCTGGGCGCGCAAACAGAGATGGAGAGAGACACACTCGGAAAATTCAGTGGGCTTTATTATAAAAAGTTGCTTATCAGGATAAAAGAAAAACATGTTTCCGGTTCAAGGTGTAGTGTAATGTGCCTAACTAACATATGTGTGTGCAGTCAGTAATTACAGCTATCTTACAAATCCTAAATAAAACATTTAGAGAGAAGCAGAGAAAGAAGGAGGGGGGGGGCTTAGGAAGGGGGATAGCAGTGATTAGTAAGGAGGAGGAAAGTAGGGATCCAAGGCTTGTGAAGGTAGCATATTACCAGGATCAGAGGCTTGAGAACGGTGGATCTTTCAGCTGAAGGAGAGAAGCTTTTGGCTGGAGACAGGAACTCTTGGATCAATCATGCAGTTTGCTCAGAGCATGGCTGAGAGTCAGAGCACCATGGCTGGGGAAGTCTTGACTTCTCACTGCGCAGTGAAAGTCACAGACAGTTCTTGTCCATGGACAGAGTTCCTGCCTCTAGCCCCGCGGCTTGGGCAGCAAACTCTTGGATTACTCATGAGCAAGTCTTGCTTGTAGGCAGAAGATTACGTTTAGGCACAAGACTGCTTGTAGGCAAGAGACTGCCACTTCTCTGTCCAGTAAGCTATTCTTTATAGTTGTATCTTCCTTTGATCTCCCATCATCTTTCCTGGGTCCCAAAAGGTGACAACTTGCTGTTACCTTCTGGATAATGTCTTTTAATTATTCAGGATATTAGCCCAGTCCAGGGAGATCTTAATCCCATCTTTTGTTAGCTGCTATCTTGAGGAGGGGACATTGCCCAAGGCAAATCTGCCTCTCTAAGCTGCAAATGGACATCTTCTCTTGTCCCCAGATTTGGGCCTGGTCCCAGAAGGTGTTAGTAAAAGGACGAAATCTACAGGTGTTCTCCTAGGGTGGAATTTCTATAGGCAGCAACTGAGTAATCCCCTTTGGGCATAGCAGAGCAATCATTGACAAATATTAACATAGATTTCTTGCAACAGGAAAGGGGAGATCAGCCCCTGGCCTCTTCCACAGACATTATCTGATAGTGAGTTACATTTTAGCATATTGATTAGCTCAGGCCTAGCCCTTGTGTTTCTGTGAGTGCCCATTTCACAATACAATGCTGGATTGCCTCCTCCTTCACAGAGCAGAGCTCCTCTCTGTGCAAAGCCTCTTGCCGAACTGCCGCTTTGGGCGCAAGGGACGCAAGCACCCAAAGCGGCAGTTCAGCAAGAGGCTTTGCACAGAGAGGAGCTCTGCTTGCGAGCTCCTCTCTGCCTCTTAAATTAAGGGCTGTCTTCGGCCGACAGCAGTCGGCCAGGGTAAGGGGGACTCGGCAGCTGGGAGGGAGGGTGGGCGGTCGGCGACGTCGGCCGTGGGAGCAATTTTTTTTTTAAAGTTACATGGCCTCCGCTCTGCCCCCGGCCTCCATTTATTTTGGCCGAGCACAGGAAGTTCCTCTACAGAGAACCTGACAGAGACCTTAGCTATGAATAATGTCAAGGCTTTGGACATGTACCAGTCTCCCTTTCTTTGTTTTGGTTGCTTCCCAAGTCCTTGAGGGGCTGCTGAGCATTTCACCCTTGTTGTTCTCCTCCATGTGGGCTCACTTCCTGTAGCTGTCCTTCTGGCTCCAGGTCCAGCCATCCCCTGCCCAAATGTGTTTACACTTATATGCTCTCCAGTGTTGGCTGGTAACTCCTGGGACTGGGTGGGTGCCAGGCAGGGCACATGGTGGCCAGAGCCAAAGTGGGTGGCGCAGGGGTGGAGCAAAAAACCCCACAAAACAATTAACTCCTGTTTGCATATAGAAAGTAAAGGTAAAGTTGTGCCATTGAGTTGGTGTCGACTCCTGGCGACCACAGAGCTCTGTGGTTTTCTTTGATAGAATACAGGAGGGGATTACCATTGCCTCCTCCCGCACAGTATGAGATGATGCCTTTCAGCATCTTCCTATATTGCTGCTGCCCGATATAGGAGTCTCCCATAGTCTGGGGTAGGGATGTGCAAATTGATTCGGATACAAATTGATTTGTACCCACATCTAGCTGATTAGGGTGATTTGGAGACAAAACGAATCACCCCTGTGGTCCATTGGCTAGATTCCAGTACAAATCGAATCGTGGCTGATTTGATTCGAATCGATTCAGGTTTTGGATCTGTCCTATTAATTCCCCCAGATTCCCAGCGTTCCTTATGAGGATTCATTACACACCTTCATTTCTTCTATTCATTTTGACTGTCTTTTCGACAGCGTCAGCTGCCATGTGCCATCTACACCCCACTCCCACCCGCAAGGCAGTGGAGTACTACTCAGTTTAAATGCCTAATGGGTAGAGGCTACCACCCAAATTGCAGAGGAATTGGGCAAAGGGCTGGTTTTTGGTTAATTGTTGACGTTTACACGTCTTTAAGGTTCCCCCCCATAAGGTATAATGGAGGTGTATCGCTTCACGTTGTGGGGAAAGGGATGGCCTAGAGTGGTGTGGGGTTGGTGGTAGTGCCCAAGGGGGGCAAGGAAGCTACCAGAATTTTTTCAAAGGATTTGGTTAGAGGGCTTTTTTTGGTGATTTGTTGAAGTTTACACATCTTTGAGGTTTTTCTCTGTAGGGAATCATGTCGGTTTCAGCAGCCCCATAACTGCACTTGGGGGGTGCTGGGGTGGCCCAGGGTGAGTGGTGGTGTAGTGAACAGAGGGCGCCGGTCACCTGTTGTTTCTAAGGTGTTCTGAGAGTAGATTCTCTGGTAGAAAATGAGATTTTCAATACAAACCATGAATCTACTCTCATTTGCTACCAGAGAATCTACACTCAGAACACCTCAGAAACAACAGAACCCTGTACCCCATGGGTTAGCATCCCATGGGAGTGGCTGGCACCCTATGTGCACTACGCCACCCCAGCACCCCCCAAGTGCACTTAAGGGGCTGCTGAAACCTTCATTATACCTTATGGGGAAAAACCTTAAAGATGCATAAACGTCAACAATTCACCAAAAATCAGCCCTTTGCCCAATTCCTCTGCAATTTGGGTGGTAGCCTCTACCCATTAGGCACTTAACTTAAACGGAGTAGTACCCCACTGCCTTGCGGGTGGGAGTGGGGTGTAGTTAGCACATAGCAGTTGACAGTTGGCGCTGTCGAAAAGACAGTCAACATGAATAGAAGAAATGAAGGTGTGTAATGAATCCTCATAAGGATTCATAATTGAGTGAAAGTTATTATACTAAAAAGAATCCGAACACTCGAAAAATAGTGACCACACATTTTGCTCAATAACTCCACTTCTATAAGGGCTAGAGCTTAGCTTTTTATTTTTAAATGAAAGCTGGGAATCTGGGGGAATTAATAGAACAGATCCAAAACCCAAATTGATTCAAATTGAATCAGCCACAATTCAGATCCGAATCGGATCTGGGTTGATTTGGATGGGTTAGATTTGGATCCTAATCGGGGCTGTTTCGATTCAGATACAAATCGAAACACAGAAAATCCAAATCATGCACCCCTAATCTGGGAAACATACCAGCAGGGATTCGAACCAGCAACCTCTTGCTTCCTAGGCAAGTTACTTCCTCGCTGTACCATTAGGTGGCTTGGGCATATAGAAATAGATGCAAAAAACTCCCTCACCTCTCTTCCCAACAGCTCCCTGAAAGGTTGCTTTTGGGGGTTGTAGGCACCTTGGGAACAAGTTGGGATGGGACAGGGGAAGATGATGGGACACAGGAAGACCTTATTAGGTATGTTTATTTCCAACATACTGTGTATTGGCAACATGCCCTTCACAATAAAAACCAGCTCCTGCAATAAAATAAGTCTTAAAGACAAAACACACAAATACATTATTTGCACAAATTGGAGGAGTGCTGTTCCAAAAAGAAGAGGAATGCCACTTCCTTTAAGGTCTTTGATAAAAACCATTGTTCCACAGGTGCAGTTTCCCTAACTCTTAAGGGCATGTCTACACTACACATTTTAAGCCAGATTCAAACCTGCTTAATCATCATGCTCCTTGACCACTCAGGCATTGGGAGCTGCAGTTCTTTGATGAAAGGGTTCTAATAAAGGCCTCTCAGCATTTGCACAAAATTGCAGTTCCCATTGTTTTTTTTGAGGATCAGGAGGCCTTAAATGATGAAAGCTGTTTCAAACTAGTTTAAATGTGTGGTCCATTCTCTTTTTGAATATGATCACCATAGCACAGCCCACCACATAACCCTTCTCATTCACTAGCCAAATTACTCTCCATCTCTCTTTAACAAGCCTCCATCAATTCAAGATATACTGTGGAAGGTAGACAAAATAGGTGAGTGATCCCTTTTTTAATGCAAATGCAGAAGACCTTAATGATGTCTGAATAAACAGAACAGAACTGTTAAGGAGGCAGGAGAGAACAATACGCAACTCAAAGGGGGGAAACATTCCTCTAGTCTTCAGAAGGGAACTATCAAATTTGGTTTAACAGGTTGAAAGATTTACTACAAATTAATTAGGAAAAGTAGGAATCCTTAAGACCAACAGTTGCTAAATGTTAAATATGTATTTGCAGTTATAAAAACTACAAAGCAAAGCTAGCGATCTACCATTTTAAGTCAATGGAAATGATTCATTTTTAGTGGGGGTGGGGGAGCAAAGCTGGTATATTTATTCATAGGGATAGAAGGAGCTTTTGAAAAGGATTTGTGCAATTGATATTTACTTAAGGAACATATCGCAAACACAGCAACTGCCTTGAGGGGTAGCTTGGGTTCTGAACATAAGAAAAACTCTCAAATACAAACAAGTTGAAGCACATACATTCAGGGCAGACAGGGAGACAAATTTCAAGGGTACAAGAAATATACTCATCACCACCACTCAAATGTTTTCCAGTCTTATATTAACAATGGAGTTTGTTTCTTTGCTGAACTGAACATCTTATTTTCAAGTCCATTCCTCACACAATGCAGGAGAAACTGTTCCTACAAGCACTGCAATGCTAAACAAAATGGCGATTCCTGCTCTTTTTGTCTTGCCTCTCTCAAAATAGACAGCCCTCCCCTCTGGCCACTCTTGATTGGCTGATAGGGTAGTCAATCCACATGATGCCTCCTATCAGGTCATTTCAAGGTCATTTCAATTTCTGCCCACTTTATGAAAACAAAGGCAGGCCTTTTCGTTGGCTGCTGCCTCATTAATGTTTAAATGAAGGGGGAATACTGTTCAGTCTTTTCAATAGGAGCTTGCTATAGCATGCACTCTATGTAAACATTGCTGGGCAGGCAAGCTGCAGGCAGGGAAGTGTAGAGGGCAGCCACACACAGGAGGCAGTGAGTTATAAAAAAAGATGGTGGCATTGAAATTTGGGTGGGTGCTGCCCACTTTGCCCTAAGTGAAGAGCCCCCACTGATGCTCTCCTGTTACCTTGTACTCTCACAAAAGGTTCCCCATGCCTTGTGAGCTTCCCAAGGCTCTACCCCTTAATACCTATTTGGATTGTCCTAGCAAACTTGCACACTCATCTGGATGCTGTTATTGGGCTAGTGCTTCTTCAAGGAACAATCCCCAGCTTCTGTCTGCATCCATAGCAGACACTGACATGATGGTTAACAGAGGCAGCTCTGGGGGTGAGCCAGCAAAGCTAGTGTCTGGGGAGGGACTTGGTTGTACAATCAGGAGTTGAGAACCCTGACAAATACCTTAAAGTTGTGGGGATGGTACCTTGTACCATCTCCACAATCAGTGGCTATTGCCTAAAAATGGAATTGAATGGGTGCATATTCAGACATGTCTTAGTCCTGCGTCCACTTCGAGGCAGGATAACTTACTTATCTCATCTGTGGGATAGCACAGCAACTACAAAGGATTGTGCTTATCTGTAACTGGTGGGAAGGTCTTGCTTCCAAACTGGAGGCTTAAGCCTTCTCAAGCTCATCACTCAGTTTACCACCTGGGATGTAAATATAACTAGATTTTCCTGTGTGATACCTCATGAAGGTTTTCCTACACTCATGGTTTGTATTTTCATCCACTTGGGAACCTCTCTTAATCTCTGGGACCTTGGGGCTTTTTCTATCCTAAAGAATGTGCCATGAGTCTCTAAAACACATGGATAGCAAGTGGATCCTATACCTTAGAAAGCTGTGTAGATAAAAACAAAAATAAAAATGAATAGTTATTTAGGAATTACAATTTAGAAGTTGCTGTGTGTGATTCATTTTTTGTCTCCTTGATCGTTAAGGAATACATGAGTTCTGTTAGCTAATGCTTATCTGTTTTGTAAATAAGCATTGATGAGAAGCCAACAGCCAAATTAGTTTAAATCAGTAAGTAAAACTTGGTCTTCTCCCTCCCTTTAGGCCTTCGTTGCCCTCAGAGGGTTGTCATGACACAGTGACAAGTAGCCCGTTGAAAGTGACCCCCATATTCATGCATCCCCTATCAGTGTTCCCTCTAACAGGTATTCCCAGATGTTGTTGACGACAACTCCCATAATCCCCAAACAAAAGCCATTGCAGCTGGGGATTCTGGGAGTTATAGTCAACAACACCTTGGACTCCCTGTTAGAGGGAACACTGCCCCCTATTCTTGTTATCTCTTTCCTAAAAAGCTGCCCAGAGACATAAGTTTGGGCGGGGCATACATTTAATAAATAAATAAATAAATAAAAGACCCTAGGTTCACCTTTGTTACAGCAGCCAGAGATCTTAAAAAGCAGCTTTTCCAAGGGTGAAGCAAAGGCATTTTACTGCCTCTCTGTAATGCTGCTAAGAAAAAGTTAGAGACTTCTGGTATAGCAGAACAGGGAGGATGTGTGAGATTCATTCTGGAGAAGCTACCTTCAGTGCCCATAATAATGAAGAAAAACTACTTCCTTAATGGAATTCTAAACTCTAATCAAAAGTGTTAAACCTGATCAGGGTGTTCCCATCAACCATTAAATTAATGAAGCTTTTGACCTCTCAGGCCAGATGAAGACCACAGAAGTTCCAAATACTAGAACAAATGACACCACCCCACACACCCCAATAGCTTAATCAAAGGTCCTGTTCTTATAATTTGGAACTTGAATTCCCTAATCTGAACAATAGACTCCAAACAAAGCAAGCCTCACCTCACAGAAAGGGCCTAACCCAATCAGTCCTGAGAAGACCTTTTATTGCCCCTTCCTCAGACATGTCCATCTTAATAGATCTGCCTTTATAGGACAAAGGGTTTCTTACAAATTCCTTTGTTCAACCAGCCTTCGTTTAGGGTATAAGAACAGGAGCCCTAAACATGGCAGTACGCCAGTCAGTCAGTCTTCCTGACAGCAACAAACCAGAGACTGTGTCCGGAAAAACTGTACCCAAGAATTTCTTCAAATAGGAAAAGCTATATCTAAGCACCAATCTGGCAACACTCTCTTTTTTGAACTGCTGCCTATTTCTTTTCTCTGCCTATATTTTTTCCAGTCCCAAGCCTCTTCTCATCACAAGAACGGAAACACAGGTGCAGCCTGTTGCCATTGCAACAATAAAGCTGCTGCAAGCTGCACTGAGCTTCTTTACCCAGAAGTATTCATTCATTCACTCACAATTTCTATCCCTTCCAAAAATGGCTCAGGGCGGTATAGGAGTAAAGTGAGGTCCTGGGAATATAATGAAGCTAAAGAAGCCCAGAGGCAAGAAGGTTGAAATGAAATAAGGGTGCAGGGTAGAAAATGGGCTGATACCAAGTACCTGAAGGAAAAGTAGGTCATTTAAAACAAGACAGGAGATAGGGCATTTAGGCAAAAAGCGGCTAATCAAAGAGGAGTATCTGAAGAAACATCACAACATAGAGTCAGGAGTGGCTAGGTTATGGAGAGAGTTAGGAGAGAGAATGGAGAGAGAAACAGCGGCTAAAGAAAGCATTTGCTAAGCCTGGATCCTGACGGGCATTCTGCCAGCTGTGGCTTGTTAGAAGTGTGTTTACTGACATGCTTCAAGGGATCTTTGAGCCAAAGGGCTAATCTTTGTGTCAAAACAGGGTAATACTACAAAGAGAATCCAGACAGGCTTTAATCAATGATACTGTTTATTGATAAATATTCACACAAAGCAAAAGGAAGTTAATAATATTAATCAATAGGGAATTAATATCAATCAATCAAACCAGATAGGGCAATTGTACACTTGAAACCATAGAGTTCTGGGGAATGGAACTATTAAGATTGTCAGGAAGTAGCAACACTGTATTCTGAGGAGGCTGGGGAACCCAGAGATGATGCAGCAAGAGGAAATGCCAGAGTTGACTGAACAAGTGAAGAGGGAGAGACCAGAGAGAAATATAGGAAAGAGAGAAGAGCAGCAAGACTTCTAATACTATAAATTGAGGCTAGGCTGGCAGGAGTGAATAGGCAAAAGAGGGAACTTGGAAAGAGGGGAGTGCTTGTGTCTGGCCAGAACAGGTTATCTGTACTGTGGAAAAGAGTTACACTGGTGAGCGGGGAAAGATGGATACAGAAAAGCTTTTCTTGGAGCAGAGGGTTTTAGATGAGGGAAAGGAAGAGGATTTCCTGTGGTGCTTCTGAAAGGAAGAGAAAGAGGAGAGGCGGGATTTGGAACACTTGACTATGATTGCCCATATAGAAGATGAACATCTATTCTTGTCTTCACTGTCTAGTTGGCTCAGTTAACTTGTTTGCATACTAGCACAGAGCATGCACCCCTGTGCAAAACTGTCCCTCACAGACTAAAGCCTGAGTGAGTGGAGAGCCGCAGGGACTTACAGGCACTGCCAGGCCAACCAGTACACTACATGAGACTCTTTAGCTCTGATCCTATTAGTTACAGGATAGAACGGATAGATAGATAGATAGACAGATAATATTCCCTTCCCTCATAGAATTGATTATTGCATTCCACCACATCAGCTCTGCATCAGGGGCTTCACAGACACAAGCGTAATACAATGTGCATATTATTTCAGCTAGCAATGAACTAATTTCCAAGAAGTCCTAATTAATTAAAGGTTTTCTGCTTTGAGTCATGTTTTTTCTCCTTATATGTCTACCTTGATAAGATTATTCTTTGAAAAAATCAACTGACTGTATCATAGAGTTTTGTGCTTTCCAATAGTTGTATTGGCTATAATTGGTTATTTGCCATGATCAGAATTCTAATAGAATGTTATTACACTTGCTTGCTTTTTTCTATTTGTGTTTAGATTTTCTAATGAAGTGTTCCACTAATCAGAGGGACTACAATGAGATTAGACAACGACTGAGTCAAAGTTGCCTTGACACAGAATGTGATTTGGAGTCTTTGTGGCATTTTGATAAAATAGAAATGGTTCACAATAAAGATCTGGAAGAGGAATTTATTACAAAGAGGTGAATTATTTTTACATAAAGAGTGATTAATTCTTTTAACAAATCCACATTTGTATCCTGCCTTTCCTTCTAGGAGCTCATGGTGGTATTGGGGGTTCTCTCACATCCTTGCTATAGCCCTGTGAGGTAGGTTAAGTGGAGAAATTGCAGCTTTGGGCAAGTCAGATGGAACTCAGTGTTTGAGTGGGGACTTGAACGTGTGTGTCTCCTACTCAATCACTCTTACTTAGTATACATATTAAAACTATAGGAACTTTGCATCAAAAATTAAAAGCACACAAAACTAGCAATCCTGGTCAGAGTTGAGCACAGACCCTGGTTTAGCCCTGGTCTGCTCCATTTATGTAATTGTTCTCTTAATCCTAAACTACACCTACCCGGATCCAGTCAGTTCCTATTCACTTTCCTCATTATTCCAGACCCCTTCTCCAATTCTGAATTGCACATGCTCCTCTCCTATTCACCATGAAAGTAACACATTAACAAATATCTGTCCATCTGCCTCTTTGATATTGGAACATTTAGTAGTTTGCCAGATAAATGTGTATTGCATTATTTTTCTATTTTAGAAGCAGATAACAGCTCAATTTATGAGCCCAGGCCTTTACTTTTGGGGTATAAGAATGCCATATTTGCTTTGAGGTGGCATGCCATTTGCCCAGATAGTATGTGCAGTTACACCGCTATTCTTAAGGCTTGGGGCCTGAAGAGGTTTTTTTAGGTAATATGTGCTCAAGTCTTTTCTGCAAGGGAAGGCAGACATGTACACACACACACTCCTGGGTCAGTGACATAGTTAGTTTTTGTTTTCCTTGTTTAATAATACAGATAAGCAATCACTTTGGTCAGATTAGTCTGTTATTGTACACAAACTCTCAAGTTTCATAGAGCTGTTCTTAATGAGCCATATTATGCAACAGAGCTTTGTTCAGTATCAGTAATGTTCATTTCTTTGGATTTTTAAATCACACCCAGACAATTCACAGCATGTAACGTTATACAAAAAACAACCAGTTCAAATAAAATTGGTGAAACTTGGCAACTATTAAAACACCATCCACATGCCATCACCACCCCAACAGCTAGGGAAAAAAATCCAAATTTTTAAAAAATGCATAGACAAAAAATATTTTACGTGTTTGATCTTGGAAACAAAAAAAAATTCTACAGCTGAGGTGCAGTCGTCCTATTGGTTGTGTGCTGATGCTGCAGGATTCAAGTAGCAGCCAGGATTGCTGGCCCATGAAATTCAGTGGCATTAGGGACTGAATTGTTTTATGCTACACTATCCCTCCATTCTGTGCTGAAAAGTAGAAAGTATTATAACACTTTCTTAGAGAGCTAGCTGTAGAATCTATGCTAGATTTTCATCTGGCATTCTGCAACTTGAACATTTAATGAGAGAGAGAGAGAGTGTGTGTGTGTGTGTGTGTATACAGGTGAAACTCGGAAAATTAGAATATCATGCAAAAGTCCATTAATTTCAGTAATGCAAATTAAAAGGTGAAACTGATATATGAGACAGACGCATTACATGCAAAGCGAGATAAGTCAAGCCTTAATTTGTTATAATTGTGATGATCATGGCGTACAGCTCATGAAAACCCCAAATCCACAATCTCAGAAAATTAGAATATTACATGGAACCAAGAAGACAAGGATTGAAGAATAGAACAATATCGGACCTCTGAAAAGTATAAGCATGCATATGTATTCAGTACTTGGTTTGGGCCCCTTTTGCAGCAATTACTCTCTCAATGCGGTGTGGCATGGATGCTATCAGCCTGTGGCACTGATGAGGTATTATGGAAGACCAGGATGCTTCATTAGCAGCCTTCAGCTCTTCTGCATTGTTTGGTCTCATGTCTCTCATCCTTCTCTTGGCAATGTCCCATAGATTCTCTATGGGGTCAGGTCAGGCGAGTTTGCTGGCCAATCAAGCACAGTACACTGTATACTTTTCAGAGGTCCGATATTGTTCTATTCTACAATCCTTGTCTTCTTGGTTCCATGTAATATTCTAATTTTCTGGGATTGTGGATTTGGGGTTTTCATGAGCTGTACGCCATGATCATCACAATTATAACAAATTAAGGCTTGACTTATCTCACTTTGCATGTAATGCGTCTTTCTCATATATCAGTTTCACCTTTTAATTTGCATTACTGAAATTAATGGACTTTTGCACTATATCTATCGATCTATCGATCTATCTTCTTCTTCGTGGTCTTCTGTGCATTCACACTTGGGTTATGCGCCTGCGCAGAGCCAGATTTCAGAACCTTCCATAGCCTCACCAAATACGGAAAAAAGAGCGGGAAGACATACTCCCTCTGTAGGATTATCCACCTTCTACCTCAGTCTTTCGTCGACCGCCTCCAGAGCGAGTTCTACGAGCTTTCATCTGCCTTCACCTAGTGAATATAAACTTAAATTCTTTTCCTGTTTTGATTTCCCATTGTTTATTCTACTCTTTTTCCTCCCTCTTTATACTTCTAGCCATTCGTTTCGCATTTTTGTTTCTTGCGGTACACGCCCCCCGCTCCGCCCTTCCCTCCTACCTTGTGGTGGGCCTGGTGGTCGCTGCTTCTTATGGCCGCAGCTATTAAAACATCTTTCAAGCGTTGTGAGGCCTGTGTGGCAACGATCTGCACTACAGACGGCCACTCGAAGTATCTTCCGTGCTTGGGGGAAACCCACAGGGTGGATACTTGCCCGAACTGTTGGGGCTTTACAAAGCAAGCCTGTCGTAATAGGGCGTCCCGATTAGGAGCCCTGATGTGGGAGCGGGCTCTCCAGGCAAGTTCGCTTGCTGCTGGGGGTAGCCCAAAGACTGGGCAGCAACCCTCATCGGCGGGGACAAGGTCTTTGCTGGCTCTCTCTCCTGGTGCTGTGATGGAACCGGCACAACAACTGGCAGCTCCGACGACTGTCACGCTGGAAACTGTACCTGCACCCTTGCAGCCATCGCCGCCTTCGGGCTTACAAGCCGTGCCTCAGGGAGAGAGAGAGAGGGCCCCGCTGTCGGTACCAAGCACGGGGGCAGCCTCAGCAGTAAGCTCGAGTATGGTGCTGCCGAGTAAAGGGCCACCAATGGACTCGATGTCGGGGCCAGCAACAACTCTGATGGGTCTGTCGGCCCCACCCTTGACCCCAAAGCTACCGAGTGCGATTCCGAAGGAGGGGCGTGGGATCGGTGCTCTAGTGCTGGGGATGGATGGGGCTGCTTCTAGTTCTCAGGAGCGTTTGCAAAAAAAGAGAAAGAAAAAGTCGAAGCAGCCTGTTGGTTCTGAAGGCAAAGGAGGCACTAACGAACAAGGGGAGGAGCACAAACCCAGGAAGCACAAGTGAAAGGAGAAGCACATTCCTCGGTCCCCATCTCCCGACCCGATACGCTTGTCGCCTATTGACTCAGATTGTGTGGTCTCCTTGGACTTGGAGCCCCCACTAGACCCGGACTCCTCGTCGGAGGAGCAGGCTGACCCGTACCTACCAGGGTCCTCTGATCCCTCCTCTGATGAGTCTCCTCCCTGTCCTGATGTGCCGGACAGGCGTTACCACCAGCCATATGGAGCAATGCTGCCTCGCTGGGACTGTGGGTTACAGTTTGGCAGGCATGAGCGCCCCCCTCACTGGCTGTTTATTACGCAGACGTGGAACCGGACAATTATTGTGTGCAGCCACTTCGCTACCGTCCTTACGCTGAACCACTGGGTGTCTGTCCAGTCTATGAGGGACGGAGGAGTAAGAAAAGATCGTGCTCAGGGTCGAGATCTGGGTCTTCGCACAGCCCTAGCGATCGCCGCCGGAAGCAGAAGAAGAGGCACCCGGCGAAGCCCATTCCTGTGCCCGTAGCCCCTGGGGGTGCCCCGTCTGTACCAGCAGTTGTGGTGACCGTGCCTCCACCACTGCCACCGGCTGCGCCCATCACCCCACTTGAGGTGGTAGTGGAGGCAGTAACCTTGCAACCTATGGAACCTCCAGGTACCCCGGATGGGGATGGAGGGAATGGTGACACAGAACTCCCGGGACCAGAACAGCCGGAAGGCTCTTCCTCCGCTGAGCTGAAGAACTATACGGAGCAGTTGCTCTGCATGGCTAACTCTTTGGGTCTGGACCTTACGGACTCTGGCCCGCAGGCGCTGGACTCTTTGAGTTAATTCAGCTGCAGACGGCGTAAGTGGTAGCTCTTCCTTTGATCCCGACTGTCGCCCAAATTATCAAAGCCGCTTGGGAGAAGCCAGTGTCGGTTTCTGCGACCTCTAAGAAACTAGAGGGCATGTATAAAGTGAAGCAGCAGGACACACAATACCTTAACAAGCATCCTATCCCTAATTCAGTGGTGGTGGAATCAGCCCAGTAGAGGTCCAAGCAGCATCTACTGTCAGCGCCCTCGGATAGGGAGAGCAGAAAGATAGATGCGGTGGGGCGACGGCTGTATTCTACCTCCAGCCCTCTGCTTAGGGTGACGAATCATCGGGCCTTTTGGGCGAGATATCAGCACTTCATCTTAGAGAAGCTTGTCACTTTCCTTGGCCAGCTCCAGAGGGACCAGAGAGAGGCTGCCACAACCCTGTTGCAAGAAGGCTCTCGGGTGGCAAAGCAGCAACTTGCACATGGTGGGGCTAGAGTCTTGGCTACGGCGGTAGCCCTCAGGAGGTATGCTTGGCTCCGTGCCACGTCACTTTCTCAGGAGGCCCACTCCTGTATTGAGGACCTGCCGTTTGATGGGGAAGCCCTCTTTGGCCAGCAAACTGATGATACCCTAGAAAGAGTGCAAAAGCTCTAATCTACGGCGCAGTCTATGGGTATATTGTATTCTGCCTCATCCTCTTCGTCAATGCCACCCAAGTGGCGTTATTGGTAGCGCCAAGGTCAATACAAGCCCTCGGGTTATCAGTTGGGCTACCAGTCTAACGACTCCTTTCGAAACCAGAGCAAGTATCAGCAGCGTAGAGGCGGGGGAACAGGCACCTACAAGTCACGGTTTCCTAAGCCCAAGTCCTCGTACTCTAAGAGCAGTGACTCTGGGGTGAACAGGCTGTTGGGCCACTACAACGCATGGGCAGCCATTACCTCGGACACTTGGGTCTTGGCCAGTATTCAAAATTGCTACCATATAGAATTCCTTTTCTTACCGCCTTTTTCCGGGATAAAGATGACCAGGCCTTCCCCTCATTTATTGGAGGAGATCAAAACCTTGTTATCAAAAGGGGCCATCGAGGAGGTCTATCAGGGCCAAGGAAGGGGCTTTTACTCAAGGTACTTTACCATCCCCAAACGGGATGGAGGTCTAAGGCCTATCCTGGACCTACGAGGGGTCAATTCGTTTATACAATATCGGAGATTTCAGATGTTCACGATCCAAACTATCCTCCGCCTTCTGTTGAGGAAGGTGTGGTTCGCTTCCATCAATCTCAAAGAGCATACTTCCACCTGTCCATTGTGCACTATCATCGTCAGTACCTGCGGTTTCGTGTGGATGGTCATACTTACCAATACAGAGTCCTCCCGTTTGGGTTGGTGTCCGTCCCACGCGTCTTCACAAAGTGTATGGTGGTGGTGGCGGCACACCTCAGACTGCAGGGGGTGATGGTCTTTGTGTACATCGACGATTGGCTGCTGGTGGCCTGCTTCCGTGAGTGTCTTAGGGGTCATGTGCACTTCACCCTTCATCTGCTGCAGTCTCTGGGTTTGGAAGGGAACTTTGCGAAGTCAAAGCTCAAACTGTCACGAAGGATAGAATTTCTAGGCACTCTTTTGGATTCAGAGAGGGAAAGAGCGTACCTGGCCTGTCACAGGGTGGTCAGCCTCAGGAACTCAGCACAGAAGTTTTGTCATCTGAGATCCCACACAGCCAGGTCAGTTCAAAGACTTCTCGGCCACATGGCTTCCACTACAGCTGTGCTGCCGCTGGCCCGCTTCCAAATGCGTCGCCTTCAGGCCTGGTTTCTAGACAATTTCAACCTGCACTACCATCATCTGGACAAGTGTCTGTGGCCCCCACGGGAGAGTCGTGCATCGGTACTGTGGTGGATGAGTTTGGCTCACCTGACAGAGGGGGTGCCATTTCAGCAACCTTCCCCGAGGTTGGTTATTACAACAGGTCCACCTCAGGTTGTGGGGCCCATTTCGAGGATCTTATGGTGGCTGGCCTTTGGGCTCCTCCACTCAAGGGCCAGAACATAAACTATCTCGAGTTAATGGCCATTTTCTTCGCATTGAGAGCCTTTCGTCAGTGGATAGAGGGACAACCGGTGCTCGTATTGACGGACAATACAAACGCCCGCTCGTACCTGAACCGGCAAGGCGGGACGGTTTCTTGGAGTTTAATGTACTTAGCTCCAGACACTTGGACCTGGTGCACCCGCAGGAGGATCTGGCCCACGGCTGTGCATATAGAGGATGTCTCCAACTCACTGCCAGACACCCTCAGTCGGCAGATGGAGAGCCCTCACAAATGGTCCCTGGATTGGAGGGTGCTTTCAGTTGTGTTCCTGAGATGGGGAACGCCCTCTCTGGACCTATTTGCATCAGCAGCCAACCGGAAGTGCAATCGCTACTGCAGCAGGGCAGGTGTGGGCCAGCAGTCTCTGGGAGATGCCTTCTTCCGTCACTAGGGCCGGGACTTTGTGTATGCGTCTGTGGATCCTGGTCAGTTGACCAACCTATCAGTCAAAAATCTGAATCACAGAAAAGCTGGAACATCCATTCGTGTGTCTGTAGTAAACTCAAGAGACTTACCAACTATAATAGTATGATGTTCAGATTCAATTTGGAAGTAATTTGCAAATAAACAAAGAAAGGGACAAGAAAAAAACACATGATGTGTCGATCCACAACATCATTGTAATCTTCTGCATCTTCATAAATGCGCTCAAGTTTTCAAACAATATCTTCCCTGGAGGTTATTCACACATGGCTTTATGCCTCAGGGTATCTGAAGACCTAATCTGCTTCGCAGCAGATTCACAAGATGTTTAATTCGGGGCATTAAATGGACATGTCACATAGTGTCGGCTCTTCTCTGCTATCCCTGACAGATCTTTTTCCTGTGTGTTCTCACCAACTGGTTCTGGGTTTTTCTTCCAACCAATCCTCACAGAAGAGGAGGTGAGAGAGCTTTTCTTTTATTTTGTTAGTGTGACAGCATTGTGGAAGAACAGCATGATGAGTTACCAAGGGATCAGACCAGAATGCTTAACCCTAGCCTGCCGAATCAGACCCAAATCTTTGCTGATTTTTAGAATGAACTTGCCTTTGTGAGTGAATGCCTTCATCACCTCAAGTCTCCCCACACACACCCTCAGAGGTTGGGAAGTTTAAAGTAGATATTGCTTTCTTTGTCACTAAGAAAAATGCAGGTGAATCAGCTTTAAAAAAAAAAGGAGGGGGGAGGGCTCAGGTTACATCAAGCTGTGGTTTCCAGTCTGCATATCTAAAGCCTATGTTAAGACCCATATTATGCAGTTTGTGCTTGCATTTAACTTAGGAATTTCTCCCCCTCCCAAATTCCTCCACAGAATTTCACCAATCTGCTAAAACCCACCCCCAGCGCTTGCCATTGCAAATACTCAAGAGTAGAACATACTCAACAGCTGCCAAATTCCCCTTCAATGAGTTTTGAAAAACGCCACTCCCCACATCAAGGGAAAGTGGTGGGGCATAACATGCTTTTTTCAAAAGCCACTGGAATAGAGGATTATTTTAAGTCCGACATAAATTGGGCTAAGCCACAATGTGCAGACTTGATTCGGGTGTGTGTGTGTGACAGAGTTCTCTCTGTACTGGCCCCTGATAAGGGACTTCGAAGTAAAGGCAGCTGATATGTGGAATTGCGCACTCCATCCCGAAGGAGATTTGAACCTAAAGCATCCTGTAGCACTCATCTGATCTTTGTGATTTCACCTCAATCCAGCCCACAACACATGTAGAGGAGAGAATGTCAAGATGTAGATGGGAACCCTTCACAGTAAAGTTAACTTGAAATTAAGGACATAGAGTTTGACAGTCAAAAAGGCAGGAAGAAAGTCAGTCTTCTGAGATCTGAGAGCTTCTGTCTGATGTACCTAGGAATGTAGAATCTAATTCCGAAAATATAACTTGAATAAATGAGAGTTAACAATAATACTGTGATTCTATAGGGAAGCTGCAGAAGATTCCTGTACTGAGCAGGGGGGTGGTTTAGAAGACCTGCCTCCAAGATCCCTTACAACTCTAAAATTAATTAATTAATTAATTAATAACTTAATAATGTTCTAAATAAGTTATTTCACAAACCTGAAATCTGATTTAGCTATGGTGGTACAAGCAATGGCATGTGCCTCTTTGGTTATATGTTTCCATCGTGTGATCAGAAGGTACACAATGCACCAGGTTTGCTGAAGCTATGCAGGTCTTCCATCTGCTCGCTGCCTTGAATACTGTGATGGAAGAAATGCAGGTTATAAATGTAGGCCCACATCCCAAGAAAGAGTTGGTGCAGCTCTGTTGCATTCCAGGCTAAGGCTGCAGGAGGGGCAGTGATCTCCACTTCATTTCATAGCTGCCTGTACTAGAAAGGCTCAAGGACATATTTTTGGGTAGAGTAGGCTGCTGTGAAAGGAAGGGGAGATGGTTGTCTCATCCACTCTGATGCAGTCTGGAACACAGCATTGCGGCACTGGCACTTAGTCAGAATGTCAGCCATAGTTAAAGATAGTTCCATCATGTTCCTGGGAAGTGGCTGATCTAAGAAAAGTCACGTACAAGGATATCCCAGGTTTTTGTGTGATCTCGTTTTTGACTAATCAATTGCCTTTAGCAAGTTTATCAATAGTCTTATACCTTCCTCATTTTCACCAGAGCTGTGTTGCTACTCCAGCACCATTAGATGCTAATCCAGCGTTCAGGCCATGATTATTGTGCTACGAAGGAAACAGGCAGTATCTGATCTTTAGCGCTCTGTCAGCAATTTTTTTTTAGAATCAGTGTTACAAGGAAATGGCCAAATATGACAGTTAGCCATATGTATTGCAGGAGACTTTTGCACAATCAGTTTTGAAAATCTCTGTGACTTTGCACAGCTATGTGATCTTGCACCATTGGAACTTTGTTCATTGGGATGTCAGTCATGGTTTTTATTGGATCTTTTTTGCAAGCTGCCTTAAGTGCCTTCATTTTAAAGATGGAATAGAAGTCTTTAAAAACTGTGTACCAGGGAGCTGAATCCAGAAAGCAGGGAGAAGCCAACCTCTACAGGCTTCCAGCAGGAATCTGATCTCCTCAGTAGAAAACAGTCCTGCTGAGTTCCCAAAATCTGCTCTTCAGTTTAAAGATTGCAGCAGTAAGAGGGCTCAGGGGCGTAGCTAGCCCGGTGGCGGCCCATGTGTGGCCGCGGCGGGCGCCCCGATAGCCCCGCCCTCTGCATCTGACATCAGATGCAGGGGATAGCCACGCCCCCCATGTCTGACGTCAGACGCGGGGGGCGTGGTCTGGCTCCCGAACGGAGCCTCGAGGCTTCGTTCGGGAGAAGCAACTTAACTGCTGAAAGGGACGTGCAGCCCCTTCGGCAGTTAGACAAAGGCTGGTGCTGCGTTCGCAGCGCAGCCCAGGAGTTGCTCTTTCCTGTGGGGAAGAGCTGCTTCTGGGCTGTGTTGTGAATGCAGCACCAGTCTTAGCTCCTGAAGGGGCCGCACGGCCCCTTCAGGAGCTAGTTAGGCTGGCACTGCGTTTGCAGCACCAGTTCCTGGCTGGCACTGCGAACGCAGCGCCAGCCTTTGTTTAGCTCCCGAAGGGGCCGCGCGGCCCCCGCTTGGGAGCTAAACTACCGACGTCAGACGCGGGGGGCATGTCAGGGCCGCGAATGGCGGCTCCTGATTGAGCACGGCTCGGGTTCTTTGAACCCGTTCACCCAATTATAGCTACGCCCCGAGAGGGTTTGCAATCTTTAATCTCCACCAGCATCCTTGGGTGACTTGCAGGTGTACCTTTTGTTTTTTCTGCCAGAAACTTACGAAGATGCAAGTGGCTTAGGTGGTTAGTGAGGTGGTGGAACTATGAGTTCTTGTTGCTTGCTTGAGGACCCCTGGACTGAGGTGCAAGTGAGTCAGGCATCTGTTTTCACTTCTGAGTACTCTCACTTGTTCTGACAAAGCCTCTGAAATCCCGGAGGCAAACTCCTGCTGACCCTCATCTGTAGAGGTCTCTCTTGTGTGTTGGAATCACAGGGTTAACTTGTAATGCCAAACCTCAGACTTGTACACTCCCTCTTTCCCCCCACCCCCCATGCTTGCTTACTCTGCTTACTGCAAACCATTGTTTGCTGTTATTATGTTAAATAGAGCCAGCGTGGTGTAGTGGCTAAAGTGTTGGACTAGGACCGGGGAGACCCGAGTTCAAATCCCCATTCAGCCATGAGACTTGCTGGGTGACTCTGGGCCAGTCACTTCTCTCTCAGCCTAGCCTACTTCACAGAGTTGTTGTGAAGATAAACCTAAGTATGTAATACACCACTCTGGGCTCCTTGGAGGAAGAGCAGGATATAAAATGTAGTAGTAGTAATAAATAAACAAACTCCAAACCCACTTTTTCTTGGAAGTATATTCAACTGAGATTAATGTGACTCTTCCAAAGCCGATGGGAATAAGTGGGAGGGAAGGGAAGGGTTTAATATAAAGGAAACTTTCCACAGATAACTGTTTTTCCCTATTACAATGCTGCAGTAAGAAGCAAATCTGCACCTGCTGGAATACTCCTTTCTTTAAGGGAGGAGAGCTGGTCTTGTGGTAGCAAGCATGACTTGTCCCCTTAGCTAAGCAGGGTCCACCCTGGTTGCATATGAATGGGAGACTTGATGTGTGAGCACTATAAGATATTCCCTTTGGGGGATGGAGCTGCTCTGGGAAGAGCATCTAGGCTCCAAGATCCCTCCCTGGCATCTCCAAGATAGGGCTGGGAGAGATTCCTGCCTGCAACCTTGGAGAAGCCGCTGCTGGTCTGTGAAGACAATACTGAGCTAGATGGACCAATGGTCTGACTCAGTATATGGCAGCTTCCTATGTTCCTATGTATGGTTTGCACTTTCCCTCCAAATCAGAATTGGAAATCATCTTCAAAACATGTTTTCCACTTTTGGTTTGGAGGGCAAGCACAAACTACAATTTGCTGGTTTTGGTGTAACAGTAAATTAGTAAATTAAATTAAACAGGAAATGAATGAATTATTTGGAGTGAACGGGGATGAGATAAAGAGCTTGTGAGATAGAGATAGCTGCTTTCTGACTCTGAATTATCTGAGGACTGAAATGGCAGGATCCTAAGACCAAATGGGATTATGGGTTATATTAGAAGATGTCTTGAACCACTCCAAGTCAAGGTGTGTACTGATAACTTGTAGATCTGGAGCATGATCTGTTAAATCCATTAGAATGGGGTTCTGTACCTGCGTGGAAGTCTCTTGGTGTGAAGTACCACAGCTCCTCTTGGTGCTTGCGCCCCGCCCCACATGACCATGTGGCTATTTAAGATGGGAGGAAGCGCCAGCACTTGAGTTCCTTTGTGACCGCCATAGAAATTGGTTCCTCGGTTTCTGCAGCTCCTCATTTTGGTTCCTTGTGTTATTAGTGAGTTCTACGGAAAGACATTGCTTATTTTTGCTATACCTGACCTTCGGATAGCCTGTTGACTAAGATTTGAGCTTTAACGGACTAATTGTGACAAAAAATTGGACGGATACTTTGGCAAACTGACCTCTGACTGGTTTATTGGACTGCATTTGTTAGTAGTGGATGATTCTGGCTGAAAAATTGGATGGGTAGTTGGTTACGAATTCGGAAAGGGAATGGATACCTCTAAACGGATTGAGAGAAAAAAGTTTAAACGATGTTCAAGATGCAAGGCAAAGTTGCCCTCCCAAGATGGTCACAATTTATGCCTTATGTGTTTGGGTGAGACCCATAACACTTTGTCGTGTAAAATTTGCCATTCGTTTTTGAAGCAAACGCTTCACAATCGTGAACTTCGTCTAAGATCTGCTAAGTACTGGCTGCCCCGGTCCGTCAAAGGAGGGGACAAATCCTTCTCCTAGGAAGGATGGCTCGAGGGCTGAGGCTTCAACCCAGTCTAAACCCTCGCTGCCGACTTTCAAAACTCCAAAGGCCTTGAAGAGGTGGGGAGACAAAATGGTGGAGGCCTCGGGGCACACCAAGAAGAAACTTAAAACGTCAACATCGAGATCAACTCCGTCACTGATGTCGGCTCAGGATGTTTTCGTGTCAGTATCCAGACCTCGACATGAACTGTATCTGTGTTGACGCTGGCAATGTCGATACTGAGGTCAGTACCGACAAAACATGATGTGCCGGTGCTGACTACGGCATCAAGAGGACAGCCATTGACATCAAGGGCAGCCAAACACACTCTACCCTCGATGTCGATGCAGGCATTGACGTCAAGGGAGCAAGCAACAACATCAAAATCAATGATGCCTAGCCTACAGAGCCCCTCGATACCGAAGGGGTTGACCTTGAGGACGTGGTCTTTGTCACCGGCAGCAACTCCAATAAGATCACACTTTACACTGAGGGATAAGGAGCTGGCTTCAAGTTTAAATACTCCTGTCTTTCTGACTTCGGTGATGGCTCGATTTCAAGCTGTGCTGACTATTGAGATAGAAGAGGATGACCCTTCAGGAATTGAAGGAGCAGCTTTAGACTCTGGCACTGCCCAGTCTCTCTTGACAATGCTGGACTTGAATACAACCACCCTGTCTACTTATAAAGGGTTTTCCCATTCAGAGGATGGAGAGACTTCGACTTTACCCATAGGACTGACTTATTGGCATTCTGAGCGTCAAACACCTCAGGCCTTAACTGCGGCACAACCATCTACTGCGTCTCCGTGGCACACTTGCAGGTTCACCCATATCATAACGTCATAAAGGCAAACTGCTATGATGGGCCAAACCTCTCCGGGTTTGGCGTATAACTACGGGGAAGACAGAGTTTGGTGGCCAAGGGGATTAGATGTCGGCATTCCTCAAGCTAGTCATTACATCTTACCAATCTGTACTTTGGCTGGAGGAGATGCACCTCATCTGTTGCCTGTCCAGATGGTGAAGACAAGTGGCAGCATCTACACAGACGCTACACCTACTGCTTACTAAACACACACAAACTAGAGAAAAACAAGTGGTGTCATTAGCAGTCCAAATTAGCAGTCCAAACAGTCAAGCAGTCTTTGACATCTCCAAGTAGAGTTTTTCCTCCACACTCTTCCCCAGTACCATCTGAGGGAAGTCACCATGGATCTTTGGATTTTGAGTCTGACACTGAAACTACTGACCTGGATTCTTCACTTGATGTAGCCACACCTTCACCTGCACCCCCCATGGAAGAATTGAAGGTGTATCACTCTCAACTAAAAGAAATGGCTGCAGCGTTGGGTTTAGACTTGAAGTCACAGCTCGCCATGATCGACGACCCAGTATATAACTTCATGGCCAGATTTCTTAAAGCACAACCAGTGGCCTTGCTGCTCTTGCCAATTATTTTGAAGGCCGCACAATGTGCTTGGGAGGTTCCGCATACCTCCACTCCGACCTCCAAAAGGCTAGAGGGTCTTTATAGGGTGCAAGAACAGGACAATACTTACCTAATTAAGCATCCTGTACCCAACTCTCTGGTTATAGATTGCGCAAATGCCCTGAGGTCCGGTAGACATCACATGACCCCTGCTGACAAAGAAGGGAGGAAGTTAGATGTATTAGGAAGAAAAGTATATTCAACTGGATGCCTTTCAGTCTAAATAGCCAATTATTGAACATGCATGGCTAAATACAATTACTGCCTGTGGGGAAGTTTGGAACAAGAGCTGGACACACTTTCTCCGGCAGAATTTAAAGCTCGCTTTAAAAAGACGCTGCAAAAGGCAGGTGACTTAACATGTCAACAGCTTAGTACCATGGAACACCTAGCGGAATCCCAGTCCAGAGCCATGAGTGCATCTATCACCCTAAGATGCCCTGCTTGGTTACGAACTGCAGCTCTACAAGTAGACGTGGAAGAGAAGATAGAGGGATTACCATTTGATGGTAAAGGCCTGTTATTTGAACAGATAGATGCAACTATAGAAAAACTTAAAAAATCAAAATTTACGGCCAAGACTTTTACCTCTTCCTCTTCATCAGCTGCATATGCATTGAAGTCAAAACCATCCAACCGCCCGCGGTCAAATTATAGACTACAAGACCGCAGAGATTATAGGAGGACGTATCAGCCCTTCACCAAGCAGCATTACCCACAGAAGAATAAGACCAACGTAACAAACAGGGAGAGGCTCCAAAACAGTGTCTTTGAGAACATAGACAACCCATCACACTCTCTAACATCGAGGGACAACATGCTTTTGTCACCTTTCCAGAACACCGAAGGGCAACATGGCAGCCAACAACATCATCTATCAGGCTCCATTAACTAACAACACTATCAGATTGGCAAGCCATGCCCAAGCATGGCACAACATAACATTGGACCGATGGGTGTTGAAAATTGTCACATCAGGCTACGCAATAAGAGTTCAAGGCTCGCCCACCTTTCAGAGGCCTGCACTTCACCAGAACGACTCCTGCTCTTCAGCAAGAAGTCCAAGAACCTCTACACAAAAAAGCAATAGTCCAGGTGCAATGGGCTCAGAGGCGGGAGGGTTTTACTCCCGCTACTTTCAGATCCCCAAAAAGGATGGGGGAATTTGACCTATAATGGACCTGAGACATCTAAATAAATACATCCATGTGAAGTAGTATCAGATGACAACATTGCAGGACATCTTACCACTTCTACACCGAGTGGTGGCTTGCAACGTTAGACTTAAGAGATAGATGCCTACTTCCATATAGGGAACAGACCATCATACCAAACATTACTGATGTTCACAGTGGGAACCAATCTACCAGTATCAAGTTCTGCCATTCGGCCTCTGCACTGCCCCGCATGTATTCACCAAGTGCATGGCAGTAGTGATGGCGCACCTACAAACAAAAGGTTTTAAGATATATCTGTACCTAGACGATTGGCTCCTGACATCAGGGGACAGAGAAGAGTTACTTTCTCAGATACAATACTTGTTGGGCCTTCTCCAAGACCTTGGAATACAGGTCAACTGGAAAAAATCTCATCTAAGCCCAGTAACTACCATATTCTGTATAGGGGCTATACTGGATACCCAGAAAGGAAGGGCATTCTTGCCAAAAAGAGAGATACCAAGCTATTATGGAACTAGTGCACCAATTTCAGGTCAGTCCAATTCAGCGGGCGAGGCAAGTACAACGCGTACTAGGCCTTATGGCCTCCTGCAAAACCACAGTGTGCTATACTCGTCTAAAAATGAGAAAGTTGCAATTATGGTTCATATCCACCTTCCGTCTGAACATAGACAGCCCCCAAAGAAGCTGACGATTGTTCCACAGATCCTTCAGTCTTTTAGTTGGTGGATTCGTATAGACAGCGTTTTAAGGGGATTCCATTTTCAGCTGCAGACCCCATCTACATGGGTGACCACAGATGCTTCACTCAAGGGCTGGGGTGGCCATTGCAATGCCAAAGTGACTCAGGATCAGTGGACCTGGAGTCAGAGTCAATACCATATAAGCTTCCTGGAACTACTATCAGTTTTTAAGGCCATGAAGGCTTTTCTTCCAATGCTCAGAGGGAGAGTAGTACAGCTGCATTTGGACAACACTACTGCAGTTGCCTACCTGAACAGGCAAGGGGGGCGGTGTCCAGATCTCTGTATGCATTGAGCATACAAATTGGGCATTGGTGCATCAAGAACAGCATCACTCTGTTAGCCATTCACGTCAAAGGGACAGAGAATGTCCTAGCAGATGTTCTGAGTTGCTTGTTTACCACAGAAGAATTGCACGAATGGGAATTGAACGACACTTACCTGCTGCCTATATTCAGACTCTGGGGCTTCCCCAAAATAGACTTATTCGCAACTGCGCACAATGCCAAATGCAAACGGTACTGCTCAGGAGCCAGCCATGACCCTCAGTCATTAGGAGATGCATTCCAGATGGACTGGTCACAACACCTGATGTACATGTACTCCCCACTACCTCTAGTGGGGAGGGTGGTGGGACATATTCTGACATTCCAAGTAAAATGTATCCTGATCACTCCATGGTGGCCTCAGCAACCATGGTTTCCGCATCTACTCAGACTATCAGGACACACATACAAAAGGCTTCCACAGAACCAGGACTTTCTGACTCAGGGAAACAGACAAGTACTGCACCCAGAGGTACCCACTCTACAGCTAACAGCATGGAGGATCGGCTTCTGAATAAAATACTGCTGAATCAGAGAAAGCCTTCCACTAGAAAGAACTATGCAAGCAAATGGAAAAGATTCACTTGCTACGCTGTCGAGAAGGGCTTCTGATCTCTTAAGGCTACTGTCTGGCAGGTGGTCCTGTTTCTTGCCACATTGAAGTCCTCACAGCTTTCGAATGTATCCATAAAAGTCCACTTAGCAGCTTTCTCTGCGAAACATTCAGGATGGGATGGAAAGACAATATTTTCCCACCCCAGCTGCAACAGTTTTCTGAAGGGTCTCACCAACCAGTATTCTCCAGCATGACAGCCACTGGAACAGTGGAGTATTTCTCTAGTTCTATCAGCACTAACAGAAGCGCCTTTTGAACCCATGAAGACTGCTAGTCTAAAGCTGACTTCTCTGAAAATGGCCTCCTTGGTGGCTATTACCACTGCCTGCAGGATGAGTGAACTTACGGCCCTAAGGATGGATGTGCCTTATACTCGCTTCTACCCGGATAAGGTGCTGCTATGTCCCGACATGACTTTCCTTCCAAAAGTTGTGACAGATCTTCACATAAAACAGGATATCGTGCTACCCACCTTCTTCAACTCCCCGAGCACACCTCTGGAAAAGGCCCTGCACTTCTTGGATGTCTAGAGGGCCATTTTGTTCTACCTATTAAAGACAAAAGCAATCCAACAATCAAAAAATTATTCATATCTTAAAAGAAAAGACTATGGGACAAGCCTTGTCAAGACAGAGGCTATCTCACTGGCTCATAGAGTCAATCTTAATGACATATAACCTGCAAAAGGTATAGCTGCCTAAGTCCATCAGGGCATATTCAACTAGAGCTTTTGGTGCCTCTGCGGCTCATCTGTCTGGCATATCTTGTCGGGACATTTGTAGGGCTGCCACCTGGTCCTCTGAACAGCCCTTTGTGAGACATTATGTGAAACATTATGTGTTCTGCAGCGGGGGCAAATTTTGGGACAGGTGTTCTCAAAAGGGTAACACTACTGCTGCTTGCTCCTCCTAAAGGAGCTAACTGAATATCCATTCTAATGGATTCAACGGATCACACTCCAGATAAACAGGTTGCTTACCTGTAACTGATGATCTGGTAGTGATCCGTTGATATCCATTAGACTCACCCAAACCTCCCCTCTGCAGTAGTGCTCAAGTCTACGTAGCAAGACTCACCTAAAAATGAGTTTGCTCCAAAGATGTTTGAATGCTCTGGTGGTCTCCAAGTCAAGTGCTGGCACTTTCTCCCGCCTTAAATAGTCATGTGGTCATGGATGGGGCACAAGCACAGAGAGGAGCTGTGGTACTCCACACTGAGAGGCTTCCGCGCAGGCACAGAACCCCATTCTAATGGATGTCAACGGATTGCTACCAGATTATCAGTTACAGGTGAGTAACCTGTTTTTAATATTTCGTTTCACATGATTATAACACAAGCAAATTGGTAAACAATTGTTAGAGCACAATAATTAACTGCTGTGAATATGGTATAAAGTGTATAAAGTTGTTTGGAAATATACATCACCTTTTTTTTTTTTAAATTGCTAGGACTAAGATGCGTGAAGAAGTAAAGCAGGATAAAGAAGTATCTAGTTTTTTAGTTGTGTCTAAAGATGAAGTCTCAAAGATTTGTCAGCATGGTCTGCATATTAACCACTCTACCAAGAAAGAATTAAACATCGTGAAGGAACTGGGAAACCCTCAACTTGGAGTGTATTTGTTCAGATATGTTGATGTTGCTTTGAATTATGCATCCAAACACTCTGTCCAAATAGAAAACATTATTATTTTCAGGGTAAGTGCTTTGTAAGAAATTGTGAATATTTGTATGCCTAGTTGAGTCTTAATTTTTCAAATTGGTTTAAGACTATATGAATATGAACTGGGCACATAAAGGGCCATTTGAAAGCTGAACAAAATATGAAGGCAGAATTTTCAAATATGAGATGTAAAGCCTATGATTATTCCAAGTGAATTTTATCCCAAAATTGTTTGCCTAGTAAAATAGAAACTTTCTTCTGATCTGCATCTTAAAGGCATTCATTAGTGGACTAAAGGCATTAGCCATTAATTGGTGTACTCGGGTGCTGGATCCAGTTTGCCCATGTTATAGATTGTGTAGGTTCACCGAAGAGATGCTCTGCACATGCAAACTCACTTTGGATGCCACTACAAGCGGTCAGACAGAACACAGCCATATAGCTTGTCACAGGATGCCATTTTAAACAATGAAGCTGGCCAGCGTGCAGGTGTGGATCCACTGAAGTGCATATGCACACTATGATTTACATGCACATCTGACCAGTGAATGGCAGTCGTCTGTGCCCCTGTGCAACATGAGGTGCACATTACTTACCAAGCCCTTTCTCAGGATTGCTTGAGAGGATTGCAGGGTGGCTGGGGGAAAGGCCGCAGAAGCTTGCCTTCCCTGCAGACAATCTTGCTGTTGGGTCTGAGAGGGTCAAGGTGTACGATCCCGCATGTCTAGATGGTCCACTGTTTCCCCCAGCAGCGCAGAGGTGTGGGGGTCGGGATTTGACACCTCAGCCCCTGGAACTCCCACAGGGGGTATCCCATTGTGGATATATCTCCAGCAATGGGCGGACACTCATCAGTATTGCAGCATTGGTTGTGAAAGCAGCTGACACTGCAAATGATTACAAAAAAATGAGGCTAAGGGAGTGGTCCCTCACTTCACTTCCACTGGCTCCACAGGTAGGTTTGCTGCTGAAGCACCGCTGGCAGTCATGCAGATACCAGCGGTTTCTCATGTGCATCCAAGCCCAGGCTTGGTTTTCTTAGCCCGGTCTTGGCTGCGCCTGTGAACAGCCTCACCATCTGTTTCTTGATGTAGATGGGAATACACTACATAGTTGATTAAGTCTATGACTAAGAATTGGTCATGTGGTAGCAAGCATGACTTACCCCCTTAGCTAAGTAGGGTCCACCCTGGTTGCATTTGAAAGGGAGACTAGAAGTGTGAGTACTGTAAGAGATTCCTCTCAGGGGATGGAGCTTGTCTGGGAAGAGCAGAAGGTTTCAAAGTCCCTCCCAGGCGTCTCCAAGATAGGGCTGAGAGATTCCTACCTGCAACCTTGAGAAGCCTCTGCCAGTCTGTGAAGACAATACTGAGCTAGACGGACTTATGGTCTGACGCAGTATATGCCAGCTTCCTAGGTTCCTATGTAAGTGCCATTGTTAATAAGTTTTCCCACTTGTTATTAAGAACATTTATATATCACTTACTAACAAAAAAGTTTTTAAAATGGTTTACACAGTAAGAGAAATAAAACTGGTTCCTATACCAGAAGGGCTCACAATCTACAAACAAGGAGATACCAGCAAACGACCACTGGAAAAAGACACTGCTGGGATAAATAAAAACCATTCTCTTACTACTAAATAACAGAACCATCTCTTAGAGGCACCTCTTTTCCCAGTTAGCAGGGACATGGCATATATTGTACTAATTGTACCATATGTAACATGGGCGTGGCTGTCTATAGATTGAGGCCCTAGTCCTGGTCTTGAAATAATTCTTGGTATAAGATGTCAGTATTATAACCTGGAGGCTACATTTAACTGGTAGGAAGCAATTTGTTCCCTGTAGTTACTTTGGGGGTGGGGGGAGTGACCAACTAAGAAATTGAATCCTACCATTCTTTTAGTGCCTATCTTTTAATATAAAGCTATATAACTGCCGGTCTGCAGGGCGGCATGGGGGAGGAGGGTGATGTTCGTAAACTCGCTCTTCCCAGAGCGGTGGCATAGCCCCCTCCCCCATGTGGCCATCTCCCCTGCTCTGGGAATGTTTGACTGGCCCCTGGTGAGAGCCCAGACAATGCCGCTCAGGCATGACATGGTCTTCTGAGGCCGTGGACAACTCTCACAAGATCTTGGGCCGAAATCTCGTGAGATGCGGGAGTCTCGTGAGAGTGGCCCCAAGCGCCAGGGACTATTTAAACCCAGACTGGCTGATGATGAGGGGCCAGCCCTGGAGGAGGGCTGCCGAGCGCAGGAACCCCGTGACTTCCCTTGACAACCTGGGACAGCAGCTTGGAAGGGCAGCCTGTGAAATTAACAGCTGCTCATGGGATGTGACGCCACCAACCAGGGGCCATGGTTCTGAGGTCAACAAGGTCTGTGGTGGCTGGCGGTTTAGGACATGACAGTAACACTACTTCACTTGCTTTATTTGAACAGGTCCTCTTAGGAAGAGTGAAAAAAATTCAACCTCCAAAGGGCAAAAAGAAAGTTGCTTTGGATCCATCTCCAAACTTTGATTGCCATATATCCAGAATTCATCCGTCACTTAAAGATTCAGTGGAGGATCAAGCCATTGGTTCTTTGGTAGGTAATCCTTACGTTTTATTAGGTATCTGTAAAAGAGAGAGACAGTGTGTTAATACTTGTACTCTTAAAATAAAATGTACTGATATGGTTGCTATCTAGTTGTAATAGGTTTTGAAATTTTGAAAAGTTAGAAATAGTCTGACCCTGGCCTGTTAATAGAGGCTAAGTTTTGTTGAGGGAAGGGCCACAAAAATCCTCTTGCCATGCCCTTAAACATAATCATTATTGGCCAACATCCTGATTAACACTGAATCCATGAAGCAAAAGGATGCCCAACTGTAACAGTAACACTCCCAATTGTACTGTTCCCACTGGGTCAGGCAATCAGCTGCATTGTGACTCACCAGGAGATCTCCCTCTGTGGTGAGGTTGTAGAGCTCGTGTGGGTTCTGGCAAGGACTAGTATGCAAGCTGGTACCTCTGCCAGGGTCTGAGGTTGCAGGTAATTGGCTAGTCAGATCTTCTGGAAACTGGCCTATAAAGAACACGATCTCTGCACATGAACAGCATAAAAAGCTAGTGAACCAGGAACTGGTCTGTACAGAGGCTGGGCTTAAATGGAGACCAGCAGGTCTTCACACTTTGTCTGGCTTCTCGTATTAGCACCCCCGGCTCTTAATTCTGTTTCCGTGCAGTTTGGCCTTCTTTTATGTTAGTCAAACAGTCTAGCTAGCACAAACAGCTATGATTTGCCTATTAGAGAATTGTTTGTTTCTCTGTGGACCTACACATCTCTGTCAGCCTGAGTGAGTCACTTTTTTTTAAACACACTTGGCACTTTTACACTTTTCCTTAACTTCCTGCCTTCACAGTCTTCTGCCGATTCCACCCACATTTCTGTCAGATTTTTGCTTCTCAACTCACTGTTCACTTTGTTCCTTTTTCTTCAGCTGCTTTTGGCCCTGTGTCCCATAATTCTCAGCTTCTAACATTCAGCTCTCCCACCTTCAGCATTCCTACCTGTCCAATGTCTTTGCTTCTGTTTACTTTTTCTTTCTAACAGCTCACACTCCTGAACTGCACTTTGGGAAGGTGCACTGTTTGCTTACTTTTCAGAAGTTCAAATTTTCATATAAACATCCCCAGGATATCACAGATGCTCAGCCAGTGGGGAGAGGTTCACAGAAGACAGGCAACAGTCTGTCTTCCCACTGCCCCCACTTCAGAGTTGTTTCTCACCTTTTTTATATTGCTTTGGCAAGGATGTTTATTTTAGCAACATTTTTTGTAAAATATTTATTTATTGAATAGATAATCTACCAAATTATGCGTCATATGCTTGTTTCCTTCTCCTCTGTGTGTGCTGGTACAAACAACATCGAATCAGACCTTGTTCCTTAAGACCAATAAAAGGTCAAAAGTTTGTTGAAATGATCATGGCAAAATACAATGTTACCAGTGAATCCAAGTTGGGATTTTAAATTAAGAGAGGGAGTCTAGAATCAAGTCTAGAATCCTTCCTGAGAATTGAGAACAAAAAAATTAAGATGTACATGCATAGAGTCCAGAGGTGGCTGGGGGTCACTGGGGCAGGGTGTAGGGAGAGAAATGAATTCTTCACATTCCCAAGGGTCCCTCTCTCTTTATTGCCTAGACTTCCAAGTTGGAGCCCTGGTTTTAAAAACAGGGAGGCTCTTCACATGATTCATGTGACGTGCCTTAGCGGGTCTCTAGGGAGAGCGGTAAGCCCACTCTTCCCGCATATGATCATGCCTGCAGCCCTGGGCAGCCAGATCAGCCGCCCACACGACTACCAGCTCCGTCACAGAGCCAGTGGGGATCAGGGGTCATGCGCCCCCCAGAAGTTCCAGAATGCCCTGCGCAAGCACGGGGGCATTCTGGAGAGACCCTCAAAGCCGGGAGGCACATCGTGGTGGCATGAGCAAAAAAATGAGGTTAACAGAGTGCTTGCTCTGTTGACCTCATTTTAAGGGCAGGGGGAATTAGCTGCCTTGGAACCACTGGGCTTGCCCTCAAGCCTGGTGGTTCCCACCATCAGTAGGAAGCAGGCTAGGATCCCTTAGCCCGCTTTCGACTGATCGCGGGAATAGCTTCATCATTGTGTTTAAACTTTTAAAAACAGGTTTCTCTGTTCTGATTCTTCAGAACAGAGAAATACAGTATGAGATCTTTGAGGTGATCCAAGATCATTCCCAGCGTGGGTAATGTGCCTGCACAGTAGCCTCTGCGGAAGGATTTCACAGGTTCCCAAGGCACTCTATAGCCCCACTTTTCACTTGCAAGGCATGCTTGCTGTTTTTGGTGACACTGTGTAGTTCTATAGATTAGGATTAGGTATTTCCTATCCAAAATGTACTTCACCAATAAATCTACTTAGTATTCTACAAGAATCTCCATGTGTGTTTTCTAAATAGCTGCAACAACTAAACTCTTCATTCTGCTCTGTAACTGGAATGGGTAGCTTCTTTAGTGCTCTGCTAATTAACTGGGGGATAAACATTACAAGCCCAACAGATTTACCACCGGCCCTATATTTTAAAAGGTCAAATACCTCCACCTAACTCCTATACTAAAAACAGAAGTGAAAGATCTCTTGGAGAAAGTAGCGCTCGAACCTTTCCCTTTGAAATGCCTAAGGAATGGTTCTATTCCAGATACTTCCAGATCCCCAAAAGGTATGGGGCCCTTTGCCCCATTCTAGACTTGTGTCATCTAAACCAATTCATTCATCCAAAGAAGTTTCGGATGATTACTTTCAAGACATTCTCTCTCTCTCTCTCTCTCTCTCTCTCTCTCTCTCTCTCTCTCTCTGGGCAGAGGAGGGATGGCTAGCAACCTTAGACCGCAAGGATGCTTACTTTCATAGCGAAACGAAATCAAAACACAGGAAGTTACTCTGCTTCACCCATGAAATCAGACTTATCAATACACAGTTCTACCATTTGGTCTCTCAGTTGTACCTTGGGTCTTCACTGAGTGCATGAGTGCAATCATAGCCCATCTAAAGTCTCAGGAAATCTCCATCTTCTTTTACTTGGATAATTGGATTATGACTTCCACAAACAAAAGCTCCTTGTCTACCGACAGTCATTACATCCTAGAGTTTACTTCAAAACCTAGGCCTCCAGATCAACTGGAAAAAGTCAAATCTTCAACCACAACAATGGATACTCTACATAGAATACAGACACACAACTGAAAAGAGCTGACCTTCCAGAAGAAAGGCAGCAGTTTATTGTATGTTTGATCTCCATGTCTGTAGCCAACCCAAAACAGAGGTCAAGAATAGTTCAAAGACTCTTAGGTTTGATGGCATCCTGCAGCTCCACAGCAAGGCGTGCCGGTCTCTGGATGAGGTGCCTCCAAACACGGTTTCTGGTGGTGTTCAAACTGAATATAGACAACCAGTCCATGTGGTTAGTTCTCCCACAATCAGTGCTGAAATCACTCCACTGGTGGACTCCCCTGAAGAACCTCCTAGAAGGACTTCCTTTTCAACCTCCCTTGCCCATGATAAATATGATGGATGCATCTCTCAGGGATTGGGGAGCACATTGTGCAGGTTTCCATGCACAGGGATTGTGGAATCCTCATCAGTCTGCCCTCCATATCAACTTCTTGGAGGTTCTTGTGGTCTTCTTGGCTCTCAAATCTTTTCTGCTACTAATAATGAATCAGACCATTCAACTTCTCCTGGACAACGCTATGGCAATTGCTTCTATCAGTCATCAAGGAGTCATAGTATCCAGATCCTTTTACCATTTAGCAATCCAACTATGGGACTGGTGCATATATGTGATGGCCTAGACCTCTGAGTCAGAGGAGGAGCGGGAAGACTTGGTTGGGAGAGCAGGTTAAGAAGCACAGCAGGAGGACTTGGCTGTGAGAACAGACTCTGAAGCTGGGCTGGAATGGCAGCAGACAGAACAGCTGGCAGAGATGAGGGCTGAGGAGACTGATCAGGAGGAAGCTGGAATTTCACCTGTGTTAAGAAGACGTCTCAAGAGAAAAGCTCAGTGGGAGACACGCAGGCGCAAGATCTCACAGGAGAGGAAATAGAAATGCTGAGTCAGGAAAGCCTGATGGGCTGCTGGTTATCTTGAGCCCTATTATTAAGCAGACACTGTTCCTGGGACAGTACTGTCAGCAGCGTTGCCTTCCGCAGATAGTGTTCCTTGTACTTAGAATCATTCAACCTTTCTTGTTTCAGCCTGTCCTTGTTCTGTTCATTCCTTGCTCCTTCATTTCAGTTATTACTCAGTTATCGTAGAGGAGGGTACCTAGTTTAGTTTCAAGGTACTTTATTTTGTTTATACTACTTTATCTTGGTGAGTCATTCTTCGCTTTCGTTCATGCAGCTAAGCTGCTGCTCTTATCTCCAGAATTTCTATTTGACTCACAGAAGTAGAGCTGAAGGGATTGTAAATCCTGTCGGGTCAGCCGTGCCAACAGATTTACGACAATCCACTACAAAGTCCTCCCTTTAGAACTCCACATAAAAGGGGCAGACAACACCTTACCAGACTCCGGACCTACACTCTACAACATCACAAGTGAGAGATCAGTTCGGAAGTTCTCTCCAACCTGTTCCATCAATGGGGATCACCATGAGTGGATCTCTTTGTGACCCCAACCAACAAGAAATGTGAACTCTATTGCTCTCAGATGAGAGTGGGACACACATCTCTAGGAGACACATTCCAGATTCCATGGAAGGACCAAATATTCTACCTTCCCCTAATTTCTGCTCTCTTGAGCCCTGAGCAAGATACTGCATGGCAAAATGAGCTGCATCATACTCAAGGCAAGGTGGCCAAGGCAACTGTGGTTCCTTCTTCTCCGTCTGTCCTGGTACAACCATCTTCGCTTCCCTCAGCGTCATGATCTTCTGTCCCAGGCAGTGGGTCACATTTTCCACCACAGTCTATGGACTCTGAACCTGACTGCCTGGAAAATGAACTTTTGAATAGGATATTGTTAAATGAGAGGAAAGCGTCCTTCAGGAGCACTTACAACTGCAAGTGGAAATGCTTTGCCAGTTATGTTAAAAGCAAGGGCTTTGAATCTTTCAAATCCTCCACTAGACACGTTCTGTTGTATCAGAACCTGTTCTCATAACAAGGTTCTGTTGTAACCTCTCTTCACTAAAACAATCTGGCCTATCTAACTCTTCTGTTAAGGTTCATATGGCTGCCCTCTTGGCAATGCACCTTGGTTGGGACTCAAAGGCTGTGTTTGAACCCTTAGCATCCACACTGCTGAAATTGCTTACCCTAAAACCCGCCTTTTTAGTAGCCATCACTTCAGCTAGAAGAGTCCGTGAACTCATGCCCCTGCCAATAGATTCACCTTACGTGAGATTTTTCACAGGTAAGGTGCTCTTGAGAACACACTCTTCCTTTATTCTAAAAGTAGTGACTGATTTTCAAAACAACCAAGATATTGTTCTCCCTTCTTTCTTCATGAACCTACCCACTTTTTTGGAACGTTCTTTCCACTCCATGGGTTTCAGAAGGACTCCTTTATTTTACGTGGACAGAACTAAGATCTTTTGGGAGTCTTGTAGACTTTTTGTTGCTTTTAAAGGCAGGAACACTGGAAGACCTATCTCCAGGCGAAGACTCTCAAATTGTCTGGTGGAACTGATCTCCCTTTGCTATAAGTGACAGGGAGTCAAACCACCAACTGCCATCAAAGTCCATTCCTCTAGGGCCATGGCAGCCTGCACAGCAAGTGTGTCTGGAATTAGTATTGGTGACATTTGCAAAGCAGCCACCTGGTCCTTGAACCTGCCATTAATAAAACATTACATTATAGATATCTGGTTAGTAGCTGAGGCTACCTTTAGGCAGGCATTTCTAAAGAAGGTGTTTTAAGTAACATCTTTTCACCCTTCACCATTTTATTGGTGAGCTTGCTGAACATCCATGTTGGGAATGATCCTGAATCACCTCAAAGATAAACAGGTTGCTTTACCTGTAATGTGATCTTTGGGTGATCCAGGATCATTCACAACACCCACCCGACCTCCCCACTGCTTGGATGTTACTATTCAGGTCCTTACCTCAGTATTTCCAGTGGAAGATCTCAGCTTCTCAGTGGTTTTTCAGGAACTGAGCAAATGATGCTCTGATGCCAAAAACACTGAGCGCCCCTTGTGTATGAAGGGTGGGGCTACAGAGCGTTTTGGGGAGCTGTGAAATCCTTCCATGGAGGCTATTTCACAGGCACATTACCCATGTTGTTAATGATCCTGGATCACCCAAAGATCACCTGTTACAGGTAAGCAACCTGTTTTACTTATAACCCTTCATCAGATTGAAACATTCTTTGTAGCTCTGAAGACTACATATTCTCATACTAGCAGGAGCAATGCAGCAAGGTACATTATAGCCCCTTACCTACTTGAAGCTCAAGCCTATGCATGTTTACTCAGAAGTAAGTCCCACTATGTTCAATTAATCATATTCCTAACAGAAATAGGATAACAGCCTGAGGACAGAATTATATATAGCCCATCATCTAGCAAAAGGCTAAACACGGGAAATCAACGGGAAGTGTCTTAGATTTTTTTAAAAAGAAGAAGCCACACTGGGGCAAGGTGAATGCAAACTTGGATTGAGCCATGTGTTAACACTGTATAGTGGTGTTAGACTTGGACAGGGGAGACCTGAGAGTTTTCAGTTTAGTCCCAATGTCTAGAGCCTAGAATTCTTGTGCACTTTTTAGAGCTACAGAATAGCAATCCCCCATTGTTAGTACATGATTATTTAATTAATGATAAACTGAAGTTACAGACCTTATGTGTTTAAAGTTATTGGCTGTATTCCATTGCAGAGCTCTAAGCACTCAAGTCTCACTGATTTCAGTGGAATTTATGCTCATGTGTAACTATTCACCAGATTGTTCACGTTCTTCCATTTACTCTCACCAGCTAGTATGCAAATTAAAAAACAGTAAATGTTAAGTCTTGTTAATTCATTTTGACTTACACAGTTAAACTGACGCTCTTTCTAGAGAGATACATGTATGTGTGTGCATGCATGTGCACATATTCTATCTATGTAATTGCATATAAACACAGATTTTTTGCTCTGTATCAGTTAGTAGTTAGTAATAACAATCTTAACATGCAGTAGACATTTTTTTCATGAAGGAAGTAGACTTAAGGAGTAGGATGAAATGAAAACTGAAATTGGAAAGTATTCAAAGGAGAGCCAAAAAAACCCGATGACAAATCTGGAAGACAAATCCTGTGCGGAAAGGCTTAAAAATTATTATATAATGGTCTACCAGCCAGGAGTGAGAGCCTGGAGCTCATAAGTCCCTGACTGAAATCTCATTTCTGCTCTCACTCACTAGATTTAGCTAAGTAATATTCTCTGTCTCAGCCTTTCTCCTCTATCTGCATTATAAACACTGATGTACCTTGCAGTAATGCAGGGATAAACTATGTTGAATGCTCAAAACTTAGGCTCCCAAGGGATCCTGGGAAATCAGATTATTGGATTCTGCCTAGCTTGCTGGTGATTTGTCAGAATACATCTCTGTCAGCTATTCTGACTTCTCAGTGATAGAATGAGAAGCCAGTGCCCCTCAGAGGGGGGGGAAAGCAGATCGAGATTGGTTCTGACTTAAGATGGTTCTGACTTAAGAACTAAATATGCAGTTTGGGAGTGACTAAAGGTAATTACTTCCTTTTGGGAGCGCTGAAGCCCACCGAACACCCTGAGAAGGAGGAAATGTATTTAGAAAGTATTTTTAAAAGACACAGAGTCAGAGCAAGTGCCTCTAGTGGTAAATATTGCAGCAGCAGTATGAGAGAAAGAAGGCAAGATGCGAGCAAGCAAGAAAATTAGATAGTAAGTTTGGGGAAATGTGGGGGCTGGCAAGAAGGGGGGTGTTGCCCCTCTTGCCCTTAAAGACCAGCCTCACATGATAGAATCCCAGTATCAGGCTGTGTGGATGGAGCCTGCATGTACAAGTTTGTTTATAAATGTGAAGTCCAATATGCAGACAGGGCAAGAGAGTGAGGCTGGACCAGGCCAGCGTAATCTCTTGTCTCCTATAACTCATGGCATTTGAATATCTGCATAGGTCTAGAGCAGGGGCTCCCACCCTATGGTACTGCAGCTGTTGCTGAACTCCAACTCGCATCATCTCCAGCTACAATAAATTGTAGCTGGGGTTGATGGAAGTTGTTGTTCAGAAATATCTGGAGTACCACAGAGTGGGAACCACTGGGCTAGAGAGATTTTTGTAGCTGGTTCATTACATGCTCCACCTGATGCACACAGCCTTCCTTTGAGCACAGTTTTTTGCTCGTGAAAGTGCTGCCAATAGGAATAGAGGTGGGCAGCAAGAAACTCCATTGTATGCAGCAGTACATGCAGGAGAAGATGAGTGACCAGATTGTGTCCTTGGAATTTGAAAGTGGCTTTTTGATTCTGTGGTGTTATTGTTAGCTATGCATTCATTCGTTCATTTGAACGTTTCAACAGTTGTCTTTCTTAAACTCAAGATGGTTTACAATGAAGTATTAAAATTGAAATACAACAGCCACTGACAGTGAACTCAAGCTAGCATATTAAATACTTGAATGCTGTAGTTGCTTTCACATGAACGTGCTATTTGATTTTGGACTAGGTTTTGTATGATTGTATAGATAGATTAAAGATTGTCTAAAGTAATGGCTATTACACCATAACAAACTTGCAAAATATTAGAACCTGAAGTTATTTGTATTTTTTAAATATGAATTTTGACATATATACAATTATGTAATATTTTTCATATTTACAGATATATTTTTATGAATACAATGAACTTTCAAAACCTGTGGATAGACCTAGGCAATGTCTTCCATATGCAGTAGTAAAAGTTAAATGTGTTAATCAGAAAGTAGCAGTTGAAACCCCTGTAACATCTCGTAACAGTACGCTTAAAAGATTGTCTAAGCATCAAGGTAAGTTGATCTTTACAAATGGGTATTTCTTGCTCCTGTATATTAATATGTCTCACAGTCTAGACAATGTAATAATGAAACCCCAATCCTGAACTACGGATGTACACGAAGCGTTTCATGCACATCCGGGGGGTGGAGAGCGGGCGCTTTAAAAGGAGGAAGGCAGGTGTTACCTGCTCCTCCGCTGGCCCACCATTTTGCTGTCAGTATTAAATGCTATGCTGTGCGACTGCAGTGCTGCTCCCAGCAGCCTGTGGGCAGCAACACCGCCCACGGACTGCTGGGAGCAGTACTGCAGCCACTCCATGCGGCATTGAATATCAACAGCTCCATAGTGGGCTGGCAGCAGAGGGGCAGGTAACACCTGCCTTCTTCCTTTTAAAACGCCTGCCGAAACAATTTGGCTGGGGCAGCTTGAAGCGTTTCGGCACCTCGAATAAGAGGCGCTAAAATGTTTTGTGCACATCCATATCCTGAACATTTGTTGCGAACTCGGTCCTAATAAGTTAATATCCATGGGAGCTCCCTGCAGCAAATTCCGTACTATGGTTTCTGATGGTCATCTGGCAAAGTTGTGGACCAAGTTACATGAGAATGCAGGAGACTGGGGCTGACATCCTGATTAACGAAATGTGCATCTTAGGATCTTTGGTGACACCATGGGAGCCCTCATGCAACTCCTCTAGTCTTCTTGCGCTCACACTGTGGTGCAAGAGCCAGCATAGTGTAGTGGTTAGAGTATTGGACAAGGACAGATGAGACCCAGGTTCAAATTCCTATTCAGCTATGAAACTCATTGGGTGACTCTGGACCAGTCACTTATCTCTCAGCCTAACTACTTCACAAGTTGTGCAGATAAACATAACCATGTACAAATATGAAGAATTTTTATATACCACTTTTCAGCCAAAGTCCCCAAGCAGTATACATAGATATAAATAAAATAAACAAAATGTACACTGTTCTGGGCTCCTTGGAGGAGGAGCAGATTATAAATGTAAAAAATAAATAATACTATGGAGTGCTTCCAGAGCATGGGCAGGGCTCAGAGGTTTTGGCATTTATGCACAACAGCATAAGCACAAAAATACTAGGGGAGTTGTGCAAGGGATCTTGCTTTGTTCTTATTGATCCTGTTAATGTGTGGGCTTTATTAATCATGATATCAGTTTAGAGGCCACCATCATATGTAGTCTGGCTGCAGTGATTAGTATTCCCCATCCTAACAACAATTTGACGTGCAACTCAAACTTGTTAGTTACTTATTAAGATTGGCTTGTTGATTACTTAGATTGGCTTGTTGATTACTTAGGCATAAAGTTTTGTCTTGCATCAAAACATTTAAAGGGCAGCCCATATTGGCCATTCTGCAGCTACAAGAAGAGACAATCCCAAGCCTCAGTGCTAGCATGTCACTCTCTCCATATGCACCTGTCATCAGCCTTTAAAGCCTAACCAAAAGCTGTCTTAAGGGCCCGGACAATAGCTGCCTGGAAGCTACTGGGAAATGTTTCTCCATGATTGGCACTTCAGCAGTCAAAATGTTTTTGACATCACAGAAGTTCAGCCAATAGTCAGGGAAGCATAATCACTACCATCACATTTTGACAAGGATATTACACATACAAATAGGCCAAAATAACTGTAATGATGAGGTCTTATAACATCTATAAAGATGTATTTTCATATCTTGCCTTTATTCACAGGAAAAGGAAGAGGACTTCCTTTAGAAAACTGCTCCCAAGTTACACGAGTCACAAGGATTGGGAAAAATCAGCTCATCTATGAGCATTTTAAAAATGAAGGCTGTGCAGTAAATCCAGAGAATAATGCATGTGCAGAAGTTAGTTCTTTCTCTCTAAACATACAGAATTGGAATGGCTCCTCAGCTGAAACCCAGTGCAGAAAAATAAAACACAAATTAAATAGAAGATGGGATTCAGCACAGATCGAAATAAATAATCCAAATCTTCAGTGTACACCTGGTGTGGATGTCTCCAGAGATGTTAGAAGTGACCATACAGGAAACTCTAATCAAAATCCTTTGAAAGTACATCCTGGAGTTTTTTCTGATTGCAATAGTCGCTCAAGTACTGTAATTACTTCAAGGCTGATTAAGGATCCAAGGTTAACAAAAAGAGAACAAAATTTAGAGAAGGAGAACGGAGAAGAAACCTTCCATGGAATTTTGCAGTATGAGAATGAGCTGGAATATAACTCAAAAATAAAAATACCTACAACTTTAGGCATACCATGTCCTTTACCTAAAGATTTTTTTCTCCTCAACTCTAAGCATGCATGTAGCCAAAGGCAGTATATGGAAAAAACATCATGGCAAGAAATTACTTTAGGCAAGCGCATAACACCATCTCTGTCTGTAACATCTCATAGCGATGCAAATTATTTAGTGAATGGTAAGGAGGGACTCGGTAATGTAAACAAAGTTAATGAAGAAATTTTGGCATCTCAGAGCACTCATACTTTGAAAACCAACTTAAGTCATAGTTCTTTACAGTCTAAGAACAATGAAAACGGAGTCCTTCCAGCAGACTTTAAAAAAGACAAAGGAATGAAACATTCAAAGCTGCCTTTATTATTACTGAACCCTTCTAACACAGTGGATAATGAATGGAAATCTCAGGAATCCCAGCCTGTTAGCATAACAATGCATAACAAGAAACAAGAACTTGGTATTGAACCTCCTTTGTGTAATGTTAGCATCATAAATATAAGCATCCAAAATCCTGAAAATGTGGCATCTGGCAAAGATGAGATGGATAATAGAAGAAAAAGCCAATTACAAGAGGATAGTTACACTTCTCAACTACAGTGCTCAACTGATAATGATACAAGATGTGCTAGAAATAAATGTACTTCATCAGGCAAAGAACATAATGGTAATGGTGAGATTGACAGTGTCCAGGACCATACCTTGGAGTTCAATAGACAAAGTTATCTTTCTGGAAAGATGGTGAAAGAAGTTTGGACTGAAGAGAACTGTGAATGGTCTCCAGATGATCAAATGGATGCAGAGAATTTTGAGCAAAATAAGCTTCAAGCAATAATGCAGTCTGAAAAATCCTGTGCTACTGAAATCCCTAGAAAGTCTAATAAACAAGTACGTTCACTACCTGAAGAAGCAAACAACTCCATACATAAATGTGAAGAATATACTGTAAAGAAAGAAAAAGATAGTTCAGTCAAAGAGAAAATTAGTGATATAAATAGCATCATATATCCATCTCATAGTGCCTATAGAATTGGTACATTAATGAGGGACTTTAGTGAAAAGTGTGTGTGTGTTTCTGAGCCAGAGCCATTAGACAAAAATATTTTTGGAGAGCACAAAATGTCCTCTTCACTTGGTGGACAAAGCACTAATAAAATGGATAACGTCATCGTTGCCCATGGTTCTGACCAAGCATGCACACACCAATTTGAAGAGGGCTCTTACAGTAAAGAAAAAAGCAAATGTATCTCTGAAATACAGATAACTTCTGTAACAGAAAATGCTGACAAAGCAACAGGAAAAGAACAAGAACATTCTTTCAATAATGACTTGAGAAAAAATGTAGATGGTATAAAAGATTGGATGGACATTTCTGAGAATGCTGATAATTTGAATTCAAATAGTTCAGTTTCTGATTTCAAGATGAATTTTCAAAGAAAAGATTCATTAACTGAAACAGAGTTGATGAAAATAGAAAGTGGTAAAGAGAAGCTGAAAGCCCTACATGATCAAGCATCGACTAATAAATGTATAGGCCTGATAGTGCATCAGAAAACAAATCATACTGCCTTTATGTCAGATAATTCTGTTCCTGTGCCTTTGGGGAATGTGAAACGAATAGAAATTAAAAAGCCTCAACCTGAAAACACAGGTTCTTCAAATTTTAGACTGTTGAGCAATAATTTATATTTTAAAGATGGTGTTCCAGAAACATCTGAACAGGATTTAGAGGTTATATGTGAAGACATTAATATCCAAGACCTAGAAAGTACTAGTGAGATTGAAATTACATCAGAATTGTGTAAACAATGGTTCTCATTACCACAGAAAGTACATGAACATATGTCCAGTGAAGAGGCAAAATTCTGGTATTTAAAGGAGCGTATGGATTGGGAGAGTCTGTTTGGAAAATCTAATCTGAATACACAGGTTTCAGGAAGTTTCTCTGTGAAGGAGAATGAAAATGAGAGCTTAAAATCAGGTGTGAAAGAATTAGAAACTGAATTGAATACATCTGTATGTCCTGACTTACAAATTACAATCGCCAACATACTTCAGCCAAAATTGAATCGCATTCATAACTCTTTCAGAATGAAAACCAAAATGGGGAAATGTACTGCTAAATATTCAGGGCAGAAAAAGAGTATTATATGGTCACAAGAGGAAAAAATGGGGAAATGCACACAAAATCAGAAACATTTCAAATTTTATCACAAAAAGAAAGAGCTTAATAGACACTGTTCATCTAAAATGGTTTCATCATTGTCCAAGGGACGATTTAAAACATTTGCACAGTCTGAAAAGCATATTAAGAATGTTTTGAATTCTCTTAACACTGAAGCATTGTTATGTAAAAACAAACATCTGTCTCAAAAAATAGATGGAGTAATGTTTCACTTAAGAAAAGCTCAGAGGAGTGTTCAGAAATCTTTAAAAATGCTTGCAAAGGCTGGAAAGAAAAGACGTGTCTCATTACCAAAATCATATATACTGGAAAGTTGTGACTCCATAGATTACAATCTAGTGTCAGCCAAAGAAAATTCTTTTTCTGAGAAGGAAAGGTCTAACGTTAGGGAAAGTAAAATTGCTACAGAAGAAAAGGAAGCAAATGAAAAGTTAAAATGCAAATCAGAAAGGTTCTTTAAAAGTAAAGAATATGTGAAGCATACTCCAACCCTCTCACTGATTGATACTAAAAGCCACTATGGTTCTTTTCCTTTGGATTCCTCTGTAACATTTGGTAGCATCTCAGATATAGCATATACCAATGATAATGTGAGAAATACAAGAATAACAGAACTTGAGACAGTCTCTGAAAAAACCCTTACTTTGGATACCACAGAACTCAAAGACTTGAAGCCAACCAGCCATGAACACATTATGAGTAATGAGCAGAAGATCTATATAACTGTCCCATCTGAAAATACCCAAGAAAATGTAACTATCATCACAAAACAAGATTCTGAAACTAGTAAATGTGCGAGCAAAAATATAGCAAAACGTTTGAATTCAGTTAGTGAAGGAATGGAATTAGTTGTCTGTCAAGCAGACAAAAGAGAAGATGAAGGCCCTTATAAGTCTGATGTAGAAATGAGTATAGTTGAACTTGCAAAACCTGTTCAAACAGCACTAGAATCTTCTGCAGAGAAAAACATTTCTAAACCAGATGATATTTCCAAGTTATTTTCCACTTTCAAGAGGATGGGAAATGTTTTTTCTAATGAAAAAGAAGCCCTAGAAATATCCCCAGCACTGCAAGAAAATATAAATATGAGTGTTAGTGTTGGAAGGTGTGATGCTTCATCAGATGCATTTTTACCTCCAGCAGAAGGTAAATATGATGCCAGTGTAAGTGTTCAGTTAATTCCACAAGTTTATGGTCCTGAATCATTGTCTTTGGAAACAAAGTCAAAGAATTCATCAAAGATAAATTTAGAGGAAAACTGCTGTGACAACCTACCAGATTATTTCAGTGAACAAAAGCAAAAGGCAGATTTTAATGGTGAAAACACAATGTTAAGAACAGAACAGTGTTGCTCCAACAAATTTAGTCAAATAGCAGAACGGGAATGGTACACTTCTGAGAGCAGGAAATCTAAATCATTGACCAAATCTGTGAAAGAACCAGAAAGTTATTCTGAGAGATTTTCATCCAGTGATTATCTACTGTCTCCACTTTCTGTAGATAATAACTTGCTTCCATTATCAAACAATTATATATCTCAAGAAGCTAAAAAGAAAAAAGAGAAAACGGAGATATTGGAAAGCAAGGAAGATTTTTCAAATAAAAAGCCATATGTGATAAGAGACATTCCTGTGAAACTGTTCGAAAAGTTGGCTTCAGAGCAGAAAGACACAAATCACCTTGCATCTATTAAGGAATCTCCCTGCAGACAGATTTCCTCAAGCAGCCGTAATAAAGGAGCTAGGTTTCAGTCACCATTAAGAACTGTTAATGAACAGAGCATTGGAGATATTGCTGCAACTGACACTTTATCTCATGCTTCATATGATGTTTTGCCAAATGTTATCACCCCTAGGAGTAGACTAAATGAAAGATGTATTTCAGTTGGACATCCTACCAGCTGCAAAGATCTCTGTACTGATATCAGATTTACAAATGTGGGAATTGAACTAAAATCTCTTGAATTTATAGTTAAAATATCAGCGATTTTGAAAAAGGCTGATCAAAGCTCAACTTTGAATATATTAAATGAACAGGCTATAGTATGCAAAAAGATTCTTTTTTCATTTATCAGAGCTTTTGAGAAAAAGCAGGATTGCTCTTTTGAGCATGTCTTAGTGTCTAAGGAGATACTTGCAAATGCTGAAAAATATATATGGACTAGTCGTAAAGTAAAACTCTGTGCTATAGAATCACTAATAGAACTACAAATTATAATGGAAACACTTGAGTTCATTGAAAATAAGAAGAGACTTGTAGAAGGTGAGCCAACTTTCCGAAGCTTGCTTTGGTATGATGATTCACTGTGTAGCGAGTTGTTTGGTGGGCCGTCAGGGCATCAACAGCAATCAAATGTATATCCTACTTTTCATGGAAGATTAAATTACAGTCCTCTCAGTGAGTTAAAAAATAATCATGAAAAACTAATAGAGATCTTGAAGAACACAAGATGGGAAAATCATTCTTACTATACATTCTTGAAATTGAGACGAGAAATTAAAGAATGTGAAGCAGCAATGAAAAGTAATTCATGTTTCTCTGATTTTTTTCTTTCTGTACCATATGTTTGTGGAGCTAACTTTGGAGATACTCAAGAAGACTTAGAAAATGCAAGAAAAAGGACAATAGATTTAATAATTATGTCTAATAGTCTTCCAGACAGGAGTACTGAAAAAATAGATCATCTTTGGATTATAATGGACATTATTACTACAAAGATTAAATTTATAAAGACCTGTGAAGAAGTGAATATAAAAGCATCACTGTTTGGTCTTGAGCACATATTTTTTGATGCTGCTAAAATTCTTACTAGGAGAGAACAAGATAAGTTTATAAATGAAGACTTGAATGGTGGAAAAGGACAAAATCCCAGAATAAATGAAACTGCTCTTTCTAAGCTTTATGGGACTTATGAACATATAATGGAGAAGTTTAGAAATGAACACTTCAACAGCACTCCTGAAGAACATGTCACAAGGAAATCTCCAGATGAATATTTTAATTGTGAAAAGATAGATAAGCAACGAGAAGCCAATTATTATATTCAGAATTCTCTTGTGTTCCATCTAGATGTTGGATATATTAGTAAAATACTGGATGAAGCGCAATCTGCTAATCTTAACAAGTTGCAGCAACTCATGTGCAAATGTACAGAACATCTTGAAATCATGAAAAAGTATTTTCAGATTTTACAGGAAGAAAATGTCAGTAATATTTTGATCACAAAAGAAAATGTGCTGGATTTCATGAAAAGTGGTGGCATAAATGTTGTCATATTGAAACCAGAAGCTGTAGAGGTTTACATTGAAATGGCAATGATGTATGAAGCAGTTTATTTTCTTAAAAACTCAATAGCAAGAAAAGTAGATAAACCAAGATTTCGAAGTTTGTTGTGGTTTGATGTATCATTACTATCTGAGCTTTTTCAATGTCAAAAAAAAATGGCGCCTTTTTCTTACCGGGAAGGCAGTCTTTGGAAAACAATACGATCTTCTGTCTCTGAACTTGAGGAAGAATTGAGTGTGATTGGTGACTTTGCCGAAAATGTAAATTACTCATATGCATGCCGTCTTCTTACAAGAGAGGTTTCAGAGCTTTCGGAAACTAGAAACCTACTACGAACATCTAAGTCTTCCATCTCCATGTGTGTTGATTTGGTACCATATACCATAGCTCTAAACTATGGGAGTACTGTGTCTGAACTAGAATGGAATTACAGCCAGTTATCTTTGCTTCTTAAAAAACTGATGTTGGCTGACAGGAAGGATTTAGGAAAAATGGCTCACACCATGAAAATAATGAAAACCATTGAGCACATGAAGTTTATCTGTACTAAACAGGGAAAGTCTCCTCTTCCTCTGGTTATATATCAGATGCTGAAAAACTGGAGAAAATCTGGTCTGTTGAAAAGAGAGGCAATGAAAACTTATATGGATACCGATGAACAACAGAGTACCAAACATATGTATGTCAGTGGCTTCCCAGTTTCAAACAGTACTACAGAAGTTGATTCCCAGACACAACGCAAAAGGCCAGCCAGTGTAATTTCAGAAGACTGTCCCTATTTGTATGAAGAGGAGAATTATTCCCATAGAAAGAAGAAAAAGGTAAGGCCGCTAACTACTTCTCTTTTAAAAACCTGTATAGCAGTTCATCCTTTTATTTATCAGTTGTAAATTATATAAGAGCAGCAATCTGTCAGATTTAGCCAAAGTTAAGATTAGCAGTTATAACAGGTTGAATAGAAATCTGTAATCTGGCACCCTAACTATCTTCTATCTATCTATTATATTAATTCTCCTGGGTGTGCCTTGGAATGTGCATCCCAGAGCCCAGATGATTGGCTGGGCGGCAGACACGCCTGATTGGCTGAGGAGCACCTGGGAGGATTGGTTGCCTTGGCAGCAGCCCGGCCATGGAGGCCAGAGGTGGCAGGTGGCAGTGCTAATTGGCACTGCTGCCTTGGCAGCAGCCCGGCCACAGAGGCAAGGCCCAGGACCGGGGAAAGAAAGTGGGAGGGGCAGAAGTGGCAGTGGGGAGGAGAGGTGGCTGGGCCCGGAAGCAGAGACTGGGGCAGAAGTGGGGGGGAGAGGTAACTGCTGGCCCCAAAGAGCACACAGATGCTCTGTGCGGGGGTCGGCTGGTATATAAAAGGCTAAGGACGTACATGGCAAGCCCTGCCCACACAGTGCTTTACCAATCGGAGGTAATGGAACAGAAGCACCGTGATGATTGGGCAGTGAGGATTCCTTATGCAGATAGGGAGGAGGAGCCTGTGATGGTTAAGGTCAGTTGGAATGCAACTGTTACTGGTCGGAAGATGTGTTTGATTGTAGAGAGAAGAATATATATAAAAGGATAGTGAGCAGGGGTCTGTGAAGAAAGGGGTTGTGAGGAAGGAAAGAACCCCTTCAGAAGGAGGCTGCCACTGTGCAAATTAGAGGAAGAAACAAGATGAACAAGATCTGTTAACTCGGGAAGGAAGGAAGAAAAAAAGAAGGGGGGGGATGAGCGAGTGGAGGAGAAGGGAAAAGAGCGGCACGGGCCTGGGCCTGTCAGTGATCTGAGGGGAAGGAGTGGCCATGGCGGTGGCAGTGAGGAAGGGCCCAGTCAACCACTGCTGCAGGAAGGAGCGGGGCTCTGGTGAGGGTGGGGAGGTCTCTGTGATTAGGGGGCTATGGCTTGGATAATTGGCACTGGCAACACTGCAACTGCAACCAAGAGGGGTGAGGGAAGCAACGTTATGGAGGGGGAGGAGCGTGGCTCAGGTGAGGGTGGAGAGGTCTCTGAGGTGAGGAGGCTGTGGCGGGGGTGACTACTTGCACGCAGATGCTCTGCACAGGTTAAGCTATTTTTTATTAGTCCTGTTACTGCCAAATTTCATCTTCACTACAGGAAGTGATTGCAGTTGGTGACTAATGATAGAATATGATTAGTCTTGGTTTCTTGGAAGTGATTGAGAGACAAGTATAAGTGTTCTATCGTACATAAGATTTACCACTTGTCAGTTTTTACCTTCAAAAAGGTAAAGTATGCACCTGAAGAAGAAAAAATTACATAAATGAGTGACTTGTAAATATAAGTTGCTTGGGAAGGTCTTTGTGTTGAAACAGGATGTATCCCTATTGCCTTTGAACCTAGTGAGGGAAATTCCAGACAGGTAGCTGTCTCGTTACAAAACTAAGAGGAGATTTTTCCCTATCCTGCCCTACTTTTCACTTAAAAATAAATAAACTTAACTTGCAGTTTCCTGCCACCACTGCTAGAAGGGAACATTTTGATTAAGATCTCCTTGTAGGCCTTCTCAGGCCTTCTCAGTAGTCCTTAGGACACCCTCTGCATTTTATGCCCTATATACTGTTACCATGTTTGCTCTGAAGTGTGGCAATAACTGTGCTTCATAATTATACTTTGCTCAAGGGGAGGGAAATTAGCTCTAATGGGCGCAAACCAGCATACAGCTATATAGTAATCTTAAAATACCAGGGGAAGTTGATGGCAATATGGATACACTGGAATTTAGAGTAGGCAAGAGAAAAGGAACACAGACACCTGCCTTCAAAAGAGAAAGTTGTTTTACTAAGGGGTAGTAAGGGTACAGAATGAGAAAGAGATAATTAAGTGAGATTAACGCCCAGCAGATTAGTTGACAACGGTTTTCTCATAAGGGGTTAGCGAACTCTGGTAATGGCTTAGGTTGCTCACAATACTCATCTACCATGACATAGCACTAAGGGAGAGGGGATAGCAGTTTGGGGTGAAAGTTTTAGGGAAAGAGTTTCTTGTTCTTATGAACAAGAATGCTTTCATAGCTACCTGAAAGCTAGTTGATGGGTGTGTGTGTGTGGTGAAGGAGCCTTCTCTGATCTATGTGTCCCTCATGGGGAAGGATCTTAGAGTGCAAAACTGGTCTGGAGGCATGATTTTGATAGACTAACAAAGTATTTTGAATACTTGTTCCATATAAGGTGTGACTCTGTATTGATCATACATCCTGTGAGCTATTACCTTAAACAAAAGAGTTTTTCAATAGGTGTTTACTACAAATAGTAGTCTGAGAAGAAATGGGAGGAGGACATCTCTTTCTAGCGTTACTCACCTAAAACTACTAACGGGAAAGGGAGGAAACGGCCTTGGGAATTGTCTTATCTGTGAAGGCTTGTTAAGAGGGAAGGAAGCCTGTATTCCATTATCTTTTGACTGCTATGGTCTGCTATGACTCTCTGCATGTTTAAATGCAGTCATAGTGGCATCTCCCAGTCCCATTATGTTAATGACCTGGGGCACCATGAAACGCCTAATCAGAACCTGTAATTTCAGGAATGCAACAAGTTGAAACTGAGAGCAGAGCTGGTCTTGTGGTAGCAAGCATGACTTGTCCCCTTAGCTAAGCAGGGTCCACCCTGTTTGCATATGAATGGGAGACTAGAAGTGTGAGCACTGTAAGGTATTCCCCTTGGGGGATGGAGCCACTCTGGGAAGAGCAGAAGGTTTCAAGTTCCCTCCCTGGCATCTCCAAGACAGGGCTGAGAGAGATTCCTGCCTGCAGCCTTGGAAAAGCCACGCTGCCAGTCTGTGAAAACAATACTTAGCTAAATGGACCAATGGTCTGACTCAGTATATGGCAGCTTCCTATGTTCCTATTTCCATGTAGACTAGTGATGGTGTCTCTGGTCTGGGGCTGCATTAAGGTATGCTAAAATGGAGGAGGGAGTGAGCCTGGCAACAATACCTAGGACAAGATTACATTTCTGGGGCCTAGTCAAACTTAGCACATGTAAAAAGGAAAACAGTACAAAACATTTCCTTTTTCAGCTTTCTACTTTGCATGGCTTCAGGAAGGCATATTAAGGTTAGCAGAGACCATAAAATCACACAAAAAGATACATTTTTAAATCAGAGGCAAACTTATACATCTAAGCAAATGCAAAATGAAATATGGAATAAAATGCATAATATTTCTGTAAAAGCAAGTTTAGACTAAATGTACTTAAGTGGGCCTGATACTTTGGCATTAAAGAGTCTTTTTTCCTTTAATTCATGTTCATGGGGTGACCTATGTCGTACATTTTGCCTCTTCTCTAGAGTAAGACCTGAGCAAGACCTAGTCATCCACAAGCTTCTTTCTCCCTCTCAGATCTTCCAAAGATCCTCTAATATCCCAAAGGGATTACTTCAGGATTTAATTTTGTTTAGTTACCTAATATTTGAATTGCCTCCCCCAGTTCTAAAATGCACACACACAGAAAGAGATTGATAAATGCTTCTAAACCAGAAGGTCCATACACATCATGCCAGATTCTTGTAGAGCTTGGGAACAAAGAGCTCTCACTCTTGCCTTTGCTTTCAAGTGGGACAATCAAGCAAATAAAAAGATACGGTACTCCTGACTTTGTTGACTATTTAACTATAGACAAGTGTTTAATAATAGTCAATTGACTAGCATGCCACTCTAGCCTTTTTCCTTCTAAATATCAATTGAAAAACTTGATCAAGGCACTTAGAGGCAACCTTCAAGAAGGCCCTCTCTTAACATCCTTTTGCCCTCATCTGTCTGCTCCTAAAGGATGAGAATGCTCTCCTTTTATTTTTACACAAGTCAGCATCCTGACTAAAGTTGTGCAGGTGCAGCCAAAGCAATCATGCACACAGTTTTAGCATCCCCACTTCTGAAGCACGTGATTAGCTTCAATATCCCCTTCTCTGAAAGTACTCTGTGTAGTGCAGATGTATGTCCATAAAGGCTGCACACTTCTCTAGAAAATATTTTCATATGAAACAAGGATGCTACCACTGCTTGCATGTTTTCTTTGGCTGAACACACACACACAGAGTCGAGATTTGGCCATAATTTCTATTCAGACTAATTGCTTAACTATCCTGGGGATTGGTGGATAGTTCTTGCTTCTCAGAAAATGACTTTTCAGCCCTTTTTTCCTGGCTGTGAGCGGGGACCTAACCCATCTAGAGATGTCGTCCTTTCCTCAAAGTTCATCAGGTAAGATTTTTTTTTTTTTTTTTTTGTATTCCTAGACTGAGAAATTATTTGATTTCAAACTCATCAATAGGGAATTTCTCCATTTCCTTAAATTCAGTATCTTCCTCTTAAGCACAAAATGTTTTCAAATTATTTTACAGCTTTTGCATAACAGGCCTTGTTAAATTGTATGAAGATGCATTATGATGACAGTACTAAAAAGGAATGTACAAAATGTGTATGAAACTTAAGTAAACAAATGTAGAACATTGTTTGTTTTTTAAAGTGGCTGACTGCACAAGGAGCCACAGATTCAAGAAGGATCCATGCTCACAGTTCTTGACCCACTCACCAGCCTGTCACTGCTGTTGAGCATGGTGGGGACTACTCTATGCCACTGACACATTGCATCGTCACGGCTGTGATCTACTGCCATTGGAAATGATGAATGGTCAGAAGCAGCAAGCGCAGATACCTCTTGGATCCGTGACTCCCTGTGCAGTATGTTAGCCATTGTGCATAATATATCAGAATTTTAAATTGCAGCTTTTATCCTCTTAGGTTATTGCTTCTTTGAAGACAACCAAAAATATACACGAAAAAGAGACCAGCAGATTTTTGAGGTACAAATACTAATTTAAACACACACAAAAAACTTTAGCAAAAAGTTACTGCCTGGTGGCCTGGTTTTGTTACAATACAAAAGACTAGAGTTATCAGACAAGAACAGTCATCATCGTCATCTCTTACACCAAGTGATGTATGTTATAACGTTTTGCATATTTATGAGACGTTTTTCTAAGATGTTAATAAATCAAAATGGATGTTAAGTAGTCTGGTGTAGTGTGTTTTATTTCAGATTTATTGATATAATTCAAGAAATATATGGAGTCTAGAATTCCTAATGTCCATATTGTATCCCATTGATTTTTTTTAAATCGATATTTTTATTAATATGTGATCATTTGTCCATGCAGGATGTATTTTCATTCCAGTTATGCTGATTTATCAGTTTGTAAAGTTTGGAGACTAAGCCCTTGCTTGTTTGAGAGGTTCTCTTGTAATAGAATGTTTTCAAAATTGGTTCTCTTTCTTGATAAAAGATGAAGTAAATGGTTTGCAGTTAGTAAATGTTGAAATTGTAAGCATTCGGACCATGGAATAGTTGCAGATGAAGATGGTTCTTCGACGTGAGCTCTGTCTTTTACACCAATGGGCTATGCGCTTGTGCAGAGACCTCGTCGGAACCTAACAAGCTCAGTTCTCCTGATTTAGGCGGAAACCCTGCCCCCAGCTGCTATATGAGGCTGTGCCACTCCACATCCCCTCAGTCTTCATCATACGTGCTTCAGTAGACATCATGGAATCTTTGGCTCGGCAACGAGTAGGACTATTCTTGAATCCTCTTGTTGTTTTTCTCTTGTTTTCATGCCTATTGTTGTTTTTCTTTATTTCGTGCAGTAGCGGTTTTTTCTTGGCGTTTTTATTTTTACGGTCCCTGCCCCCCCCCCAATGGATATGATCCTGGTCGGGACGGGGCTTTGTGGCCGGCTGGCCGAAGGTTTTCTGTGCCGAGCACAAAGACCTTTAAGAAATGTGTTCACTATGGATCTAAGATCCCTTCCCTCGATACTCAGAGTGTCTTCTTTGCCTGTGGGAATCCCACATTGTTGAGACCTGTATTCATTGCCAGAGGTTTACGAAGCAGGCTTGAAAGAATAGGGTTTCTTGCTTCCGTGCTGCCCTGTGGGACTTGGTCCTCCTTTCTTCAGAGGCCTTGTTGTTGAAGCAATAGTTTAAAATGGCTTCTTTGACGCAGTTGGAGCACTCGGGCTCCGCTCCTTCGGCACCAGAACTCCTGGCCTTGGTACTGGTATCGTCGATGCCTGCCTTGGACTTATCTGTGGTTTTGGCCTCTTCTGTGCCGCTGGAAGACGTGCCTAAGCAAACTTTACCTCTGGTGCCGGACCTCCCTTTGGTTCCTCCGGTACCGCTAAAGAAGAAAAAGAAGAAACCGATGCTAGTTCTGCATCTGCCAACAGGGCAACACCTTCCGCCTATCCCCCCCAGTCTCTTCTTTGGAGGCTCCGCTGATTAAGAAGCCAAAATTGGTGTCTTCGGGGCATGGCAAACCAGTTGTGGACCAGGCGTCAGAAGGTCGGCCGGCCATGGTACCAGCTCCTTGGATACCGAGTTCTACTGACCCTTGCCTTCTTACAAGTTCTCTAGTGGCCTCGATGTTTCCCAGTCAGATACCTGACCGTACCTTTGTGGGACAGGAACTCCCACAATGACTGTGGGACTGACGAATGGGACTGTGCTACATTGGACTATGAACCCTATTTGCCAGAGAAACCCACTGCAAATGCAACGTGGCTGCGTCGACGTCATTAGTCTCCTATGTGCCATGTGGATCAGCCCCCTTGGGGATCAGACAGTGTGTTGGTTCGGGGGAGCACTTCTTCCAGTACAGATACGGGATAGATTGGGATCGACGTGGACCTTCGTACGCTGATCGATACTGTGTCTCTACATGAGGTTCCACGTATGTAGAGGATGAACCCTCCTACGGAGATTGGCGCTGGGACACCGTTGTTTATAGACAATATTCCTACGATTATCGTTTGGACTGTTCTGACTATGGGAAGCCCTGGTATGGATCTCAGTACCGAGAGGGTTCTGCTCATGGAGAAGCCAGGAATATTCGTGATTGGCATAAGTCCTCTTTGCATTCGGAAGGGAGACCTCGCTCTCCTCAATTGTGCTAGGGGGCGCGGATCGCCTTCAGAAGTTCCAGCTCAGTCTTCGGTGCTGCAACCTGCCTTGATACCATCTGCCACCGCAGATGGGTCCTTGAACTACGTCTCCTGATGTAGAAGTTTGCCTTCTTAGTGGTGATCACCTCCGCTAGAAGGGTGAGTAAACTGCGGGCCCTGAAGGTTGATCTACCATACCTGCAGTTTAATAAAGATAAGGTTGTGCTCCGTCCGGATGTTCAATTCCTTCCAAAGGTAGTTTCTACCTTTCGTTGCTCCCTACCACTCACCTTGCCTGTGTTTTTTCAAAAACCTTCATCTGATGCAGAACGCAGGTTGCATGGCTTGGATGTTTGAAGGGTGTTGTCCTATGTTCAGAGGTTGGCAGAGTGGAGGAAAACTCCTTCTCTGTTTGTTCTGTATGATGGGCCTCACAAAGGCTTGCAAGTTTCTGCTCAGTCCCTGTCTAGGTGGATTGTCTCTACTATTGAACTTTGTTACAATTTGGCACATAAACAATTGCCTGCGACCATTAAGGGGCACTCAGTTCGGTCCATGGCAGCCTCTGTTGCCTTTGATCGTGCAGTCCCTTTGGACACTATCTGTCAAGCAGCTGCTTGGGCTTTGCCCCATTCCTTTATGCATCATTATGCCATTGATGCCAGGGCATGGAATGATGCTTCGTTTGGCAGGACTGTCCTGTAGTCTATTTTCAATTGATGTACCTCGTTTCTTTGACATTCTTCTTGCAGAGTGCAACCTTGTTTCCTATTGTTCCCTCCTCCTTGGGTGCTAGCTTGTTATGCATCCATTGGTGTAAACGTCATAGACCACGTCAAAGAACTATAGGTTGCCTACCTGTAACTTGGGTTCTTTTAGTGGTCATCTGTCCTTTTACACGCCCTCCCATCCTCCCCACTGGGTCTTTTGAAGGCAGACTCTGTGACTGAGGGAATGTGGAGTGGCGCAGCCTCATATAGCGGCTGGGGGCAGAGTTCCTGCCTATATCAGGAGAATTGAGCATGTTAGGTTCTGATGAGGTCTCTTCGCAGCTGCATAGCCCATTGGTGTAAAAGGACAGATGACCACTAGAAGAAACAAAGTTACAGGTAAGCAACCTGTAGTTTTGTTTTAGGGATTAGTTTCCCATCTTTGATTACATTGGCAAATCTATGGTTAAGTTATCCCTTACACGTTGGAAAAGAATCCTAGGTTAGAAGTATTTTTGTCCTAGAAAGGTAGTCAGTGATGGTGCTAAGACACCTCTCAGTATGTCTCAAACTGATAAAGTTGGCAAGAAAAAGATATTATCTTGGTTAGCTGTAGGTCTCTCTTTTTTAGATTGATATATTAGTTATTCTGTGGTGAAGCTGTTCATATCATTGCACTCCAAGTAAATCCACAGGCTTGTTTTTTGTTGTAATAGTTTAGGTATATGAATGCGTTGGAAGGCATCACAGTATTATTCTAAGTGCATACTCCCATGCCTCCTTTTTAGATGGTCTAATCATTTTATCTCTGTTTATCCTCACCTTTTCCCACTTCCAAATAAAAGTTCTATAAAATCTGTTGCCACATCATGCTTTTGGGAATGAGTACTAGGATTGATTGAAATAAGAATAGATTAGATCTGAGAGTTCAAGAAAGCTTTAGATGGTTCCATTGAAGCAAGTCTTATTTTATTTTGTAGAATTGTCCATAGTTTTTAATTAGATCTGGTTTATTATCTGTAATACATTCTCCTGATACAATGATTGTGTCGCATAGTTTTTGAAAGGGTTAAGCCAAATGTCGCACACATCATTGACCTTAAGAAGAACATACATTATGGGATAATCAGTAATTTCATATTCTGTCTTTAACCATGAAGAAAATATTGAGTATTAATACAAATTTGATTTGATGAATATTTATATACCACTTTCCAACAAAGCAGTTTACATCAATATAAATAAATAAAATGTCTCCCTGTTTCCACAGGGTTCACAATCTAAAAAAGAAACATAATATAACCACCAGAAACAGCCACTGGAGGGATGCTGTGCTGGGGATGGATAAGGCCAGATCCTTGATGTGATCCCAGTGTCTTCACACCACTGGGATACACGCCAGCAGGAGACCAATCAGAAAGATTAGAAAAGGTTCGTGTGGTGCTCCAGACTCCGCCCATGGCATGCATATGTTGGTTGACATAGGTGGTTGGAGTGCCGCTCTCCTCAGTTCCTTTCCAACCGCCAACTAGTACAGACGCCTCGGAAGTTTCTTCTGCTTGGTTGGGGTTTGTTGCCTCAACCACTCGGATAAGTGAGGAAAAAGTTCTTTATATATTGCTAACTCCAAGAAGAGGCTGTTCACATGACAGACAAGAAGAAAAATACCTTTAAGAGGTGTTGGAAATGTAACACCGCTTTTCCCTCGTCTGATCGACACTTGCTGTGTCTTCTGTGTTTGGGAGAAGAACATAATACCGAACAATATAAAATCTGTCAGTTTTCCAAACAGGCTTGGAAAATCAGGCTTTTGCGGTTAAAGGACGCTCTTTACAATTTGGCGTTAAAACCTCCATTAACTATGTTGACGGTTGCCCTGGTGTCGAAATCAGTCGATTCTTCGGCGTCTAAGGGTGCCCTTCTACAAAGTCCTTAAATAAGGATAAGCTGACATCGACTCTGAGCCCGAAACTTGCTTGCCCATCGAAACTGATTCAAGTCTCGAAGGAAGGAGCAACTGAGCCCTCTTCCCCAAACTCGAAAGAGGTAAAATCGGGAAAGGCTAAGACAGAATTGAAATGTGGAGCATCCTCCTCCACAACTATGACAGCCACTTCACATAAAAAAGCAAAATTGCTGCTTCAAAGCACCTAACATTGGAAAAACCCTCGACGTCAAAACAATCGACATCAGACACAGTGTTGAAACGCTTGGTGCCAGAGAATTTGATGACATCGAAGCAGTTGATGTTGGTGAAGTCTCTGAAGAAAAACCCGTCAACTCCATCTAAACCGAAAGAAGTACTGATAATGAACAAGTCAGTGTCTGGAAATGAATCGACATCATCTTCCTTGTTACAAAAATTTACAATACCGAACTTGAAAATTGTGCCTATGAAGGAGGCATGGAATGAGGCGGTGGTAACACTGGTCTCTAACAACTACTCATTCAATGTTGGTAATGACGGAAGTTCCCCATGCATACCCCTTTTCACCTTCTCCTCCAAGTATTATTGACCTTAGTGATAGTGATGATGTGATTGAAGTGCCAAGGACTCAGTCCTTTTCCCCGACACTCATGTACGTTTAATGGAGGATGAGAGACAGAATCTGATTAAATGGAAAACTGAGAAACCATGGAGTTAGGGATGTGCACGGAACCACGGAGCTGCGGTCGAGCACTGGTGTGGGGGGCTCTTTAAGGGCGGGGGAGGGTGTACTTACTTCCCCCACCGCGTTTCCTCTGCTGGAGCGCTTGTTTTGAAAAGCTTTTGGGGCGGCAGGATACCTCCCTGCCGCCCCTTCCCCCAGTCATCGGCAAAAGGCTTCAAAAAGCCTTTTGCACGACTTGCGCACACATCATGTCTCTGCAACGCGCGTGTGCAATGTGCGCACGCGCAAACGGCTTTTTGAAGCCTTTTGCTGATGACTGGGGGAAGAGGCGGCAGGGAGGTATCCTGCTGCCCCAAAAGCTTTTCAAAACAAATGCGCCAGCAGGGGAAACGCGGTGGGGGAGGTAAGTACACCCTTCCCCGTCCTTAAAGAGCCCCCCACACCAGTGCCAGACCGCCCTCATGTCCGGACCGGTCAGGAGGCCTTCAGAATGGCCTCCGGACCGGTCCGGGCTCATCCCTACATGGACTGCACACTCCTACAGTCCTATGCGCCCTGCTTCCTCTCAGTGGCATCAAGGAAGCGGTGAATGCGCTTATCAAAACAAACTCTATGAGACTTTCCAATCAACAACTCGTCCATCTTTCAAAGGGTTTACTCATACAGATTGCTATGTGCAACCCTTACGCATAGTGTGCTACACTGACCTGGTCAGGGATTAAGGCATCTTTTTATGCCCACATGATTATCATCGTCCCAGGGAAGTTACACATACTGTCACCTTGAGTTCGATTTCCTTCCATACGACTCAAACCACCATGTTGACTCAAACTTATCCTTGGTCGCCTCTTGCACCAACCACTCAGTCTAGTCCAGTGCAACCAATTCTCCCACCATTGCAACCGGCCTCACCGCTTGAATCTCAAAGTCCAACTCTGGTACCCTCAGATCATTCACCACAGGACACCCCATCATCTGACAGCCATTCTCCTGTACTGGATGATCTAGCACCTGATTCAAACAAAGACTCAAGCCACTGAAACTCTATCAGAACTGTCCCCAGATGATGAGGTCCTTAAGAAGGCCTCTGATTCACCAAAAGAGGAACATAAGAACTATCATGATTACTGATATGGCCAGAGCCTTGGGCCTTAGCCTTAAACAAGTTACTGAGAACACTGAAGATCCTGTTTACAAGTTTTTGCAAACTGCAAAGACGTCCCAACCTACTGCATTACCAATGCTTCCACTGCTGCTACAAGCTTCAAAGCAAGCATGGAAGAAGCCTTCTATTGAGGCCCCCACTTCCAGGCACCTGGAAAATAAGTATAAGGTCCAAGAAGAGGGGTGTGGATATCTTTTCAAACACCTATAATCTAATTCCTTGGTGGTTAACTTTTCGTCATCTTCCCGCTTGGATAAGCAATATGCAGCCCCGATTGATAAGGAGGGTTGTAAGTTTGACTCCCTTGGTAGGTGCTTGTACTCGACTAGTACACTGGCAATGCGTATTGAAGTGTATGTCACGCTACCAACACTCTGTGGGAGGAGCTTGCTGATACTAAGCCAGAAGATGGTGCAGGCAAAAATTAAAGAGCTGCAAATCAGATCACCTGATATTACCAGGCAACAAATCCACACTGCTCGCCATCTGATGGACTGTGAATCTAAGAACATGACAGGTTTGATAGCCTTGTGACTTCATGCTTGGCTTCGCTCCTCTATGTTGCAGTATGAAACTAGGGAGAAAATAGAGAACCTCCCCTCTGAGGGTGAAGGGCTTTTCAGCTGTGAAATGGATGATACACTAGAAAAATTGAAGAAATCAAAAATGACCGCAAAATCGTTTGCAATCCTTACCACTCAGTCTAGCTATAAATCTAGGCCAAAGGCTGCCTTTGTACCTAATGTACCCTACGGGAAGTACAGATCTCAATACAAGCCCACCGATAAGAGAGACTTTAAGAAACCCCTGAGGCCTAAGGGTACCAGCATAGGGGAAAACCCTCTGTTCAATGCCCTAAACAGGGTGTGAATTCAAAGCAGAACCTTTGAACGTTCCTGCCCAAGTTCCCATGATTTCCCAACATCTGGACAACTGGAAACGCTTAACTATGGACAAGTGGGTGCTTTCTATAGTCCAATTGGGCTACGCCATATGATTTCATACTCTCCCTTGGTTCACGGGCATAAGATCCACAACACCTACCCCCACTCTACAGGCAGAAATCATATCCCTTTTGGAAAGAGATGCGATAGAGCCTGTTCCCTCTGCCTTCCAAGGGAGCAGGTTTTATTCCAGATATTTTCAAGTGCAGAAGGACAGAGGCATTTGTCTGATCCTGGACCTCTGTACACTTAACAAATCTGTACAGACCACCAAGTTTTGCATGATCTCCATTGCGGTCATGATTCAACTTCTGGTGGGAGACAGATGGTTCGTTGCCATCGATTTGAAGGACACTTACTTACATGTACTGATCCGTCCAAGAGACAGAAAGTACCTGTGTTTCACGGTCAGCCCACTAGCCTACCAATACAAAGTCCTGTCCTTTGGGCTCTCAACTGCCCTGAGTATGTTTACCAAGGTGATGGCTGTGGTGATCGCTCAACTCCGTTGCCTTGGTCTAGAGCTAAACCTGTACTTGGACAACTGGCTTTTGACAGCCCAGTCGAGGGACAGACTGGAGCAAGATCTCAATACTCTTCTGCTCACTCACTCTTGACAGTTTGGGCATCAGTGTGAATTACAAGAAGTCCACAATGATCCCCACACGGACCATTCTGTTTATAAGGGCATGGTTGGAAGCCAGCCAACAAAAAGTCTTCCTTCCAGAAGACAGGATACTGAAGTTGCTGCACCATGTGAGCCTGGCTCTCTTGACCTGTACCAGGACCGCACATCAGATACAAATTTTGCTGGGCCTAGTGGCCCCCTGTACCGCTGCAGTAGTCCATGAGAAACTACACATGCAGCCTCTACAACACTTGTTTTTTGAGGACCTTCTATCTCTTTTATGGGTCTCCGAGACAACTATTGTGGCTACCGTAAATGGTCCAAAATTCCCTCTGGTAGTGGTCCCTTCAGGAAAACTTAAGCATAGGCATCCCCTTCCAGTCTTGCTTCTTTCAAGTGATTGTGACTGAGGATGCCTCCAGGGAAGGCTGGGGAGCTCATTGCCTAGCTTACAGGGTAAATGGGTCGTGGATGATCACCCAGAAATACTTTCACATAAATATGCTGGAGCTACTTGTGTCCCTTGAAGGCCTTCAGTCTATATTACAGGGCAAAGTAGTGCAACGTGATGGACAATACCACTGCTATCACTTAAGTGAACAATCAAGGGAACAATCAAGGCTCTATTTAGCGCCTCCTGTGTAGTTTGGCACTGAAGATCTGGGACTGGTGTATTCAACACAAAATTCACCCTGTGGCGATCCACATCAAAGGGGTCGACAATGTGGAAGTGGGCTCGCTGAGTAGTACCTTGCATCTCTCAGACACTCACGAACAGATGCCTTTTTTTGTTCCATAGAATGAAACCCTGTATTACATGTTAACTCCCCTTCCCTTGATTGCAACCCCCCTTCATCAAACATTATGCGCTGCACCTCCGGTCCTCGATACGCAATTTGGGAGGGGTATCTTGAAGCAAGTTATATCGTAACTGCACAAGGTAAGTCCAAGAAACCCTCCTCTTGTAGGAGCTTGCTAATCGCCCGGTGGTGTGAATAGACTGGGATCACGCCAAGGATAAACAGGTTGTTTACCTGTAACTGATTATCCTTGAGTGATCCTTGAGGTATTCACACATCCCACCCTGCCTCCGATCATGCTTTGGGCAGTGTCTATGTTTTTACTTACCTATTCTCTCACTTATCTCTCCAGTTCCACTTACGGTGGTTGTTGACGTCCGGTGGCTGTCCAGAAACCAAGAAGAATGGCAGTCTGATCACCTATGTCAACAGACGCATGCGCGAGGGTGGAGTCTGGAGCACTGCACAAAGCTTTTAGAATCTTCCTGATTGGCCTCCTGCACAGACGTGTATCCCAGTGGTGTGAATACCTAGGGTCACTCAAGGATCATCAGATACAGGTGAGCAACCTGTTTTTCTTCCCCTTTGAGTTACTCATGTTTTCTCCTCATTTCCCCACTCTTCTTCATTTTCCTCAGGGGAATGTACCCCTTCACACCTGCCTGTTGTGTATGGCCTGCCTGAGGAAATTTAAAGGAGAATCATCACTTTTAAAAGGTGCCTCTTTGCTCAGTTAGCAGTTAACAAAATGTAAAATCTTGAGACTGTTCTTTTATTCCCTACTTAGTCCTTCCCTCCTTGCTTATTATCCAAGTGATAATATACCCAGCCCAGTACTACTTAACTTTCTCTCTTCAAAATTTGAGCAGCATAGAAAACAGTATTCCGTGCTGAAAGAATGTTCCTTTCATATTTTACAATTAATCTGAATAGAAATCCTTATCTGTATTTGATGCATGCTGGTTGAAGTGTGTCACTAATCAGCTTCATGCCTTGCCTCCTTTTCAGAATAGCTTACTATTCCTCCATATTCACAAAAGCGAAGCCTGCCAGGTCTTCGTTTATTACCTAGTTCTTCTGAGTGGGCTCTGTCCATCACACATATGGTCTTCAGGCTGGCATGAAGTGGAGACCGGAACCTTCCAAGCTTTTTCTCTCTCCAGCTTTGTGCTGAGGCTCTTCCCCCAGTATACTAGGTCATATGCGCCACATCTTCCTCCTGAGTTCTTTTTTCATCCGGTGGGAAAAAATTGTCTCTCTGAGAACCTTATGTGCTTCTGTAAAAGTGTGTGTGTGTGTGTGTGTGTGTGTGTGTGTGTGTGTGTGTGTGTGTGTGTATCTTTTATCTGTATCATCTTATTACTCTTTTTTTCTGTCTGACTTTTCTTTTTGTTTGGTTATAGTATTCTTCTCCCTGTTCATTTTGAGTTACTCATGTTTTCCCCTCATTTCCCCACCCTTCTTCACTTTCCTCAGGGGAATTGTACCCCTTCACACCTGCCTGTTGTGTATGGCCTGCCTGAGGAAATTTAAAGATTGTACAGGCTGCCAGGCGAAATTCCCCTCACTGGATTGGCATAGAGCCTTTGCCTCTACTGCCTTGGGGAATCTCATTTGGCGGGGACCTGTCTTCACTATCAAAAATTTGTGCAATAGGCACACCGCAGCAGGGCCTCCAGACACTGTCTTTCACTGTGGGAGAGAGCTCTTTCTGCTTCCCTGACCATGGATCAGGCTGCGGGATCATTCACTGAGCACTCATCCCCCCATTGCTACCAATGTGGTGGGTGCTGCCTCACAAAGCGGCTTGGGGGTTCCAACACCTCCCCTGATCTGCATTGCCATGCCCTCAGCTGGTAACCTTACGCTTTGTGCAGCCCCAGCCCCACCTCGGGGGCAGGTGCCATTGCCTTCGCTGTTCCCCACCAGTTTGGAGACATCCTAGCCCATGAGTGGGCTCCAGGCACCGATGGAGGTGACTAAGAAGGCAAAGCCGTGCACCCTGCCATCCTCCGACATTGCAAAGCCAAAGAAGAAAAAGAAGGCGATGAAGGAGCTTGGAGTTCAGGCTGGCGTGTGTGCGCAGGACTCTGGGTCAGGGCCAAGGAAGTCTGATGCTGCCATGTAGGCATCAAGGCTGGCAGCAAATGAGCAGCACAGCGCTCCCTCAGTACCAAAAGTCGTGAAGGAAAACTTTCTAGCGAAGCTTCAAATGCTCCATCCTGACAGACATGGGATCAAGGGAGCAGCCTGGGCCAGCCGATGGAGCCTCCATCCTGCTCCGTGGATCATCGCTGCTCTGCACACATGCCTCAGCAGTATTCCACAGGAGGAAATGGGGGAGGGTCAGACGCTGGACCCTGCCATTTGGACTGGTCGGGTTCAAATGGCTATTCCTGTCCTAGAGGGCGAACCAGGCACAACAGACCCGTTATTCTTCCCCTGGCCATAGCAGAGACTATTATTATGAGGACGACAGTGATTATTTGGGTTATGGCAGGGAAATGTCTCATGCTTAGGATGACCACGAATGCGACAGATACAGTTGGGGGGGGGGGCATAATTTTGCTTCCAGTCAGTGGTTTTGTGAGCAGCAATGCGGCATTAGGTCATTCTCCAGATCTCCATCCCATGGATACCAGTGAAGATCTTTCTGTTCTTACAGGGGGTCATCCTCACCTCATAGGGACCTGCACCATCATTATGAGGACCAGCATTCTCGCAATCAATGCCCTCAGGTCCAGGAATGTCACAGAGTCTCAACCAACAAGTGTCCCTGCCCGCCCACAGTAACCCTCAGGGACAGTTCCTATGTTGCCGCATGAGGCCCTACCATGTGTGGACCTGCCAACGGCCCCTATTGATTAGGTGATTCCAGAATCTACGGCAGAGAATTTAAAAGTCTTTAAAACTCTGATTCAAGTTACGAGGAGTACTCCGATGACTCGTTTTTCACGCAACCTAGCCTCTAGGTCAGCACCCCCAGATTGGGTGGAAGATCCAAAGCCGCCATCGCGTTCTGAGGAACTCAAGTCATTTTCAAACCAGCTTGCAAAGATGGTGTCATCTCTGGGCCTTCAACTGAAAGAAGAAACTAAGCAGTCTTCCAATGAGATTATTGATCCAGTGGAGGGCGATACACAGGATTTGGTGGCCTTGCCAATGAACCCTGCCCTCTTGGACATTACAAACAGTTGTCAGGAGAAGCTTTCCTCGGTTGCCCCAACTTCTAGAAAACTGGAAAAATTTTACATGGTGCAAACAGATGACTCTATGTTCCTACAGAAACACCCGATGTCTGATTCTTTCATGGTCGAGGTGGCTGCTCTCTGTGCCCATGGACAGGGAAGGCCGCATGTTGGATGCTATTGGGGTGTATGTATTCGACTTCCACTTTACAACTAAAGATTACTTGCATGATCAGGTAAAATCATCTGCTCTGGGAGAAACTGTTGCAAGAAAAGGAGGCAGTTAAGACTCTGAAGGAGGCATTCAAGGAGGTATTCAACAAATACCTCTTGCATACTTGCAGACTTTCTATTGACTGTGCAGTCAGGGCCCTGGCTGGATGTATCATGCTATGCCGCCACGCTTGGCTATGCTCTTCAGGCCTAACACCCAAGGCCAGATTGCTTATAGAGGACCTGCCCTTTGACGGATCAGCTCTGTTTGGCAATTAAACAAGATGAAACGATGGAACAGATTCAGAAGTTGTGTAACACTGCAGAATCCATGATCCTTTCCTCCTCAAACAAGTGAAGTTTAACAAACCATTTCAAGCACAGAAAGCATCTTATTCAAGGTCCTCCTCCCAGTCTAGCTATGACCAGTCCTTTTGTTTGCAGTGTTACTCATGGTACAAACGAAGGCCTTTCACCAACGATAGCAAAACCTCATCTTACCATAAGAAGACCTGATTACCCTTGTATTGGGATGCACCTGAGACCTTATCTAAAAGCCTGGGAAGATGTCACTACAGATGCTTGGGTCTTTACGATTATACATCTCAGCTACATCATAAAGTTCAAGGAACACCCCCCAGACTCTGGGCTATGTGTTGCTCACCCTGATACTACTCTGCTCAAAGAAGTTGAAGCCTTACTACTAAAAGGAGCTATTGAACCCATCTCTGCACTCCAAATGAATGGCCTGTTCTCTCCATACTGTGCTGTGCCGAAGGAGGGGGGCCTTTGCCCCATTCTAGACTTAAGGTTCCTGAATTGTTTCGTGACCTACAAGCGTTTCTAAATGCTGACCGTGTCAGACATCATTCCTCTGCTGTCAAGGGGCATGTGGTTTGTCTCCATAGATTTGGAAGATGCCTACTACCATATCACCAACAGTTCAGAGCACAGAAATTACCTATGCTTTCAGATAGAAACACACACGTTTCAGTTCAAGACGATGCCCTTCGTTCTTTCCTCTGCCCCAAGGGTTTATGCAAAATGCATGGCCTGGATTACCTGTAGGAAAGGGGGATTCAGATCTTTCCTTTCCTGGATGACTGGCTCCTGACAGCAAGTCACCCAGAAGTCCTACTCAAGAGCCTACAGGTAACCAGTCTCTCTTAGGCTATCTCGGGCTAAACGTAAACCACAAGAAATCTCACTTATACCAACCAACACACAGAATTATGTTCCTAAGCATTGTTTTCGACTCCTCTGCTGCTGCAGTATACTTATCAGAAGAACGGACTCAGGAAATCTCCAATCTTGCTCAGACCTTACGGCGCTCAGCATTCCACCCTGCAAAGGATGGACCTCATACAACAAAAGTTGGGTCTGATGGCTTCAACTATTGCCACTGCTCGACTTCACATGCATCCCATTCAGAAGTAGTTCCTGGATTCTTTCAAGCCCACCAGAGGTCACCAATCAATTTGCCTTCTTCGGTCCACACAGCACTACAGAGGTGGAACATTGCCAGGAACCTCAACCAATCAACTTCTTTCAACAGACCTAGTCCTGAAGCTTATCTGACAACACTAACAACAGACAAAGCAGGGTTGGGTGCCCACTACAGGAATCTACATCTAAATTGGCCCTGGTCCCAAGAGGAAGCTCATCATCACATCAACTTCCTCAAACTGTTAGTGATATTCAAGGCCCTTGGGGGGTTTCAAGGACACCTAGTGGGTCAGCAAGGAGAGCAACATGGGAGGAGAGCTGGTCTTGTGGTAGCAAGTATAACTTGCCCCCGTTGCTAAGCAGGGTCTGCCCTGGTTGCAGATGAATGAGAGACTACATGTGTGAGCACTGAAAGATATTCCCCTTAGGGGATGGAGCTGCTCTGGGAAGAGCATCTGCATGCTTGCAAGCAGAAGGTTCCAAGTTCCCTCCCAAGTATACCTCAAAGATTGGCTGAGAGAGATTTCTGCCTGCAACCTTGGAGAAGCCGCTGCCAGTCTGTGTAGACAATACTGAGCTACATAGAACAGTGGTCTGACTCAATATGTGGCAATTTCCTATGTTCCTATAAGTTTATTTATCATATTTTGTACCACCTGATATGTACATCTCTGGACAGTGTACAAATTTTACTATTACAAATCACAGATTAAAATACATAAAACACAATAAAACAATATAAAACAAATTATTAAAATTATCAAAATTAATTCTAATTAAAAGCTTGCAAGAACAGGAGAGTCTTGAGGGTCTTCCTGAAAACAGACAGAGAAGAAGATGCTCTTAGTAATGAATAGTGGATTTAAGCCCAGCTTTTGTCTCAGAGCAAGCCCACATGGGGGAAAAATGCTGATTCATTCACTCCATGTTTGCTCAACAAAGGCTGTTGCTTTTAAAAACTTAAACTGCTTTCTCAGTAGCTGATTTGCTGTCACCATACCCTAATTATTGCAGGGTCCCCCCCCCGAGATTTGGGTGAATGTCCAGGGAGATCCTCCTTCCCTTTTCTGAGGGAATGGGTCCAAAATCCCTCCACGTGTAGTTCCCACATGATGAGAAAACTTGGTAGGTTGCTGAACAATTAACATTGAGGCATGTTTGCACCAGAGTAAAACCCCTTTTCCTGAGTCAAAAATCCACTCAGAGGCAGGTGAAAGTACAAAGAACAAAAAGAGAAAAAATATTTCCAAAATACTTTAGACTGCTTCAGTTGGAGGCTTTCTCAGCTTTTAGTTAGAGGTAAAAAGAAATAGTACTTTACAAGATCACTTCCAAAGATCACTCCAGCTGGTGTTTGGACTGGCACACTTTAAAATCGTGGTTACCCAGTTGCAAGGATAATTCAAAAAGCACCCCCACTGGTGCAAGAAATCTTTAAAAGCACCTTTACAGGGTACAGAGACTTCTACAGAGCCCTGGCTGTATAAAAGGGCTCAGGCTGAGATCTTCTTTGTTAGATTACAGATAAAAACACAAAATCAAAAGAAATCTAATGCAGGCTAGCTAACACACAGTTCCCTGGCTAAACCTTTTCCTGAAGCCAAAGCCCTTGGCTTCCTTTTCCCTTGAACTCACCCCAAACTCCAAGAGATAATTCAAGTTTTCTGCAATCTTCTCTCTCAAGGATCTGCAGATGTCCTTCCATGAGAGTGTCCAGGCTGGCTGTTGGCCATGAGGTAGCCAGACTTAGTGGCTGGTGCTCATGAAGTTTGCTCCCCATCTTCTCTCATTGTTCTCCTGGCTCCTTCTGAGAACAAAGACCCCCTTCACTTCCTCCCACCAGACACTCTAGATCTTGGCCACCGTGTGCTGAGTGGCTGATTCCCTGAGATCACTGCCTGTCAGTCAGGACAGGTCTCACTTCCGGACCACTCTTTACAGGAAAGGAAAGGCTGTTACTGCCTGATCATTACACTGTTATTTCAGCAGAAAGCATATTCCAAAGCCCTGGGGCAGCCACAGAGAAAGCCCGGTTGTGGGTCACCACCAGATGAGCTGGTGGCAACCATAACCAGACTTCTCCAGAAGAAGGCGGCAGGGTTCATGACAAAGGAGGCATTCTCTTAAATAGCCTGGACCCAAGCTGTTAAGGGTTTTATAGGTGGTAACCGGCACTTTGTATTTCACCCGGAAACATCAGCAGCCAGTGCAGTTCTTTCAAAACCAGTGTTATATGGCCCCTTTGTGTTGTCCCAGAGACCAGTCTGGGTGCTGCGTACCAGTTGTAGTTTCCGGGCTACGTACAAAGGCAGCCCTATGTAGAGTTCATTACAGTAGTCAAGTGTGGAGGTTACCAGCATATGTATCCCTGTTTTAAGGTCATTCACCTCTAGAAATGGGTGTAGCTGACGTATCAGCTGAAGCTGATAAAAAGCGCTCCTGGCCACCGTTTGAACCTGAGAAACCAGGAAGAGCTTTGGGTCCAGGAGCACTCCCAAGCTACGTACTTGATCTTTCAGGGCGGGGTGTGTGTGTAACCCCATCCAGAACAGGCAGATCTAAAACATATTTTGGGACCCAACCCCCCACAGTCAGTACCTCCGTCTTATTTGGATTCAACCTTAGTTTGTTATCCCTCATCCAGCCCATTACCACCTCCAGCCAGCCATATAGGGAAGATATGCCATTTCTTGATGAGGTTGACATGGAGAAGTAGATTTGGGTGTCATCAGCATATTGATAACACCCAGCACCAAACCTCCTTATGAGCTCTCCCAGTGGTTTTATGTAGATGTTAAAGAGCATTGGAGACTATATGGAGCCTTGTGGAACTCCATACTTTAGTTCTCGCTTTGCAGAGCAACAGTCTCCACGTGACACAATCTTGAATCTTCCAGAGAGGTAGGAGCGGAACCACTTTAAAACTGTGTCAACCAATCCAACCTCCTTTGGATGGTCCAGAAGGATACCATGGTTGATGGTATCGAAAGCTGCAGAGAGATCCAAAAGGATTAGCAGAGTCACACTCCCTCTGTTGATAGCCAGTTGGAGATCACCATCAGGCCAACCAAGGCAGTCTCAACCCCATAGCCCACAGGAAAGCCAGTTTGAAATGGGTCTAGATAATCTGCATCATCCAAAACTGGAGCTGAGAGGCCACCACCCACTCAGTCACCTTGCCCAACCATGGAAGGTTAGAAACAGGTCTGTAATTAGCTAAATCTGAGGGATCTAGTGCAGCTTTCTTCAAAAGCGGTCTAATAGTCTCCTTAAGACAAGGAGGCATCCTGCCTTCCTTCAGAGAAGCATTTATAATATCTACCAGACCCTGTCTGATAATATAAATATCAGATGAGATAAGCCAAGTTGGGCAAGGGTCAAGTGAACAGGTTGTAGGGTGCACAGTCCGAAGCAGTTTGTCCACTTCCTCAGGAGTCACAAACTGAAAATGATCCAATCTAACCCCATAAGAGGAGTTGCTGGACACTTCCACAATAGACTCTGCAGTAACTGTGAAATCCAGCTTGGTCTGAATGCAAGAGATTTTATCTGCAAAAAAGTTTAAAATGTCACAGCCAATTACCAATGGTTCCAAGTTTAAATTCAAGGGGGAGGGGTACATACTGGTCCCCTCACAACCCTCGGCTGGACGTGAGTTTGTGGAAGCAATGCAGATAGAAAAGAGCTGTTTCTTTGCCACCTGCACTGCCAGAGCATAGATCTTCAAATGTGCTCTGTGTTGTACCCAATCAGACTCGCGCCGAGTCTTCCTCCACTTGCGCTCTAGTCATCTACCTTGCTGCTTCAGCTCCCGTAGTTCATCCAAATACCATGGGGCTTTAAAGCAAGTCAGAGAGGATGCTTAGGAGTGATTGTGTCTACTGCTCTTGTGAGTTCATTATTCCATGTTTGCACCAGAGCATCAACAGAATCACTAGCAGAGTCAACCCTTAACCCTTCCAAGGCTTCTTGCAATCCTATTGGATCCAATAACCTTGGGTGGACCAATCTAATATGTCCTTCACCCCTGAGAGGTGGGTTGTGGCTGTAAGCTTTACCTTAACCAAATGGTGATGACCAGAGTCCCCACCCATGGAACAACATCCTGATAAGAGCAAAAGACCAAATTGAGCGTGTGACCACCATCGTGCTGGTCCAGAGACCATTTGGGATAGGCCCACAGTCATCATGGCTGCTATGAACTCTTGAGCCACTCCCAAAATGAACATTGAAGTCTCCCAGCACCAACAACCTGGGCCCCTTCAATGCCAACTCAGCAACCAGGTCCGTCAGCTCAATTAGGGACTCCACTGGGCAGTGGGATGACCAGTACACCAGCAGACTTCCCAATTTATCCCTGGTCCCTAGACTTAGTTACACACATTCCATATAGGACAAATCCCTGTCAGGGATCCTGGTAAGGGAGATGGTATTCTTATAGACCACAACCACCCCACCTCCCCGCCCACATCCTCTCACCTTCTCCACCATGGAGTAACCCTCTGGGAGAAGCTGGGACCAAACCAAACGACGAGCCTTTCCTGGCCAGGTCTCTTGTGATACATACCAAGTCAGCTTCTTCCTAATGTTTCTAATGCTTACAGATAGTGATGGACAATAGTACAGCATATATCAACCAGCAGGGAAGCACAGGGTCTCACTCACTCCTGATCCTTGCCGTAGAGTTCTAGCATTAGGCATTGAGGAATCACATTCATCTGTCAGCCGTGCACATAAAAAGCCTTCACAACACACTTGCAGACAACTTGAGCAGGACCCACAGTATCTCCCACGGATGCAAACTACACCGGAGAGTGCTGCAGGATATTTTTCAGACCTGGGGACCCCAAATAGATCTCTTCTCCAGCCCAAGCAACTACCAATGCCCGATTTTCTACACCAGATCAGTATTTGGAGAGAATTCTGTGGGGGCCTCCATGACTTCTTGCTTGACAATCTTTACTTATATGTCCCCACTGATCCCATTGATTCCTCGGGTTCCCCAGAAGATCAGCCAGGACATAGTGAACTGCATTCACATAACTCCTTGTTGGCCTCGTCGTCACTGGTTTCCACTTCTGCTCCGCTTCCACCTCCTTCCAGCTCACCACCGGTCCTCTCTCAGCAGTAGGGCTGGGTCTTGCACCCAGAAATGATCACTCTATGTCTCATGGTGTGGAGAATACATCTCTCTGGGCACCTGAACTGTGAGAGGTGCTGGCGGCTTGTCGGAAGCCTTTTACTTTGGTTTCCTACAAGGCAAAATGGGCATATTTTTCCGAATATGCCAAACTGTCGGGGTCTCCTGATCCTTCTAGTGCCTCCTTGACTCTCATCTCACCTCTTACAGTTGAAGAAGTCGGGGCTGTCGGTGTCCTCTATAACGGTTCACCTGTCGGCCATTGTGGCATTTTGGACCGCTCCCATTTCAACCTCCCTCTATGCAGTGCCACAGGTTAAGCAGTTTCTGAGGGGTTTGGCTTATTTCCGCAGTATTGCTCCACCATGGGGATCTTCCCAGGGTTTTACTTACCCTGACAGGCAAGCCCTTTGAACCACTGGCCATATGTGACCTGTGGCTCTTGACTCTCAAAACAGTATTTTTAGTGGTCATAACATCTGCCCGTAGAGTGGGGGAGTTAAGAGCATTGTGCACAGACCCACCTTATTTGACTTTTCAGGAGGAGATTACCCTTAGACCAGACATCTCCTTTTTGCCTCAAGTAATTTCCTCTTTTCATAGCTCTCGGTTAATTTCCTTACCTGTGTTTCCCCCCTGAGCCTTCTTCACCTGAGGAACGCAGATGGCACACCCTTGGTGTCAGGCGGGCATCGGCCTTTTACATTCAATGTACAGCGTCTTTCAGGAAATCTCTTGCATTGTTCGTGACTTATGGAGAGCCCCATTGAGTCACAGGGCCTCTGCACTGTACATTTCAGCATGGATAGTGGAGGCCATCAAACTAGCGTACCACGTGGCTGGGTTGGGTCCCCCGCTTATGATCAAGGCCCACTCCACTAGGGCTATTTTTATATCCAGTGTTTGATCGTGGCCTATCTTTGGGGACAATTTGCCAGGTTGTCTGTAACCTGGGCATTGCCGACATCCTTTATCAGTCATTACACCCTTGATATTTGGGCAAGAAGGGAACCAGCCTTCAAGAGATCAGTTCTGCACTCTCTTCCACTGAAGTGCATGAGCTGCTTAACTGATTGTCTGGGTCTTTAGGCTCTGCTTTCCTCCTCGGATAACAAGGAGTTTGCAATGTGTCCATCTGTGTGGTGAACAGAGACCACTCAGAAGAACTTCAGGTTGCTTACTTATAAATGGGGTTCTGCTGGTGGTCATCTGTCCAGTCACACAACCTCCCATCCTTCCCTGCTGCAGAGTTGTTTAGCAATGGACATTGGAACTGAGGAGGAACATACAGAGCACATGACCTAGTAAACGGGGTGGAGCCTCATCACAAAGATGGAGAGAAAAGAAACTTGGAAGCTTCTGGTCTCTACTTCATGCCAGCGTAAAGCCCATCTATGTGACTGGACAGATGACCACCAGAAGGACTCCAGTTACAGGTAAGCAACCTGAAGATTTTCAAGTTTCAGAGCAAAGTCTAGCTTATTTGTTTGTAGGCTCTGGATTTCTATTTGCATAGTTATTCCCAGCTCTGTTGCAAGAAACGCGTTATCTTCCACTTTGTTAATTTGAGTTTCAGTTTCATTAAGTTTTTCTATTTGAGGGAGTAGAATCTGGAACTGATCCAGTGCTTTTTGAGTTTCCTGTATTTTTAGTATTATTTGAATGTTCCCCTTGGTCACCATCTTACTGTATTTAAGTTCTGTCATCTCCTCCTCCTCCTCTTCCTCTGTACTAGGAACAGGCACTCTCTTGAGAGTGATCATTAAGATCATCTGGGGAGGTCCAGTTACGGTTGCCACTGGCTTGTTTGGTGCTGACTCAGGACCAGGCCTTCACTGTGGCTGCCCCGGGGCTTTGGAATATGCTCCCTGACAAAATAAGGGCATTTCCATCTCTGATTGCCACCCAGAAAACAATTTGTTATGCGGTGGCTAACAAATAATGTTTTGTTGGTTTATTATTAATATGGCCAATCTCTCTCTTAAGGGTTCTTGTGCACCTTCTAATATCCGGCATAAATCAATCTCGCTGCCAAAATTAAATACTGCAGTAGTTCAAAATATTTTTCAGAAATGACCTCTTTCATATTTTTTCATGAGAATAGATAGTAGCATAGGATTACTACTTATTCTCTTTCAGATATATGCTGTGCAGCATGGGAAATTAAGATTGCTGAACATTTGGGCATTGGAAGTGACATAGCTTCCTGCATATTCAGGCGTGAATTGCATTGTTATACATTAACAGGCCTGACATTGTTATACATTACATTATATCAGTCTCTCTCTCATTCTTGCGCATGTGTGTGTGTGTATGTGCGTGCGCACACAGAGAGAGAGAGAGAGAGAGAAGGCTAAAGATGGCACAGATTGGGCCCATACAGTTAGGCTTCTGTTTGACCATGATGACTGATATCCAGATTCAGGTGGGTCCAGAAAACCTGTTTGATTTACAGGTAGTGTACAGAGACCATAACATGCATACTTGAGATGGCTGGAGGTCAGACATTGCACCATGAAATATATATTACTATAATACAGGCATTCCCAATGGGCTACCTGTACCTCTAGGTTGTACCCTATTACTTGAAGTGCTCTCAAGGGGTACTTCCCCATGCTGCAGCTACGTTGTTCACAGTCTGAGGATTGCTAGCTTGAAGCCGACATGTCCTCAGCAATATGTCCGCTGCAGAAGGGGAGGGATAAGGGTGAAGACCCTCCTCTGCTCCTCATTGGCTGGCTATGTGCTGAAGTTCAGCATACCCCTCCCCTCAGTCTGACTTGCAAGCTTTAGAAAATTAGCACTGAGTACTTCCACTGAAATGAATGGGACAAGTAAACTTGTCCCATTTATTTCAACAAGACAGCTTGTGAGTGACTTAGTCTTGGTGTAAGCCAGTGACTGGAGTAGCCTGTCTCATAACCATAACATTTTAATTTGTGTGCACTCACTTTAAAACTCTCAATTGGGTACCTAAGCAGAATGCACTTTTTAAAAAATAAAAAAAGTTGAGAACCCCTGCATAATATACCACAAGATTATTTTTAAAATTGATTTGAGCTCATTTTTAGCTATAAATGCAAAACTTATTTCTGAGTATCTTCCAGTAAGCACATACTTCATATCAGTTCAAAACACTTGTAGGCCATTGATACTCCAATATTCTAACAATTACTGAAGTTGGAGTAATAGATTGATTTCTTTTTTGTTTTGCAGAAACAATGCAAAATATAATTGCTCAAATGGAAAAGACCTGCAGTTCAACAGTTCAACAGACAATGCCTGGTGTAAAAAAGCTGAGGATTTGGGAGAAAAGTCACCAATCTCATTTTCACATTTAGACGATCTGAACACTGTTTATCCCTTGGAATGCATTCCGTCTTCACCAAATGCTTCAGAGCCAAAGTTTATTAATTCAAACACATCAGCTATTCAGCAGAGTGCAAAACAACATGACCAGGAGTATTTTGCATCCTGTGATGAAAGAGGCAAAGATGCTTCTGCATCATCAACAAAAACTCAATTACCACAGAGATTTCCTGAGGATTTTTCCAGCTCAGCAGCAAAATTACATGACAGTAGTTCTGTGCTGACCACACTCATTGAGCACCATGACTTTAAACCAGATGTCCCAAGAAATTATTCAAGATTAATGTCTCAGTGTAGCACAGCCATCAGTTTATGTTCAGGATGTGATAGAACTGAGCTAAATAAACTGGAGTCCTTGCATTCAGAACCATCTTCCAGTGAAAATATCAGAAATCCTGATCATTTTTCTGCTTTCAGTCAAAATGGACATGTCAAAGAAACTCCTCAGATGCCAGGTCCTTTTAGTCATGGGATGGTCTGTCCTTACTACTCTTGGTACTTCTGTCAAGCTGGTAGCAGTTCTCATTCAATAACTCAAACATACCAGGGTATAAATTCCTATGAAACTCATCACCTGGTCCCTGGGATGTCTACAAGCACAGTGTATAATACCCAGTCTAATGTGTTTTATTCACAGACTGTTAGTCATTTTGGTGGTGGGGAATCACAGGTGTTTAGCTTTTCTCAGACCTACCCAATACATGGTTATTGCAGTCCTGCAATGCCCTTTTTGTACAGCTATCAGCAGCAGCCATCATGGTACACAGAAAGTCAGCCTTGGGCACAATTTCCATATCTTTCCAATGTAGGCATGTGAAGCTGTGTGGCTGTACATTAAATGCTAAATTAATAGTTTCCACTTAAAAAAAAACAAAAAGTGAGGCATCTCCAGCTATTGGTATGTCTCAAACTGGATAAAATAGAATCCACCAAGAGCCAGTTACGATTCTGTGGAATGATTCCGGATTGGGTTCAGGTGTTTCAGATTCTTCTCTGGGAGCAACCCATGGACACAACCATGTGGAGCAATTAATGTTGAGCAGTGTATACACAGTGATGAGTGCATCTCCCAGTAGTAATTCATATGTGCACAGAAGTGCATTTTTCAGCTACTGAGCTTACATAGATTGCTACTAGGATGGCACCTGTAACCATAGGCAACCTGTGTTATTCTTTATTACCTTCTCTGCTTAGAGGAATTTCAGTAGTCTGAAACAGCCCTCAGAGGTTGAAAACGAGCCCAGTTATTGCCATTTTTGTTTATACTCCTTTTAGATTTCACTTGTTTGTTTTAAAAATGGATAGCAGAAGTACAGGTTACAAGGCAAACACTGGTTTTGACCATGCGCCCACACACGCATTGGTGAGAACTGGGAGCAGGAGAATTTATCCCAGAGTGCCACACAGCACGAGTGCTCTAATGAGAGCAGCCTCCATGCTCGGTGTGGTTGCTTCTTCCTCATAGGCTCACTGCTGGAAATGGTGGCAGGCTGGACAGAAGCCTTTCAACCCAGTAAAGATCGTGCACATGATTGCCTGCTAAGCTGAAACGAACCTGTGCTTTGTTTAATCCCAGCTAAGCACTGGGTTAAAAAGTAGGGCTAGCACGTTCTGGAGCAGCTGGGAGCCCTCCACTCCCAGGTGTCTCACATTGTGTGAATAGCTTCTGTGCCTCACAATGCTAATGTAACAGGTAGAAACAAAGGGTTCTTGATCTTAAACCTTCTACTGTCTGCCAGTTTTCAACTACAAATGTCCCTAGGTTGTTCTTAACACTCTTTTTCTCCAATTGGGTTCTGAAACCAGGAATAATCCTGAATAAAGGGAAAATGCTGAAACATTTCAAGTAACCTCTATAGCTGATATCTACTTTGTGTTAAACTGCCTTTGTGTGTTGTAAATAAGAGTTTGGAATAAAAAATTTGTCAGTAGCAGACTGGAGTGATCTTTACATTCTTAAAGTAGGGTTTGCCACTCATTCAGCTGAAAAGTGCTGCTTTTGAAACTACAATTGGATATTTCAGCCTGTAGGAATTATTATTTATTTAGGAATGTAGGGACCTTAATTGTAGCTGCTCAGATTTGCAAATCAACAGCATAGGATCATTAGGTAAAAGTAGATATTAAAATATTTTAAAAGCTACACTAGATTATTTTTAAAAACAAAATAAAATACTGCACTCTGCTTTCAAACCTGCCTCTACAACGAGAGCCAGAAACTGAATAAAGAAAATAAAACTTTGTAACATCAAGTGTGGTCACTTCTTTCATATTGAAGATACTTCTAGAAATTTGCACTTGAATGGAAATTGGTTCCATGTATGTAATGTAATAAGAACCACCTAAGGGCACAGCGGGGAAGTAACTTGCCTAGGGAGCAAGAGGTTGCCGGTTTGAATCCCCGCTGGTATGTTTCCCAGACTGGGAAACACCTATATTGGGCATGCGAATATAGGAAAATGCTGAAAGGCATCATCTCATACTGCATGGGAAGAGGCAATGGTAAACCCCTCCTGTATTCTACCAAAGACAACCACATGGCTCTGTGGTCACCAGGAGTTCACAATGACTCAACGGCACAACTTTATGTAATGTAATAATTATATGTAGTAGAACATAGCATTTGCTTTCGAAGCAGTAACTAGGGGGCCATTTATATCAACAACTTTAAATATTATTTTTTACAAGATAGTTGGGGAAATCTGGCACTAATGAATTAACTTGATACACTTAAATGCAGATCAATAACTTCTACACGCAAAGTATTTTGAGGGTGAGAAAAGCAGATGAAATATTAGCATTTCAATTGGCAAAAGAGCAACCGAAAAACCTTTTCTGCATTTTTATCTTACATAATGGCCTCATGGCATTGATTTCCTCAAGCTGCCAAAACAATTGTCATCAATTTGTCAATTGTCATTGACAAAATATGATATTTTTGCTTCCAGGGTTGCTGCAGTGTAGATTGGTTGTTTCTTGGGTAACATCTTAATTCTTACACCTAAAAAGCAGCAGGCTGTATCTTTCTATGGGGCTGCTAGATTGCTGGGTGTTTTCTAGACTACAGGATTTGCAAAGGGTAAAGCATTGCAAAGTTGACGGAATAGTGCAATGGTTTAAACCGAGAGTAAAGCGTGACTCAATGCTTCGTTATAGGCTGGGGGCCATTCATATTTTCTGTTCTTTGCACGTGTTTTCAAGGCAGCAATGCCCATGTTCTCCTTGAAACGCATTTATCTGCTCCATATGGGCCAATGGAGTTGCAGGTAGTGGGTTGACATTAAATTTTGTGTGTGTAACTTCTCAGCTGCCTTGGGCTAATCTGCAAGTGTGGGGGGGGAGACACCATTCCAAAACAAAAATCTAACTGTATTGCATCATTCCAGACTTGCACAATCAATAATGGGGACTTTTTTTTTAAGGGGGATTGGGAGGAGATCCTTTGGAGTGACAAGGGAAATGCTTATTGGGTGTGGGGAGCGAAAGGTAATGAATTGTTGGCACTTACCTGAAAGGTCATTCTCAGAAGTATGGGTTGTATCTGCCAATAGAATGGGTTGTCTCAATCTCCTGCTCCAGACAGAGCAAATCAAAAAGCTTTTCTCAGAGCCAGGAGGGAGGAGCAATCCCCTCAGCCTCAGTATTTAGCCAGCTCTTGTTCTGTAATCCAGTGGGGGGGACGGGGACTGTAGAGAAATTTACAAACAGACCAATCAAACATGAGGGGAGGAAAAAACCCCACGGAATAAAGCTTATCACTAGCACAACACACTCCAGATAGAATAGTCCACCCAGAAAGGAATGCTGGCCACATACAAAAGGACGGAAAAAGAGCACCCAGACTAACCTGGGCAGGGCAGATACAACCCATGCTTCTGAGGAAAATGACATTTCAGGTAAGTGCCAACTATTCATTCTCCCTCAGAAGAGGGTTGTCTCTGCCAATAGGATGGGACCTACTAGATCTCCTTGCAACATACAGGGTGGGCCTTGGGAGAGTCTGGTCCCTAGGATGGAACCACCTGCTGCAGAACCCTCCTACTGAAAGAGCCATTGGCAGAGGCCCAGTTTTGTATTTTATAATGTTTAACGAAAGTAGATAAACATGACCAGGTGGTGGCCTAACAAATATCTACCAATGGTGCCAAGGTGGACAGAGTGGCCAAAGCTACTATACTCCTGGTAGAGTGAGCAGTGACACCTTCTAGAGAAGGCATCACTTTTGCCAGGTAAGCCAGCTGTATATATTGGCAGATTCACTTGGAGACGGTGGATTTGGATACCCAGCAAACAATCCCTGAAAGAAACAAAAAGGGACTCCAAGACCCTGAAAGTCTTAGTACACTTTAGGGCCCTATACTCAACCCAGGTATGCCATTCCTTTTCATTAGGAAATGTGGGCCTTGGACAAAAAAAAGGTAACATCGACTCTTGGGACCTATGAAAAGCAGAATTTACCATTGGTAAATAGGTAGGATAAATTTGGAGGATTACATAATCAGGGAAGACTAAGCATAGTTTCTCTCGCACTGAAAGAGCCCCCAGATCAGATATCCTCCTTTTGGATGTTATTGCAACTAAAAATAAAACCTTAAAGGATAGGAGTTTGAGGGACACTGACCCTAGAGCAGGCCTGCTCAACTTGGGCCCCCCAGCTGTTTTTGGACTACAGCTTCCACAAACCCCAGCTACAGTGGCCAATAGCCAGAGATTATGGTAACTGTAGGCCAACATCTGTAGGAGGATTGAATTTGAGCAGCCCTGCTCTAGAGGCTTGAATGGATGTTTGGTAAGAGTCTGTAGCATCAAGTTAAGGTCTCACGTAAAGAATCTGTGCACCATAGGTGGTCTAAGAGCTGCTGCCCCTTTCAGAAACCTCTGGACATGAGAGTGACTGGATAAAGAAAACACCCCTTACCCCTCCCAGACCAAGGATAAAGCAAAAGACCTGCCTCCTAAGGGTATTTGGCCAAAGTCCTTCATCTAACCCTGTTTGCAGAAATCCCAGAACATGGTTTATCAAAGCAGACATAGGCAAAGCATCCTGTGTACGACACCACTTGGTAAAAGCCTTCCATGTTGACTGATATATTTTAATACTGGAAGGATGGCGGGAGGCCAAGATTGTGTTCTGGACTGCCCCTGAGTAGCCACAAGCCACTAGAGACTCCTGTTCAACCTCCAAGTGAATAGGTTGAGCTATTTGGGCTCCAGGTGAAAGACTGGTCCCTGGTGAAGAAGATGGTGACGATGGTCCCTGGTGAAGAAGGAACCCATAGGGACAACCCCACCAGGTCTGAAAACCAAGGCCTCTGCGACCAATGAGGTGCCACTAGAAGTATGTCTGCCTTCTGATGGATTTTTTGCACTGTCTGGGGAAGTATAGCCACTGGAGGGAAAGCATAAACCAGGCCCTTTGGCCAAGGTGCTGTCAGTGTGTCTGTCCCCTCGGCCCCCAGGGAGAGGTACCTTGACAGGAACCAAGGCAACTTGGCGTTGACTGGAGAGGCGAACAAATTGATCATTGGGTAACCAAACCTCTGGACAGTCTTTTCGAATGACTGATCATTCAGAGCCCATTTCGCCTGGCCCAACTGTGACCAGCATAGCCAGTCTGCCATCGTATTGAATATTCCTCTGACATAATCTGCTTCCAGAGATAACAAATGGAGCTCTGCCCAAAAGAGTATCCTGTCCACCTCCCTCATTAGAGCTTTGGACCTTGTGCTCCCCAGCGATTTATATGGGCCTTTGCTGTCGCATTGTCTGTTCTGACCAGAATGCGATAACCTTGGAGAACTGGTGAAAATGTATGAAGGGCATACCATATGGCCTGTAGTTCTAGTCAGTTTATGGAACTTGCCTTTTCTGCTTCTGACCAAAGCCCCTGTGCTAGCAGATGATGACAATGGGCCTCCCATCCCTCAAGGCTGTTGTCGGTTGTGACCTGGATTTGAGTGACCAGGAGAAACCTGATGCCCTTCAGAGGGGCTGATGTCCACCACTCCAGTGAAAACAGTACCCGCCTTGTCAGGGTGACCTGGAGCCTGGAGCACTTCATGACCTGCTCCTGCCATGGCAGGAGGAACCACTGGAGTTGCCGTGCATGGAACTGTCCCCATGGAACTATCCTAATAGTAGAAATAATCATCCCTGCAATTAGCTGAGAGAAAAGATGTTGGCCTTGGGCCTGCGAGTCAGTGCTTGGCACTTGGGAGGGAAGGGAAACCACCCCCTGAATCATGTCTTTAAAAAACCCCAGATGAAGGATCCTGGTTCTGGGCTACAGGAAGCTCTTTTGGATATTGACAATGAAACCGTAGGACCTGAGCACCGAGAGAGTGATCTGAATGTCTCCTAGGCTCTTCTGGATCAACTGAGACCTGATCAACAGATCATCTAGATAAGGGTAAAGTTGAATCCCCTCAGTCCTCAAATGCGCCACGAGTACCTCCATGATCTTCATGAACACTTGTGGTGAAGTCGACAGACCGAAAGGGAGTGCTTGATATTGGTAATGAACATTGCAGTAGGAAAAGCAAAGGAACCGCCCATCCTGGGGATGGATTGGCACATGGAGGTAAGCCTCCATCGTCCACCGATGTCAGAAAATCCCCCTCTTGAAGGGCCATCAGAATAGAATGGAAGATCTCCATTCAGAACCCTTTTTTCCTCAGGAACTTGTTCACAAATTTGAGGTCCAGGATGGTCCTCCATTCCCCATTTTTTCTTGGGAACCAGAAAAAGGATTGAATAAACCCCCAACCCGTTTCCCTCCATCATGGTTCGACAGCATGAATCTGTTACAAGTGGCGAATGGCACTCAGCATCAGGGAGTGTTTGCTCCTCCTTTGCGACCTTGAAAAAGGGAGAAATAAGTATGGAGGTTGGGAGGTAAGTTCCAAAAAGTATCCTTGGGAGCTGGTCTGGAAGACCCAGGCATCCTTGCATGGCAACCTCCAAACTTGTGCAAATGCCTGCAACCTGCCCCCCCCACCACCACCCGCATAGGGCCGGCAGACTGGGCCTGAAGAGAGTCATTGGTTGGAGTTTCTCTTGGCCAGGCTTGCTGGACTAACTGGTGTGCTGGGGCTTGTGGGAGGCATTGTCCCGAAAGGAAACTTTTGCTTGGACCAGGCAAACCTGTCTAACTTCTTGTGACTGAAAATTTTGGTAATGTTGCTTACACCCCCTGGAATGCAAAGGCGTGGACTTGAAAGGACTTGCACTCTTCCTTCTGGGTAGCAGAGGGCATAGCCACTGCCCCCAAGGAGCCACCACTGCTGCCGCTCCCCCCCCACTTCAAAAGCAGGCACTTCAAGCACCCCCAGTCTCTACTCTCCGCCACCGCTGCAGGTCTGCCCCCGCCTGCCGCTTACTGCTGGGAGTTGATCAGCAGACTGTGACAATGAAACACTCATTTAATTTATATATATAGAAAACACTCCATGCAAACTTCCATCAGATGGACATTTTCTAAGAAGTGCCTGAGCCTGAGCCTAAGGTTGCGAATCTCTGCAAAAAACAGAAGAGATTATCCAACTGCAAAAAGCACAGTTTCCTCTGAATCATGAATGACAAAATTAGTACTGTTCTATGCTATATAAAGGAGGAATTCCAAAGGTGACCAATAGACTGGTCAATTGTTTGCCTGTTGTGAACAATGTTAGTTAATGTAGTTGCATTGTCAAATGCACTTTGGCCCCATTCCCAGAGGCGTAACTAGGGAAAATGGCGCCCGGGGCAAGCACTGAAATGGTGCCCCCCCACCGTGCCCCCCTGCCGCCCCCCCAACATACTACATTATGCTTAGGTTTTTCCTCACAAGCGCCTGCCACCGCCGCCAAGCCAGGCCACTGACTGGCCGCCAGGCGCCAGCAAAGCAATGGGGGGGGGCTCAGGCGACGCGGAAGGGACCACTCGTGGGGAAGGGGGCACCAACGCGCTCCTTTGACTGCTGCAGCGCTGCTGCACTGAGCAGGAAACATTTGTATTAACAAAAAAAATTTTAAATTTTTTTTTTTAATTTGGTCATGGTGGCGCCCCCCACGTGAGCAGAAAAGATGGCGCCCGGGGCACGTGCCCCCCCTGCCCCCCTATAGTTACACCTCTGCCCATTCCTGAGCTTTATGCAACCCAATCCTTTCCTGTGATGTGGCAAAAAGAGGGGGGGTGGAAACCCAGCAAAACTTTTGGAGCTTTAAACAATCAGGGTGCCAGGGTCCCCCCACCCCACTGCCTAGAAAGTCAAATATTCATTCCTTATATAGTTTTAATGTAAACCACCCTGAGCCTTTCTGGAAGGGCGAGATTAAAATTGAATAGATAGATAGATAGATAGATAGATAGATAGATAGATAGATAGATAGATAGATAGAGTAAGCAAGCTATCCAGGTTAATAGCCAGCAACCACCCTGTCCTCTAATCGTGGATTGGTCTCTAATCTCTTTTTAAAACTGTCTAGATTAGTAACCACCACCACATCGGGAGGCAGCAAATTCCTAGTTTAACCACATGCTGTGTAAGGAAGTAGAATCAGGAATCAAGTCAACATCGCTGCTGTGAAGGATGGCCTGGCCTGGAGGAGGACAACTTAGCCAGCCTGGAAGCAGAGGGAGAAGATTTTTTCCTCCTCCTCCTCCTCCTCCTCCTTCTTCTTTTTAAAAGGTAAGCTATGGTACCCACTACCAGCTAGCTTAATATCAGTACTGTGTTCTACATACTGGCTGCTATATCTATATTTAATTTTGGAGGGGGGAAGGAGTCTCTTCCAAAGTCAGTCTCTTGTCTTTGTGTTCTGCACTCCAAAAGGTGGCTGTGTGTGTTTGGGGAGGAGGAAAGTTTACTTCTCCAAAAACTTCCAATTCATGTTCCCAATAGCAGTTCTTTGAAGGGTTTTCCTTATTTTATTTATTTATTACATTTTTTTTACTGCCTTTCATTACAACAATCCCAAGGCAGTTTACCAGACATTTAAAATATAAGTGTATGAAAAAATTACACAATAAAAATATTGAAATGGAATATAAAAATACAAATCTAATTAAAAGTTAACAGGTCCCTCAAATGCACAAATAAGTGTACTAAAGTGTACCTGCATTCCACATAACAGGCAAATAGCTATAACTATATACCAAGTGCTGCAATTTTTAAAAGGTTAAAATTGTATAAGTGTTAAAATGGTTATAAGAATGACACACTCATCAAAAATGCTAATGGTAAAATTTAGCTATTATCAACATTGTGATGTCTTAATCTGAATCCTGTTTCTCTTCCAAATAGTCCCACAATCATGCCCTGCCCTGTGCTCTGAATGCAGACAGCCAAGTTCATCATACACCACCTACTCTAGGTTAGTAGCTGGTAGCAACCTGATTAGTAGCTGGTAGCAACCTGATTAGCAACCCAAAATTACAGTGGTCCCTCGATTTACGAACTACTCGACATCCGAAGTTTTCGACTTACGAACGACAAAAATGACCGGAAGTCGTTGCCGGTTTAGATGCGGCTTCCTTGACTTACGAATTTTTAGATGCGGTTTCCTCAACTTACGAATGTTTCCAGACCTCCGTGGGTGCGCTTTTCGACTTACGAAAATTCCGACCTACGTTCGGAACGGATTAACTTCGTAAGTCGAGGGACCACTGTACTTATAAGTGCATACTAAACCTGCCCCTAGAAAGTGGATTTGCTTGCTTGCATGAGCCATCTGGAACTTCTTGCTCTGCAAATTGTATCCAGGCAAGAGCTACTTGTGCAACCGAATTTCATATAACCTGCACCACCAGGCTTCATTTTTGTATGGGATGTGGCCTCTTGTGTTGTTTTTTGAGAAGAGGTTCAGGTGTGTGCATGTGTATGAGAGAGAGAGAGAGAGAGAGAGGAGTGCTTAGTGGCCTGTGGAGGTGCGTATCTCCATTATGCCTTAATAAATCAATAGTGCACCCTTTAGGCACCACAATCCTCTTTGTTTTTTACAATACAAATTACTAAAGATTTAGGCCACAATTCTGCAAAGCTATGTGGGGGAAATTAGTTGTTTCTGCAGCTGAACACAGCTTTGCATTTCCTCCCACCTCTCTACAATAGAAAAAACAGTCCACTGGTGTTGCTGCCTGTCCCCACCCCCACCCCTTCCAACTCCCCACAACATGAATATGACACATATTATTTATCTACCGCTTTTCAACAAAAGTTCCCAAAGCGGTTTGCATCGGTATATAAATAAATAAGATGGCCTACAAAAAGGCACCCCCCTTCTTTTGAGTAGCAGCAAACAGAAGAGTCCACTTAAGTTGCTTTAGCTGCCCCCCTGTCCCAACTCATTTGCCTTCCCACTTCCCCACATCCAGCGAACCTCCCACCTCCCCCCCCCCGCTGCAATTGCTTGAGAGCAGCAGCAGAAAACATAAAGAGACAAGTCCACTGTCCAGACGATCACTGGAAATCGGGCTGGGCTCCCCTAGCCCGGTTTTCAGTGATCGTCAGAATAGCGTCAAAGGAGTGTGCATGTAGTCATATTATATTTAAAATTTAGTTAGTGCTAAACCATTCCATTCCTCTTGGGAAGCTAAGGATTCACCTGTGGCTCAAAAACAGACAGATATGAAAGCTGCTGTGATCACATACATCTCTCAAACATACCGTATTTTATGGACTATAAGACTCACTTTTTTCCTCGAAAAATATCCGCCAAAATTCAGGAGCGTCTTATATGTTTTAACAGTTTAATATGTTAAAACTCTGAAAAAGTGGATTAAAATTAAGGTGCGTCTTATAGTCCGTAGCGTCTTATAGTCCGTAAAATACGGTACACATGAAGCACTGTTTGAGTATGGAGCCCTCACCCTGGGCTGGGGCTCCCCCTTGCGGAGCGTCTTTGATCAGAAACTAGACAGTCAGCTGTGCCGGAGATTCTCTAGCTCTGGATTCCCTGCATCATGCAGGAGATTGGCCTAGGTGGCCCAGGCCGACAAGGCCCCCTCAAGCTCCCCCATTCTCCACTCACTCCAGACAGAATCTCTGCTTCTTCTTTGGTTCTGAATATCTGAATGCAGGTCGCCTGGTCTTCTGTGTGCATGATTGGTCTCTTTGTATTATGATACCTCTTCCTTTAATAGGATGTTTTCGGAATTATCGGTTCCAAGTCACCCTCAGTGCTAAACTGCTGTTTTCCCCCCAAAATGTACCTTCTTATTTATTATTTCTACAGAGGAATTTAGTTGTTTCTCCCAGGGAACCAGTCAAGGCACAGAGCAGAAATCCTGTTTTTTTCTCTGTTACTTCAGTTTGCCAGAAACAGATCCATATTTTTAAAACAAATTATTTTGCTGTCTTCCAAGAATGAGAGGAGAGCCGGTCTTGTGATAGCAAGCATGACTTGTCCCCATCAGGCTCTGATTGGCCCATAGGTCAACAGGGCATATTCCCGGTGTGCCCTACCCACGTAGTGCCCCTGCACCCCAACTCTCACCCTTAATTACCTATTCTGCTCAAAACCTGGCGCCCTCCCCACATACATTCCGGCGCCCTCTCAGTGCCCCCAGTCCAGCCCTGGTCCCCATATCTAACCAGGGTCCACCCTGGTTACATATGAATGGGAGACTTGATGTGTGAGCACTGTAAGATATTCCCCTTAGTGGATGAAGCCGCTCTGGGAAGAGCATCTAGGTTCCAAGTTCCTTCCCTGGAATCTCCAAGATAGGGCTGAGAGAGATTCCTGCCTGCAACCTTGGAGAAGCCACTGCCAGTCTGTGAAGACAATACTGAGCTAGATGGATCTATGGTCTGACACAGTATATGTCAGTTTCCTATGTTCCTAAGAATCATTGTCAGTGACGCAATCTCTTCCATTGAACCAACTCCTGTTGGTGAGAGTATACCCAAGCTTTCGAGCTTCCCAGAATTTTTCATGTGGACATAGTTTCCTCCGAGCTTAACATTGAGCCTGGACTTTAAGGCCCCTTTCACTTCAATGAGACTGAAAGGCAACTAACCTTCTTTGGAATGGAGCAGTAGTACATTCCTAAGTGTGAAACCCTGTCAAGTGCCCATTGCTTTATGCTGGCTGGTCAGCATTTCAGACTCATGTAGGGATGATGATACACACTGGCCACATTCGCACGTAACACGAAACCAGAGGTTGCCGAACACGTGGTTAATTTTTCTGACTATGAATCAGCTCGTAGACGTACACCCCACCTTGTTTCGGCAGGCTCCGGTTTGGGGGCAGGGTGCCCCCTCTCTCCTCCTGTGCCAAGGCACCCCTGCTGGATGGAACAAATGTGTGGAGCTACCAGCAGCTGCTGGACTGGGAAGAGGAGGGGGCGAGGACCTACCCATACTGGTGCTGGGTGTGGAACATGCATTAGAAGTAGGTGTGCCAGCACCCTCCCCCTGGTTATTGAGCCTCCTCTGCTTTGCTTCACTAACCCACTCAACCAGGGGTGATGGCATTGCCCTTCATAGTTGGGTCAAAAGAGGCAGGCCAAAGTATGGTTTCCTGAGTCACTCAGTTTGTTGCATAGCTTCTCCACCCACCCAGTCCTCAGCCAACATGCCAGGGATTTGCCGTCCCCAATGGTCAGGGAGGTCTGGGGTTCTCTCATCACCTTCTCAAGGAGAAGTGTGGTGGGCAGAGCCTGGCTAAGTGGCGTTGCCTCGGTACACTCTTTGTGGCAAACAGGAAGGGCTCGAGTGCCAAGACTGGCCCAGACATGAGCTTCCACTCCAAGTTGGAAAGGTGTCACACTCACACACACACACCACTATACTTCGCCAAGTTGTGGGTGGTCACCTGTTGCTTTAGCAGGTGCTGGAGCAAGAGAAGGGTGGCGATCCACCAGTTCTCAACATCCCCATGGATGAGGTGTCGAGGGAGGTCAAGCTTACGCTGCTGCTCACAGAGCATGCGCCTGCCCTTCTCACTCCATTGGAAATGGGTTGCAATCTTGCAGCACTTCTCCACAAGCGCAGCCGTGGAAGCAGAAGGATCACTAGGCTTGCTGCCCTGTTCCCTGGACACCTTGGCCTCCATGGGCATGGGCATCTGACACCACCAAGTGCAGAGTGTGGGCCATACCGCGTATGGACACACACTGCAGCTGGGAGACTGCCTTGGAGCGATTGTGAGTGACAATGAAGATCCGCCCAAGGTTTGACTGCCCGGTTAGCCATTCCTTAGTGTGTTGACTGATGATGGGTGCCAGCTTATCAGCTCTGTGTGTCATGCCCATTGCCTGCACATGCAGCACAGCCCACCTGTGCCATACTGTATGGGAGGGGCTGGCCACAGCAGCACCACCAGATGTCCCCAGTGCCCACCAGTGAGCAGTGAGGAACAGGAAAACAGTATGCATTCCACTGACACTAGTCCAAGTCAGTTGTAAAATGCACACTGGTGTTGGGCCCTGTTGCCTCCAGTAGCCCCGACACAAGCTCCCTGCATGCCCGGTACAGGGAGGGGACTGAAGATGGTTCTTGAGGGGATCTGATAATCTGGGGCAAGCACCTGGAGTAGCTGGCAGAAGCTGGCATTCTCCACAATCCTCAATGTTCTGGGTGATGAGACATGGGTCTGGATGACCAGGAAACTTGCCCGATAATGTCTGTGCCCACTGCTTGGCAGGCAATGTCCCTTGCTTCAGAGCAACTGGGGCATAGGCCTTGGCAGAGCTAGTCAAAGGCACACAAATAGATTGCTAGCACTGTCAGTAGCAGAAAGGACACCAGCATGATGCCACAAGATGTGTCGCCATGTCGAGGATGTCCCCAGATGCTTGACGACCTCCCCACTGCTGACTTGCGCCTTGCAGTGGACACAAGCAGCATGGTTTGGGGCACTTTGAAAGATGTCAAAGTGCATCCACACAATGCTGGCAGTTTGTTTTCCCTCATCCAGCCCATTACTGACTCCAGGTAAGCATTTAGGGAAGCTAGCCTAATGAAGTTGACATGGAGAAGTAGATTTGGTTGTCATCCGCATATGGATAACACCCTGCACCAAATCCCCGGTGATCTCTCCCTGCAGTTTCATGTAGATGTTAAAGAGCATTGGAGATAGAATGGAGCCCTGCGGAACCCCATACAATAGCTTTTGTTTTGAAGAGCAACAATCTCCAAGAGACACCATCTGGAACCTACAAGAGCAGAAAACCACTGCAAAGCAGTGCCTCCCACTCCCAACCCCTTCAGGCGCTCCAGGAGGATACCATGATCAATGATATTAAAAACTGCCGAAGGATCAACAGAGCCTATGGATTCCTAATTGGAGACTCCTATGGATTCCTAATCCAACAGGCCGACCAGGGGCGGAGCCACCATCGTGCGAACGGGTTCAGAGAACCCAGGCCACCAATGGAAAGGACTGCTGAAGTACGCAAGGGGGGGCGTGGCTTGGGCTCCGGAACAGCCCCTATCAAACTCCCCCCGCCCATGCCCGGGCCCTGACCAAGCACTCCAATGTTCTTTTCAGGCAGTGCTTGCTGCCAGCAAGGGAGCAGTGCTTGCTGCCAGCAAGGGAGAGAAAGAGAAATAGATGCTTTTAGGCAGCAAGCGCTGCCTGAAATGACAGGGGAGAAAGGCAGGTTGCTCACCTGTAACTGTAGTTCTTTGAGTGGTCTTCTGTGCATTCACACATGGGATTTGAAACTGCACAGATCCACGGTCTGGAAACTTCTAAAGCTTTACCTTATAAGGAAAAAAGAGTGGGGAAACCAGCTCCCCCTATCTGACAGCTTGCCTGATTCCCTTCAGTCCTGAGACCTCCGCAGCTCCAAACCTAAGCACATACAAGAACACGTTGCAGCAGGGAGGATGGGTGGCTTGTGTGGTCTTTGAGAAGACCACTTGAAGAACTACAGTTACAGGTGAGCAACCTGCCTTTCTTCTTCATGGACTCTGTGCACCACACATGGGATAATAGCAAGCTATCGTACCTGGATGGAGGGTGCAGCCCAAACCCAGGAGAGAAATAATGTAACAAAGGAAATCAAACAAGCAAACTTTATTTCTCAATGGAAGCAGAACAGAGAACAGAGGCATCAAACATTGCTTGAGACCTGGAGTGAACGTCCAAAGCATAATGTCGGATGAAGGTAGTTGGATGTGACCATGTAGTGGCCTTATAAATGTCAGACATAGAGACAAAGTTATAGAAAACCAATGAGGTAGCCATTGCCCACATGGAGGGTGCCCTAAAACAGACAGGCAGGGGTTCTGAAGCCAATTGATACGCCAAGGAGATAGCCTCCTTGAGCCAAGTGGCAATCCTTTGCGATGAGACAGGTAGTCCCTTTGATGGATCTGCATATTAAATGGTGAAGCAGAGTTGCATGGGCCACCATGGTGCAATTAGGATACATATGGCCTTGACCTCGACAATTTTCTGTAGGACTCTTGGTATCAAGGGGAATGGAGGAAACATATACAGGAGCTGGTTGCCCCAATGCAGGAAGAAGGCGTCCTCTTCCAACTCCAGATCCCTTCCCACCCTGCTGCAGAATTGCACACACTGAGAATTCTGGGCTGACGCAAATTCATCTAAACGCAGAGCTCTCCACTTGTGGAAGATCTTGCACAGCATGCCCGGATCCAGGCACCATTTGTGAGAAAGGATGTTTCACGACTCAAAGGTTGTTTCACGGCATCCACAAAAGTGTTGACATTCCCTTGGATGTGTACTGCCAAAGGCCAAATTCTCCACTCCAGGCACCACATCCAGCGTCGCATTGCCAGACTGAGCAGAGAAAGAGATGCTGTCCCTCCCTGTCTGTTCAGGTAAAATCTGGCCATAGTGTTGTCTATGAGGAGTACAGCAGATCCTTCTATCCAATGACAGAAAGCCTTGAGCACCAAGAACATCACCCTGAGCTTGAGATAACTGATGTGATGGCATCGTTCTTCCTTTGTCCAAGTCCCAGCGACCACTAGGTCTTTGAAATGCGCTCCCCATCCCGTACTGGGGATGGCATCTATGGTGATCATAAGGGTGGGCGTTTGCATGTGGAATAGAGTCCCTTGAGTTAGGTTGGACGTGCATGTCTATCAGGAGACTGCCCCCGCGAGGCGCTACAAGGAGCCACTGTTGAGAGTGTATTTGTGGGCGAAACGTGCGCAGAAACCAGGTCTGTAAAGTCCTTAGGCGAAGACAGGCCTGGGGCAGTGCCACAGTGGATGATGCCATCAGCCCAAGCAAGTGTTGGATAAACCTCGCCTTGTGTCTAGGATAGCATATAGCATTTACTGGGGGCGCTTCTGGTTTGAACAGCATATCTCTCACTCAGCATATCTCTCACATATCTCACTCAGCATATCTCTCACAAAACAGAAAACAAAACATTAAGTCTCTGGCTCAAATGGCTATTCAATCATTCCCACTCTCTCCTTTCTGATGCACATACATTTACCAAACTCCTCCTCCTTGTCAAACTCTTCCAACACAAGGTTATCTGAAGAGAAGAGAAAAGACTTGATTCTCTTATTTGAATTGACTTTGATAAGAGGTAAAGAGGGACTCGTGCATATTGAATAAATGAAGGAGGGTCTACAGGGATACAGTTCCGCCCTCCCCACTTCCCTGGAAATAGCCCAAGTTACCTTGGATGCTGCTCTTGGATGCTACCGGGAAAGGATCCTCCAGTGTTTTCAGCTGCAGAGATAGAGATGCATTTTATTAATTAAATATGTGGACTTCTTTTTCCATGTCTATGAGTACCAAAAAGATGATACAGTTGGGTGCAAAGCTGAGGATTACCAAATATGGAGCGTGGCTCTTTGGGGCACTGGGCAGCCAGAAGAGACAGAGGGGGAACCCAGCTCTCTGCTGCTGTCCCAAGGGACATTGGGTGAGCCCCAGTGGAAACAGCCCTTCTGCCAGGCAGCCCCAGTGTGACTAGAGACCAATAGGAGGTGGTCTTCTGAACCTGGCAGGGGTCCCAGAGGATTCTGAAGAAGAGCCAAGCCATGTCCACAGAGGGTTACTTACATCAAAACCTGGCAGGCTGGCAGCATGTTCCAGAAGACAGCTGCAGGCTTCCTGGCCCAGAGCCTGCAGCTGGGGATCCTTTGCACTGACGTATATGTGGAGCTCCTGTGGGTTGAAAGAGCAGCTCAGAGTCATTGCACTGGCCTAACTAATCCCTTGCCATGTTCCCGAGAGCTAAGCCCGAAAGGAATTTGCCCCATTACAGGAATATCCCTTGATTGACGGCCCAATCAAGTCTAAGGGGGATCTATTCCTGTACAAACACCCCCCAAAATTAAGTTTTAAAGATCTTAAATATTTGTGAAGGGTTGTTTCTTGGATTGATGTTTTTCTCCTTCTTCTCAGCCAGTTTGCCTCTAACTGAGAAGCAGCCTAGAAATAGTCTACATCAACAAAGAGAATGGGGTCTGCTGCCTCTTTCTGTCAGGCCAGGTGCAGATGTCTGAAAGGATGAAGACAGAAGCTCCATTCACACGTGATGTTCAACACTCGGACAACGAGTGGACAGTGCACAGGTGCAGAAGTGTACACAGGGACAGCTATACAGACAGGCTGTGGAAGACAGGCACTGCTAGACACTTCCCATCTGGACCATGCCATGTTGGGGCCTCTACCCAGGTTCACTTTGAAAAGGAATGCAACTACAGTCATGCACACAAAATCACGTCCAAGTGTTCAGACACCTGTACACACGTACTGCCTAATGTCCGAATAGGGCACATTACACATTAAGTTGCACATTACACTTTAAATTGGACTTACTGTCAAGATGCTGGTCAAGTTATGGACCGAGGGGGCCTCCTCCAGAAACCCCCTAATCATTCTCTGAAGAGATTGAAAGGTCTCATTCTAGGGGGGAAAGAGAAGATCAGGCATGAGTATGAGAGACAACCCATCTTAAGAATACAATACTGAAAAAGCACTCATGCTTATGGCAGTATCGTGTTTGATTCCAGTTGGGCCGAGAAACAACCAGGATATTTGGAAGTAGGGCACTCCTATTTGTGGTATGACAAAAGTAAAGTACATAAAGATTTTCTTAACCACTATATAAGAAGGAGTTTAACGAGAGTTTGGGTAAAATATAAAAAATGGTTGGAACCTAAAACTCCATTATGGTTATCCCCGATTGAAGCTCTAGCACGTAAAGAGGTAAATATGCAATCGCAATGGGGTACCTATAGGGATTTGTTATGTTTTCAAGAAAAGGACTGTAAGTTAAAAAGTTTAATTGAAGTACAAAATTTGGTTAATGATTGGTTTCAGTACCATCAGCTAAATGAAGTTTATAAGAAGGATCTTCAAGTTGGATTTGAGGATCAGATGTCGAGATTTGAGAAGGAGCTGTGTGAAAATGATGAAAAAGTAGTTTCTAAAATGTATAAGCTCTTGCTTTTGGAGGAGACAAGAGATGAAGTGGTTAAAATGACTATGGTAAAATGGGCTCAAGATGTGGGGTATAATATAGAAATGGCAGCCTGGGAAAAATTATGGAAAACTGATTTAAAGTTCACTGCATGTTATGTTTTAAAAGAAAATTATTACAAAATGATGTATCGGTGGTATTTGACACCTAAAAAACTGGCATTAATGTATAAAAATGTTTCAAACAAATGTTGGAAATGTGGACACTCTGAAGGAACTTTTTTTCATATGTGGTGGACTTGTAGGAAGGCTAAGGCCTTTTGGGACATGATATATAATGAGTTAAAGAAAAATTTTTAAATGACATTTCCTAAGGAGCCAGAATCCTTCCTGCTGGGAATAACGCAAGGAGTGTTTTCTACAACCAACCTAACATTCTTCATGTATGCTACCACGGCGGCCAGAATAATATATGCGCAGAAATGGAAGAGTAATGAACTGCCATCAAAAGAAGATTGGCTGATAAAAATTTTGGAATATGCGGAGATGGCAAAACTTCCAGTACTGATAAGAGACCGAAATATGGAATGCTTTAAAGAAGATTGGAAACCATTCTTATTATACTTAAAGAACTACTTTCCTAATATTTATTTTACAACGGGGTTTGGAATTTAGTAATACTAGCCGGTTGGGTAGATCAAAATGGAGTTTGTAAGGTTTAGATATATGTTTTGAATTATTATTATAGCAAAGGTTAATTCTATAGTTGGTGATTCACGAGGAGGTGTGAGCGGGAAGTCAATATTTGTTTAATGTGTTGTGAACGTTAAGATATTGTTAAAATCAATAAAAAATTAAACAGAAGAGAGAAAAAAAAGGATATTTGGAAGTAGGAAAGGCCCCTCACAATTATCCCGGAAGAAGAGCTTACACATTAAATCTCAGAAATGTAAGAAAGAACCTCTGCAGGCAGTCAAACCATTGCAAGGACCCCAGGAGTAGAAGCAGCAGGAGTCTGTGCCGCAGGAGGAAAAAGCTCAATGAGAATTTACCTGGGTCCCTGGCTCCAGGTAGCTGGCCCCGGACACCGCCACGTGCAGCACTGCCGACCGGAGCTCCTCGGGCAACGGCGGCTTGATTTTGCCAGAAGGCGGGGGGAGAATATAAGATTTCGTAGCGTGAGCAGGGCTGGTGATTCAGCCAAGGGAAGCTCATGGAGAGAAGAGGAACCGGGCAACTAAGCAGGCGTAAAAAGGGTTGGTCTGTGATGGTTTCTCCTCTTTTTTCAAAAATGACAAATCCAGGCCTGGGGAAGCCCTGAGGCAGTTAAGGCTAGAGGACTTAACAAGATGTTACAAACCCCCTTAGAATTAATTGTCACCTTTTTTAAAAAGGGGAGCTCCAGTTACAGATCTTGTCTAGTTTGCCACTGCCCTTTCCTGACACAACCCCCTCCTATTTAATCCCTGATGACTATGAGTCTACCGCAGCTCCATGACGGTGTCCATGGCTTTTCTTAAGAAGGAGCCAGGGTCCCGATGCAAGGTTACTTGCTCCATTATCTCCTGGGTAAAGAGCAGAAGAGAGTTGATCAGTACCCATGGACTTCATTGGGATAGCTCCAACAACAACAACATTTTCACACTGTCTTTCAACAAAGGTTTCCAAAGTTGCTTATATAGAGAAATAATAAATAGAACAACAAACAAACAAACAAACAATCAAGATGATGCCCCAAACACACAGTCTTGGCAGTCAGGTTTGGACTGAGCCTGCGCTTGGTCATTCTCTTCCATTCTCTGCTGTATCTCACTCACCAAAATGGCTTCAACAATCTTCAGCTTGCTAAACTGTAATGTGTCCTCCTGGCCCCTGGACTCTGCGACTTTCACTTGCTGTGAAACGGAATTAAGGACGGATGTCCATCAGAGGATGATCTGAAAATTAGAAGCATTGAGCTGTTAGTGATGGAAGGTCTTCTCTGTGGCTTCCTGGAAATGGACCAGACACCCTTACTTTGTGGGTTGCTCTCAAGCCCTTTCTGGGGACCCCACCCCCTCATGGATTATTCTGCTGCTTCTCAGGGAGATTGCAGAACTGGGGAAAGGATCAGAGCAGAGGGTGGGTGCTCCCAGATCCCCTATGGGGCAAATGCCTCTCACAGAAATGACCTGGGCTATGTGGAGGAAGGCCCTCTACTCAATGATACCCTACCTTAGCTCTTTCCTTTTTTTGCCACACGGTGCTCAAGGCTGGAAAGGAAGAAGAAATTCAGGCCCACAAATTTTAAATTAAGGCCCACAAATCTGCCAGTTTGCTAAGCACTAGCTGTCCCACCCTCCCAAAACAGTCACCCCCAGTCCCAACCATTCCCCAGGAGCCTA